>NW_020799097.1:75110469-75363325 GCF_003259725.1 Athene cunicularia
GGGGGGGGGGGGTGAAGTGATAGAGTGACTTGGTGGGTACCTGGCATTTAGCCAAGGTCAAACCACCACACTGGCTTTTCTGTGTGGAGAAAGATGACTAGCTGCTACTTAGCTATATTATTGTAATTATATTTGATGGTGATTAGAATAAATGTGGGCTCAATATACTGTTGTATTGCTGAGTTAGATCAAAGCTAGATGAATAAATTAACCAACATAATGGGAAGATTCAGTTTTTAGACATCAGGTAAACCAGACCTACTTTATTAAACTCCATGGAAGGAAGATAACTAGAAGGTGGCTCTGGTATCTCTCTCATTCTTCATAATGAGAGCAAGCTTACTATTTTATACATGTAACATGTCAAGCTTTGTGTACTATTTTATATTTTGGCTTCTTTTGATTTTATTCTTTTGGAAGTTGGCCTTTTGCTTTTTGTCATCTTTCTGAACATGATTTCATTAGTATGTTATAAAATCTGTCAGGTATAGAAACGTAAGTAGAGAAAACAAGTTGAAAAGGTTGGTAACCAGTATTTATTCTGTAAGTAGTCCTAAGTGAAGACTTATTTACTCTTTCTTTACACTTTTTATCATTATAGTCTGACTTTTTGTTATAGTCTGACTTGATGGGGTCTAAAGGGTAGCAGTCTTCTTCTGTATAGCACTTCAGCACTATATAATCATACTAGCCATCTTTTGTTACTATTTCAGCAGTTATAGTAAGATGGTGGCAGTGTATAGGTGTCAAACTAACATCTCTGTCTTCCGTAGCTTAGTTTGCAGTCGATCTGCAATGTCAGTAGACATTTGGCTTGCCTTTGACCAAAAGGACCGCAGTTACAAGTGAGCAGGGGTATAATTGACCAACAAATTACAGTGAATATGAATTAAACAAAGCATCCCTGGAGCTACATGGCAGAAGTCAAGTGTTACTAATTCTCTGAATTATTACCTCATAATAACTAGCATCCTGAAGATGTTCCTCTATTATTGAATTCTTGTAGATTGAGTGTGTTCTGTGAAATACTGAATAACATTTTTCACAATGTGATTCACATTGAGTATTTTATCTCTGGTAATCAGATCACATTGCATAAAGGAAATGTGTATGTGGTTGAATCAGGCAGAATTTAGGGAAAATAATATTTTAATTTCATTTGAAATAATATTTACAAGAAAAATTGAATTTTCAAGCAATTAAGGAGAAAGGTGAAAATAAGGAGATGATTGCTGGCAGCCAACATGGCTTTACTAAGGGCAAATTGTGCCTGACACATTTGGTGGCCTCCTATGATGGAGTTACAGTGCTGGCGGATAAGGGAAGAGCAACTGCCATCATCCACCTGGACCTCTGCAAAGCTTTTGATGCTGTCCCGCACGACATCCTTGTCTCTAAATTAGAGAGACATGGATTTGATGGATGGACTGCTCAGTGCATAAGGAATTGGCTGGATGGTTGCACTCAAAGACTTGTGGTCAATGCTCGATGTCCAGCTGGGGACCAGTAATGAGTTGCATTCCTCAGGGGCCGGTGTTGGGATCAGCACAGTTTAAGATCTGTGTTGGTGACATGGACAGTGGGACTGAGTGCACCCTCAGCAAGTTTGCCAGTGACACCAAGCTGTGTGGTGTGGTTGACACGCTGGAGGGAAGGGATGTGTCATCCAGAGGGACCTGGACAGGCTTGAGAGTTGGGCCTGTGTGAATCTCATGAAGATCAACAAGTCCAAGTGCGGGTCAGGGCAATCCCAGGAACAAATACAGGCTGGGTGAAGAGTGGATTGAAAGCAGTCCTGCAGAAAAGGACTTGGGGATATTACTGGATAAAAAGCTGACTATGAGCCAGCAATGTGCGCTTGCAGACCAGAAAGCCAACCGTATCCTGGGCTGCATCAAGAGATGTGCGGCCAGCAGGTCAAGGGAGGGGATTCTCCCCTCTACTCTGCTCTCGTGAGACCCCACTTGGAGTCCTGTGTCCAGCTCTGGGGGCCCAAACATAAGCAGAACATAGACCTGCTCAAGGGGGTCCAGAGGGGGCCATGAAGATGATCAGGGGGCTGGAGCACCTCCCCTATGAGGACAGGCTGAGAGAGTTGGAGTTGTTCAGCCAGGAGAAGAGAAGGCTCCGGAGAGACCTTGTAGCAGCCTTCTGGTACCTAAAGGGGGGTACAGGAAAGATGGGGAGAGGGACTCTTATTGGGAAGTGTAGTGACAGGATGAAGGGAAACAGTTTTAAACTGAAAGAGGGCAGGTTTAAATTAGATACAAGGAAGAAATTCTTTACTGTGAGGGTGATGAGACACTGGCACAGGTTGCCCAGAGAAGCTGTGGCTGCCCCCTCCCTGGCAGTGTTCAGGCCAGGCTGGACGGGGCTTTGAGCAACCTGGGCTAGTGGAAGGTGTCTCTGCCCATGGCAGGGGGGTTGGGACTAGGGGATCTTTAAGGTCCCTTCCAACCCAAACCATTATGTGATTCTGTGATTTCATGGATCACATCTTCTAGACTTCTGCAGTAGCATGGCTGCCAGAAAATTACTCAGCAAAGGGAAAGGCCAGTGCTGAATCATTTTCAGTTTTACTGTCTCTCCAAAACACTTTAGTTTTTATAGGAAATGTATTGTTATGCTCAGATTCCTAATGCAATTTGAAACATCTCCAAATCAGTAAAATAATAATGATTAAAAACTATGGTTTGTAGTTTCTGTTATAAAATAACCATTGCATTTAACCAGAAGTATAGCTAGTGATCCGTTGCATTGTATTATAAGTTAATTTATAAGAATTAACTCTAAAAACCTGAAAATATTTAAGCAAAACCAAAAGTTTTCAAGTCTTTTAGTTTGACTGAACTTAAGTATTTTACTTATCCTACAAATTCATTGTACTTTACCAACATATTTATCAGGGCAACTGAAAAGAATCCCAGTTGGGGTAAAACTGAAAATTAGGTTTTCTACCTTGTTCAGTTTTTAGCTTGTCTGTTAATAATAATACCATACTGTCAATTGTAACACTGGCTTGTGTGGTAACTCAGAACTAAATAGAGCCACCAACCTAACTCTGTAAACAGTAATCATACATACACAGCTTTTTCTCACTATTGTGGATAAGGTAAAATGTAACTAAGGGTGAGAAAGCTTAATAGTCTGATACAAAATGTTAAGATGTCAGAGTTTCTGTATTTTCTCCAAATGAGCTCTTCTCTGCAAATCATAAAAAAAGGTATTATGTTTTGAGTTGGTTTGTTGGGTTTTTTTTAACATCAGCATGTTAAATAAAAATGTATCCTCTTCGTCAGAATGTACATTTTAATTATACTCAATGTAGCCTATGAATTATTTACTATAATGCTCTTGTATAACATTTGCTTGAGCACTTACTATGCTTTTACAGGATTTAAGTGGTGGGTATAGAGTTCCATCAGAGTTTGCTTTTGTAAGGCTATTAAACGAGTATTTTATGAAAAAATAAAGAACGAAGGTACATGGAACCTGATATTTTCCCATGCTTCATTGATCTTTTTTCCACCAAAAGAATCTAGATAAAGAAAACCACTTTATATCAATTACACAGTTATGCTTCTGTGCTTATACAAAGCTATCTATATATCTCAGAGTGCTTTTATACTTTAATATCTAAGATCAGTTTTTGTATTGAGCTACATATATGTAGGTTGCTGAGCCCATGCACATTTTCATTTTCCTTGTAGAAGTCAGATGAGCTACATACAAGCATAGGTGTCCATTCGAACCTCGATCATTAAAGATCTTGATATAAATTTAAAATTTTGGGTGATATTTAGGATTTGTCTGTAATCCTGTCGTATGTCTGATTTCAGCATGAGCAGAAATATAAAACTCTATGCTGCTGTGGCATGAAGTTCAGAACAGGGAAGCTACTGAGGTTATTACTGGGGAATCTGGGTGAACACTTTTGTGCCAGAAACTGCAGACCTACTGACAGTTCCACTGCCTTTCAGCTCAGTGAAAGCTGGTACCAAGTGTGCTTACATGTGTTGTGATAGTCCTGCTCACAGTGGAGCACCTTCACAACACAGGTCTATCAGATTCTCAGCATGTGTCTAGTTATGTTTAATATGATATATATTAATATATAAAGTATGTTGCTGAATTGTAAGTTTATGTAGTTACACAGATACTTGATACAGGTACCTGTGCAAATATAACTTTGTGTTCTTGTATTTGCACACAGATATAGCGATATTCAGAGTTAAGTGACTTTGATAAATTTCTCAAATTCTGCTTTCATACCATTTGGATATGTGATAATTTAAAACCAAACTAAGGCATTTTCAGATACATGGATGAGAAAATGTGTATGCAACCTTAAAGCCAATTTATCATTATTTGTTACTGTGGTCGCATAACTAATTAGGTTATATAGATGTGCAGAGATCACTATTAAGCCTTTTTAAAGAGCTTAACCTTTTAGCATAGAATTAGTATAAGAAAATTTAGCCCAAAGATTGCTTTTCCTAGTTACAAATGTTTTGAATGTAAGAGTTCATAATGGCAGTACTTCTTGTGCTCCCTCCTCTTACAGGCTTCATACCATAGTGTGGTAGCTAATAGGGGCGTTGCTAGCAACCCTAATACTTAGACGGCATAACCTTTTTCATTTTAATAGTTTCTTACATTCTTTGAGAAGTTGTCACATTTACAGTGTTTGCAGCAGATCTTTAATTTGGTGTAAATAAACTCTTCAGACTATGGTGTGGTTTTTGTAACATGAAAATATATTCAGCTTTTGCTGCCATATGAACTTGGATGTCGAGATTTCCTTTCTTACTTGCAGAACTGTGACCAACTACCAGAATAATACTAAGTCAGAATTTGGAGGCAGACAAGCCTCTCTTCCAAAGTGAATGCTTGAGAGCTCTCTGAGCTGCTGTATATTGGAAGGCATGGGACAGGAGCTGAAACAAGACAAGCTGTCCCGTTTTCAGAACTCAGCTTTATCTTAGCCCTGATGTCTGCAGAAGAAATAAAGCTCAGTTCCCACTCCCAGTAAACGGCTTCCCATGTCCAGGGCATCTTGTTCCCGCACATAGTTTTCTTTATTTTTTCCTCCTCTGCCTCTGACACAAGCATCATATGGCCATGAAGGTATCTTAATATTCCAGCAAAAACAATGAGAGGTGGAGGAGAAGAAGAAAGTAGAGTGAATTGTTTCATTTGCCAAAGGCAGAACTGTTTGCTTTTTCCTTTAAAAGAGCACAGAGGAGGGATTACATAGGAACAAATCTTAACATTATTTGTAAAGCACACCAAAATTAGGAAATGCCAGATTCCAGAATGCTCATGATACCTTAATTGCTGCTTCTTCATGCATTTATACTATGCTATCATTTTTAATAATGTTATAGTATACTAATTTTTAGTATTCAGACCTTGGGATAAACTCAGAAGGGCCAGAAATGAGATTGCATGTGCACTATTAAATCTGCTGGGTTTAGATTGCTACTTTATTTTGCAACATTAAAATCTTTTGCTCAATCACTGTATGCAGACAAATATGACAAAATCTAATAAGCAAGTATCTGGGAAATTAATATTTTAGAAGTGTGTGTGTCATGTATTTTATTACAATTATTTGGGGAAGTTACTCAAGAATACTAAAAATTTTTATCATAAAATACTGGTAATAATCAGTAATGATTAATAAAGCATATATCTAATGTTATTTACGATAGTTGTGTCCATGCATGCAATGAAGACAAGAATTTCTAGTTATAAAATTCTAAGCTGCAAAGCATTATGAACAAAACAAATTTTACAAAATGTGGTAGAAATCCTTTTATAGAGAAATGATGTAACTCAAACTCTTTATGGTGATGACTACCCTTATATTTGCATCATCTACTGTATGCAGGTTAGAGTTATATTTATCAGATTGTAGTAGTTACAAATTTTGCACGTTCATTCCGTTGAAGCTTGCAGACTTCACAGCATAAGGGTTTTTTCATTTTGTCTGATTATCTTTGTGATTCATGCTATTGACTGGCTAATGCTGTTTACTGATCTTGTTCCATTTTTGTTCAGTATTTCTAAAGGGGCAAATTGAGAATTATGAGAAAAGTTTCTGTGAGTTACCTTTCCTTCTTCTGACTCAAGCCCTTCTGACCATTTTTAATATTGTAGCATTTTCCTTAAACTCATTAAACTTGCTGGATGTTCAACTTCTGCCTTACTCTTTGTCTGTCTGCAGAAGAGGCTACTTTCAGCACATATTTAAAGAATATGAGACTTCCTCGCGATGCCTCTAAAATATGCTTCAAATGATTTTTTGTTGATCCACCCTTCTTTCCACAAAAATGTTTTCTGTGTTTTTAAACCTAGTTTCCAAAAGAGGAGAGATAAAGCTAAAGACACAGTGAGCAAAGCAAAGTCATGGATATGTTAAGGAAGCTGAGGTTATAGTGCTGTTGGATACTGTGGAGGAGAGTATAAAACCAGTAGTAAACTCCAGTTTGGAAGTCTTCCTATTGTAAGAATCATTTGGTTTCCTATATTGCTGCTGTAGAAGTCTTTAAACTTGCCCTTAAAGTACTATTTAAAAGCATTCTAAAGGGCTAAGTAAACAGGAAAACTAGGGTGCCAATGCTTCTTCTGGAGCCCAGGGGTTAAAATACAGAGTTGTATGATTTCTCACCAAGTTTGTAAAGGCCAAAGTATATTTAATTGTTTTAAAATGCATTTGTTTTTTAAAGATATACATATAAATAATTCACACAGGATTCTGTGTGGATATTTACTGCTTTTCTAGCTATCAAGAATCAACGAGTAATTATTGTTACAATCAACAGGTTTTCTTCTGTTGCTTCTCTGTAAATGGAGAATTATTTGATGTACATTTATATTACAGCTTGAGTGAAAAATGTTGAAATCTTCACTTACAAAATTAAATTTTTTTTGCAAATGTTTATTTTTAAAAACCTGATATGCAGTTTATATGCTAAGAATATATGGGGTCTTAAAAATAGTTATGAAAAACTTACATAAACTTTTGACTGACTGAGTTGCTAACTAAATAATTAAATAAACTTTCTCTAAAAGTGTTGATTCTAAATAGGGCAACTGAAATGGAGCATAAGCAATAACATTTCTTCTTAGAAAAGATATCTTTTTGAAAAAGTGAACCTTGACTAATCTTTCATTATTTATATCTTTATCCTCCAAATGTAAATTATTTCAAGGTCGATTCAACTCATTTTGAGAATTCTAACTTCAACTTTTATTTTTTCCCTTCATCAGGCACATTATAATGTTTTCTTAGAAAATAAAATTGTTGATTTCTTGAGCTAGTGTTCTAAGATTAGTTAATAACTCTGAATAGTTCATCTTTTATATATATATTTATATATATATGTGGGTTTAGGGAGGATTATTCATATGATAATAAGAAAAATCTCACAAGAACCCTAATGTTAAATTGATTTCCACTGTTTAGAACTGATCAGAATTGTAAAGTTCCAAAACCAGCTGTCGTGAAAAAAGCAATAAAGTGTTTCATATGTACCGGGAAATAAGGTGGAGTTTTTAACCTGAACAGTGGCCTTTCAATTTCTGCCCTAATTTCTTAATTCTATATTATATGTCTGCACCCATACCTATTTCTTGAGTAATTTCTTTAAATTAAAATAGTACTACATAAATTGCTGCCATAGAGGAATATAACTCAGCTGAATATATATTTTTATTTCTGTACTTCTCAAGTTCTAGTTGATAATTCTATAGTAAGACTATTGATTAAGTATCTATACCTGATTTTCCCAGGAGAAAGAAAGCACACACAGGTCTTTCTCTGAACACAAGCTATTGTATTAATTTACAAAGGTTACAAAAGTTAACAACATATACAATAACAACTGTGTGTACTCAAGGACTGAGACATATGGCTGGCTCTGATTTTGAATCACTGGCTTATTTATACCACTGCTTTTTTAAATAAGAATAACAGTTATTAAAAATGTAATATGTTTTTCTGCCATTCCACTGTCTCTAAACCATTCAGAATAAATCTGCTTGCAAACATTGTTAAATAATTATTTTTCACATTTATGAACACTTGGTATGTTGAGGCTAAACAACTATCTGAATAGTTTTTTTCCTTTGATATGACCTTAGGTGGTCAGTCAGAAAAAAAAAAGGATTGCTTCCTTCATTGTGAATTCTGCTACTTCTAGTACCTCGATGTAGTGATCTTTAATAAGATATTCACTTAGCTGTCTATGAGAAAGAATGAACTTCAGTTACTCTGTAGATCTAATTTCAACTTGCTGTTTCATAGCATTTCTTCAAATAGTAGTCATCCAGACAAATCTATTCTTGAAAGCTTCTTGAAGGCTAATTACATATCCTATACTGAGATGCATGTTACGTCAATGAAGAAATCATAAATCAGGACATAATTATGAAGTTTAGTAGAGCTAGAGAAGCAAGAAAAGGAAAAGGATTTTTGAGAAGGATTTTTTTCCTACTGCAGCTCCCATTCTACTTAAAGTTCTATGAATGATTAGCATAACTGGAATAACCCTGGTAGAGATTTATGCAAACCTATAAAAGATTAATGTTGATTCCTATAGATTTTTGTATTTGGGAAGCTGCCATAAAATACACAGTTCACTAAAACATTTCCTGTTAATTTGGTGTGGCATAACATGACTTATTCTCAAATATAAAATGTCACTGTAATCATATGTTACTGGGATTTATTTTTCCTCATCCAGTCACAAGAGAAGTATAACCCATTGGCACTTTTCCAACAATAAAGTCCTCATCTGCAGTCTGGTTTACCCTGTGAAGATGATTGTATAACATTTCTCTTTCAAAATCCCTGTGGTTTTGCATTGCCTCTTGAACCAGGTACCAGCTGTTTGATTAGGCACTGCAATCATCAAGAGGCTTTGCAAATCCCAATAATGGGTGTAGAATGCAATCCTAAATTTTCAGCTTTTGATCCCAAAGGAAGAATATGGAATCCACAGCTTAGTCTCTAATCTCCCTATATAGCATCTTGAGGGTAAATGCCATAAAAATACAGTCCACAAAACTTATGTTTTGAAGAGGTGCCACTTGTTTCTATTCAATAGAAAATGTGAAGCATATGGTGTCATATGGTATCACATCAACCGAAATTCATCATCTCTGGCTTAGAGGTACAGAGAGGTACCCTCATTCAGTTAAAGTCAAGAGACTGAAGAGTTTTTCAGAGAATAAACAGCTACCAGTATGCTTTGAACAAATGAAGTCAGGACTTGCTCCTGTGCCACTGCTACAGTTGCTATTCTCTATCTAATAAAACAGTGTTTAGAAATTTTGGCTAATAAATGGAAGGTCAAGGTTTGATTCTCTTAGGCTGAAAAGATTCAGGTCCACTTCTCCCAAGAGTACCCATTTATACATATATATCCTTAACCTTTCCTGTTGCTTTATGATATTCATGTCAAACAGGAAAGTGACCAGGACGATTTCAACTTTTCCATTTGGGGGGAGCTGTTCTAGAACGCTAAATTGGCAGAAAAGTAACCCCCCTTCTCCCTAAGAATGAATATAGTTTTCTGATTACTGAGTGCATGGAAAAAGCTTAACACAACCAGATCTCAGGCAAGAGAGGAAAAGGAAACACCGCAATAAAGATAAGGGCTGTTGTGGTACTTCAGCTTTGAGCATACTGAAAGACACTATAGTTAAAAGAGTAGATATGTTTACCTCTGTCTTTGCACCTTTCCCTATTCTTTTTTAATGATGTTTGTATCTAAATTTTCAGAAATAACTTACACCTTTTTAAAGGTTAAGTAAAACATCATTATATACATTACACTAAGAAAGCAGGTGAAAATACTGGACATAAAAAAATTAAAGAATTATTCTGGAAACATGAATATTTTAAAAACAGTAATAGAAAAAGTGGTTGGAGAAGTAAAATTGCTGCAGTATAAATGTTTGATTTCTAGCATCTGCATACCTTCCTCCTTTTTAATGTTAGAGATATTCTTGAGTGGATGCTAGCAAATATACTTAGTTTATCTCATCTCAAAGCAGTGGTCACTTTCATTTACCATTCAGTGAAATGTAAACAACAATAGCTGGTTGAACAAGAAGGCCAAATTGATATAACAGGTTTACTATGGTATTTTCAGCAACAAAGAACAATATTTTATTATGCTCACTTTCTTAGATAATTAACAGTACAAGACAAAATGTAGACAAAATGTCAAAATATATTTTAAGTACAGTATCCATTTTTATTGGTTTTAACTTGAAAATAATAGTTTTCACAGCACAAGTACTTGTGAATACTTACATTATCAGTTATGAAAATAGAGTACAATAGTGTTTTCTATTGATTGCCAACAGAAATGTAATTGAGAATGTATCCCCTTCTGGAGCTTTCTTGGAAGAGTCATGTCAGAAGAACCAGCAGTGACTTCTGCACTGCATTTGCCGTACTATTTGTTCTTATGAATTTTGAGTACATATTTGAAACTACTTTTAAAAAGTTATTACAGTCGAAACATGATGCTAAAAGAATCATCTTTTATTTAAAAATGTAATATGCATTTACACCGAGTGCTTCATCATCTGTGCTTTTTGGTCAGGTTTCTGTGTCCTGAACTTTGAATTCTAGTATATTTAAGTTTCATTCCTATAAATGCAAATTTGGTAAATATAGCACTACAAAATGGTCATAGAGTCATAACTAAGAGCTTATTTCCAGTGTAGAAATTCCACATTAGAATTCATGAAAAGTTGATTTTGGATGCTTGCAACAACCCAATGTAGCACACTCCTTGTAAGGTAGATTTTAAATATTACCACAGCTGTATAAGCCAAACAAGGAAGTCTGAAAAATAGAATAGAAAGCAGATTCTGTAGTAGTTAGCTTTTAATTTTCTAAGTATTTTTTTTCCTTTTATCCATGTTGTACTATAGAGCAGTGCTGGTACCAGTAGTCTTCAAGGATATGATCAATCATATTTAGCAACACCTACGAAACAGTATTTGTACAATATGAGTAAATTTTAAAACCATTATAATTTTGTTTAAAGCCCATTATCATTAGGCCTGGAGTAACAAGCATAGCAAATAAATTAGTGAATATCTACAGTGAGGTACTGTGGCAGATCAGCACTTGTTGAACAAAGATGGGAGTTCAGGGTGTTCCAGTAATGGCGTTGCCATTAACCATTTATCTCCTGAACTTTGATTTTCACTATTTTATTGAAACTTCATCTCCAAAATAAAAGGAAAGTCTTAATGTTTATGCTAAGATACTGTCTTAATGCACTCCTTATTTAAAAACATGTGAAATCAAGTCGTTCACTAAAAACAAGTGTGGGTTAATTTTTTGTGTTGCAGTTATCAGCAACACTGAGAGAAAACCCATTTCTCCTGAATTTTGATGTTTATCCTAGATGCAGTAGAAAAATCAAATATATTTTAGTTTGCATTAGCTACCCAAATCTTAAATGCCCTTGACTAATAAAAATAAATGTGACAGCAAAGGATAGCTCTGCTTTTAATCTGTTACGAAGATCATAAAAGCAATGAATGTTATGACTCTAGGATGTTTCCTGAGGGATCAAGAAGTCTTTGCTATTCTTGACCCATCACCTTGAAAAGCAGTCATGAAGGAGAGCTGCAAATGCAAGACCACTGTCAGGTCAACCTGTCGTGGTGCTGACAGGTCTCTGATATAAAACCCAATTTACTGTTTAAGAAGCACATCCATTATCCTTCTGATTTTAAAATAGAACATACATCAGCAAAATGATAAAAGAAAGTGCTTAAGAATTAAGAAAGTCAAGGACTATTTCATATCAGGAAGTCACAACCTTTTTTGCATATTACTGATTAAAATTACAGTGAATGTTAATATTCATCCGTCTTTTTTTCTTCCATAAAGTTAAGAGTGCATCAGTTGAACTTCAATCATTGTAATTCTACTTGTATTATATTTTTATTTGGATTAATCAGACATTATATTACTTTACTCTTTATAGGAGTTGAAGAGGTTTTTGGAAGTGTGGGCAATTTTAGGCAAACTTCTGTGTCAGTTTTGGGGAAAAAGATCTTTTTTATTCTAATTTTAAAAACCCACCACCAAACCATGTTTTTCCTATCAATAGGTTTAAGCTTCATTTCCATTTGTAATTTGGAATAGACTAAATTCTTAAGTTTTCTGTGTAAAGAGGATCTGTAGGCTCTTCTACTTAATACAGTTTCGGTTTTTGACAATGGAAAGTTTAAGTCATTACTGAATAGTCAGTAAAAATGAAAAGCATATTAAAATTTTGTACTTGATGACCTTAATTGATTTAAATGTGAAGTTGGATATCTGAAATAGTAGGAACAAAATGCTGATTATATTACAGAAGTGTCCCAAGGCTGATGGTAAAATAAGATTATGGATTTCTACTATCAAAGCAGCTTTTACCCTTTAGAACAGTTTCCAGTGTCATCTTATGAAATTTTAAAATAGTTGTATTAACTTGTGTCTGTATTTGATCATACGGTTTTTTTCCTGTTGTTTTTTTCTTTCTGTTTTTATTGCTAGTTAAAGAGTTAGGGATTTCCTACATAACTCTTAATTCTGCAGAATTACTGGGCATAACATTGTCTAAGTGTATTTTTTAACCTTAGAAATAACTCAGGAATAAATATGCTATTGGCTTCATATTTTTCATGTGGTTTTGATTTTTTCAAGGGTTTGTCCAGTCTGCTTATAAAGGATTTACAGTTGTTTAAACTAGTAGGCCTGTAAATTTCAGAAGGGCTTAAAATCTTGTTGACATTTTGTTTTAGTTTGAGTTTCACTGGTAAACATTTTAAAATCATTAATCTGTGCTCTGATCAGTGTAGCTGTGTTGCTTTTGTCTTGACATTCCATGTAAGATGAGTAGCAGTAATCAAGTTTTCAAAGTTGAAATACATTCAATTAATATTTCTAAAGTCTCAGGATATCTTCATATGGAGTAATTTATAAAGGCACAACATAACTGTAATTTCATCCAACTGGCTCAAAATCTGTTTTGTTCACTTGGTATGTGTTTGCTGTTATAGTCTGTGTTTTCACTTAGCATTTCCTGTTTCTTGAAGACAGATATTATCTGATTTATTTTATGTATCAACAAAAAATGTTTATAATGTGAATTAACTAAGGAAAACACTTTTAACCATGTAGTCCATACACTATCTGGCAAGATTGTTCTTTAATTTATAGTATATATAACTGCATCAGTCTTCATAAGGGCATTGCAAGCAATTGTCATATAGGCTTATATGCGTATCTTCAGGTTCATTGTTTTCATCGAAAGACAATTGCTTTCTTGGAACATAAGTAAGGCTGCCCTAAAAAGTTAAAGGAGACTTGTACCTCAACCTAAATTTAGCTAACAGGAAGTAGACCTATGTAGTTAACCATTTTTTTAAGTAATTACTCTGATGATGAAAGAAAGTGATCTACCACAGATAGCCTTTAACCTGAGTTTTTCTAGGAGGTACCAGACAGCCATTGTTTTTAAGAAGGGGGTTTTTTTTGGTTGGTTTGGTTTTGTTTGTTTAGGGTTTTTGGAGGAGAGTAAATGTAGTAGAGCTTTTTTGAATTAATGTAAAAAATTTCAACTCTAGTCATAAAAGTTGAATTTCATGCATTTTTAATTTCATGGAAAGCTTGAAGAGTCTGTGTTCTTCTAATGATTGTTTGAGGGGAAAAATATCTTAGAGTGAATGCTATAGTTCTTAAAGACTGTAATTTCAAAATAATTTAAATAATAAAAAATAACTTTGAAATTTTCAAAACTTAACTCTGTTCCTGTAAAGAAAATTTTGTAATTTTTGGCAAGATATATTCTATTCCTTGTTGATTAAGTTGCTTAGTTGTGTGACTTCCTGAGGCTTCCCTACATGGTTTGTTTGAGCTATTACAGATGTTCCAAAAAAAATGTATTTTTATACAGCTTGGTTTAACGTTATACTGTCTGCAAGCAGAAAATTCAAGCCAAATATGCAGAGTAGGTTCTATAGGATGAAAAGTAGGGATTCCAAAAAACTATCTATTACTATCGTGACATTAATAACAAGTAAGCAATAACAGCCAGGCTTTGGTCTTGTATATAATGGACTAATATGAAAACAAAATTTATATATATAGACTATATGAAAATTATGCTATTATGTGTAATATCAGCAGTTGGGAATAGGTTGTGAAGATAATTTCTTACATCACATATAACTCCATTGTACTGCAAGACATGTAAAGAGAATATTTACCCATTTTTTGTATGCATTTTAGGTTTTTCCAAAGCCTAATTATTCTGGAATAATTATCTCTATGCGCATACTCTCCTAGGTGTGTTCCCATACCAAGTTGAGGAGAAAGAGCTTATAAGAAACAGTTGTTCTCAACTAATTAGTGCATATTAAATATTTTGGAAAATTTCCAGCTATAGATGAGTGTTAATGATGTACCCTCCAGACTTGGTCCAGAGCCCACTGGGTTTAATTCCTCTTGCTTCAATGAAATTTGTTTCAGAACTACTGAGCCAGCTTTTAATATTTACTAGAGTAGATAGAGTTAAGGCAATTTGCAGTTTTGAATAGGATTTAATGGGGCATTCAGATGATTTATTGAACTCTTGAAGGTGTTACATTAATTTAATTTCTTTGTAGTTGTCTTGCTCCAGAGTGAAGGGAGACATCCCTCATTAATGCATGTGTGCATTGCAGCAACCATTTCCACCAGCTTCCTCCAAAAGCAGCAGTAAATCCTCCTTTCTGCAGGTGTGGTTCCATGAGCAGGTGAGCTCATGTAACACTTTACTGCTGCCTACAAGTCTTGACTGTTCCCCAGTTTTTTCTCCCCTTCTCCTCATTGAGGAGCCTGTCTTCTTGTGCCATCTCTGCTATTCATTCAACACTAGCAGAAGCCGGTTTGGTTTGCTAACCCAGTAAAAAATGTATGGTAGTTTTTTTCCTTGGTTAGTTTTCTACCAAATTATTGAGGTGAATCAGGGAACTCACAAAAACACATCAGCCAAGAAAAGACAGATATTGGGAGTATGTGCCTAGTAGCAGGCAGTGGAGAAAAAGGAAGCTCAAACTTTAAGCAGCAGTGAGATGTTAGATCAGCTCATCTCCTTGTGTAGAAATGTAGTGATGGCAAAGCCACTATTGAAGTTTGCACTTGACAGGGATCCCTCAAAGAAACACTGGCAGATGTGATTTCCTTCTTAAAGCAATGGAGTTAGGGCACAGTGTGGGCTTTTCTATAATCACATCTAAATTAAAAAAAAAAAAAAAAAAAAAAATTTAAACCTATAATATTTATCATTAATTGTTCCTTTATCCTCTAGAGGATCATTAATACTTTTTTCTTCTTTGTAATACATTCAGTTTTTACTGTTTGTTCTATCCAGGTGTCTTGGACAAGAATGTTCAGGCTGTGTGTGCATGCACTCTACCCCCTTCTCTCTCACATACACATACATATACACAAAAGTCTAATTCTGCATTTATCATATTTCTCTGATGATATAGTTTACAGTATAATGTATACTGTGTATAATACATCTGTACTTTATGCTTTACTCTCTGCAGTTTTCATTAAATAGTTAAATACGTTTTATTTTTCCATTCCTTGCACTGTGGTACATAAACGTGGGGGTTGGACACCATGCAATATTTTAAATGTCATTAGCAGGAATCAGGAAAAATTATTACATTGACATGAATTTAATTTATTTTCTACCTCTTTCCCAGATTTACTCTTGTGTGGACAAATTATTAAAGCTTGTTTTAGCTTTTTTTCTTAGCAAATCATCTCTTTCTTAATAGGTTAACATTCTCAGTATATAATATTACTATCACTTTAGTTAAGGCTCTTTTCTATAAAAATACTTTTATCAGAAGAATTTTAATCTGTTTATTTTG
The DNA here is from genome assembly GCF_003259725.1 of Athene cunicularia. Lineage (NCBI taxonomy): Eukaryota > Metazoa > Chordata > Aves > Strigiformes > Strigidae > Athene > Athene cunicularia. The sequence continues at coordinate 75,126,424 of NW_020799097.1, forward strand.
TTAGTTTTTACTTTTATCTCCCAGTCCTGATTGGATTTTTGGGAATAACCCCAGGTTAGCTATTCTTCCTTTCTACCATAATAGTATTGTTATCCTTTTCCTGAGCTGTTTTTGAAAATCACCCTGAACATTTCTAATTCTTGTTTTTTTCCAATAAACTTAAATTTATTATTCATTAATTCTGATGTCTTTAAGCTGTTCTAATATTTTCCAAGTTTATATTGCAGTAGTATTGCAATATTCTGTGCTCCCTTTCTCTCTCTTTGGGTACAGAAAGACCCATGAAACTCATGAATCCGCAAAGATGTAGAAGACAAGGCACAAACCAGTCATACCACAATTCTTCTACCTTGTGTGTGTACTGCAGCACCTCATTTCAGGCACCTTCATTCATGTGTTGCCCTATTGGTTGCAACTGTCAGTAATAATTACTGCAACACTGCTGATTCGGAAACAATCATAGCTTTTTCAGTATTAAGGGAAGATTTTCTTCCGAGTAGTTGTAACTTTCTACTGCATTTGTCTGGGGCAAAGATTTGTGGTCAGGTGTTTAATTTTTTGCAGTAGTTCCTTTCTTGGCATCAAAAATTCTTTAATGTCATGTTCCTGAGTTTATTCCTTAACATTCAGAAATGCTAAGGCGTTATACAGCATAAAACTTCACTAATACTTCCCTTCTGGATGAGTTTTTTCCTATAAGTAAAAACAAACAAAGCCAGAGAAAGGATGACTTATTTGTTTTCTAAGATTGCCTTGTCTATATAGCTTCTAAATGTTTGATAAATATCCACTACTGTACTAATCTTAATGGTTTTATTGCAAGTTCATATCATCTTATCTCTAGAAGCCAGAGTAAAAGAACAGGTTCTGATGATGGCACTGTAAAGCAATTAAAAATGAAAAGCTCAGTGTTATTTTTTGTATCTGTTCCTTTAAAAATCTTAAAAGTATATTATGCATGTGATAGAAATATTTGAAGATAATTTAACTGAAACAGAAGACTAGAGAGCATGGAGGAATATTTTGGAAGAATATTCTCAGAAAAATACAGAAAAACTATGGAAATATATATCATGATAATTGGTAACCGATTATATTTATATTTTGATGAAATGTTTTAAATTTTCGAGAAAAGATAATGAATAAAAAAGGATAAAGTAAGAATTTTGAAGCAGTAGTTCTGAAAACTATTCCATATTATCAGCCAAAATAAGATCATGCATGGAAAGGTTATCTAGTTCATCAGCTAGTGTGATGAGCTTCATGCATACAGTTAAATGTAAATTATATCAATGAAAATTACATTTGGTCTTTGTCCTTATGCAAGATTATGTTACTCTCATTACATTTGTCTGCAGTTTTACTATGTCTAATCCAGTTTATAGATTGATATGCTGAATAAAAACCTTTCTCTTCCAGGGTTAAAAGAGGAGACAAGTGGGGAAAAAAAAATGAAAATATATTATTAAAGTTATTGAGGAATAATTTCTTTGTACATCACTTTTAAGCAAACTGAATCTTTATTTGAACAAAACTTAAGCTATTTCGTCACTGAGCTGTAGTTACTGTTAAGACTTTACATGTCAACAGTTTTGGTAGTTTCGAAAATAAGTTCTACGTGTCATCTAATTCTGTCATTGGTCTGATTTTGGATTTTCAGAATTCACTATGCAGTTACTCAATACGGTTTTGATCTCCACAGACCCTGTAGCTTTATGAGTGCGTTCTCTTCTTTGTCTTCTTACCTGCAATCTGCTGAAACTGGCAAAATCACAAAAAAATATGCATGGAACCATATTCTTTCACACTGGCTTCTACAATCCTATTGGCTAACTGTACCTATTTTGTTTATTTTTTAAAATATGCATAAACTTCTTTGCAAATTTATTTCAGATTATTTAGGTAGAAGATTCTGTTTGTTGGTGATTTAAAGAAAATTGATGATTGAATGCTTTTTTTAATGTAGGCACTCAATTCTGGTAATCCAGTTGTCTGCTAATGACCGTTGTGGTAAGAATTGATCTGCAACACCCGGGGAGAAGGTGTATGGTTCTTTCTGGATCTCAGTAAGAAAGGCCTGACAACAAAGGACATAATAAGACAGAATAGAAAGATTAATATAGATAGCAAGTAAATCTTACCTCTTTCAGATGCTGGGAACCCTCCTTTTGTGAGGCATTGGACTGACCCCTAGATGGATTTCCCATGGCTTGCTGTGCACATTATGTCTTTGGAGAGTTTCTTTACCCTACCATACTGTGGTGCTTTTTATTTTGTGTAGCAAACAGAAACGTATCTTTTCCTGACAGGTTTTTATGTTATCTCTGTCATAACATTCACCAGCAGACAGCACAGGCAGTCCTGGGCCACTCCAGCAGATTCCCTGACAGTGGCATAATCATACTAACACATGGGCTTCTCAGGCCTTAAGTACAAGGCTCAGTAGAGCAGACATGGCTTGCTTAAGATCACTAATGCCTCAAATACAATGTCTTCCACAAGGCTCCCAATACATTCATCTGGGCATACCAGAAAATGAGAGTAAAAAAAAAAAAAAAAAAAAGATATATCCATAGAATTTAGAACATATATTGAGTTAGCAAAATTACCAGCTCTGTCTGCCTACAGTGTGATTCATCTCATCCTAGGGCAGACAGAAATTTTTAGCAATAACTGTGCAACTAAAGTTTAGTAATACTTTATGAAATAACTGTTTAGTATATGTGAATCAGTATGGTTTGCTGCCACAGATTATTCTGTGTCTACTGTCTAACTCTACTCTGAATGCAGGGAATTTACCAGGAACCAGTTCTACATATTGGAAGTATAGGATCTTACTTAATTTACTATTTTATCTACATTTAGAAAAATGTTAAAGTATTGAATTATTTTTATTGTCTAAGAATGGTATATTTGAGGAGATAAATTTTAACTTAATAGTTCAAGAGCATAAAAGCTTGCTTGCTTGCTTTGTCATAGAGTCATCTTTGGTCAGTTTATGGTCTTTGTATTTACTCCAAGTGCTAGATTTATTCAGGGACAATGAAATCTTTTTGTCTTTTAAATTTCAAAGTTGTCTTTTTCCTTCAAGTCCAAGAGGTTCCTTCTCTTATCCCAGAAAAGATAAATGAGAATTAGTGAAGTCTCAACAGAAGGGCCTGATTCTTCTTTGCCACTAGTGCAAATAACAAAAGTAGCATTGTCGCATATAAAGACAATAACTTTTCTTAACTGTAATGGTAACAACAATCACCAAAGATATTCAAAGATTATTTTATTGTTGGTAAATATCCAGTATACATAGTCATATTTTCTTAAAGCATTTCTACCATTTAATTATACGATCATACCATTTTTCATTTCTGTCTTTTCTAGTTTTGATAGTACCTGAGTTATTTGTGTGCATGCACCGTTCTATCTGAAAAAGAAAATTGATAAAATTTCAAGCCTCTGCTTTGTTTAAGATCTATTCTTGTGTAATGCATCAGATTTTGCAAAGATATGTTTAAATTAATCTGTTACTAGCCTTGTATAAAAGGAATCAACATTGTACTCTAGTTACAAAGGCATCTGCCAAAATTTTTGAAGACTGAGATTTGAGAATCTTCATTTTATCACTGGCTGAGATTTTTTAATCACCAGATCCTTCAGACTCACTCTTGATTTTGGAAACTAGATTCTACAACTACATTTCAACTTGTATTTAATGTCAGGGTAGTTAACATAACTATACAATTTGTTCCCCTTTGTTCCTCTCTGTCAGAGATCTGTAGTGCTACACATTATTTCACTTGTTAGAAAAAATCTTCCTAATATATAGGTATCATAAGTGGTTTATGCCCTATATCCTAATGTGGCAAAATTGCTTTTGTTTAATGATATTCTGCTTTTTCAAGTACTTGCTCTTATGGTGACATCCTTACAAGTTTGCTTCCTTGTTTACTTTAACCAGATCCTTTCTTAAAATGGAAAGTGTCAACTGTCAGAAATACTCAAAGAACTATTCAGACAAACGAAATCCTTATGAGAAAGAGTTTTTTCTTCCACTTACTGATTTTCTTATACCTTGTCAATCTCTATTCTGGTTTGGTGACAGAAGGAGGGTGCAAATTTTTTTTTTCTTTAACTTTTTTTTTTTCCATTTTGATATTATTTGACAGAGTTTTTACATAATTGCAAATGATTACACAGTAGAGTGTTGTGTTACTTATTGCTAAACACTGGATGTAGAGTTAAGTCAGCATTCCACGGAAGCTGTCTTCTGAAAAATGTATCATTTTGTATCACGTTCTGTACTGTTGTCTTGTCCGTGTTACACAAAAGATATCTTTTAGAATTATAATCTGAGAGGAAATGGAGAATTTGCTCTAGTGTTTATAACCTGCTACAAATGTTTCCTATTTTGAATGATATTTCTGTTCCTATGACACTATTGAAAATTAATTTCTATACGTCAAAGATGAACATAAATATTTGGGGACATTCAGTATGTATTCACATATTGCACAAAGGAGTAATTATGGAAATTGCTAGGCTTTCAAAGTACTGGTCTTTATTATGAATATACATTTTTCTGTTTATTTTGTGAGAAATGAAAATGATATTTCTAAAGAAGACACATCTAAAGGTTATACAATATGGCCTCTGATATCTGATTTGTGCCAATATCAGTTATGATTAGTCTGATAATCTCTTATATCCTCTTTAATCCTCTCTAAGTCCCTTTATTATTGCAAACTCCAGTCTCTGACATCAGTGTTTTTATTATGTCAGTTTCAATCTGGATTAGTTTAGGAAATGAGTTTTTCTGACTGTATACTCTGCCTGTGCATCTTTGCAGTTTCTTTTTTGTGGGAACACTCTATAATCCTCTGAAGCATCTTTTGCTGGGATTTTTAAAAGTTGTGATCCCACTGGCAACCACATGATTAGTTTCTTCCTTGTGTGATTACCAGCTGAAGATATTTTTGATTGATAAATATAAAGCAAATGGTGACTGATTACATAAACTTGAGATTTTAGTCCCTCATTTTTTTGAGGGGTAAAGGAAATAATTCATAGAAAGTAATTCACTCAATGAGTTCAAATGAATTTACCTTCTGCTGTTCCAGAAGTGTTTATAAGAATATCTGTATTACCTCAATCTTGTTTATTGTACTGATTTGTTGTGTAAATATTTTCAGTAACTTGGCAATGAATTTTGAATGTGAATATTTAGTTTTATACTAAACCACAGTTTCAATTTGGTGAGCCTTCTAAATAGTCTCTTCAATCTGTTTTACTCAACATAGTAACCACCTAGCAGAAGACCTTGATTTGAAAAAGAAAATACAATGCAGAGTAGAAACTCTGTACTCAAGACTTCAAAGAGGAATTTAAGACTATGACTATTTCATACTAGACAATAAAATGTGAGATGACAAGTACTTTGGCATATAAAATGCAAAATATAATATTTGATCAGCTGAATATTTTCATTGTTTTCAATAATCACATAATTTCAGCAAGATGTCTGTTGTTAGTCAGCTTGTAGAAAATAGTCTTTCATTCGACTAGAGTTCTTTTTCACAGAAATAAAGTGTCCTGAAAAGGTAAATGTTGTCCATACATCTTCTTAATAAAAACCATTGCCATACAAGTTTCTAGAGAATTCAAGATGAAAATAAGGATAGAATTTTGAGATAAATATTTGTAATCAATAAAATAAAAAATCAGCAGCAGGTAACTGTATTCTTTACAGCAAGAACAGCATTAAAATTAAAATTCTTATTTAAAAACTTTATTGAATAAATTATGACATTTCAGAATTCCCATTAAAGTTTTAATTTCTTACGCATCTGTCTACATCTGAGGAAATGTATTTGGTGATAGGAAAGACAGTTATGAAGTGTTCTGCTTGTTTCCTTTAGGTTTTCCATCCTTCTGAAAAAATTGCCTCAGCTAGTGGGGAAAACTCTCATTTGGTGGCACCCAATTTAGCTTGTCCTGAATTAAGATAATTTCTTATTAAAAGCAAAATCACTGTTTATTTTTGAAATATGTTTCATCTGTACTCAAATTATACAGACATACATTTTTACTTTAAAAATACTGTATATTCTGAAGAAAAATAAATGTGTGATCTGCCCTTAGCTTTTTCCTGATAGTAGAAGAAAACACTGATACTGGATTAGTCATTTATGTGTAGCCCATCTGAGTTTTTTCTTCTAATCTTGACATTGTTAAAAGAACTATGGATTTTATTGGGGATGGTGATGCACATGTAGCTTTATTACCTATTTGAGAAGCTACAGAATATTGAAGCTCTTTAATAACAAATGCTTTATATTTCCTTGTGTCAGCAAATTTCCTAGATTGATACATTCTGTTTGATTGCTACAATATTACTTCACTGTTTATATGGTTTTGAGGCAATACTGTTTGCAAGACCTTGAAATAAACTCATAAATGCACTATAAATGTCTCCTTTTTCTTTTTTAGTTTAGTCATATGATTTCCTTCTGTGCTATGATTAGCAGTACTTACTTTATTCTGACTTCCATGAGCATTATTATTAGTTGTTCTCAGTTTACAGTTGAACTGTCAAATACAGTATTACTGAAAATTAATTCCTTCTTAAAATGTTAGTAGGTCTGATAACTAAATAGTAGTTACTGCTCACTTGTCTTCCACATCTTTACTTCACAATTACCCAACTATCTTTTCTTGGTGAGATGGTGCAACTGACACATATCAAACTAAATTGTCCACAATTGATCTCAATTTCTGTTAAAAATGGCACATAGGTAGCCTATGACAGCTGACTACAATATTGTTCAGAACAGCCAAATGCCTTGCTGTCCACATCCTAGTGTCTGTTTTTTATATCCAGCATTGAAGATGTACATTAAAAGATTATTTGTTTAAATGACCATCAACAAAATTGTTGTGGATATTGGAAAAAAAAAAAACTTCGTCATAAAGATTCTGAACTGAGGAGAAAGATCATATCTATTGGAACTCTGTTTTTTACTAGGTTATGTTAACTGTGTTTCTTCTATCTTTTTATTCATATGTGAAGAATATGCCAGGTCACAGCAGTATTATGTGTTGTGAAGCTGAATGTTGGAATTTTTACTGGAATTTTGTTTCCCTTAAGTTTTGGTTGAATTATTTAAAAATATTGTGGTTTATGAGAAAACAGTAGAATTGATATTACTTTGATTGGCATGATCTTCAAAGTATGATATCTCTGTCTTGAGGTTCAATCTGGTAGTTTGAAAATTCTCTTCAGTAAGAGATGCTGGTCTCAGAGACTGCAAGGACATACGAAATTATAGTAGACATAAGTACCTGAGTTAGAAGATGAAGTCCCAAATGGGTAATTGAAGCAATTGACAGTCCAGATGTGTATCAGGAAGTGAGTCTGAATTTTCTAGCAAAAAGTAAGGTTGAATAATAAAACAATTATACCTCTTAAAAAAGCTTAATAAACAAGGACTGTCCCTAGTAGCATGGTAAATACATGCTGTTGCATCTGAATTACAGACTAGGTCACCTGCATTTTCCATCAGTTGGTGCATTGAGATTTAATGGCAAGGTCTCAAGGGCAAGGTTACCAGACTAAACACCCTATGCAATATCTGTGAGCTACAGAAGCATACTGTGTATGTGAAACTAAGAATTTATGATTCCTCTAATTAAAGTCTTAACAGTCTGATAAAATTATTATCAGTCTAGGTAAGAAGATACTTACACTTACAGTCACATTATCCAATTATTACTGCTTATGCCTGATAATGAAACTATTAAAAATTACACACACAAGCGTTTTAGTACTTATGCCTTACACTGATGCAGTGCTTGCCCTTCTGATACGTGTCTGGGTCCTGAAAACAGTGGTGCTATTACTCCTCAAAAGAAAAGGTTATGGCAAGTCACCAACATCACAGCTTTTTGATAGGAGGAGTGTGATGTTTATGTTGATGATTTCTTCCCCCTCACAAGGGGGTCCCCCTTGGGTCTATTTGGCATCACATTTATACATTTGCTAACACAGCTGGTTTTTGCTTCATTGGTCAGTGTTTCCACATTATGTCCAAATTTACTAAAAATTATATGTTTTGCATATGTTGTATACTTGTTTGTGTCTGGTCAGAGGTGGGGGAGCTGTTACAATCCTGATTTTATTCAGCAGCCTTTAAGCTGTGGCTTTCTGATAATCTAAATAATGTTTTACTAGCACAACCTAGTTGAGCATATATGCTTGTTCTGAGGACATTAATAGTTTACAAATATGACAGTGCCCTAGAAGGCATTATATATAACATGTACAGAATCAGATACAATGTCCTAGTAACAGCTTGTCACCACTATCTATTAATTATGTCAATATCATTGATACATTATCACAGTTATTTCACAAGACAGTGCCTGTCATAAACTGTAATCTATACTGCTTGTCCCTGCTCAAGAATAAAGACAATAAACATGGTTTAGCAACTCTGCAATATTATAAAGCCATTTGGGAAATCACCTACCAAAAAAACCTCCCAACCCTCCTAAATTGGAAGATTCATTTTGAAAAGTGACTTTCTGATCTGAAGTAAAACATTAATATAGATGCACCCAATGAGTTAACAGTGGAAATAGTTGTGAAATGTTTGAATCACTAAAACACAAGTTCTGTATTTAATTTCCTGTTGTTAACCATTAATAAGGTAAGTGACAAGATTACCTTTACAACACCCTCCTGATAAACCCACATATCAGTTTGCTTTGGGGTCTTCAACAATCCACTGTCATGTTTTAAAGGTTCCAGTGCACTGAAATACTCTAGAGATTAGGACTTTTCACTCCTCAGAAGTCGTCCCTATGCCATATTTAGAGTTGAATTATGTATATATTGCCTTAGTTAGCACTAACTGCCTCTTCAGATAGCAAACTGCGTAAGACCCTGTAAAATTACAGTCACCTGCCGTCACCATTGCAAGCTTCACCAGAACTTAAGTTACTCTGATGGCATTGTTGCAAAATGTCTCTATCTCTGAGATCTGCAGAGTTTTACCCTGAAATTTTATTAATATTTTATCAAGCATTGCCAAAAACTCCAAGTATTAATTTGGATTTGAAAGACCTACCCTCATCACTGTACAGAGCAGGGAATTCTAGAACCCTCCTTTAACTAAACAGTGCCTCATGGGGAGCAATTGAAACTTGACATGTAGGAAAGCAGACAAAAACGTTTTATGTTACTTATAACTGCTGTTCTTCAAAGTATGTCAGCTATCTGTGTTATTCACAGCCCCTTTCTGTCAAATCTGATAGAATCTTAAAATTTGAGGTGTTAGAAGAATTAAAAAGAAAAAAAGCACATGCTGCATCATTGATGGATGTGCATTTAAAAAAGAGCTAGAGCTCACTGCAGACAAACTGCAGAGACAAAAAATTGTCTGAATTTCACTGCTCAGTCTTATAAAAACCTACAACATACATAGAAAATCACCACAAAGAAAAGTAGTTACAGGAAAATAACTTCTTCATTCATTACCTAACCTCATCTGCTCATGGTCTGTTTATTCATATAAATTGCCATAATGCTATAGTATTTTGGCTCAATACCCTTGTGTCTGATATCTTGTGTTGACAGAAGAAAACAAAGCATTGGTCTAAAGGGGTTATTCTGACATGATTGGATACCACAGTTCAGACAAATACAGTCTTTGGCTAGTTTCTAGTCTAGATATTTTTAGCATATAATTTTGTTTCCCCTTACTCCATATGGATAGTTGCTGAAAGACTCAATCTATAAAGTTTTCTAGGAGGATTATGAATGTCCTGATGCTGGAGTACTGGAATTTTAACATATATGGTTTAGTATGGAATATAGAATTATTGAACCATTCAGGTTGGAAGGGATGTCAGAAGGTCCCTGCTTTAACGTTCTGCTTAAAACAGAATCAGCTATGAAATTAGACCATGTTGCCAGGACCTTTACCTAGTTAGGTAAAAATCTCAAAGGATGGAATCTGGACAACTTCTCTCAAGGCAACCTCATGGAAACTGTCTTGTTTCAGTTTATGTCTCATCCTTCTTTCATGATACACTACCATGAAGAAGAAATCTGGTTTGGACAAAAGAGGCAGTTAATGGAGTGAAATAAGGACCACGAAAAGATGAGCATAGTGGTACTAGCAAAAGCCAAATTACCAAAAGCCTATCTTGAAAAAGTTCAATCACAGCACAGATCCAACGAAGTAATACCAGTGGGCATTGCCAGAGACAAGAATAAGTGCAATGACTTTTAAGGGCATTAGAAGAATGGAAACAAATTAAGAAAATAAAAGCCTTACAAGGATGAGTTTGGCTCGTTTATTTAGGGGAGGCATAGGCCTCTAAGCAGTTAACTAGATAAAGAAAGAAGCATGAAGTATACAGAGATAAATTTTAACAGATAGAGGTAGAATCCCTGCTATGAAGAGAATTTACATACAGCTTTAAGAATGCTGATTCTCCTCATATTTTAAGATTCTCCTAAAAGCCTTTGAACAGCCCACTGAATCAACTGAGAACCCCAATCAGATAGACAAAAAGGTTTTCATATATGCTTTCTGGTACACCATTTTTTGAAAGCTAGTTAAACTGGTAAATGTGGTGACACATCAACTACTCTAAGTCTGTTCTCTATATTGTCACTGATAGTTTAATAATTGTATAAGGTGTACTTTGCAAAAGTCACAGATGATCAAGTGGTAAACAGCTGACTCTTGAGTGCTTGTTGAAAGGTTCTTTGACAGTGGCATCAGTTCATGTGACACTGATTTCTACTGATATTGATAAAAATGTTCATAGTGGTATAAGAAGGTGGTTTCATTCATATAAAAAAAATCAGAAGAACATTATCACATCATATTAATTTTACTCTGAATTGTGGCTATAAGGATATGTTAATTTCAGTGGAAATCAAATGCTTATAGTCAGGCATGTTCTTTTGAATTATGCAAAAGCAGAAATGCTTTCTTTCCAACATAGTATATTATTCATAAAGTCATTTGAGTTTAAAAAAAGTAACATATGTAAAGACTGGTTTTGGGGAATCTTAAAAATTCATCCTGTTATTGACAAATACTGTTTCTTTCAAGTTTATTACAAAAATACAAGATTTCACAATTTCTTGCTGCAGTCAGAACAAACACACATATAACATTTTCTCTCAGCACGAGTTAAAGCCCTTCTTCACTTCTTAAGAAGTGGCTTAAGATCTGAAAAAGTGAAGTATGAAACTGTCTTCTGAGTTTTGCTTATCAGGAAAGGTTGGCGGTTCGCTTAAGTGCAGCCTACTAACCCCTGTATGGAGAGTAAGCTGAGACCTACACTCCACTTAATGGTCAAACTTATAACAGAAATGTAGTGGCTTGAACTTGAACCTTAAATAATTTGAAAAGGAAGTAAAATACACTTGGGGGAAATTGGATTTATTCATATTCTTATATTGGTTGAAATAGCATCTTTTGGTTTTATTTTTAAAATCATCAAGTTTCAGAAAAGTTTTCCTATTTCTATGAATAGTGTTTGATATATTATTATTTCTGAATTTCATGGTTATAGCACACCAGAAATTATTTCCTACAGGTGAGATTTTTCTGTCTGTTTAAGACAGACAAGAAAAGTTCCTGAATAAACTATTAAATGCTTTATAAATATTTCAACAGTAATTCTCAAACTGAACAACAGTGGGTGAACTTAACTTTATCAAGTGATGCAAAAGAAGATGGCAATTAAACACATTTCAGTTCCTTCGTGTTTAGAAAGAGGTAAAATTGGAGGGGATAGTTTTACATCTGGCTGTTATTGTCATTTCACTTTTAGATCCATCATTCTAATTTTTTTAGTTTTGGTATTCAAACCACACATGAAGTTGAAAAGAAAAGGGAACTGCTTTGGCTGTTTAGATACAAGCTCAGGTTACGTTTGTTGTGTTTAATAAATAAGTACTTGATAAAGTGAATAAAATATGTAGTAGCTTTTAAAGCAGTTTCTTAATCTATTTCAGGGGCTTCTGATTTCACAACTTTTTAGAATAGATACTGGCTTCTCCCAGTGGTTCAGTATTCAGTTCTACCACTTGGTTCTTCAGACTTAAAATGTAGTAGGTGGGCAAACATATACAGTACTGTAGGACATATGGGGTCTGGTCGTAGAACTGTGCTGTTTGCTCAGGATGGGGCAAATAAGGATAGATAATGGGGGTAATGAGGAATCCACCGTTCCTCTCCTTTCCTCTTTGGCTGTTGCTTTTAGTGTTTCATTTCTTCAGATGCAATCCATAGGATGGGATTTTGTACATTTTTTTAAATTGTGGGAGGATGGTGAGTACCTGTAGTAACTGCTGTGCTGGCTGAAGCCATCAGAAATTTACAGGTGCATTTTTGGAAAGCTGAAGCATGATTTCATGAAAGGTGATAGCTAACTCATGACAACCCTTTTTGGTTTTCTGGATTTTTATAAGGTTGGTAAGTAATTCTAGTTCAGTTCTAAAATGGAAAATTAGTGACAAAATGTTGTTTCACCATAACCATGGATGGAGTCTATCACAATCAGAATTAGAATGCCATGATTTTACCTCTTGGGCCTGATGTTTAATTGTTTAAACAGTGTTCTGTCATGACCCAAGCAAGTTTCTTGCTAGCTCAGAGATCGATCCAGGCTTTCAGAGTCTATGTCTTCAGATAAATTATTCACCTGGATTGTCTTAAGGCTAATAAATCCGTGATTCAAAAGCTGACTGATGCAATGAGGCCCTGTTTGTGGAAACCTAGATATTTTCAGACACTGTTCCCAGTTGGAGCAAAGAGAAAATTATGTAATTTTAACTTTTCTATGATATGAAGGTAAGTTTATTTGCACAGTTCTAATAAGAGTTAGTTTTTCACCAGAACAAACTAATTTTTAAATAATTTAAAATATTTTTTATTACGGTTTTGGAATTAAGCTTTCCAATGGAACATAGTAGACCTACACAAGATGTCAGCATTAGAAAACATGCTTACCAAAACACATAATGAGGCTTATTTACCACCTCCTAGGTGTAGGATAATTGCTAAGGGAAAAAAAACCCAACCTCCTATCAATCAGATTTGGTTCTATGTCAGCTTAAGTAAATTTAGTTCTAGCTACTATGGGCATGCCATTCCCTTGTGGTGGCATTCCAATGATTTCTGTACATTCCCCAGCAAAAAAACTATTTTAACAAAACAATGTTAATAGTTTCCCGGCAGATCAGATCATTGAAATGGCCCAGTGCATGTTAGTGTAAGAGAAGAAATAGTATAGATTCAAGTTAAAGGGACGGCAGGACTTCGGCAATTTAGAATAACAAGCAGGATCACTATGGCCTTGTTCTTAGTCTCTTCCCTAGATATTCTCTGTTTGGGTCACAATAATAAGTTAGGATGTTAGGTGTATTCCAGCATGGACCTTCATACATGTATGTGTGATGGAAGTGTGAAATAGGCTGAGAATAAGTGTCCTAATATTTTACAGTTTTACCAACTCTTCTTTACGTTGAAATACACACAGACATGCCACAATAATCGATAAGAACATTATAAAGAACGAAAGACTATAGAAATCAGAAAAATTGTAATTGAATTATATTACTAAACAAAATGGAAGCCACATGTTTCATTTTGTTTCCTAGCCAACAACATTCTTATAACGCAGTATGTAGATTTGGTATCCAAAAATACATATGCAGCCATAAAGAATGTTGTGGTTACTACTACATCAGGAAGCAGTGCAGGCCAATAGGAGAGGATCACCAAAGGAAAAGAGCTGATGCTGAGGGTATGGTGTTTTACATGTTTCAGGGATTTTCTTCATACAGACTGACTGTTGTCTGAAAGGACTGTAGTTCATTCACCTAGAAACTGCTTAATGATGTGAACCATAGTTGGGTGTCACTTCAGAAGCACACTTGTGATCCCAGCTGAAAAATTAATGCAAATATACTCACAGTGAATTTATATTTTTCTAAACATTAGACTGCAGATGGAAGAATTTCCACAATCAGGAAAAATTCAGAAGGCTCCCAGATTTAGTGGATTTGATGCAACAGAAAGCCTTGTGAAACTAATAAAGCAAGAAAGAAAAGACTATATTAATCTGTAGAGTGGAGGAAGGAGAGAAATATATTAGCAGTTGTCACTCTTCTCCCTTTGCATTAAAGGAAATTGCTTGGCAAGCATCAGGATAGAAATCTAAATGATATGAAATAGTTACACTATACTCCAGCAGAGAATAAGAGATGGAGGACCTTCTGAGAACAAAGTGCTGTAGAGCAGTTTGTAACATAGGCACATCTGGCTTATCGAAACAGCTTATCTTTTCCCCAATCAAAAATGACATTTCTGAGGTGATGAAACAGAGTAATTCTGCATGCAGTTTATGACTTACTTTCAGCAGTGTCTCAAGGCAATAACGAGATACAATATCTTTGTACAAAATCATATGTCTGATTTTTCTTTCAAGTTCTGATGCTTTAGAAGCATTTGTAATGTTTGCTGACCTTCTATCAGTAGTTTCATTTGGGGGTCTTAAAATTGATTTATCTCATTTTGACTTTTGAAGCTATGAGATGGGCTTTGATCTGTTGTCCAGATTTGTGCAGTAGCCCCAGAAGCAGCTTTTAAACATTAGATGTGGCACCATTTAAAGCCTATCGAGAGTGGCACATGTGAAGAAAGATTTCCCTGTTTCTTTTTGGATATAAAAAGCGTTTGTCTGATACATGTTGATGAATCGTATTCTTTTGATATTGAATGCTTGTGATATTGATATTAAATAAAAGGAATTAATGTGCAACTCAAGAGTACCTATTGGGACATCTTACTGTGCCTCTCCTGTCATTTGATGTTTCTCATTCAATTTTCAGTATGTCTGCATAGCAAAATCAAAACATAATCGTAGAATGTATTAACCACCTATGTTAGTTTAATCAAATTAGGATCAGTAAATCAAGACAGAGCAGTACAGACTTTGTTGCTTATTGCCAGTCAGAGTAGACACACTTGGGGATACCCAGTGCAGATTCTGTTTGTTAACGCTTGCTGAGATTTGTGTTTCCAAGTCTTTACTACTACTATTATTTATGTTTATTAGAAAATACATGGATATGTAACTGATTTCATGATATTGTTCTGTTGTGTTGGTGGGTAACTGCCAAAATCTTGATGTTTTTTCATACATGATTGCTTGTCTTGATGATGGGCTTGTCTGTGTTACAAGTATTGAAGCATTTAAGGTACTCATGTGCATACTAACTTCAGAACCACAAACTGGAGATCATGGCTTTTGCACCTAGGCTTGCTGTCTGGGCCTGAGTTGTAGCTAGACAGTGTTGTGCCAATGCCTGACCAGCCAAGTTGAGCTCTATCAGACTATATTGGATGAGGACTTTGCAGCTGATGGCTCTAGTAAAGCTTTGTATGTCAACATGGCACAGAATAGTGCTAGGTATATTATTTGGCCTTTATTCCTGCTAGCTTGAATATTTCTTTACCATACGGTGTAATTTTTTTGACTTATTTAATATATCTTTCATTTTACTTGAGGTTTGCATTAGGATTTGCCAGCATCTTCTGGCTCCAGTAAATAAGGAAATGAATAGTGATCTTTCCTGTGAGGAAATAAGTGGGTTTCCAGTTGGACTATGCTGTATTAGCCAAGTAGTGTGTTAGTTTAACACCGGTACAAGAGGAGGATGAGACAAAGACCGTGTGTGTGGTTATACAACCATTTACTCGATGCTATCACCTTTACATCTTCCTGAGACAATAGCATGCGTTAGTAGACTCCATTCTGTGGATACAGTGCAATTTTATACCAATACATTTTTCAGTTTGAATACAAAGAAATAATGTTTATAATTTTATTTCTGAAAATTTCTCTCTTCAAGATGATAATGTAGTATTATATTTTCAAGGAAGACCACATCTTTTAGGCAAGATAGTTGAGTGATCATATAACTTTTGATCCCTGTAGCTTCAAAAAGAAATTTTATTAAGTATTTTTGTAAGGAGAAAACAATAAATGATCTGGTTAAATTCCAGTCTTCCTGTAAGGAACTTGGCAGACAAAAAATTGAAGTCTTTTCATTCTTCCCAATTGTCATCTAAATGCATTAAACTGGAATAATCAAATAAAGATATGTCTTTAACCATTAAATTTGATTAAAATATCACTGTTTTTTTTTTCCCTTTTTAATATATGAATCATTATATAACATCCGTAGGATCTTAGTCCATTCTACTTCTAGGAAGTAAAAGCATTGGTCTCTTAATATGCTGAATCCCTACAACTTAATATGTGATCACATCTTTTATTTTCTGCATAGCACTTGAACAATTATTGACTTTTGATTTGAATAAAACAACCTATATCTGCATAGGCAGATGAGAAACTATATGTCCAATTAATTCTTGGTGGTCAATATAAATTCAGCACTACTCCTTGAAGAATCAGTCACCTATTTCTTCCTGTCCCACTCCATGCTGCTCCCTCCCTTGTGCCAGCTTAAGTGTTCACTCATCTTTGCAGTAAACCACCTTAAGGATCTAATACTTCACAAATCAATCTAACAAAGAAAACCCCAAAAAATAACACCAAAACCTGAAAGAAAGCCATGTCTTTGTTCCCGATCTGGTTTTCTGAATACATACACAAAAGCTTCTTTCATTAATGGAGGGCAGTACCTTATGGTGGCATGCAGGTACATGAGGTAGGAAAGACCACTTATCTTCATGTTAGTGTCAATTTTTGTCTGAATTAAACAGATCATGAAACTAGTGTTAGTTTTCATTAAAATCGCCAGTTGTCATATGCAGATATGTGTTTATGTCCCTGAGTATGCATATAATTTGACACTCAGTTAAGAAATTTGAAAAATTCAGAACTCAAATAATTAATCACTGTTTAAACCTGGCTTCAAATAATTTTTCTTAGTCGTTTCCCTAATGTGCCATCATTGAAAAGTCTAAGAATGCAACCTGATCCAATAGTTTTAAATGTCCATGACTCAATGAAAGAAATATGGTCTTTCTCCTTTTTTTTTTTTTTATTTGCTTAATGACTTGTATCTTTTATCTTGTCACATAGTTCAATGGCATAGAATTACAATAAATTAGTTTTGCAATTATCAATGTCTTCAACTTCTCTTTGGCATTTAACGAACCTCAGAAGCTGTTTATTGCTTCATATACTTTGCCATCATGAATATTAGCCTTTAATTAACTGGAACTCTAATCTTAATCTTTCTAGCTATGTTGCAATGAAGTATTTTTGTTAGGTTGAAGAAGATAGTATTTGTTAATGTTTTTTCAATAAATGGAATACTTTCAGAATGACCTTTTTAGGCAGTAATTATAACAATATAAAATGTAAGAAGACAAAACTTATTACCACAAGGAAAAGCATTGTGTGATTTCTTTTTGTATATTTTGCTTAGCAGCATAAAATCCCAGAGAAGCCTCATCTGAGAGAGACCTCTGGAGATTGTCTGATCCAGCCTTCTGTTGAAAGCTGGGTCTTAGATTTGTTTTTTCAGGCCCCTGCCAAGCCAAATCTTAAATATTTTCAGGGAGATTCTACCACATCTCTGGTCAACCTATCCCAGTATTTATTTTTTTCTGACAGTGAAGAACTCTTTTCTATATCCAGACACAATTTCCCTTGAAACGTTTACACCTGTTGCCTCTTCTGTGCATTCTTCTGAAGAGAATACCTCCATCTTCTCTATAACGATCTTTTAGGGATTAGAAGACTGTGATTAGCTCCTCCCCTGAGTCTTCTCTAGGCTGATCACATCCAGTTTCTTGAACCTTCTGTCAAGATCTCCAGAACTCTAATGATCTTCATGGTCCTCTGCTAGTCCTTCTCCCTTTTTTTCAGTTTTTGTCCTGAACTGGGAGGACCAAACGTGGACACAATATTCCAGGTGTGTCCTAACAAATGTCAACAGAGTGGATCTCCTTGATCTGCTAACTATATCCTTAACGATGCAACCCAGGGCTCATTCTGCCTTCATTGCTTCAAAGGCACTGCTTGTTCAAGTCTAGTGCTGTCCATGAGCATCCTTGGTTTCTTACAAGCAAAACTACACCCTAACTAGTCAGATCCCACTAAATTTATACTGCTGTTTGGGATTATTCTATATCATGTGCAAGACATTATATTTATACAATTCTTGTTGGCCCAGTCCAGTTTGAGGAGGCCTCTCTGCATGGTGACTATTCTTTCTGGTGTATAGTACCTCTCCTCCCAGTTTGATGTGATCCACAAACTTGGTAAGCAAGCATTCAATTCTGTCATCCATATCCTTTATAAAGATGTTGAACAGTATCAGACTCAATACCAACCTGTAGGAACTCTTTATGACCAGCTGCCCATGAGCCAGTAAAATCATATTAGTATTACCCTAGAAGTTTATGCCATAACATTTCTGTACGATTTTGAAAAGCATAGTTTATGTAAGCAGCTTGGTAAATGAAATTATTTTAGCTGTCACCAGGATCAGTAGGTATTATCCCTCTGATTTCTACATTATGAAATTATGGACCAGATGTGTCTTCAGAAACTGTCACATTACAGCAAGGAAGGTCCTAATGAATTGTACATGGAGAAATGTTAAATATTCATGAAGAAAAGAGCCATTACGAATGGTCATTCAGCTGTTAGGAAAGACTGTTCAACATCTTTCTATTGTGAGGAACTTCCATATGAAAAGCAAAAAAAGTTGACTGTTTCTTGGAGAATTTGTCTGACCTAAAGACTTTGAGATAGCTTCTCACTGTGGATACTCTGTTACAGAATTTAATTGTTATTTTTTGACATTTTATAACAATTAAGTACAGGAAAATATATATATATATATATATATATATATATATAAAGATCAGGAATTATAAAAAATGAAAAAGTAAATTATACACATGTACTTTTTCTCAGGCAGACTGTTGAAGATGCATGGCTGAAATGACCCAAAGAGAGGTCTGCATTAGAGAACAGTGTTCAGAATACTGAATATGACTAATAGTGATGGTCTCCCTAGTAATAAATATAGGAAGGAAAAGAAACGATTTGCAAAAGTTAAACTATTATCTCAATGCTGTCACTCTAACGAATGTCCTGTAATCTACTTTTACCAGATGCAAACAAAAGGAACAAGTTGTCTCCATGTAATAAATCAAAGCAATGGTACTCCAGTCATGCAACGTACCATTTCTTCAATGCAGGAACAGTTCCACTCTTCCTGATAATTGAAATTTGTCCTGGTCAGATCCTAGGCTCATTCCTGAATAGATTGTTTCATCACTTTAAAGTCAGTTGCTCTTACTGGTATTTAAAAGGTCTCTATGCCTATTAGAGACCAAACTGACAAGAAAAACATCTTTAAGACAAAGGGAAAAACAATATCTCTCCCTCTAGACTATTTTCAAGTATTTGGTATTCAGCTACTTCTCTAGCTTTACACAATACTTTGCTAGTTATACAGTACAAGAATTATGAGATGCATAAGGTCACTAAGAAATTCCATATTGAACTGGAGACAATAATGACATGTAGTTTTGAAATAAGATATATGATAATAAATGAAAGTTATTAATGGAACTTCTTAAGAAGTGGTCTTAAGGCTAACCTAATTTAATATTTTCATTAGTGACCTTGAAGGAAAAAAAAAAAAAAGAGGATTGTATAATGAAATTTTTAGTTGATAATAATGTTTGGAGTTGTTATTAAAACAGATGAAGATCGTGGTGTCACACAGATGGAGGTTGAAGCCCTTGAGAACTGGTGTAATAGAAATAGAATTAAATATAATAGTACAAAGTACAAGATAATACACTTAAAAGTATTACAAGAAATTCTGTTATTAACATAGAGTTCATCAACTGGAAAAGGTAGTTGCTGTGGCAGTTAATCAAAGGATAACTATGAGTTGCCAGTGTGATGTGACCATGAGAGAGTAAATGTAATGCTCAAAGATCTACTAAATGAAATGTATTGCATGAAAAAGGATAATACTCATTATATTTCCGATGACTGATAATGTGGATTTAGTAAACTTGAATGCATTTGTCTTTAATCAGCTTTTTCAGTCACAGCTTAAATGTACAGAAACTTTTAGGATTTCCAATACTGACTTCTGTCAAGGAGTTCCAAAATCCACGCTGCATGAATACATAACCACTTCTGTTTGTTCCAAACTTGTCATTTACTAGATTTTTTTTTTTATGCCCTGTAATTTTACTGAAGGACACAGTGGAAAATCTGGTTTTGTTCATCCTCTCTGTGGCGTGATTTTATAGATCTTTATTTTATTCCTTCTTAGTCATCATTTTCCCAGTTTGTTTTTTTTTTTTTTTTTTTTTTTTTTTTTTTAGTATCCCCTGAACTTTTTTTAATTCTACCATATCTTTTTTTGAGGTGTCAGATCAGAGTAGGCATACTATTTAAGATTTGGTTTCTAACCACTGAAGTAAGGATAATGTACAACAGACCGGATTTGGTATCCAAGACCCTTTTAGTCCTAGTTTCTCTGTTCCTGAATAAAGAATAGGAAGAAGTCAAATTAACACAAACATGTTTTCTAGAAAATTTGTGAAGGTACAGCAGAAAAAGTTTCATGTCAAATTAACTAACATGAGTTGGGAAGAAGAAAATACTTGGTTTCAGATAAGATGCAGTTTGGGATTCCCTTAGTTACCCCTATAATTGTCTACAAGAAATAATTAAGATTATATCTCATGAACTCAAGACAACACATTCTTCATCAGTAATATGTTAAAATTTAATAGAACAGTCACTTCTAATATTGTATAGAAAATACTATTTTAAAGGATGTATGAAGGTCTTGAATGTGAAAAATACACAGAAAGAATATAGATGCTTTTCCAGTGGCCTCAATTGAGTAGTGACTCATAGACTTGCCTGAAATGCAAAAAAAAAAAAAAAATTAAAGACGAGTAGAATGTACTTATACTAGTGGCACAGAACAAATTGTTCCTCTGCAGAACAATAAGTGTAGATTTTTTTACATTGGTTAGAAATGATTTTCTTGGAGTATTGCTCTCAACTGCTGTAGATGTGTTTACTAAGCAAAGTTACAGCTATGCATATCAAATCTATTTTCACTAGTCATGGTCTGTCAGTGACAGCAATATGCAACAATAAATCAGAGTTTAGTAGCCCTAGTTGAAGTAATTTGTAGTAAAGTACAGTGTAGGCATATCACTAAGAGGACCCCTCTACCTCAGCCAGTGGAAAATCATGTCAAAATACTTTGGAGGAAAAAAGTGCCAAGACAGATTTAGATCTGTAGTTAGCACAGTTAAATTACAGAATAGCACAAATGAAACAAAGGATGTTACATGTTTGCACGTGTTCACTGGAAGACTGAATGTCTGTACTGCTAGAAACTAACGTAAGGGTCACTGAAGGCAGAGACAAATTACAAAATACTGGGTATGATTTATGATCCTTGAAGCTCTCACCTTTTCTTGAAAATGACACTTTCTATGTTATAAAAGGTAGCAAGTCATAAAGGCATTTTTGACAAAATTGATATATAGAGAATTGTAGGAAGTTCTTATCCCAGATGTATGGCTATTAAAAAAAAAAAAAAAAAAAAAAAAAAATCAAGGACATTTGAGATTAGTTTAGCTGTCTTAATCTCTTCTAGCATTTGAGATTAGCTTTGTTAATTAGCTTAAACAATAGGTTTCTTATAAGTACTTGAAATTCTATTATCTTAGTGCCAATTGTTGGTTGCTGTTACTGCTATGTTTTGGCTGAGAAAAAAAGTTCCAGCATGAGCATTTTGGGACTGGACTGTCATTCAGGCTCTCAGGCTACACAATATGCTAACCAGCAATAACTCAAATAAGGAACTAAGAGAGGAGAAATCTGAGAGAAGACTTTCCTTCACTTCTTCCGGTGCTTCAGCCAGCAATACTGAAGGGCTGGAAGTGGTATGAAAGCCAGATCCATGAGGAAGAGATATGCAGAAGGAGAGTAGATAATGGCCAGGGGAAGACAATGGAAGGTGAGGACAGTTATATTAGATGGAAATCAAGTCAAATGACTTCTAGAAAGAAACATACAGAAAAAGGAGAAACACTTAATTTTCCAACATCTACTACTACATTATGTCAGTATGGTCTTGGTGTTTTATTCTTGCTTTAAAATGCTGCAGTAACAGAGATGGCTACTTTGAAGTATAAGTGGTTTTTATGGGACAGTCTAAAACTGTTAGAAAAAAAAAAAGCAGTTAACAAAACCTGTAGGTCATTGCCAAAGCATACTTTCGAAGAATTGAAGTATAACATGTAACTAAAAAACTGAACTATAATTTGGGAGATGATTGTTATTCTCCTTTTGTCTCTATTTTGAGCCATATAAATTAGGCTTTTTCTATAAATATATTAGCACTGAACTATAGTGGGTTTTTTGTTTTGTTTGGTTTTGTTTTTTTAAGGTGAGAGGGCCCCCACTTGCAGGAGCATTTAAAGAAAGACCAACAAAGCCCACAGCATTTCGCAAGTTTTATGAGCGAGGAGACTTCCCAATTGCCCTTGAGCATGATACTAAAGGAAACAAAATCGCCTGGAAGGTAAGTCATGGCACAGCTGTGACAGCCAGCTGAGCTTATTGAAGTGACATCTCTCATTGTCAAAGTTAGCGTGTAAGTAAATAAACTGAAATAATTTCTTAGCAAATGGAAGATGGTGGGGAAGCCATTAGAGAAAGGCCCCTGAGTCAGCTGTCTACCCTGGCTAACAATTAAATTATATGCTGCAAAAAGGAAGATGACAGAGTTGCTTTGCCTTAGAGAATTGTCTCCTGCCCAATTCATCTCTATTTTTATGAGGACCTGGCAATGCAGCCTGTTTCAGGCAGTCCATCAAATGATGGAAGTGGCTGGATACAGTGAGCAGCAGCCATTTATCTCCCCCAAATTTCACCTTCCTGCAGGACACTTCCAAATAGAAGCTTTAATTACCTAAATGGATAGGTCAAGATTGCCTGCTCCCTGAAAATGCAGAGCAGAATACAAACGAGGGCAGATTCTCATTCCACAGCTGTACTCTCAGTCTACAGCATATGTCAGACAGCGTAATCGCTGTCATACGTGCCTCTGTTACAGACTGACCTCCACTGCTGAAACCATTACAGCTCCGACATTTCTCTGACAAAAGGTTAATTGGCTTCAAAATAAATGTATTGCCTAATGACTCCATTCTAATGCGGCTGTGTTTCTCTCTAAAAGGCTTGGTGCTGTTATTTGTAAAACTTGCCAATCTTCTAAGTAACTACCGCAGACTTTTAAATTTAATTTGAAAAATGAATGCTGATCTTTAACCTGCTCCTACTATTTAATTATTTTGGTTATCATGAATTACTTTAATTTTTTTTGTGTTATTTATTGGACTAGAATAAGATTTTGCTGGAAGCAGTGTTACTTACAGAAAACGAACATGATATGTGTGAGCAAAATATGTCAGTTTTGTAGAATATTTTAAATTGCTCATGTCAAGAACATGATATCAATTTTAAATGTATAGATATGTTAATTCAACACAAAAAGGAGGGATTTTGCAATCTTATAGCTGATTCTACTCATAATGAAGCCAACCGGATTAGACCTATTGTGTGGTAAGTGGTACTATATAATTTGTTAGTAACTAGAGTTTAAGGTATCTTTTTTGATTACTGAAGTACTGAAGACAGATTTGTGCTACTATTTTGTTGCCCATAGCAGTGCTGAATCAGCACACAAAATAATTATTAGTTCTTGCAGCAAAGGGAATCTCTATCCAACAATATTTTACTCATGATCAGAATGAGATTCCAGTGCAACTGGTGTTTAGGCAGCCCTAGAAATGCCCTTTCTAGACTAAAACTCGCAGGCTTACAACAAAAGTCTGCACTCTAATCTTTCATCACCAGACAGGACCCAAAGGTGATTTGCAAGCAACTGCAGAAAATTTAGAATTTAGCTTTTATCTTGAGGCATTATGACTCCAAATTTCTTAAAATCAGACAGAGATACAGACAATTTACCTCATTTTAATTGCTATTTGATGCATATATTTCTATGATAAGGATTAGCATTCCACTAGGTGAATCTAGTGACTGCTTAGTTGACCTAGGACACAAGAAAATGGAATGGAGCTGCATCAGGGGAAGTTCAGATGGGACATTAGGAAAAGGTGGTTCACTGAGAAGGTGGTGGTTCACTGGAACAGTCTCCCCAGGAAAGTGGTCACAGCACCAAGCCCGTCAGAGTTCAAGGACTGTCTGGATGACACTCTTAGTCATATGATCTAGTTTTAGATAGTCCCGCAAGGAGCAGGGTGTTGGACACAGGGATCCTTATGTGTCCCTTATGATTCTATGACTTCTTGCTAGCTTGCTATCTACAAGCCTTCCAACCACAGCTGAATGTCTAGAGTGTTTGCTCCCTGTATCTGACAGCATGGATTGTTTGAAAACATACTATTTGAGACAGTCACAACAGCAGAGTCTCTAGATCCAGCACATACTTTTCTTAACACAATTTGCAGTCTTACAGACCTAATGTCTCCCTACTGTCCACCTACTACAGTAAAACAGTGACACGTAGCTAATGCGATGTAGGGCTGAGATCATGCAACAGTTGCTTTTGCTATTGCTGTTAATCCTTTCTTCTGAAACAAATTATCAGTACATCAGCATGCGTGCAAGAAGGCAGCATAGTAGTGACTATTCCACCATTACATTAGCGTATGGCAGGGTCCAACCTGCTGTCCCTTATTCCATGACACTTGATTTAGTCACAAATCAGTCCAGGCTGAGTTCTGTGGCAGGCACTCAAGAAAGCAATACTGAGGTAGTAGAGTTACTTCAGGCTGTTGTTTAATTTGGCATGCAACCATCACTGATTACTGTGCTGTTTAAGTAGATGAAGCAGGCAAATAGGGGTTTTCTAGTTCAAACTTTACATTAGATAGCTTCTAAAGTCTAGGAGGCTGCCCACCACTGCAAAAGGGTGAGAATGCTGTTCACCATTAGCTAATATTTAAAGGTGCAGATAAAGTAAGGTCTGTACTTATCACTTGTTTTGAGGACATGCAAATAGTTAAAATATCCAACATACATCTAATGGCTAATTTTCACCAGTTCATCATATTTATTTGCAAATCTGATTAAATAAATATTTTTTTTAGAAATATATTTTACTTGATACTGCTTAAATTCATGAAAATGAAAAAATATTTTAATAATGAAATATGTCTTGGCAAAATGTTCTATAAAATCTTGGCTGAACCCTATTTATTTGCATGAATCATGATTCTAGTGGAGGGATAAAAAGAAGAAATAATTGGTAACAGTGATATTTTAATCCTGCTATAATTGCACAATATCAATCTTTTATTGTGAGAGGGCTTTTTTTTTTCTCTGTTTAATGTATATCATGGTTCATTTCACTCTTGTTAGTTTGTCTACCAAGTAGTGCATGAGAGAAAATGCAGGGGGGTCTCTGAAACATGATTTATTCTAAGAAAAATACAACAGGATTTTGTTCTTTCCTGCAGGATATACAGTTGATTTTTGTTAGTTTATTTGTGGTGTTTTTTTCTTTTTTTAATTACTGAAACAAAACAAAATAACCAAAATTGTTAATTTTTAATGTTTAAAACACACTAAATATATTTTTGGAAACACATTGAACTCTTGTTCACTATATTGTAATTCAGTGAACAGAATGCAGTCATTTTCAGCTAGAACAGATTAATCTGAAATGTATTAATATTCATGAATTGTGTTAATATGTACCAAAACAATATGCACAAATGACCCTTGACTTTAACAGTTCTGCATGTCCCTAATTTTAAGCCCATGATTAATTGTCTGTAAGGACTGGCTACATATAACTGCGATTGTAGACCTAAATCAGATATAAATTTAAAGTTCAGGAACAGTACAGAACTATTTCTGAATAACTTCATGTGTTGAATCTTTAATTCTGAAATAATAGTACTTTTTTGTTGCCGTTGTTATCTTAATTATTTCCAAAATGCACTAAGTTTAGGAAGAGGCATTCTTACTCCAGATCAATCCTAAGCATAGAAAAGATTAAACTGTGCAGATAAACCATGGTGTTTACTTTAGTGCCCTTTCTTAAACAAGGGACCAAAGCCAATTAGATCTCACTACCAGATCATTATAGCAAGATATGTCTTTGTGAATTCTCAGACTAAGTCTTTAAGTTTAGGGAGACATCTCTTTGAATACTCTTGTAATAGTGGCATTCTAGTTGATAAGTTTTACTATTATTTCAAGTTCAAATAACTCTGTTTCAGCCTAATGGAGGAAAACATATGAACAGATAAAATAGATATGTTTACAACATATAAATCATTATATACGAGAACAGGAAATTGAACCTGGTTTTAAAGAATACCATCCAGAGGAAAAAAAAGAATTTAAAAAGCTCTGATAATACCAAACTAAAATTATCTGGTGTTAGAGGCTGTAATCACATTTATTTCCAAAAGAAGATGGCATAACTGTCTTGGTGCTCCTAATCTTTGTTTTCAAAACTGGAAAAAAGTTGTCCTTTTGTCATTTTCAAAACATGAATATAGAGAATGACTCATTAATTATGTCTGTGAAAAGAAATACACCATCTTTGTAACTCACTACACAAATTTCTGGGTTTGATTACAGTTAAAGTGGAAGAATCCATACAAAATTAATTCAAGAATTTTCATCCCCATTCAAGATATTTACCAGCAGTCAGTGAATAATTTGCTAAACAGCATACGCTCAGTGTAACAATTTAATATCTAATTTAAATCCTTTGTTTGTTTTCATGCTCCCTCGGTGGTCATTAAATAGAACCGTATGGATATTAGTGACTTTAAATTATGCAAATATACTCTTTTTTTTTTTTTTTTTTAATAAACCAATAGCTTTTCAGATCTAGAAAGAAACAACTTCTTTGGTTCAATTATTCAACAAATGTTCAAGGGTCCTTCCAAATTTGAAGCATTTGGTTTTGTCCACTAACAGAGAATGAATAATAACAGTACGGTTTGAAAATATATTTCTGACATGTACCAAACGTAAAAGTTTGGAACATAAATTGTTGTTAATTTAAAGTTAGATAATAGTATAAAGTGATCTTTTTAGAGAAATGAATGTGTTAAAATATTTATAAGCCCTTTGACTACTTATGTGGGATCCTGCAGTTCTCTTTTAGCTTATATATATCACAATTTTATTTCAAAATGTAGTAATATATTCTTTTGCACAATCTCATACCAAGCTACGAATAATAAAAGCTCATAGTTCAGGTCTGAAAAAGACTTGCATTTTTAAATATATGTTACTGAATTAAAAAAGGTCAGAATGCAATTAAACCTTTGACTAAGAAAGTTGATAAAACCGAGAAAGTATTTCTGAATTATTAAGAATGTGTTTGAAACGCAGGCTCTCTGTATTGTACAGAAAGTCATCAGAATGTTTGAAAAGTTATTTTTTTAGGGAGTGGGGTTAATTATGAAAGTCATTATGCAGGGGGGAAAAAAAGCTTCTATTCTTCAAAAGAATTAGAGCAATTTCAGAGAAATTAAAACCAAATTAAAAATGTAAGCTTCTCAAGCAAAATGTCAAAATGAACATGATTTCCATCTTTTGGGGTTTGTATTTTTTTCCAGAATCGGTATGTTCCCTGAGGCTGTGACATTTGCCATTTCTATTTCTATTCATCCTCTCTCTCCTACACAGCTTGTATTTTTCAGGGGCTAGTATAAGCTGTAGTAGCAACATTACTTCTTGGTGATAGAAACTAGATACAGTGGTAAAAGAAAGTGTTCTGCCCTTAACATCATGAATTTGGATTACGTATATGGTTCTTCCTTGTCTAGACTATGGAAGGTTGCTTTTCATAATAGGGACTACAAATAATTTGAACATGCCACAGAACTGCAATTTTTATTAGCATCTCTGATTCCTCATTCAGTTTTATCTGCATACTGTATATTAGTTTATATAAAATTCTGTCCTGCTATGTTTAAGCTAGTACATAAACCCAATGCCAAGAAAAATATTTTTTGTTTTGTTTGGTTTAGGGTTTTTTTGGTTTGGTGTTGGGCTTTGTTTTAGAGTTTTCTCCATAAAATAGCTGGGGTTAAATTTTGTTTTCTTTCCTGGAAGTGCAAACGTTTTTTGCTTGTTTGAGGGCTAAGTTTTAAGTGAGAGAAAATATTTTTATTTTTTTTTTTATCAACTGATATAGTTGGAAGGGAGACAAGTTTTCAGTTACAGACCTCCCAAGTAATGTCTCATCATTTTTCACTTTTGTGGTATTGTCTTCCATTAAACAACATGAATAAACACTGTATGTTATTCCCTATGCAGTATTAACTAAACTTACGTAGCACTTCCCAAATTCAAATCCCAAAACAAATTAAAAATAGTTAGAGGGAGCTAATTTACTCTACAGAATGACCCCATTATTATACTAATCTCTTGCAATGTATAGAGGTGAGGTGTAATTCTAGAAGCTGAGGGGTTTTAATAGCCTATTGCGATCACAAGGGGAAGGTCCAACTTTCCTTCACCTCTTCTGCTCTCTATTTCTAAGGAATACTTGGCACTGGCACTGATGTTTATCTGAGCTCTCTGGGAGTAAATTTATCTCACTAATTGAGGGGAAAAAAGTGGATGTGTTTTTTTCTCATTTAGCAACACGTTCACAGTCCTGGGAACCCCAAAAGGGTCCATAAGTTCTAAAGCTGTATGTTGGTGAAGGAGAGAGAAACAATAGTGAAATACAGCAAAGAATGGGAGCGAGTTGAAGGATCTCAAAACTTTTTTCCTATTGACAGTAATGAACTGCTAGATTTGTTTAGCTGCTCATGGAAATGCAACCTCAGATATCTGAAAGCAAAGAGAACAAATTGCCTATGAAAAATAATACTTTTCTCTTGGATGTATTTCAGATATAGAGGGGTTTTCTTCTGCTTCCATTCTTTGTTAAACTGTGTTTAATATCTTCTTAATAAAAGATGTTGAGAGGACACTGTCTTGTTAAAGAAAACTCGTAAATCCCACAAAAGTGTTGTCATGCAGAATGAAAGCTTTTTGCAAGATTGTATACAAAGAGGAGCGGTCATGTATCATGCTTAGGCACAGTGGGTATAGTACAAAGTGATGTTAGTTTCTATTTTATTTAATGTCTTCATTAATGTTTTAAGAAAAAGTTCAGAGTTGTCTTCTGCAGTAGACTTCTGTTTATCTTCCCCAGAGGGCTCTTTTTTAAAACATTTCAGTGATCCTTTTTAGGCCTGTCTCCGATACAATTGTATTGATGTAACAGAAAATTTCAGTGTGGATTCACAAGAAGGCAACTGAAAGCAAGGATTTCTTAAGCCAGAAATAATATATAATTTAGAGAGACCAGAAATGTGAGTTGAGGTAAAGAAATAGTGTCTTGGGAAAAACAAATTTTAAATGCTGACCCTGGGGAAAAAAACCCACAATTATATTAACAGATTTGGTATAGTTTGGAAAGTACTAATTTTATTTTTCAAGGGACAGTAAACCCCTCAGTTTTCTGTGGAGAGTAATACAGCACACTTGAGATGTGGCATGGTGGCAAGAAAGAATTATTCAGTTTTAAACTATAAATGTAGCAATATCTCTGTTGCATCTTAAATCAGAAAAGATTAGTAATCTGTATACTGTGGCTTACTGAAGCAAGCACAAGCAAATACTGTTCACAAACAGTTACGTATAGAAAAATGGCATCCATAATTCTTTGTGATTGTGATACTAGTGCCCAACTAATGACTATAATAAGTGCTGTTTTCCTTGATGTGCATGTGACTTTTTCTTGGAGATTGTTAAAAATTGCAATCACAAGTCTATTCTAATTTCCTTTTTTAAATGCATAATACTAAGAAATAGTCACAATTTAATGACTATAACCTGATTTTCATTTAAATGAAAACTACTTTGAATCTCTTAAGCAATATTGTATGTACTACACTTATTCCCACTCTGTGACCTGAAGTCATACAGAAGAGCTACAGAATAAATGCAGTATCTTTTCTAGCAAATAAAAAACCAGAATTCCTATTGACTGCATTAGAATAGGATTCTTATTGTCATAGATAAATATTATCTATTATCTTGTCCCTTTTTCTTCCTATGATATTATACATTTTCATACGATCAATTAGGTTTTTAGTCCTTCATAATGCTCACAGGAATCCATTTCTGATTAGCTATAAATGATAATGTCCTGAGTTATCAAAGTTATAGAAGTTATGATCATCCTTTTGATAACAACAGACTTAAATCTCTCTCTTACATCTAAGAAGTGTTACTTTGTCTCTAACTATGTGTTATCTAACTACACATGTATCTTACTACAATAGGTATGTAGTTGTTTTCTTCTTCAAAAATCACTGTTTATATTGACTTTAGA
Source organism: Athene cunicularia (assembly GCF_003259725.1). Lineage (NCBI taxonomy): Eukaryota > Metazoa > Chordata > Aves > Strigiformes > Strigidae > Athene > Athene cunicularia. Next base: position 75,156,938 of record NW_020799097.1, read on the forward strand.
GTTTTATTAACCTAAGATTAACCGTCTTTCATTTACAGATCAAAATGGGGTATCAAGCTGATTAAGGCAACATTTTTAAAATTGTTGAGTAACTCTTGGTGCTTCCACTTTCCATTCCATGATATATATATAGTCACAGAAAGTGTTGGAAGGATAGGTTTCTCAAGTTTGGAATTTCTACATTGATTTGAACTGACCACTAAGTAATGTTAATTCTAAATAAATTTAGTCTGTTCAGCTCTTGCTTGTCAAAAGGACTATAGTAGAATTAATCTTCAATAGAAAAACATTTGTTAATAATAGTACATCAATTAAGTGCATTCTTAAGACAGTCATTAAAAATTTAGATGGACAGTGGCTCTGTAATATATATTTTTCTGTTGGCTCACTACTTCTTAATGCAAATCTACAAATCATTCACGACTTTACTCTTTTCTGTTAAATTATTTTTCATGTCTGAAAGGAGATGTCTTTACAGGTCTTAGAAGAAATGTGTGATGTTAGAGATTTTAAAAGAATCTTACAAAATGCTATTTCAAAACACTAGCACAACACTGGTTTTATGAAATCCTATAAAATTTGAAGTAACTATTTCAATACTTATCAACATTCTCATAGGTTGTTTTAGTTTGTACATTTAAACTAATATTTTTGATGAAACACTGAATTATGTCACATTATGTATTAGAGGTTATTCAATTCAATCTCTTCTTTTTACCATTTGTGACTCACAAAAATCTAATTCTTTCTAGAGTTAGGTTTTTTACAGTCCTCTGGTCTTTTCCATTTATTTCATATTTATAATTTAAGAATCTAATGAAATGTCTCTTCATGCTCGAATAAAGTACCATATTTATTAAAAATATGACATGTACGTTTGCTTAACAGCTGAATAATATGTTTCCCTTAAAAAGTAAAGAATGTTTTCTTAGAAATGACTGAGATCTCGTTTCTTCTAAAAACATCAATGCTGAATCTGGGGACTAGTGTTCAGCTGGAGTCTAAAACAGGCCTTGCAAAGAGTAGTGACAGTTTACCTGATTCCTATAGTACAGAGCTGCCATATTTCAATTATTAATTCCTTTGTGGCTAATTAATAGTCACAACTTATCCCAGGATTCTAGAAAACAGTAATATTGTGGCAGTTAATTTACTGTTCCTTTTTCCCTGCATACACAATTAAAGCCATTCCTTTATTTGATGTAAATTGCCATCTCTTGAAAGCGTATGGAATGAAAACCCAGCCATGTATCAGAAATAACTTTAATTTAAATTTGCTAAATGACCTCTGAAAGCTAGATGAAAGATTTTCTGCTGAATGGGCTGGTGCTCCCTGCCTGTATAATTTATGTGAGAAATTAGTGCGAATGGTTCACTTTTATGGAGCATTGCTGCTTGCAGCAAGCCTGCAGAAACAATTTTCCCCCAAGCCTCCATCTGTTCTTCAAACCAGGGCATATGCCATCTCATCGAGCTTGAAAGTCAACTGATTTATAACTCCTGAAAAGTGCATAGATTGAAAAGAAAGGTCGACTGCTGCTATGTGGCAATGATTTGCTAGGCACTTGGATAAAGACAATTCACATTACTATGGACCCTTGAGGACACAAGTGATGTTGTAAGCTTCAGAAATCGGTAGATTGACATATAGGACAAAAGCAAATTGCTCCTCCTCCTTCAGTTAAACAGCTACCTCTCTTCTTAAAGATGGAAATTTTTTAGAAGGTAAGTAGGTACTATAGCCAAGACATGTTGTTATAGTGTTTCAGGCAGAATAAGCTTTTCATCACTACAAAGGTTCCCATCTACAAGTGCCAGGACTTGTTCCACTTTAAGCTGCAAACAGAAACATCTGTCTTTAAAAGTGCTTCTTGTTGTTTGTCAGAAAGTTTTGTTCAGTGCCACAAATACAGCACTGATGAATTTTCTGTATGTACTCTGAAGGTGATTTCTGAGCCCTATCGCAATTAATGGATGGCTTGTTCTCTGTCCATTAGTTGTCAGCCTTCCTTCTTTTACCCAAATATTGCAGAGTTCTCTGGGAGGTGACAAAACAAATACATTTGACAACATAAAAATCAATGTGTGTTTGATGTTTTCATTTCTTGTAGTCAGATACCTTGATCGTTCTACTTTAAGGTTCAGAGACTGAATAATTTCTTCAACTACTTTGTCTTGTCAAGTCTGATTTTTTTTTTTTTTTTTATAATTTCAGGTAAAAAATGACATATGGTTAAGTGCATTTTTAATTTAAGAAAGGCAATGTATAAATGATGCAAGCAAAGTCTTTTAATGTGAAAATGTGGGGGCAGATTTTGCCTTGAAAAACAGAGTTGTAGTATAAAAAGTACATGTGAATAGCAGGAAGAATCATTCTCTACAAGTATGAGCTTATTGCTTGTTGAGGTATTTGTAACATCTGTAAGAAAAAAATGGCTTTGTAGCTTTCTGCAATCATCTGATGTTATGTAGCTGTGAATATCCTGACCTAACACATAGACGAGTATACTTTCTGAACGTCATATAACTAAGTAAAGAAAAGCAGAGCAGCGCAGATTAACTATAGTTCACTATTATGATTTCTGTTGTATAAATGGAATCTCAAACATTAAAGTCAGTACCCAGCATATGTACTGGGAATTCATATATTGCATATACTATTGACTGCCTAAAGTTGATGAAAATGTAGAACTAATAAACTGTGACAAATATAAATCGTAAACATCTTATTTCCCTGTGTTGAAGAGATGCATTAAACAGGTATAATACAGCCTCATAAAACTGTAAATTGTGTAAAGGAAAATTTGAGATGTTTAAGAAAACTGCACACTGTATATCTCCAGCACAAATTAATAGAGAAAAGTTCACTATCACTGAAAACATATTCTAAAAAAATATTCTTCAAATGTCTCTACTTTAGAAATGTGTTATAGTGATGTCTGTTTTCATCAGTTTTGTGACAAACACTATATATTTTGTTACCCTTTATTGTTTCATATTTGTTGTCCACTATATGTTAGGCATGTGCATGGGGCAAATTTATCTCCCTCAGTTCCATTTCATTTCCTGTACTGTTTCCAAAGCATAAATGAATTCGTCATCATTTCAGTGTCATTTTCTCGTCACTAGCCTCTATGAACCTTTCACATCAAATTCATGTTCACATCAACTATGCTGCAGAGTTCTGATTTGGGCTCAGCACTGCTCTCATTCCTCACATTATTATTCTGCTAATTAATAGTATCTGTTTGCTTAATACCTAGTTTTATTGTCCTTTTGCATTCTTCCCTGTTGATTCTTTCATCTGTATCTCCACTTGCTTATCTGTGAAGAGTTTGTCTTCATATAAAGTTATTAATGAGGACAGCTCAGCAGGAACTGAGTAAGGAATGTTTTCAACATTTTTTATTATTGTGTAAATGTGTCCCTGAATAAAAATCTTTCAAATTAAGATTAATTAAGACTTCCTAAAACAGCAAGACCTAAATTTTAACCTTTCCCCCCCCCCTTCCCCCCCCCAATTCCCTCTTTCTTTGAAACTTGTTGACAACTCAGTTAAATAAAATAGCTATCAATGTGGCAGGAAAGAGCTCTGTTCCTGAAGAGATTTAAGCATGCACTTAATGCCTTGTGATCAAACCCACTGAAGCAATACTTTGGCTTATCCTATGTAGTAGTGGTGTTAATGAGATGTAACTATCTCTAAAATGCAAAAAAGATATTTACAGATATTTGTTTTCAAACATAATTATGTAACTTTCTTAATAAATGCTAGTTTCAAATTAATATTATTGCATCTTTACAACATTAATGGCTAAGACCTTTAAAAATTCAACTCATTTAAATGTGTCTGATAAAAACTCTGTTGAGGTGGTTGAATTGTGCTTTTTTATGAAAAATCTGAAGACTGAGTCTATATTTACATTTCAAATAGAAGTGTGGATTTTTGACAGTAGTAGTAGCATGTGGTAGGTTATCAGGGCTAAAACAAATTATCATAAATATTTAAATAAGATAGTTCCCCTTGGCTTTCAGCTTTTGCACATTGATGCTCAGGAAACAGGCAATAGTAGGGAATTATAAATACTGCAGTTTTTGTACTAAGTGACAGAATCTGTGGGTTGCTAGTTTTCTCTCTCTTGTGACTTCCTTCAATATCATGCCAGAAAATGTGTCTTAGTTTGGTTTTAAAGGAATGCCAGCTAAATATTCTCTGTATAATGAAACAATCTAAGTGCTGTAGGACCTGGTGGAAGTCTATATTTATAATATCAGCGTTAACCCTCCCAATACTTAAAAATAATTAAAATCTTATGCATTGGAACTGATTTTCTGTGTTTTAAAATTGATATTATGTTAATATGTGAAGGTAAATCCATGCCTTATTTAAATATTTATTACAAAATTGTAGATAAATAATACTTGAGATCATAAATAAGACAGATGGACAGGGTGCTGGGCCATCTTGTCTAGACTGTGCTTTTGCCAAGGCAGGTTGGACCAAATGATCCTTGAGGTCCATTCCAACCGAGTATTCTATGATTCTGTGAATGATCTTTAAAGAGATATGAAAATTCAGATGAAAATTTCCTCATATGTGAATGAGGATGAAAAAGGGTGCTGCTTCCAGCGTAATCTAAACTTCAGTCTCAATATGTATCTCTAGGAATATGAGTTGTATTGTAATGTAGTGAATCTTACCTTATAATGAAGACTAAGTGCACTGAAGTGCAGTTCTGTTCTGCAGAAGTAACACAGTCAATGTTGGTGTGTTCTGCTCACATGCCAAGAAATTCTATTAGGGTCAGAAGCCAGTGGTCGTACACTTAAGAAATCATAAATACCTATATGTACCTGTACAGTAAGCAGTGTTCCCACTCCATCTTCTTATGTTGTCCTTTCAGACTCTAATCTTCAGATGGGAGACCCCTGCTTTGCCTTGTCATTTAATAACAGCACTGGAACCTTGCTGCTCTTATGATTCCTAGGGTGGCAGACTGGGGGCCCCAGATAAAGCTTCTGAGGCAGAAACATTCCTTTTAACAAAGCCCAAGATGGAATGTGAATTTCACACTTGAACTCAGGTGAATTTCAGTTTCCTTTGAATTGTTGCTTACCTTCTGCCTCCACAATGTGAAAGACAGTATGCATTATTAGCTGATCTTAATATGAATTTTTTGCTTCATATATTCATGGATCAGTTTATACACTTACTGAAAAAAAACCCTCCACATATTAGCCAGGTGAACACAGTGAAAACTGCAGTCCTTTCTATGTCTGTGCCAAAGTCCACATTCTGTTCTTATGCAGCAGCTTGGGTGGAAACATGAGCAGCTACAAGTTGATAGAAAAGGGCATAGTATACCTAAGTATGGGAATTTGGGTGTCACAGTTATTAAGACTACTTTACTCCTTTCAGAGTTAAAGTAAACTTGCCTGTTTAAAATTCTCTCCGTTATACTATTCTCAGGGGTTGATTCAGTCTGAGCTCAAATAATAGTCAGCAATTTTGTGATTTAGCTGGAAATTTCTAGTTTAAGCTAAAGATGAGGAAAGCTACATTTCTTTTTTTTTTCCTTGTAGAAATAAACCTGTATTTTATTTCTTGTTTCTGCTATAGTATTTTTATTCCTTATGTTTTGATGCTTTTCTGAAGAGATGGGAAAAATAGCTGTCTGAGACTCCTCAGTAACATTACTGAATTTGCCCTACTCTTTCTTGACAAACTATAAGCAGCATATAGCCACAGTCATGATACTACAAACCCCTCCCAAAAGGAGGAGAGAATTTTTTTTTGTGGATAAAGATTATCTAACAAGGAAAAACCTTTATCTGTATTGGATTTATGCATAGATTTTTATTCATTTTTAAACTTGAGTTTATTCAAGTCATTCACAAAATAAATCAGAAATGCATAGCAAAGTATTTGCAATATGTTTATCATCAGCTGTGACAAATTTGATATAATATTTCTGTGAGATAATAAAAGGCTATAAAAGTCAATCCAGCTACAATGGAAGTCCTTAAACTATGTATAACAAGTTTGAAAAGATGAAGTGAATACAACTTCTTGTTCACATAGCTCTTGCCATCAGTCAGAGATCTCTTGTCTTCAGACATTTCTGATTACACACAACAAGGTAATATTTATGCTTTCTTGTATACAGAGTTGCAGGTAATTAGGACAATAAATCTATTTGCTCTGAAGGGTGTGGAAAGACTAACTTTTGTGGATTTACCACCTCAGAATGTGAGTTAAGCTATCTGACTGGCTTTGCATGAATCTGGTTTGGAGTGTTCAATGAATAGAATAGAATAGAATAGAATAGAATAGAATAGAATAGAATAGAATAGAATAGAATAGAATAGAATAGAATAGAATAGAATAGAATAGAAATAGAATAGAATAGAATAATTTCAGTTGGAAGGAACCGACACTGATCATCTAGTCCAACTGCCTGACCACTTCCTGATGCATTAGTCAGACACAGATATTAACCATCAGTAATAACAATCACAGAGAGCAGGAACTTTAGCCCCATACCTTTTCCCCAGGTAACTGTTTATTTATGCACTTAGGATTCCAGGTCATTAATCTAATTTTTTGAAACATCATATCCTAATGTGATGATATCACCTAATATCATGACTATCACATAGAATAATCCTCTAAAAAAGTGACTTACTTTTTAGATATGTACGAGTTGTGGTCCAGATTTGCAGTTATTGGTTAACATTGAGTTATTTGATGAAAATTTAAAGGTAGTAAATACATGTTGGAACTGCTAGAATTCTGCTGTTCCTCTTAATCTTTTATTTTATTGAAGAGGTTTGCTGATAAACATTAGAATGTAAAAGTGAGTTCCCACTAAGAATGAAGCATGTTTTCTCTCCTTTAATAATTAATTCTGTATCCATGTATATTTCATTATAAAGTGGCAGCCTTTTATACTGCTGTTACTTCTGTAAGGAAGTCAAAATAAATTCCCTATCCTTATACAGGATAGGGGATAATGTGCACAAGCACATTAGAATGGTTTTTCTAAGGTTTTAGTTTTAAAACATTAATATTATCATATCAGCTAAGAAATCTCTTCACTTGTATGCACATTCTCATCTGCACATAATGAAAATGGTGGTATAAAAGGATAAGCCTCTAAAATATTATCTAGATAAAAGGTACTACCTTTAATTTCTGGAGGGATTTTTAAAAGTAGTTATGTCTGATCTGATATGATCTTATATGAAAGATACTTGATTCAGGTCTTCCATGTCCTACCATACATATCAAATTTCACTGGGCCAGTAGAAAATACCATGGCCTACCTAGGACCAGCCAAAAAATATAATGCATCTCTTTGGAATTCTTTAGTCATTCAGTAAAACATACTGCCCGAGTCCTATTGTTTGGTCAGTAATTGTTGCAGAATACTTTGAAATAATTGGTGAAATTGTTCAGTAGTCAGGTTCTTCTTTCACAAATTCCCATTTAAGTCAATCTGTCTAAAGGATAGATTTAGTGAGCCAAGTATTTTCTACTAACTATACTGACTTTTTACTCCTATTTATTTCTAACTTTAAACATGTGTGGGGCTTTTTCTCATAGAAATGTTTAACCTCTTCTCCTGTAATTACTACTTTTTTATGAAGAATCATAACAAAGCCATTTTTATGATCTTCTAAAGAAAGACCTTCTAATTAAAGTGCAGTTTAAAATATCAAATGTTTCTCATTTGCCTACAATTTTATTTATCTTTCAAGAACTCTGATAAGTTCAAAATATTCATTTCTCCGTAGCAAAAAGTTTTATATCTATGGCCTATAAAATGTTCATCTGAGCTTTGGTTTGTTTTTTTTTTAATGTTCCAAAATTTTTACCAAGTAGGTGTGTAATAACTACTGTTCTATAATTTCTGAAAAATTATTGCATTTCCTGGTCATCAGATCTTTGGCCCAGTTGTTGCTATTGATCACAGTGTGAATGTTTTCTAGCATTTCTCACACTCTCTGCTCCTTTCTAACTCACACCATCTGGTTTAGTTTGCGAGTTTATTCCAGAACCTTCTCTTTTTTTTTTTTTTTTTCCACATCATTTACTGCTGTTGGTACTTAATTTTTATTGTTATAAAACAGGAAGTCTTTGGTTTGTATATTGCTTTCACATTCTATATTCAAAACTATAACAAAGGTGGTATTTATTTTCTCATCCAAGTTCTTCCCTTTCTAAATTTTGACCTGAGGTGCCAGATCATTTTGAGTGTCCACAAATATTTTGCCCTGACATTTTATCATATTCCTCACTGTTTGTCTTTATAAGTTTATGTATTAGTTTGTGTTTTTTTGTTGTTGTTTGGGGTTTTTTTTGGGGGGGTGTTTGTTTACATGTATCTTATGATAATTTATGCTTATTGACTCCAAGAGAGTTCATATTTTGAAGTTCCAAATTTTATCAGTTTCTTTTTGCTTAAATTAAATGAGATTTTGGAGAATGACTGACTGGCTTTTAGCACTTATACTATAAAGAAAAGGACCTGTGGTTCCTAGTGGACAGCAAGGTCATCATGACTCAGCTGTGCACCCTTGTAGAACTAAGGCTAACCATATATTAGATGACATTGGCAAATAAAGTCATGGAGGTCAGGGAAAGGATTATTCCGTTTTATTTAATAATCATAAGACTGCATCTGGAATTCTGTGTCTGGTTTTGCGCCCACATAAATAGAAGACAGATATCAACATAGTGGAGAGGGTCCAGCAGGAAGGCTATCAAGGGGCTGTGCAGCACATGATATATGAATAGACACTGAAGGAACTGGGTTGGGTTAGCCTGTGCAAGAGAAGGCTAAGTGAGATCTAATTGCAGTCTTCCAGTGCCTAAAGGAGTATTATGGAGGAGACAGAGCCAGACACTTTTCAGTAGTACATTACAAAAGGACAAGAGACAGCAGTCACACTTTGCAATAAGGGAAATTCCAGCTGGATAGTAAAAAATAGTTATCCATGTTTGGGGCAGAGGCTTGAGTGAGATGATCTCCAGAGGTCTCTTCCAAAGTAAATTATTCTGTGAAATTCGATGGATGAGCGTATTATTTTTGCATTACCTTGCATTTGAAAATGTCAAAACATGCTACTGCTTAATGAGTAAGATTTCCCAGTGCTTCTGAAACATAGGTGTTTTACAGATAAAGAAACTGGGGCACTGTTGCACAATGATACAACTTTAAATGCTGTTAATGGACTATGCTGTTAATGGACTTAATTTGTTCCATTATATTCTTAACATTCCTTTAACTTCAAACCACTTTTTTTTCCATATGCAGTATTCATACATACATATATATTTATTCAGTACATAATTGTTATCACTTTCTAGCCATATCATCTAAATTTACTATTGTATTCATAAAATGTCTGAAATTTGTATTCATGTTCAGTTTACCGTAACTAAATGCTAAATGTAAGAACATCTCCAGCTTTAGATCTTACAGTCAACACACTGTAGCAGCTCTCTAAACTTCTGTCAGTCTGATTCTTCTTGAAGACTTTGAAATTGATGTAGCTTACTGAGGAAAATCCCTTCTTGATGCAGGAAAGCCAGAAACATTTAAAAGGACTATGATTAGTCTATTGACATTGTACAAAGTGCTTTGGGGCTCTAGATTTCATGTGATTTAAATGAAAGTAGAAGAATTTTAACAGTATCTGTCATGTAGTATTAGATTCCAAAAGTGGCTCAAGCAGAGAGGCTTATCTGTTTTCTTTCTAAGGTTAAAAAAATATGAGGAAAAAAAAAAAGACCACCTCACAAATCTCCTACAGAATCTAGAGGCAATATATGGAATAATAATTAATTTATATGGTAACTGAATCATCTCTCCAGTTTCTTGACATCTTTCTTAAGGTGTGTCAAGGAAACAGGACATAATATTCTATACATAGCCTCACTGTTGCCTGTTAAAGTAGGATATTAACTTTACCTGCTGGCCACATTCCATTCCAAAACCGTACTGGTGTAGGGGGTTGCTCTATCCCAGCTGCAGGTCTTTGCACTTATCTTTGTTGGGTGTCACAATGTTTGCCCAGTCTTTGAGTTTCTAAGGGTGCCTCTAAGTTTAAGTTGTTACACAGTTACTCATCATTCTTAATATCAGGGTTTGCCTTTAATGTTTTGGGAAGATGTAGAGTGGAAATATAAAACATATTATAGGAAAGTCAATAGTCACTTTAGGTGTTGCTATTAAAATATCTTCTCCAAGGTCTGTGGGTGTGTGCACAAGTGTGTGTGTGTATATATATATATGTGTGTGTGCATATATGTATATATATATATATACACACACACGTACATGCACAAATAAACTATGCATCTGGGAACTGCTTGCTGCTACTGCAGTAATGAGAATTCAGTACTGCAGTTTGAAAACTTTTTTGGATAATAAGCATCAGAAGGCAAAAGATGTGAAATATCCTTCTGTAACGAAAGTTCACTTAATAAAAAAACAGGAAAAAATATTCCAAGCAAGTATATTAACTACTGTAGTAGGGTTGAAAAATATCTCAAATAAATGAGAAGAACTTGAGACAGACAGAAAGAAGCTTTGTTTTTAATAAATTTGAATGTAGAAAACTGAAATTCTAAAATTCCAACACCAGAGTTTAGACTGCTTTATTGTATATATAAAAGTGTGGGAAATTGAAGGGTGGCTAATGGGGGAACTACTCCAGAGAAGACTTGTATACATGGATAATGTTACTCATATGAAGTTTACAATAATATCAGAAAGGCACTATGGCATTTTGTAGTTAAAGAAACAAAAGTTTAATTCTGCCAACCTCCCATTTCTCCATTTGTTTGTTAAGTCTTCAAGTGCTTAAATATCTGTATGTTAATTCCTCCTACTAATATTTGGTTCATTTTGGTAATTTAATCAATGTAAAGATGACTTTTCAAGCATGGACTGTAGAAACTATACAACTATAGAAATGTTTGGAAAGCCGCAAAGATATGGTGTTGAACAAGCAGGTAATATCTAACCCATGGGATAGAAAAATCCTTCCAGTCTCTTGGATCTGGCTCCACTCCTTCGGCTACAATTGTTCCTTTACTAGACCAAAATAAGTAATAAATAAGTGATATTAATAAATAAAAATAAGTAATATAAATCCAACTGCCCTTTAAGAATGATACCTGAGCATAATTATCCAGGCTGGTACCATTTTGGCCCCTTTTACTTGCCTGTAGTGTTATTTGCAAGAATAACTTGTGTTTTTAAAAACAAACTTTAAAATCACATGGAGATACTGGGCTAGAAAGACTCAGAGAAAGTTATGGTGGTCAGGATTCTGAGTCTCTGTGCTCTGATGACACCACTGGATGTATGGGAAATTTCTGTGTTCGGATACTGTTCTGTTCTTCCATGCCCAAGCATGATGACCAACAACTTAGCCTTATTAATGTGGAAACTATCACAGTTTTGGAAAACATATTCTGTCTCTGTTGATAAATGTTGCTGGTGTTGGTATGATGCCACATAAATCTTAAATTTTCGTTTGCTTTTTTAACAAACGAGGAAATTCCATTTATCACAATCAACAAATACTATATTTCGATTCATTATTATACTCTTTAACTACAGAATCATATATTTTTCCCTTAGGGTCTCACTTCATCTGATATGCAGAATGGATAGTTCACTTGGGATAGAGCTACATGAACTCTTGCTGTTGAATAAGAACCAGATAAAAAAGTTCCATCTGTTTGTTCATGTTCTGTGCCACAGTTCAATGCTCCCTCAGTTGCACTTAGGTTTCATTCTATTAATCAAATCACTAAAATGGTAGATCTTAAAACCAGTAACAAATATGTTTGTGGTGGGGCCTGTTTTGTTTTGTTTTCTCTTCCTTTTATTTTCATTCAGGTCATTACAGTAATCTGAGTGCAACTGCACAGACATTTGCACTGGTGCAACTGAAAGGAGTGTGAGCCATGGCAGTAGAGTAGGAAGAAGCAGCAGCAGGAGGGAGGGGGGAAAGACATCTTAAATCCATTTTATACATGGATAACATTTTAAAATATAAAATATCTAGAAACACTGCATGAAGAACATGTTAGGTTAGATCTTTTTAATCTGTGCTTTTTTTATAGTGTGCTCAGTGTAATATCAGAGCATCTCATAAATTTTCATCAGTTTATTTTACACAGTTTACACTATTAAACCTGTCCTGCAGATAAAGAAAAAGGTCACAGAGGGAAACTTTGTATTAGATTTCTAACTCTAACCTAACCTTGATAATTATTTTAATAATTGAGTTATTAATTAGAAGCTGGAAATTTTATTCTAAGAACTGACTGTTCAGATTACTTAATTTTATTTATCTGTTCAAAATGCAGCTCCTGCTGACATACTATTTTTATGAAGGCTCTAATTGAAAGACTTTAGAAACTATTCTTCAGATTTTTAAATTAAATGTTTTAAATTGCTTAGAATCAGAGTATACTATTTCAGTAAAATGAAACAAATGTTTAAGTTAAAAACCTAGAAAATGTACTTTCCAGCCAGACCTGAAACAATCTTTTCCTTTCAAAACCAAACCAAACCAAACCAAACCCTGCTGATTTTTGTACTGGAACTTCTGCAAATCAAATCCAGGACTCTGAAGTATGGTCCCTGGAAAACAACGGGTGGACACATTTAAGTGGACATAAGAAAATGTTAGAGTAAAATACTCTATGGCCTTAAACATTAGCTTTTTTTCAGAGGCAGAAAGAGGACATCCAGGGCCCTCCAGCCATCTTTCAGTTGTTCCTTCTTTTCCTGAAGTTCTTTCTTAGTAAGTACACACCTTTCAGCTTCTTTAGCCAAAGAATCAGAGGTTTCGTAGACACCAAGCTGCTAATACTTACCCCATGTTTCCTCAACATACCGAGATGTACCCAAATGAATGAAACAGGAGAGCAACTCCAACAGCTACTGCCACAAAACTTTATGTCTGTCCTATTTGCTTCCCTGATTTCTGTTTGTTCTAAAGGACTGGATAAGACTGAGAGGACATAAACCTCTATGTTAGTGGGTGCTTTTATGTGGCAGCTTGGTGAATATTGTTACTTTAAAAGTATTTGCTATTCTAATTAAAACAGTACTGTTTTTTCAGCATCTGGGAAAGATTCTTCAGCACGGACTGTAAGGGTTGACAGGGAAATGGTTGCTATGGAACTATTTTCTGAGCTAGTATGGCAGAGTAACATTTAACAGGATTTAATTTGCATCTCTTCCATGCTGCAGTTTCTTCAGGATGGTCTGACCATAGATTTCCCCGGTCTCCCTGAAAGGATAGCTCAGCACAGAAATCACTTGTTTCCTCAGAAACAGTACAAGTGTCAACCCTCCCACCCCCACATTTAGCAAGATTTCTAAAAGCAGTGAAGATCAATCTACAGAGTTAATATGTAACCTAGTGGTTATCACATTTATTAGTTGCAATAAATCCTAAGCTTTTTTCTTTTCATGAAGGTGACATATTTTTATGAGGGAAAAAAGGTGTTATGTTAATTACAGCAATTAATAATTGCTGATTCAAGACTGTAAGTGTGAAACACTTGCACTTTCCATTTCTGCTGTATAGGTAGAGAGACATATACATAATAAAACTTTCCTATCTCTATCTTCCATTGAAATTAAGTGATATATATGATAATACTGTGAATTTAGTTTCATGCTCATTTGAAAGGACTTTCTACTTTTTACTCAATCTATAGTTTATTAATATGATTAACATTAGAAATAATAGTTGAATAAAATGTGTGAAAATATCATTGCATGACTCTTCTATTAAGTTGGAGGATCTGGAAACAAGAAACAAGAAAATAAACTAATTTAACATATTGCATTAAATAGAAATAATATCATTTCAAAATCATATGTACTAACAAGACTGCAAGCCTATATGCTAAGATATCCCAGGCTGTATTTATGTATTATTATTTCCTCAAGAAACAAAGAATCAATTCATATTCCTTATTTAAGAAAGGCTGATTTGGGGAACACACATGTCAAAATTTCATTTCGGCCCAGAGGCACATGGCAACTTGACTAATAATTCTTTAGACTTGTCATTTAATGCGCCTCTGAGACTTCTTCTTCCCGAAATATTGCTAAACACGTTAAAAAATTAACTCGATGGTCGTGCCAGAGCTGCGGTCGTCAACATTCCTGTTTTCCCACCTAATTCTCCGCTTCGGCAGAGACGAAGTTTGGCAGTCGCCCAGTGCCTATTTGCAAGGCTGTCTCCCACAGGAACTCTTGACTGGAAACGAAAAGGAGCAACCATTTTGTCACCATTAGGTGGCTCACTGCGAATGCGTTTGTGGTGGAACGAGCCGTGCCACCCCTCCTCCACTTCGGCGGGCTTTGCGCGTCTGGGGCTGCGTCTGCTGCGATGAGGGTTTGTGCAATGTGTGAGTCATTTACAGGAATGAGGAGAAAAAGACCCTGTCTTCGAGTTCCAGAATAGCCGAGACCTGGGTCTTGCTCCGAGGAAAGTGCTCACAAACTGCAGTGTAAGGAGAGGTCTATTTGCCTCGCGTTACTGCCTGCCCCTTTGTTCCCTGTGTCCTTGGCAGAGGCTGAAAGAGCTGGGCCTGTAATACTTGGGCCCTGCTGTGCCACTTAAAGAAATAATAAGCCATTGTCTTCATTAAGCAAGCCTTGTTTTAGCAAACAGAATTCAGATACTAAAAAGGGAACATTTTTAAGGGGGGAGAATTAGAGACAGGGATGCTTTACAAAATTCCCTAGAGAAACTGCTTTGTTTCCACTATTTTATTGCTACTTACTGAGAAGATTCATATTCAAATAGGTTGGGGTTGTGAATCGGTCGTTTGCACATTCTCATGCACCCAGGAAGGCTATGATTATGGCTAATTACAATGACGAATGAAATCCTAACAAGAGTGCTCAATCAGATTGCTGTTCATGCATGAAGCAACTAAGACTAGCCAATGGAGGTGTGATTTTGGTAATTACAAACAATGGGGCTAAGTTGAAAAAAGCTTAGTAAATCTACTCGAGGCAAAATAAGGTCTAATTAATCACTTTAAGTTCTGAATTCTCCGGATGATCTGCATGCTCTGTTCTCTTTAGCATTCCCTTAATAGACTTAGTCTAAGGAGTAAGAATGCTTCCTTTTTGCTCATACTTTCACTGGATAAAATGCAACTGTTTCAAAATATTCTGACTTTCCCTTTGTGACAATCGTGTTGCAACCTGGTTTTCAGGCGAGTAGATGGAATGTTAGAAAAATAAACACACTGTTATTTGCCTTGCTAGCAGCGCCATTATCTACATTGAGAAAAACAATGAAGTTTCATTAAGTTGTCACTGCATTACTGACCTCATTCCCAAAGCGGATTTTACTGAGGTAAATGGGAATTTTAACATCACCTCCAAAGACTGCAGTTTTTAAATCTGCCTTAAAAGACAGTTGTACTCAAGCTAATGTAAATAAATTACTAAAAAGTGACATTTATTTCAATTTTTATTACCTTGTTTTTGAAAAAATATTAAATACTAGCAGCTTATATAGAAAGTCAAATGACATCTAATCTTTTGGCAATGAAACTTCGAGAGGGCATTTTTCTTTGTATATTAATACTCATTCCAAACTTTATTTTAAACATTCTATTCCATGAGATGATATTTTCACATCAAAAATTCTTAGATTAGTTTGTCCATAAATAAGCATTATACTGAAGATAATAATACATGAGTAACACATAACCTACCTTCAGTACATTAGGAAACATTTGAGGAACTATTTTTTTCTTATAGATTCAGATGGTGTGAAGGGATCACCTGTATATTTCACTTCTGTGGAACCTTGACTTGACATAACCTTTTTGAGAGGAGTCATCTGGGTTTTGAACTTTTAAGAGCACCAGCTGTTTATATTTGATGTTAAATAATAATAATTCTTCGTATTAAGGTTTCCCTCATATTTCTGTTCATCCTCAGAAGGCTATCTGTGTCTCTCTCTATAGACATGTTTTAAGTATGTAGGTATTATGTAGTCAGAAAACCTACAGAATAAATTCCTTTTATTGTACTGCTGTGTGAAAAAACACAAAACATAAAGTAAATAGCATTTATTTTGGACCATTGGTGTTTGTATGGATAAGTCTTCTCTAGTTTTATTAGGCCTTTTTTTGTCATTTAGACAAGCCAGCAGGTTGTCCAAAGTCGCTTTTTTATTAGAAAGCTCTTTTAGTACGCAAAATATCTTTTCCTTGCCAAAAATGATGAGGTTGATGCACAGGTTCAGAATTTTACTGGATATATAATTTTTTGACTAGACAGTTTTAAACACCGGTATTTCGTGAGATATTGATGTTAGAAATGATAAAGCTTAAAATTCAAGCTTAAAATTCACATGATCTTCTAGATTTGTTAATAACCTTGCAACTAAGAAGTAAAACTTTTATCCCTGATCCTTCTGAAATAAATGTCACATTTACACTTGATGTATTGCCTAAGTTGCTGTACTTGTTTCTTTATCAGTTGTCTTAAAGCACATGATTTTCATCATGTGCTTGGCAGTGGTGGCCTTGGTAACAATAAATAGGAACTTTCTGGTATGTGTCCCTTAACTAATTTGGCAGGGATTCCATCATATTATGAATTATGAATGATCCAGTAGTGCACAAACCTCTTATTAAAGATCATGGAACCACTACTTTCAACCAGGCCCAGACTTGGAGACTTCTCTGGGTAAGCCATGATCCATAGTTATTCATGAAATGGTTAATCCAATGAAATATCTGGCTGCTGCCAAAATGATAATTTGCCCCTGCTGGATCCTGCTTCTTCCCTTTCGTAAGTCCTACTGCTTAGCTAAACCTGAGACACACAGTGCTGCTCACTAAACCACCAGTGGATGTAGTTTTCTGCTGGCTCGGTGAGCTGAATTGATGAGCAAGGGATCAGGACAATACTAGAGCAAACAGAAGCACAGAAAGGTAGTGCGACATGGAGAGAGGAGGAGGTGGGACCTCACCTCATCATCTATGTCAGGCAGCTAGGTTGTTTTAGTTACGTCTTGAAACTGTGTTCTGTGTAGGCCTTGACTGTGTGTAGTACCTTTACTTCATTTCCCTCTGTCAACAAAATTGTTCAGGGAGTGTCCTTCAAAAGCCTTTTACCTCCTTTGATCTCATCTAATGTGTCTTAAATAGCTATGTTTTGTATGGAAAGCCTTTGTGTAATCTTTCCCTTTGATTTTCCAGTAGTCCAGTGAATTAAAGCCATCTAAGTCATATGCCAAACCCTTTCATATCCTAAAATTAATTAGGTAATCCAATGCATAGCTCAGTCACACGTACTGTACCTAATCAAACAAAAAGTGGAAGTAATAATTTTACCTAGCTGAAGTTTCTCATTTGACATAATGAGAAACTTACCTGAATATGGCCGTGTGTTTAACTTGAAAATCTTATGAAAAATTCTGCCTGTGATGCATGTACAGTAATCTCATCTGTGGATTTACCCACTGGTGAAACCAGCTACTTTTGTCCCTGCTTCTGTGCCTCTTCAAATTGCTACTTCTTATTTTCATAAAAATACAGGATTAGGAGGAGTATTTTAACTTTTTCTCTCCAAGAAAGGAGACTTTTGCCTTCGCTGATATGAAAACCAAGACTGGAAACAATAATTCTTACATCAAAGTCCAACAGTGCATAGCTCATTGAGGCAGGTAGGAATAAAGGGTTTCTGCTGTTAGATAGCCATGGCTTTCTATCTGCTCTGTCCAAGGGATTAAAAAAACTTTTGGCCTTGCTAGATTGTGAGAATGATATTAAAAACTTATATGAAAAAATCTATTAAATGTATTTGGTTTAGTTTTTTAAAAAAATCATTACAATTATTTGAAGATATCATTAGTTGTAATTTTAGTCCTAAAGAAATGTTATAATTGGAGAGAGAATAAAATTAAGACTAGTGTATTTGCATTACTAGTCTAAAAAATAGAATTTATTTAAAATATGAAACATTTATAGAATACATAGTGGTATGGTGCAATATAAAGGTTTAATTTGCATTCATTTTTGGATGACCTATTGCCTATAAAACCTTTATTTTTTCAGTATAATGTGTTTTCATAGTAGCAATATAGAGCTGTAGCAGGTCAACCTAAATAGCTCTTTATCTTATCAAGAAATAAATTTAGCAAATAGGCTTATGTAAGATGTTATTTGAAGTAATTATAAAGAAAAACTTATTTCTGTTAACAGTGTATCACAGAGTGTTGTAGATTTCAGTTGTCTCCCTGCATTTGATTATATAACCTCCATGAAATCTAAGAGTCGTTTAGCAAGCTTTTCTAATAAATAGCTTTACAGTTACTTTTTTGTGTTCTTAATTGAGTTTCTGTAACACAAAATTGAAACATAAACTGCTATTTGAAGTTACTATATGAATTAGATCCATACCCAGAAAAAAAAAACCCTACAGATGTTTCATCTAGGCACTCTGATTTAGTTAACTTATTCTGCTTATCAACAACTTCTGGGATATAGGGAACTCAGCTGCTCCAGTGGCATCTCTGACAATTTTTTCCCACAAACATGAGCTTGGATATTTCATTTTTTGAACTGGAGACTCTTAATTGATGAAGTATCCTGGAAAACTTACTGAGGTTAAAACAGTACCCTACACTCTCCAGTGACAAAATTACTTACTTATGAATCAGGGAGCTATATCAGTTTGCTATCTACACTACTCCTCAATGATACTTAGTGTAGGAGGATTTAGAGACTAATTTCTGTGTAGGTTAGTGTGTATTATTCACATATTATGAAAGATATTCTACAGGTAATGAATTATTACATCTTTGATGTTGGCAACCATTTCCTTCATAATTATTTTCTCACTATTACATTAATATTATTTTTTCTCTTCAGTTTGATCACAATACCAATGCCTCCTTTTTTTTTTTTTTTTTTTTGCTTGGACCTATTATATTTTGTAATTGTTTCCTTTTTCTTGAGGTATTTGCAAGCCTTAGTGAGAGTAATAGTAATACAAAATTAGATACAAAGTTAGAAGGTGTTGCTAATGCAGAGAGGAACCATAAATAAGAAAAGTTAGACATGTTTGTCAGCTGGAGTGCTGAAATGGTTTGAAAATATCAAAAGTTGTGTGTATAGAGAGTAATAGTAAAAGTTACTCATGGTAATATTAATCTGATTTTTAGGGATTTTGTAAGTGTGAGTTTGCCTAACATATCAAACAGAAGATTAAAAAGTTCTGACAATGTCAGTTGACTGGAAGATGGCTGTGGCATACTGCTATGATGCAACTGTAATGCAATTTTGCAATTCATTAGTGTGTTTAGGAGAGACAGGAAATATGGCATTGTGCAAAGTGTTGATAAGACCTGATTTGGAGTATTCTGCAATTCCAGTCACCTGTGTTCAAGAAAGATTAATTAAAACAGGTGTAGAGAACTCCCAGGATGACTAGGATGATGAAACAATAGTTTTACAGACAAGTATTTAAGGAGAGTGGCATATTTAGCTGAGCAAACCAAAACTTGAGAAGGAAATATAGCTGCTCAGAATAAATACATGGTTATAAATTGTGACTAGAAATTTAGTCAGGACTCAAAATCTGGAATAATCTTCCAAATGACATGGCAGCAGGCACTTGAAACGCTTATGGAAGGGTTATGTGTCAAAATTGTAATTCCTGGATATACTAAATTTCTGTAGATAATAAATGATTTTGAGTATGGCTCCATAAGTGTAGTTACCTCAAAGGGTTTTGAAAATAAAAGGATTACCTCTTATTTGCACTGTATTTATTAAATTCTTCAGGGTTTCTTTTTGTTGCCAGTCAAAGTGCAAAACAAAAACCTTTTTACTAGAAATACATTATTTTCCCCTTGGTTTATTTGTTTGTTTGTTTGTTTGTTTGCTTTGAAGCACTCAGCAATTCTATAATTAACAACAGGTTATCAAAAGGACAGTTTTTCTCCAGAAGTTTGACCTATGCTTGTAACACAAAAAAAAATACTTGTAGCTGTGAGTGTATGCTGCAATCATGAAGAGACAGATACTTGGAAGTAATGTCAGTAGTTTTATACTGTAGATTTGTTGAGAAATAGAATTTTTTTTTGTAATTTCCAGCTTTACCCTGTGGTCAGTTTGGCAAATTATCGTTCTACTCCAGCTACATTTGCAAATTTACAGGCTCTTTAGCAATGCTCTTGAAACAAATTTAAATAATAATAAAATAGTAATATGGTGGTTTCAGAGAAAGGTCATATCATGATTCCTCATTCTGTTCATACAAATTTTTCAAAATTGCACAACAGTCAGAGGAAGTATTCAGTACTTACTGGACCTAAACTTCTATTAGTTTTATTGGTGACAATGCACCTACTTTATAAATTAAAATTTCCAGAAGATTCCAGGACTGGCATATGTCAGTAACTATTTATTGATATAAAAACTATTGCATCAAGCTCAGACTCATTAATTATAGCCTAAATTTTAAAAAAATCTAATTTTCCAAAAATTTTTATATTAGAAAATATTTATCACTTAACAAGCCAAAGTGAAAATGGGAAAAGTTATATTTTACTGCAGAGGTGAGAGTTACAAAATGGAATGTCATTTGTCAATAATTAATTTTATTTTGGAATTATGAACATTTTTTTAATTTAGCAGCCTTCCACTTATAAATATATCTCTGCAAAAATTGGAGATGACAGGAACAAAGTAGGAAAACTAAGTTCTCCAAATACTTTGACAAGTGATTATTTGATAAGCTTTTTAATATTGAAACATGATATATATGCCATTAATTTGTAATAAAATCACAGAATCACAGAATCATTCATGTTGGAAAAGACCCTTGGGATCATGGAGTCCAACCACCAGCCCTACTCTACAAAGTTCTCCCCTACACCACATCCCCCAGCATCTCATCTAAACGACCCTTAAACACATCCAGGGATGGTGACTCCACCACCTCCCTGAGCAGCCTATTCCACTGTCTGAACACTCTTTCCATGAAAATTTTTTTCCTAATGTCCAGTCTGAACCTCCCCTGTTGCAGTTTCAAGCCATTCCCTCTTGTTCTATCGCTAATTACCTGTGAGGAGAGACCAGCACCAACCTCTCTACAGTGTCCTTTCAGGTAGTTGTAGGGAGCGATGAGGTCTCCCCTCAGCCTTCTCCTCCTCAGACTGAACAGTCCCAGCTCCTTCAATCGCTCCTCACAGGATCTGTTCTCCAGGCCCTTCACCAGCTTCGTTGCCCTCCTCTGCACTCGCTCCAGCGCCTTGATATCTCTCTTGTATTGAGGTGCCCAAAACTCAATACTCCAGGTGTGGCCCCACCAGTGCAGAGTACGGGGGGACTATCACCTCTCTACTTCTGCTGGTCACACTATTTCTAATACAAGCCAGGATGCTGTTGGCTTTCTTGGCCACCCGGGCACACTGCTGGCTCATGTTCAGCTGCTTGTCCAGATCCTTCTCTTCCAGCGAGCTCTCCAGCCACACCTCCCCAAGCCTGTAGCGATGCAGGGGGTTGTTGTGGCCCAAGTGCAGGACCTGGCACTTGGCCTTGTTGAAACTCATCCTGTTAACGTTGGTCCACAGATCCAATCTATCCAAGTCTCTCTGCAGAGCCTTTCTATCCTCATGCAGATCGACATTCCTGCTTAACTTGGTGTCATCTACGAACTTACTGATAATACACTCTATGTCCTTATCAAGATCATCAGTAAAGATGTTGAACAGAAATGGTCCCAACACCGAGCCCTGAGGAACACCACTTGTGACCAGCCACCAGCTGGATTGAGCTCCACTGACCACCACTCTCTGGGACCGTCCATCCATCCAGTGCTTGACCCAGCAGACTGTACACTCATCCTGGCCATGAGCAGC
This sequence comes from Athene cunicularia, assembly GCF_003259725.1. Lineage (NCBI taxonomy): Eukaryota > Metazoa > Chordata > Aves > Strigiformes > Strigidae > Athene > Athene cunicularia. The sequence goes on from NW_020799097.1 coordinate 75,178,886, forward strand.
CAGTTTTTCTATGAGAATTCTGTGGGGAACTGTGTTGAATGCTTTTCAAAAATCCAGGTAGACAATATCCACAGCTTTTCCTTCATCCCATAGTCGGGTCATCTTGTCATAGAAGGAGATCAGGTTTGTCAGGCAGGACCTGCCTTTCATAAACCCATTCTAACTAGGCCTGATCCCCTGGTTGTCCATTATATGACTTTTAATGGCACTCGAGATGACCTGCTCTATGACCTTCCCTGGCACCAAGGTCAGACTGACAGGTCTATAGTTTCCTGGATCGCCCTTTCTGCCTTTCTTGTAGATAGGTGTCACATTTGCCACCCTCCAGTCCAATGGGACCTCCCCAGTTAGCCATGATTTCAGGTCAATCATGGAAAGCAGTTTGGTGAGCACATCTGCCAACTCTCTCAGCACCCTTGGTTGTAATCCATCCAGTCCCACAGACCATCCAAGTGGTGCAGCAGGTCTCTGACCACCTCCTCTTTAATTGTGCTGGCCTCAGTCTGCTTCCCCTCCCCATCTCCCAGCTCATGAGGCTGGGTGTCCAGGGAACAGCCAGTTCCACTGCTAAACACTGAGGCAAAGTAGTAATTGAGTATCTCAGCCTTTTCCTCATCCTTAGTTACCATGTTTCCCTCTGCATCCGGTAAGGGAGGGAGATTTTTCCTAATCCTCCTTTTACTATTAACAAATTTATAGAAACATTTTCTGTTATCCTTAACAGCTGTGACTAAATTGAGCTCTAACTGTGCCTTGGCTCTCCTAATGTTCTCCCTTCATAACTTCACCACAACTTTATAGTCTTCATGAGAGACCTGCCCCCTCTTCCAAAGGCAATAGATTCTCCTTTTGTTCTTGAGATCCAGCCAAAGGTCCCTGTTTAGCCAGGCCAGTCTCCTTCCCCTCCTGCTTGTTTTTTGGCACATAGGAACAGCCTGCTCCTGTGCCTTTAAGACTCCTCTCTTGAGGTATGACCAGCCTTCCTGGACTCCCATTTCCTTCAGGGCAGCCTCCCAAGGGATTTTGTTAATCAGTCTTTTGAAAGGGTCAAAGTCAGCCCTGCAGCAGTCTAAGGTGGCAGTTTTACTAACGCCTCTCTTTGTTTCTCCAAGGATCAAAAACTCAGTCATCTCATGACCACTGCACCCTAGACAGCCTCCAACCTTTACCTCCCCCACAAGCTCTTCCCTGTTCACAAGCAGCAGGTCCAGGAGGGCACCTTCCCTGGTCGGCTCCCTCACCAGCTGTGTGAGGAAGTTATCCTCCACACATTCCAGGAACCCCCTGGATTGTTCCCTCTCTGCTGTGCTGTGATCCCAGCAGATACCCTACAAGAACAATGGCAAGTGACCATGAGATTTCTCCCAGCTGTTTATAGAAAGCTTCATCCACCTCACTGCTTTGGTTGGGGTTCTATAGCAGACTCCCACAGCAAGATCTGCTTTATTGGCCCTTAACCTAAACCAAACACTCTCAACCTCGTCATCACTGTACTTGATTTCTGAGCTCTCATAACATTCTCTAACATACAGGGCCACTCCCCCACCTCTCCTTCCCTGTCTATCCCTCCTGAAGAGCTTGTAGCCATTGACTGCAGCACTCCAGTCATGTGAGGCATCCCACCACGTTTCTGTTATAACTACTGTGTCATAGTTCTCCTGCTGCATCATGGCCTCAAGCTGCCCCTGTTTGTTGCTCATACTGAGTGCATTGGTATAGATGCACTTGAGATAAGCTAATGAATCCAACACCTTTTTGTGAGTGTGGGCCCCATTTCTTATCAGGGCTTTCTCAGGTGCTTCCACGATTTCTAAACATCTTTCCCTTCTCTCAAATGAAGTAGCAAGAGAGCCCTCACCAGTCCACCATCCTTCAAGCCTTGGCATGCTTCCCTTGAGCTTATTCCTAATAGGCCCAGTTATCTCCCCGTCCCTCTTCATATCTAGTTTAAAGCCCTGTCAATAAGCCCTGCTAACTCCTGCCCCAGAATCTTTTTCCCTCTCTGGGACAGCTGCATCCCACCTGTTCCATTTGTTGCCAGCAGACCAGGTGCCTTATAAACTTTGCCATGATCAAAGAACCCAAAATTCCAACGGTGGCACCAGTCTCTGAGCTATGTGTTAATCAGATGCATTTTCCACCCTCTTTGAGAGTTTTTCCCTTCCACTTGAGGGATTGATGAAAACACCACCTGAGCTCCTGAGCCTTCAACTAGCCACCCCAGTGCCTTGAAGTCCTTTTTGAGTGACTTTAGACTTCTCTCTACTCATCGTTACCTGGCTGGATAACCAACAAAGGGCAGTAATCTGACGGCTGCACCAGAGCAGTGACCTTCCTTTTAATATCTCTAACTCGAGCCCCAGGGAGGCAGCAGACCTCCCTATGGGTATGGGTCTGGTTGACATATCAGCCTCTCCATACCCCTCAGAACAGAGGATGTTAGAATGCTATAAATTGATGACATATACTGGGGGGGGGGATGTTATAGAAAACATTGCAATCTTCAGGCACGAAAGGTTAAAGTATTTGTTTATAATAAGACACAATCTTTTGTCTACTAATCTATTTAGAACTTCATGTATAGTGTCTGTAGGTTCTGCATTGACTATGGAACAAGACTATTTAAAAGGAAGGAAAAACGAGAAAGGCAAATAACTGATTTTTTGTTCTTGACAGAGGACCCAACAGGAATTGATATGAACTGGTTGCTGGGTAACCTACAGCTGTTCCAGTAAGGATATCTTATGGCAGCATTCCTCTGGGCAGTGATATTTAGGACCATGTCAGGAATTAGAAGAAATGCAATCTAAACACAAGTACTGAAAAAAAATACCTTATTTTTAGCTGGAAACTTTACAGGACATATTTATGATTCCTTGGATTTTATTATTAATTTTATATTCATACTTTTATATTGAACTAAAGTAAGACATATGTGTCACCTATCATGTCAAATCAGTTGACAGAAACGATACTGCCATGTAAAAGCACACAGGCGTGGCTTAATTAACCTTTTTATGACAATTTTAAAATATTTTTAGTGATTGGCTAGAACTGTCATAAATACTATCTTAGTAATTACTACTATATAGTTTAGAAGCTAAAGTAATACATCACAGTCAAAACCAGAACTATATATCACTTTGCTAAGAACATTTTAATGAATTAATTTTAAATCACAAAACTGTTTTTACACTTAATTTCATATTGGGGGGGTGGGGGTGAGGGTGTTTCCATGCTTCTCAATACCTCTCAATACCTCTTCCTGAAAATTCTGAGAAAATCCTGCCATGTGAGTTAACTTTTTAAATGGAAACTGATCTCGTTGACTGACGAGTTAGAAGAAGAAAGCAGAGCTATAGTCGGAAAATGCTTTTGAATTGTACTTTAAAAATAGTAATAATAATAGTGGTCATAACATAGACCATTCTAAGAGAAGGCTTAAAGAGAGACACATTAAAATCATATGTCTATATAATTCATTTTAAAATGTGTGTTGTTTAATGAAAACCCAGGAAGCCAGAATGGTTTTAATGAGATTTAACAGTTAAGGAATATATATCTGACAGGAGAAAGTTTTTTTAAAAAGTAGTGGGCTGTGAAAATGAGTAGCTGGAGGAAGCTGGCACTGCCTTTTATTCATGATACACAAAGCCATTTACTACCTTTAGAAACCTATAAAGTAGCAATGCAAAGAGATCTCCTGAAATGAGAATATGCATTGTAGGGATGCTTCTAATGCCTTTCTGTGATAAATACAGCTGTGTAAAACAAGACTTTTTTCATATTGCAATGAATGTACATGTAATGAATGACATGTAATAGTTCAGTACCAAGTGAGAGTGATTTTAGTGGCATATCTAAATTTTTCTCTTCAATGATGTTGCATTGTTTTTTAAAAAATCTTACTGTTCTTACAAAACAGGTTATATTTATCTTAAAGTATGGGTATTCTTAAAACAGTTGCCAATCATACTTCTGCCTCTGAAATACTTCTGACAAGCTTTCTTCTGGAAATGAAAAAACTCCATGTATGAAATGTTACTGTTAATGTATATTGCAGTCAATTCAGTATTCTAATATAAATAATTTCTCCATTATTTTGTCCCTCATTTCTTCTTCAGTAACTTTCCTTCATTTTGCAATTAGTTTCTGTGCACGGTAATGAAGTGATGCTTGTGTTTTCTGTTAGGGAGAGACGTAAATAAGTTTCCCTGGTAGTCTGTTTCTACATTCACATTTTGGTATATTATATCTTTAAAGTTCCTTTGAGATGTAAATAGATGTCATTTGCCTAGTTTCAGGGGTAATACCTGTTTTATTTCTACTACTAAATTACATGGAAAAAGAATTGACCTCTTTTTAATTTTTCATATTCAGTTCATATACTTGACTGACAATTATGCCTGTCACTTCAAAATGAATTTCAGAACTGTTACTGGAGTTGGTAAAAATCCTCCCATTCATTTTAATAAGCACAATCCCAGCCCTTAATGTGAACAAAATAATTACACTTGATTTCAGTGAATATTAAAAGTGTAGATTCATTGTTACCCAAAGTAGATTTTGAATTCCAATAATCATATTTTTTTTTTTTTTTTAACTCAGAGCCCATTAAAATTTTGTTTCTTAATATTCATAAGAACAAGATGCTGTTGTACTCATTTAAAGGTCTGTTTGTCTCATTACTATGAGTGACTGGGATGAGACATTTAGGGAGAGTGTCATCAGCAGAGTATCCTCCCCAGTATATCCTCCCAGTTTCCAACTATCAGTGGCTTAGCAGCTTTCTAACTGGGATGTTGTATTCAAGTTTTTGCATTTAGGAAGACTGGATGGACCTTTACTAATCCTTTTAAATGTATTCATTAATTGGTCTCCACAGTATACTTTGTCAATAAATTCTGCAGTTTCATTGTGCATTGTATGAAAAAAAATGCTTCCTTTGATCTTAAATTTATGCCTGATTGTTTATTTTTCACTTGTACTGTGAAAAAAAGCTGAAGTATTGTTATTGATTCACTCCACCTATACTCTTCATGATTTCTTATGTATCCTGCTCAGTCATCAGTTTTTCTAAACAGAACAATTCTAGTCTACTTAGGTCTTTCCACTATGAAAAAATATTCTGAAGTGTTGATAATCCATGCTGCCCTTCTCTTTATCTTAACTTCTTTGACACACTCTTTAAAGTCATATGACTACAAAATTTTGTGACGGCCAAACATCATGGATTTGCAGTCTGACACAATGAAGTTTTATGACCAGTACTTAATGTTTAGTAATAATTGCAACCATTTTATTTGCCTTTCTGACTGCTGCCAAACATTGTGCCTCCATTTTCAGGTAACTGTCTGCAGGGACTTCAAGATCTCTTTCCTGAGTAGTACACTGGTATAATTAGGATTGTTTGTTTTCCCTCATATGTATTACTCTGCATTTACTGGTAATTAATCTATCATGCTACCATCATTTTCTATTTAGTTTTAAAATATAATGAACAGTATGGACCAGCACATATCCCATTGGAATCTTACTAGTAACTTCTCAACATTTTGGAAACTGACTGATCACTTCTATTCCTTATTACTATGCTTCAACAAGTGACTAGTTTATTAAATGATTTTCCCTGTTATCTTATGACTGTTCATTTTCCATAAGAATCTTGTGGTAGATTTGGGACTCTGTGCACATCTGCAATTTCAGGCACCTAACTTAGCTAAATATCCTTTGGAGGCATCTTCTGTGGACAATGGAGAAAGGAAACTTTCCTGAGGACAAATTCAAGCTATTACCACCTTAGCAAACAGCATGATGCAATAGAAACAGGTCTGTAAAACAGTTGGCAAAGGTAACTCTGCATCCATATTGTATGTGTTAAGGGAGATTTATGTCTGAGCAGCTATGATTGATTTTGTGGATTGAATACCCATCAGCAGTTGGAACAGACTAGGTATGCTCTTGGAGCACATCTTTTGATTTAGCTTTCTCTAAAAGGAATCCAATTCAAGCACTCCAAGACCACCTTATGATATAAGCGAGGATGATCAGATTTGCTTCAAATGAATACTTCTAACTAATGCACTAACATAGACATTTCTCACACAGAATAAGCTACACTCCTATCCAGAATCACCCCCAGAAAGAACCTGTTTCTTTTCACTATCTATAGTGAACTCCAGAGATACTACCCTAGGATCTTGCAGGTATGAATATACCATTTTGCTGAAAGTTTCTAGAAATATAACGACAGAATCATCCTTGTTCATGTACTTGATGGCTGTTGTATGGCTTGGCTGTTATATGGCTTTTGAGATTTCTTTGAATCCTTCCCAATAAATCATATTTATATATGTATACATTAATTTTATGATACATTCTACCAGTTCCCACTGTCATATCTGTCACGTTCTGTTCTCCTGCTACCGGTATCTATTTAAGTGATAGGATGCACCCTGTAGTAGGTGATGCAGAAATTTCGTAGTTGTATTTTCCTTTAAGATAAATTGTTATGAGTAGCTTTGATACAAAAAAAAAATATATGATTAAATGTAGCATTTAAATCTTTAGAGCTTCTGGTATATCTTCTTACAGTTAACGTGTACTTCATTGTATTTGTGTCCTTTAACATGTAACATCAGCTCTCCAACAGCAGGACTCAATTATAATTTGTACCCTGATAATAGCTCTCACTGATTTTCTTCCTTCCTCCACATTTCCAAGGTATCTGTTTTTCAGTCTTGCACTCTTCCAACCCATTACTTTGAAAAGATGCAGGTATTAAGGAGAGACAAAAAAATCCAGTTCATTATTTATAATCTCTACTGCTTCTGAGGAGCTTCGCCTAGCAAAATAAAAAGTAAACAAACAAAACAAAACATTGCTCTATGTTTCTATTCTGCTTTATTTATTTGGATAAAAACGGTTGCTTAATGTATGGAAACTTCATGAGCTTGTGAATAACTTTTATCCCTCCTACTGCATTCTCTATATTGTCCAAAGTTCTGGAGTCATTATCTCTCTTTATTTGTTCATGATTTCAAACATGCCATTACGTACAGAGGAATGTATGATCTCAAGAAAAAAGAAATAACATGGTAGCTTCAGCTTTAATATTAGGACTTGCACCATAATGATGAAACAGATACTGTATTTCTGTAGATGTTAAATAGCATGTCTTCAATGCTTACAAAAAGGTTTAAATAAATAGAATATTATTATTGTGCATTTTTGGTTGGAACATGACTTTTATTATTCCATTATGTCACCACTACAAGGAGATTTAGCAATTAGAAAAATGCATGGAAATTAAAAGTTTTAAAAAGAAAAATCTTTGTCATTTCTGTCCTAAATTCTTGTTAAACTTGGAAGAAGAAAATGGTTCAAAATTTAAATTAGAATTAAACATGCTTAAGAAAATTTAAATTAGAATTAAACACGCTTAAGAAAAAAGTTATGTGTGGTTTCATGTTTGCAAAAACATTTTTTATAACAATTTCTCACTGGGACATTGGCAACCAAGTAGGAGGCAACTCTATTCCAACTCTATTAGAAAGTGTTCTTTTTCTCTTGCAGTGCTGTAATACAGGCCAGGATAAGTGTAGTTTAATAAATAAACTTCCATTACTCATAATGGATTGTTATAAAAATTAGTTGTGCTTTATGATTGGAAGGGACCTCTAAAGGTCATCTGGTCCAAACCCCCATGCAGGAACAACTTGGGTCAGATTGCTCAGGGCTGTGCCCAAGTGATATTTTTTAACATCTCCGAGGATGGAGATTCTGTACTCTCCACGGACGATTTACTCCAATGTTTGACCGTCATCACAGTTTGGGTTTTTTTTCCTTTTATCCAGTTAAAATTTCCTATGTTGTAACTTGTGCCCATTGTCGCTTGTCCTATTGCAGTGCACCTTTGAGAAGATTCTGGCCCTTTCTTGTCTTGCCTTATGTAGCTGAGACAGCAGTAAAATTCCCCTGAACATTGAACAGATGTTCTGTCAGCCTGTCTACATATGTCGTGTGTCTCAGCCCTCTTGACAATCTTGATGGCCTTCCACTAGATATCAATGTCTGTCTTGTATTGGGGATCCCAAAAATGGTCATTCAAGGCATAGTCTCTGAAGTACAGAATAGAGGGGAGGAATTACTTGTTTGTCCTGCTGGCAACACTACATCCTTTGTCACTCATTTCCCTGTCCTGCTGAATGGGCCCACGTTTTCCTGACTTCTCTTTGCTGATAAAATGCTTTTTCAAGCCCTTCTTGTTACCCCTCAGATTTCTCACTAGTTTCAACTCCAGTTGAACTTTGATTTTCCTAACTGCAATATTCATCATGGGTCCTCATCATGGATCTCTATATTTATCATAGGTAGTCCATCTTTGCTTCCATCTACTGTGTACAGTCTTTTGATGTTTGAGCTCAGACAGGAATTTTGCATTCATCTATGCTGTCCTGCCGTGCTTACTTGACTTTGAAGAGGTTGACATGCTTTGAAGGAGTCTTCCAGCTCTTGTGGCCAGCTTTGTCCTGCAGGACAGTTTTCCATTCTGCTGTATTTGTACTAAAATTTTTGATCCATCTGAGATGACATACAGATTCTTTAAAAGTTACACTGGCACATCTCATCGGAAAGAATATACCATCAGTGTAAACTGTCAGCTTGTACAGGAGAAATGTATTCTAGGTAAAATTGTAGTTTGCTGACCTCTAAGCTCTAAAAGATAGTCCATATTTTGAGGAGAAAAATGGAAAATTAAAGAGATATTAACTTTAAAACTATTCAAAATCACACAGACTAATGGGAAGAATATTCTTTTCTTGTAATAGTAGAAGAGAGTCTTGTGAAAATCACGCTTTCTGAAAGCTACTGATAATTCTGACTCTACTGACAGAATGAAAAGATGAGGTACACAGGTTAAAATGTTTGTTGCTAATTAGTACTTTCTGTTAGTGTTAAAATGTAGAAATCCATCTCTGTGTGAATTGTGTTTAACAGATTATAATAAAACTAAAAAACTTAAAACAGGACCATTTCTATCACTGACTGCCAGGCAGCTGAACTCTAATTTAGGAATTTTTAAAATTTTAATTTGCACTCTTTAAATTGTTTTACCGCCACATTGTCATTAATGTATTTTTTAACATTGAGTTTGGTCTTTCATAGTTTTAACTATCAAATCTTTTAAGAATACTGTTTTCTTTTCTTAGTTGTTTTTTGTTTGGTTTTTTTTTTCCCAATAATGGATAGGTCATATTGAGTAGTTGTGTAATATATACACATTTTCATTCCATTCCATTCCATACTGATGGGTACTGTATTTTCAAATGATTGGGATATTCAACTTTTATGCATTTCAGGACTATACTGTAAAGTGCATAGACCCTGAACCTTTTTTTCTTGAGAAGGCACAATTGATAATTGCACATATTCAAAGAAAAATACTGGTCTTCAGCACAAGATGGAATATAACTCATAACTGCTACTAAAGTTCATTCACAAACAATGATTGACTTTTTGTTTGCTTTTTTTCCATGAGACACAGACTCGGTATTAGCTTACCTGAAGCATTGTTTCTTTATCAAATTCCTCATCCATACTGTAGCATTACTTTTGGACCACAACTACTAAGCACTGAAATTGTTATACTGGATCAGAGAAAAGCCAGCCCAGGCCTGTTATGTTCTGGGTTCTGGTTCAGCCAGAACCAATGGAAAATAAGGGGAGCCCAACTGCAAAAATGTAGAATTATCTGAAAATTTCTTCTTGTAGTTGCAGATTGACCAAAACTCTGAAGCACAGTGTATCCAACACTCCTAACTTTCAAAAATACTTTTTAAAGGATTGACTCATGTCTTCTTTGTATTATTGTGTTGTATTATTAAATTCATGATTCAGTATGTTTTCAGTAAGATACTCAAATGATTATTCAGTCATTTGAATCTCCCTTATATTTTTGCAACATTAGTTCCATGCACTAATTATGCATTTTATGAGTAAATATTTACTATTTTATTTTTTTTCATTTCTTAATTTCACTGACTGCCCCACTGTTCATTGCAGCAGGGAGAGCAGAAGCTCCCAATCTACCTTCACTTATACTATTCATTATTTTGTATACTTCTGGTATAATCATTTTTATTTATCACCTTTTTGAAGTAATCAATCACAGTTCTATAATTACTGAGATTTTTTTTCTAAGTCCTTAACCAGTCTCACTATCTCTGAACTCTCTTTAATCCTGAAGTTTCTTTTGAAGGGAAGTGATCATTGCTTCCTACAATATTCCAGACAGGCATTACTTTTTTTTTTTTTTAAATATATATTTCTTCCTATTCTGTGTTTTCTAAACTATAACTTTTTGTTTATTGCTTAGACAGAGCTTCCTAATGAGCATAGTCTCTTTTATTTATTTGTGAATGGTTGATATGTTGCCCTTTTTCTTGAGGTCATTTAGCCAATTTGCTGGAGGTTTGGTGGTTTTCTTTTTTTTCACCTGTATGGCTTGTTTTACATTTAGTAACCCTCATTACATTTCAGGTCATGTATTCATTCAGTTACATCGTTAACGAGCAGGACACAGGTTATTGTTAACATTTTGTCCTGTCCATTTTGTAGAATTTTTGAGGATTTCAGTAGGTGAAGGATGTCACTTTTTCTGTAAATTTTGTGAATTTTGTGAATCTTTACACAATTGGTATCATAATTTTGAGTTTGATGTAACTTTTTATAATGTTTCTAAAGTAACTGTTTTCTTTAGCACCTATTTTTATTCTTAATTTATTGTTATTGATAGAGTCATTATCAAAGCATGTCTAGAATCTTTGTTCTTCTGGGAAAAAAACAGCACATGTTTTAGGGAATTTGGATTTTGAGTTTGTATTTCTGAGAAAGACCTGAAAGATGCCAATAGTAAAACTACAAGTCTGTAATGTCATATTATTCTCAGGTGCTGCATCAAGCAATAAAAACCCGATTTACTAGTTTTTAACCTAGATCTCCTATCTTTCCTGCAGTAATGACTGCAGACCATTTTTTACTGTCTAAATCAGCCCTGTCAGAGAAAAACTCCAATAATATTTTTAAGTCAAAAACCACTGATTTATTTGTGATCAAACAGTCATAAGTGACTGTTTTCTTTCTTATAGTTGCATACTAAATGTGAGTAAGGCACAAAGCTATCTAGGCTGAAGTACCATTTTTATTAAAAAGGTATATTAGATTTGCAGTCACTGCTTTAATAAACTGATAGGACTTTTTTAATTCTGATTACTTGCTATCTAAAAGTATCTATTAAGATGATTGGAGTTTGTGTTTATGTTTATTATATGAAATAGTAAAACTTACCTTATTTGTAAAATATTGGACCAGTAAAATAAAGCACCAGCAATGCCAATATAATTTTGCATATTTTCTTTGAGAGACCAAACTACAGCAATAAACAACAGTGGCATGGAACTTTATGGCTCAAAATAAAAGAAACAAAACCTATTAAGGAGCCCTAAATACATATTTGAAAATTGGTAGACATTTAGGAAAGAAATTACTAGGCACTATTGCTCAGAAGCCCAACTAAATTAGAAGATTAAAATGTATTTTACTGTGAGGAAGAAGTGTCATAAACTTCTGACATGAGAATTCAGTACAAAACAGATTTTATATATAAAAAAGAAATTAAACCTAGATGTCTGTTTTTTCTTAATTCTTTATCCAAATCCGATATACTAACTCAGATTTGTTTGTCTCTTTCTCTTCAGTAATACATGTACTCTCTGTGGATCTTTTTGACACAAAATATTTGGATTGAACTCATGAGTCCCTAAAGATAACTTTCACTGAAATCAGTAAGATTACTGTCTATTTCAGTCTAGACCTTACAGAACAGTGTTTCACTAGGTACACTAAATGGAAGAGTTAGATCATTGAAGTTGTTTGACAGGATATGTGCATTACTTAACATTGTTCAACTATTGAAAGATATAAGAGACTTTCTTGTAAATACATTCACTGAGAAAATGCAGCTATGGTAGGTCAGCAGAATTTGGATCATCTCACTTTTAAAAGGCAAACAAATAAACAAATGAAAAGCACAAAAAGATGTCTCCCGGTTTTGGCTTTTGACTCTAAAGCATTTATCCTTCTCTAAATCTTCATTTTCTATTAAAAATCAGTCATCATGAAATTAAAATGGAACCGCTTGGATTTCACCCAATTAAAGGGTGAAAATTTCTTCCATTTTACATAATTGATATGATGTAACATATGAACAGCCTATTGAACATGCCACTGATATTCCATGAGTTTTCTTAGGGTAACATTAAAAAAAAGTTTGGGTAGGAAAATTTACATGCCATACTTTAATTGTGAAAGCTGGAAAACTCATCTAATTTCTACTTATTTCTAAATTTCTACTTATGCTATTCTGACATAAGTAGAAAAAAAAATGTTGAATGATTTCTGAAAAGAAGAAAAGTATCAAGTGGATTGAAACGCAAGTGAAGGAAATAATTTTAGCAGTAGAGTAATAGGTAACAAAAGGATTGATTAATATACTTGTTTCTTAAGAATGTTTCGAGTGAAGTGCATTAATTAAAGACATGAAGCTGCAACAGAGTTATAGGCCTAGGATTAAGGTTAAAAAAATATAAGGGTTTACAAGGTGAGAAGTGGTGTCACAATGCATATTGGTTTGTATTTTTGCATTCCAGTTTTTCAGTCTTTGAGAAAACTGATGTGATTTGAATGAAGAAAGTAAATGAGGAGAACACTTAGAGAAGAGAGTAGAAAAGTTGTACAGAAAGGAGCAGGGAGAGTAAAAATGGATTAGCAGAAATCAAGTTTGTAGAAAATAGGAGATTTAAAGCATCCTATTGAAAAGCAATGAAGAAAGAGAAAGAGGAAATAGATTCCTGCAAAAGCACACTCAGGAGAAAGGGGCTGAGGATGAAGGTCATCTGGGGTTTTCTAGGTACAGGTATAGGGATGACCTCGGTTCTTAGCCTGTAAATCTTTTATTGTAGCACTTAAGTGGAACAGACATAGGTTTAATACAGAGGAGTGGAAGAAATAAGATAAACTCTTCCTAAATGAGTTATTCTACTCAAGAATTTACTGGTTTTCTCTCAGCCAGTGTAAATGCACATATGTTAGTTATATTCTAATCACTCTATTATGTTATTCATAACATTAGAATGTTCGGTGAAAGAAACTCCATTGAAGTGTTTAGATTAAATCTCATCCAGTTTCTCAAATAATTTTTTTAAATATTTGTTTGAAAATGTAAGAAGGCTTTATTTATCAGAATTTAAGGGTACTGCTTTTATTTTTGAAATAATCTGAAATTGTTGAGAAATGATGAATGACTAGTGAGAAAATTGCCTATTCATCTGAGACATTACCTTTGGCAAAGGAAGAAGACTTACTTTTATATACATTTATATGTATGTGTATAATAAATATGTGTGTGTGCATATGTAAATATAGAAAAATATTTCATTTAATCATTTCCCAATTCAGTATCTAGGCTATGTGTTTTCCCTGTCTCAAAGCATCTTTCATATAAAGTAGAAATACCTCTTGACAGCATCAAAATAAACATCACTGAGAAGTGATTATATAAAAATGTCAACTCCTTATTTGGTAGATCTATTTCTATTGTGGCATTTGAGTCATATCTGGCACTAGTGACAAAAATATTTTTAATTTGGTTACCTAGCTTCAGATACAGCAATGGGGACCTCACAAAGAAAAAAAAGATTGAATAACTTCAGTCAGCATATGTCTTGAAAAGTCTGGATTATTTGGGAGTGGTGATTGATGAGATATGAAAACTGATGAAACTCAGACTCCAGATCACATTTTTTCCACTGGTAAACTTTATAATCTAGGAAACAGAAAAGTAATTACACAAGAAGAATGTGACATTTTTGAGAATACTTTCATATAAATTTCTAAATGATTTTTTGTTTCTTTAACTCTGCTTTCTGGATATAATCTCCAATCTGGATTAAAGTTTCCAATTTATGGGAGCAGATGAAACACATTTTATATCAGAACTAATACAGCAAAGGTCATCAACAACCATGCATCATTAGCCAAATGGTACTTTTGTGTAACAGTTGCAGTATGTTCTCGAGGTTCACAGGATGGACCATAAACTTTGAACATCCTCTGAAAGCAGCCTCATTTGAACACAGTGAGCATGCAGAATCCTGGCATGTAAGGAACAGGAAGTATCAGGTCCTTCTTTTAGAGAAAATGGGTGCTCTGTCAGGTCAGGGAAGAGGCAGAAGCTTGAGCTGGTTGAGTGTAGGACAGCAGTGGGAGGGACTGTTTCAAACATTTTGCAGGTGCTGAGGACTGTTCTGCTTGAGGTCTGCTATAATCTGGCTATTCTGTTATTTTTGTACACAACCTTGCTGTATGTGACTTTCACAATAGATGTAAAAGCTTTGGTGTTAGAGGTTCTTTGCATATGCAGTTTATTTGCATATGGACTGGAGCTGTTCTTCTAGGTGACTGGAAAAGTAAACAGCTGCTACAAAAATACAGAAACTGCCCCATGTGGTATTCTTAAAGGACAGATCTCATTCCATTGAAACTTCATTCAATAATAATTTGCATGTGGATATTTCTTGGTTTGCCTTGGTCTGTGCATTCATCATTAAGAAATAATACTCACAATGTTCTTTGGGAAAGACTATATATTTTTTTCCTACATTGACTGGATGAGTGAACAGTAGATGCAAAACTGGATTTTTGAGTACAACTCAACAACAAGTAGGTTGTACTCAAGCACAGTACTAGTTTATACCTTTGCAGGGATGAAACACTGTTTCTAGTGTATAAACAGCTGGGCATTAGAGTCCTGTAAAGTAGATCAGACCAAAGTTTTGCACTTAGAAGGTGATCCTGAATAATCCAGTTCTCAGAACACTGATCAGCCATAACTCAAATTCAAGGAGTTTATCACCTTTGGAGTCTCAAAGTATTGAGGAAGTACTGAGGAAGAGCTGTAAAAAGGAACAAAAGCATTTCAGACTCTGAACTTGTCAGTAAACTTACTAATTGACTCAAAATGATGTGGAAACATTTCTGAAACAGTATTATAATAAAAAGTAGTACTACCATGACTTAGGAAACATAGTTTACTAATTATCAGCAGTCCAGCACATATTAAACAAATCTTTTAAATACACAGGTGAGTTATTTGGTGTTTTTTTCCAAAGCTGTTATCTTTGTTGTAGAATTTTCCCCTGTAACTATCTGTAAAAATAATACTATAACCTAAAAAGTGTTTTTTGATGGCCATGTAATGAAACATTTCACTGACAGGACATCTCCTACAGATGCTATGTTTACAGAAGCACTATATGATTCCAAAAGCAGGACCAGAAGGAAAATATCTGTTATCACTGTTATGATTGCTTTGAGCACAGGTGTAGTGAAGACAGGGTTGAGTGTCTTTGCATTAAAATCAGGGGTAAGGCCAACAGGGCAGATGTTGTAGTAGGAGTCTACTATAGGCCACCCAACCAGGACAGAGAGATGGATGAGATATTTTATAGGCACTTAGGTGAAATCTCACGATCGCTTGCCCTTGTTCTTGTGGGCAACTTTAATTTCCCAAACATCTGCTGGAAATACAACACAGCAGAACGAGACCAGACCAGGAGATTCCTAGAATGTGTGGGAGACAGCTTCCTGATGCAACTGGTGAGTAAAGTGACCAGAGAAGGTGCCCTGCTGGATCTCCTCTTTGTGAACAGAGAAGGACTGGTGGATGACATGGAGGTTGGAGGTCGACTAGGGCACAGCAATCATGAAATAATAGAGTTCTCTGTTCTCAGAGAGGTCGGGAGAGAGCTAAGTAGGACTGACATCCTGGACTTCAGAAGGGCTGACTTTGTCTTTTTTAGGCACCTACTTGAAAGGATCCCCTGGGAGACTCTCCTGAAGAGTATAGGGGCCCAGGAAGGCTGGGCGCTCTTTAAGAAAGAAGTGTTAATGGCTCAGGAGCAGGCGGTCCCTAGACGCTCTAAGAGAAGCCGATGCCAGAGAAGACCACCCTGGCTGAACAGGGAGCTTTGGCTGCAACTCAGGGAGAAAAGGAGAGTTTACAGCCCTTGGAAGAAGGGGCTAGCCACACACCATGATTACAAAGAGACTGTGAGGCTATGCAGGGTGGAAATCAGAAGGGCTAAAGCCCAACTGGAAATTAATTTGTCCTCTGCAATCAAGGACAACAAGAAAAGTTTCTATAAGTATGTCAGTAGCAAAAGAAAGTCCAGGGAGAGTCTGCATCCCCTGCTAGATGCAGGAAGAAATTTGATAACAAGTGATGAGAAGAAGGCTGAGGTGCTTAATGCCTTCTTTGCCTCAGTCTTTAATAACAAGGTTAGTTGTATTGGTGAAATCCAGCCTCCACAGCCAGAATACAGAGACTGGGAGAACGACCCCCCTGCAATCCAGGAGACAGTCAGTGACCTACTGCATCACACAGACATGGGAATGGATGGGATACACCCCAGTGTGCTGAAGGAGCTGGCTGAGGCGCTCGCCAAGCCGCTTTCCATCATTTACCAGCAGTCCTGGCTGACCAGGGAGGTGCCGACAGATTGGAAATTGGCCAATGTGACACCCATCTATAAGAAGGGTCGGAAGGATGATCCGGTAAATTACAGGCCTGTCAGCTTGACTTCAGTGCCCGGGAAGCTGATGGAGCAGCTCATCCTAAACACCATCATGCAACACATGCAGGACAACCAGATGCTCAGGCCCAGACAGCATGGGTTTATGAAAGGCAGGTCCTCTTTGACAAACCTGATCTCCTTCTATGACAGAGCGACCTGCTTATTGGATGAGGGAAAGGCTGTGGATGTAATTTACCTTGACTTTAGCAAGGCTTTTGACACCATTTCCCACAGCATTCTCCTGGCAAAAATGGCTGCTCGAGGTTTGGACAATCGCACACTTCGCTGGGTAAAAAACTGGCTGGACGACTGGGCCCAAAGAGTTGTGGTGAATGGAGTTAAATCTGGTTGGTGGCCAGTCACGAGTGGTGTCCCCCAGGGTTGGGTTTTGGGGCCACTCCTGTTTAACATCTTTATTGATGATCTAGACGAGGGGATCGAGTGCACCCTCAGTCAGTTTGCAGATGACACCCAGTTGGGTGGGAGTGTTGATCTGCTCGAGGGTAGGGAGGCTCTGCAGAGAGACCTGGACAGGCTGGAGCCACGGGCTGAGGCCAACTGGAGGAGTTTCCATAAGGCCAAATGCCGGGGGCTGCCCTGGGGCCACAACAACCCCCAGCAGCGCTACAGGCTTGGGGAGGAGTGGCTGGAGAGCTGCCAGTCAGAGAGGGACCTGGGGGTGCTGATTGACAGCTGGCTGAACAGGAGCCAGCAGTGTGCCCAGGGGGCCAAGAAGGCCAATGGCATCCTGGCTTGTGTCAGCAATAGCGTGGCCAGCAGGGACAGGGAAGGGATGTTACCCCTGTACTGGGCACTGGTGAGGCTGCCCCTCGATTCCTGTGTTCAGTTTTGGGCCCCTCACTACAAAAAGGACATTGAATGACTCGAGCGTGTCCAGAGAAGGGCAACGGAGCTGGTGCAGGGTCTGGAGCACAGGTCGTACGGGGAGCGGCTGAGGGAACTGGGGGTGTTTAGTCTGGAGAAGAGGAGGCTGAGGGGAGACCTCATCACCCTCTACAGCTCCCTGAAAGGAGGTTGCAGAGAGCTGGGGATGAGTCTCCTTAGCCAAGTAACAAGAGATAGGACAAGAGGGAATGGCCTCAAGTTGTGCCAGGGGAGGTTTAGACTGGATATTAGGAAGCATTTCTTTCCAGAAGGGGTTGTTAGGCACTGGAATTGGCTGCCCAGGGAGGTGGTGGAGTCCCCATCCCTGGAGGCGTTCAAGAGTAGGGTCGATTTAGAGCTTAAGGATATGCTGTAGGTGGGAACTGTGCTTGGTGAACGGTTGGACTAAATGATCTCCAGGGTCCTTTCCAACCTAGATGATTCTGTGTGATTCTGTGTGGAAACATTAATGTATGTAAATAAAGAGACAGATGCCCACAGAACACTTTTGCACCTCTGAAATATGTTTGGTGGTGATAAAGGCTGTGGGAAATATATCTGATATATCCTTTAGCAAGTGCAGTTGACTAATACCAGTATTACAAAGCATGATATTCATTTGTGTTTATAACAATTTCTTTTTATTATCAAAACAATTAAAACCAGGGACTGAGTTATTTTAAGCAAACAACTTGCTTTTAAATTAATCTGTTTCTGTTTGTAATAGAACACAGCTGCACTGTAATGTGATCAAGCACAATAAAAACTGCTATGTTTTGTGGATGGCAGAACTTTACAATCCAGGTATATTTACCATTATACCTTTTATATCCTGAAAGTAGAAGGAAAGCTTCAGAGTTAAAGTTTAAAATGTTCAGTTAGTTTTTACAACTGAAACTTTACTTACATTTAAGAGTATTCTAGCTATGTCTTTTGCTGAATTAATCTCTGCTTCTGACTGATGAGGTATATATTTTTTTAAACCCCTGAGTGTGATATTGTGGTGTTTTTCAGCATTGAGCTCCGTAGAGGCTAATTATGAATCAGATGGGTGTATCCTGTACCAAAGATCTTCTGGTGTATGTACATACACAGCCTTTGGCTTCCATTTTCCTTGCTTAATTTGGCCAGATGGTCATATACAATATTAAAGGATTGAGAGATAACATTTATCTTCTCGCTAGATAAGAGAACAAATACAGCCTAATAATCTAAAAAGAAGTTCAAAGTTAAAATAAAATTGTAAATTTTAAATGAGATTTTGTAGTAAATAAATTTGTTAATTTAGAAACTCAGGTTTTATTTTCATTAGCAATTAATAGTTATGTTTAGTATATTTTAAGACTTTGTTACAAAACTTATCAAAGAAAAAACTAAACCAAAAGAAATGTTTGATGTCTTTCCAGCTTTGTAGGCAGGTATGCTGAAGAACTCATTTTAAGCCTTTCTGGAGAATGGCTCATGTGAAATAATCTCAATCCCTGGAAACATTCTTTATTTAAAAGGATAAAATTGAAAATTTGTGAGCAATGGAAATTACGGTGTTTCAGTAAGCAGAAAGGGAGGCTGATGAAAGAGGTGAGAGGTAAAGTGATATATAGAGATAAATCTTTGTTAAAAAAAATAAAAAATAATTTTAATTCATTTATAGGTGTCCATCTTTAAGGAATATTGCTAGATCTCACTGAAAAAGTTTTGGAAAAAATTTTCAACACTGTTTGTCTGAAAACAGTATCTTAGAACAAATTTTAATCAATAAAAACCCTGTTTCATTCTTCCTACTACTATTAAACAGTACCCAGTGAGTGCTAGCACAAAAATTTTAATTTTTTCTTTGGAAAACACTGTGATTGGAATTTGATTTTTTCCTTCCCTCTTTTCTCCTATTCCAAATCTATCAACAGTTCTTCAGTTTTGTATCAGTGAAGACAATCATTATCTGATTCCAGTGTTAATATCTGTTACATATTAGGTATTTGATACTGAGTAACACTACCTTTTTCCCCACTCAGCTATTGAAAGTACAAATAAAATTATGTCACCAACCTGTGTATTAAAATTACTATGTTTGCCCTTAATGCTGCAAAGTCCAAAAGTACCAGACTTACAGCTACCTGAATAACTCAAGTTCTGATCATTTGAAAAACAGGAGTACAGTGGTGCAGATACACAAAGGGGCAATTTAACATTCGTGCAGACAATTGAATCCAATGTTCTTTGAGATGTTGCCTTTTCAATCTAATGACTTTCTGAAATAAGTTTAATATATTTCAAAGTAAATTCCTAGAGGTCTGAGTTTATTTTATTTTTTTTAAGGTAAGAGGTAATATAAATAATTTCTTTTCTAAGAAAGTATAACAACATAATATGTCCTTGGCAGGTTTTGCACACTTAAGTCTTAAAAAACATGGTACAAACAGTGGCAGAAAGAGAGTCTGCTCCACAGTGCTTTCTTTGGTATCTCCTAAGTGTGTCTTTTGTGGCAGCTTTAGCTCATACTTAGAAAGTATGTACTCAACTAATTTGACAATCAACTAAAATTTGTTTGTACATTGCAAATAAGACAAAGAGAAGGGATGGAGCATCTACAACCTCTCTGAGCAACCTGTCCCAGTGTTTCACCACCCTCATCATAAAAGATTTCTTCCTTACATCTAGTCTGAATCTACCCTCCTTTAGTTTAACACCATTACGCTTTGTCCTGTTGCTACAGGCCCTATTAAAAAGTTGTCCTCATCTTTCTTATAAGCCCCATTTAAGTACTGGAAAGTTGCTATTAGGTCTCCCCGGAGCCTTCTCTTCTCCAGGGTGAACAACCCAACTCTCTCAGCCTGTCCTCATAGGAGAGGTGCTCCAGCCCCCTGGTCACCTTCATGACCCTCGTCTGGACCCTCTCCAACAGATCTGTGGCTTTCCTGTGCTGAGGACTTTAGAGCTCAGTACTCCAAGAGAATCACCTCCCTCAACCTTCTGGCCACAAAATAGTCAAATATAACACAGTCAATGTTATTTTCTGCCTGTATGGTCTTTCATACAACATTCTGTGTTAAGTGTTATGAAGCAGAAAAACGTTAGTCAATTACTATTCATCACTGATCATGTTCATTAGAGGTCAGAGACATGTTTATGAAACAAATCAGCCTTGCAAAATGATATTTATGGAAAACTTCAGTAGATATTCAGGAATCATACTTGCAGAAGTGTCTGAAGAGGTCAGTTGTTACCCTCTTCATATAACTCAGCTTCAGGAAGTCCATTGCTCATGTAGGACTAATTTAGAACTTGTTATCACTAAAGATATGTAAATACTATGTATGATACTCTCTCTGTATATGGCTATATGTATATATCTATAATTACCACTAATATTTATTTACTGATTAAATAATTATAGGTGTACTTCTAGTAACAATTTTAAAATGTTAAAGCTGTGTACATTTTCAGACACTTAACCATGATATTATTCATCTTGTAAACAGGAGATTTGCAGTTCAGTATAGGGAAAGTAAAAGGATGTCTGAAGTGGCAAAGAGAAGTCTTCTATAGGGATGAAAATTACAACAGACTTCCCATTTCCTAATGTTAGTAAATATTCACTTCTAATCTGTTATTCATATTTGTTCTTTTATCTATCCCTTTAAAGGCTGATGCAGGGTTAAACTAAGAAAACCATGAGTAGTCGCATTATATGGCTAAAATCACATGAGGAAGCCAAATGAAAATGCAGAAAACTGACTGATTCAGCAAAGCAGAGGGTTTTTTTTAAACTTAGACACTTAAAATTTATGTTTCAAGTGTAATGCAATGAAACTAATCTGTCTTGATTTAAGTAAAGCTTGTGATATAGTCTTGTTTAAAAAAAAAACCAACAATTTTTGAATTTGGTTATTTTATTTATATATCTATTAGTGTATCAATAAGGATTAATAGCTCAAAGTTGATAAAGAGATGGATAGAATGGAGACTGGCAAATTAAAAATTATTGGGATGGAAGAAGTTTTCTAATCATATTTGTCAGGTATCAGGCCTAGGAACCGTATGTTTAATGAATCCTGTAGCAACCAAGGGAGAAGAATTAAAGAGTGCTAAATAATATGAAGTTGAAAGGTTTCAACTTCATTACTGAAGAAGACCAGATCATCATATTCAAAAAATGAGATGACCTTGAAAGCTCAAATAATTAAACTGAAATTAAATTTAATATTAAGATCACTGGCTTCAAATAATGCACTACATCTGAAGAAAATAAGGAAAATAATGGGGAACAATGTTTCATGATTTTGTGATGACTGTAAACTGCCAGCATAATTCAAAAATGCTAGTGGTCTTCTGGGATGTGCAGGATGGTTTTGTAAAGAAACAGTCATTACACAAGGCATTGAAAAGGCCTCACAAACCAGGTTGTATTCTGCTCTCAGAATCTCTTTCCAGAAGATTTTGTTTTTAACTGGAATAAGTGCAGAGAAAACTACTGAAATGGGTGAAGGTACACCAAGTCTATTTTAGGAGAAGAAAAATGTAGGGGTTTTCTTTAGCCTAGAACAATAAAAGATGAAAGAGAATATTGACAGTGAGATGTTCTTAGTGATTTTAAATATTTCTTGGCAGTTACTCCCAGAGTAATCATCAAAGTCTGCTGTTACCTAAAACTTGAATTGTGTGAAATTGCAGACAGTGTTTATGAGTGCTAAATTTTGTGTCACCTGCAGATTTTTCTGTGACTGGTGCTTAGGCTCATGTATCAGTTGTCTGTCTCACTGCCTGCCTAGAGCTGTAAGTGTTTGACTGACAGCTCTTGCTGCCTCTTTTTCTGTCTCTTCTGTCGTCCCAACAATGAACGCCAATTATTCAAGTTTTAAAAGGAAGAGATAACACCATCTATACTAAGAGGTCATTATATAAGCAGATTTTTTTCTGTAATGCATATTTTTGTATTTTCAGAAGTAACCCAAACAAAATGCATTAGAGAATTCTGTTTCCTTGGGAAAATATAGACACTATCTAATAAAGCAATGGTAAATTAAAGTCAATATAATTTTTTAGTTATTACAGAGAAAGCTTGAATACCTGTGAATTTGAAAATTCTCAGACGAAACATAACCATATTTAATGTTTGGACAGGAAAAAAAAAAAAAAAAAAGCGCTATATAACCCTAGAACTTTTACTTCTATTTGCTGTTAATGTTTTCCCAGCTTGTTAATATAGGATGCTAGTTAGCCCAGTGCTCTATAAACTGTAAAGCTTGCTCCCTCTAAAATGTCTTGTAGACTTTTTCATGCTTAGCTGACATGATTAAGATAAAATGACCCACGTTACGCTATCCAAGCAGTGTTAACAGAAAGCTCAAAGATCTTTTATATGCTCAAATGCCAAATATATTTGTATTTTTAACCATATTTTTTCATTACATACTGACCTTTCTTTGACCCAAAACCTTAGAAAAGAATAAAAATAAAACCTGGATTTAATGCACTGTTTTCTGTAGGCATAAAATAGAGGCATGATGACATGAGGTCACCTTTTTTTATCTGTTCAGACACCTTGCTTGAAGAGAACCAATTTTCAAAAACTTTTTTTTTTTTTGGTAGTCATTTCTCCATGTGAGAACAGTTTTGGAAATTATGTTTTAATGTGCCTGATGGAAAGCATATTGTATTTCTAGTAGTATCTGTTCTTGTTTATGTAATAAATCATAGGATATATTCAGTAGTTAGATCTCCACTGTAAATTTATTTTGTTTGGAAAACAATTGCATGGCTTTTCTAAGTATTCAGATAAACCATAATGGTGTCACATTTTCCATCAAACTTGTTAGACAGTAGTTTATATAAGGAGCAATAAACATTTGTATCTTCTTTGAGTAGCTCCTTACTTTTTCACAAGGAATTATTTCAATTCCGTAGGAAGTTCTATAGCCCTCATGACCTGCATGCCCAAGTCCAGCTCACTGTGAATGGACTAGTTGAATGCCTGTATATTTGGAGAATTTTTGCTGTTATCTGTCTATACCCAGGGGACAGACTTCCACTGGTCCTCTTCTAGTCAAGATCTTTGCTTTCCGTGCCTTTCCAGATTTCAAGAGTATCCTGGTTCATTCCAATTGCTGTTTGGACACAGAATAAACAAACAAACAAACATTCAAACATCCTCACACCCCCATACCAGAGTTTAGCCCTGGAACTAGATAAGTCTGTGTTGGGAGATCATTTCTGTAGAATGTCTGAAGCTGTCCACTCAAACTGGCTGGAAGAAACTTCCTGTTTCTGTAACATAATTTCCAGCTGTTATTCATTCTGTGGTATTACAGTGATCCATAACAACCTGTGTTGTTTTCAAAGTTAATGAAAAAAAAAAAAAAAAAAAAAAAAAAGTGGAAGGTTTCACTGGAGTGACTGGACAGGAAGGAAATTTTCTATACAGAGAAAAGCTGACTTATAATGAGAGATGGTGCATAATGTAAAAGAACATTTTGTATCTTCTTACTCAAAGATTTATTGTATCCATTCAGCTTGAATTTATATGAAACCTTGATAAGTATATTGCATGGTAGTACATTGTTATATGACTGTGAAAATAACCACTGGGCTATTTCATTTGCTTTTGAGTAAATATTTGAGTATCCTTACTGTCTTCCTCTTCAAGTATATTTACATGTCATATAAAACATAATTCTCTTTCAGTTAGACATGTTACTTGTTTTGTCTTCTGATCAAAGTGATTAACTACAGTTAAAGGGTTTGCACATCTTTCCCTCTAGGAGGAAAAAGCTAATATTAATGGAGTTCATGTTTTTAACGCAATTTTGTTTATTTACAAGAAAGTGTGAAATCCTGCTTTCTTAAATGCTAGGGGTATTCAACAGCTAGAAACAGCTTCTACTCATGATACCTGCTTTTTTAGCTTCCACCCTGCACTAAAAGACTAATTTCAAGCTTTCTCCTAGAACATATATGACAGAGATTTTATACTTTTTCTGGAAGTTGATTATCTCCTTCAGAAACTGCCCTGCCTCATTCATACACAAACACAAAACATACTCTGCCCAAAACGATACTTGGTAAGGCTGTTACTTCCACAAAGATCATACAGTTTCTTAGAAAGAAATAGCTTAAAACCAAGTTTTTCTAAGGCTTAATCCAACCTATTACCTTATCTTTGACTTCACTGTGAATTAGAAAAATTATTAAAACTATCGAACATAAGGGCAACTGAAGAAAACCATGTGGATATGTGTATGTATATGCTTTTTCCTTGATTCTTTTAAGCCTTTCAGAACTTGTCATTGTAGGACACAGCATAACTGCAGGTATAGAATATTATAACTGCAGAAGTCATTCTTGGTATGGATTTTTTTTCTTAAACCTGTATGATAGAGGGTCATATTATACAAATTCTTTTTTATATCAGTCACAAAGTTTAATTAAATTAGTGAAATATGGATTATTCCATGAATAAAGAAGTGTCTTTCAGACATTGTTAATACTGATTAAAAGAAAACACTTGATTTTTAAAACGACTGCAAACCTTAAATATTTACTGTCAAATGCATGTCGAAGTTACAGAAATCTCATGCTATGCTGAAGCCTCTTTTTTAACAACATCAGCAATGTTGTTCATTTGATATGGGAATCACATTTACAAAGCTATTTATTTCAGCTGTTCAGATTTTCAGATTAATTTCAGGCATTCAGGTTTCAGAGTTTGAAAGTATTAATTTCACAATTTTTGTCTTGTCAAATTCTCTGTCTGCATGCTAGTAGTTTTAGAAGAATTTTATTAAGTGGCTGTAAAACCACAAACAAGTGAATTAAAGGAAAAATTAGATGAGAATCACAAAGTATGAAATCAGTTGTTCAGAGTTCTACTGATAGCATTGAAGCTGGCACTTTTCTCTAAAACCTCTTGAATTTCAAAAGCATAAAAAATAATGGTGACAATATCAACTCTCAGAAGGCATGAACAATCACATGCCTGTCATCTAATATTTACATCCACAATGTGTGCAATAAAATTTGTTGAATTAATTTGTTCCAGAAAAATTGGAAATTTTATTAATGGTTTGGTCAGCTAGATGTCTGCTACCAGATCTAGATATTTCTGCTGTCAGCTATAAATGGTTGGACTTGATCTTAAGGGTCTTTTCCAACATAAATGATTCTGTGATTCTGTGTGGTACCAGATGAGTTAAAGATAAAGCCTTTGGACATGGTGGGTGGTGGGAGAGACTGAATAAAACTAGAGGATCTTATTAGGGGCATTCCTAGAAATGTGCCATGACTAATGAAGATTTTCTGGAGATTGGAAGGCTGAGGATGTGAAACTCTCTTCTTCAACAGATTAGGTAGGTTTTTTTTCCACTTTGCTCATGTCAGTGGTTTCCTACTCCCTCTGTCATTTGGAGAATATTTTATACCATGAAAGGAAGTCTTGGTGAAACTCCATTCCTTGCCTTCTTCTTTTGTGCACTATTGAAAAAAAAGAAGGAATGTACATAAACATCTATATACTTATGCACATGGGCTTTTATGGGCTCCTGTGTAATGGTCTTCTTCTGTATAGTCTGGAAGGTACCATAATTATTATTCAAAAGTCACATTGCTCTTGAATTTAGAGAGATTTTGCCCAACGTCCTATGCCTTATTCTCTTTCCCTATATGAACAAGGAAATTTTTTTTTACACATTCAGGTAAACTTAAAAGCTACAAAAATGAGGTTAAATGAAACTTTCACATAACCCCTACTTTTCTACAAGTAAAAATATTTAAACACAAATATATGACTTTTTATCTTGAATTCTGAAGTGTTCTTCAACAAACGCTTAAGTCATTTCAGCGTTTACAACATGAATTGGTATTGAGGCAATGTGTTCAGGAAGCTGTCAATGAACATATGTTTACAAAGCAGATGTGAATGCAGATAGTAGTAATATGTCACATGAAAGAACTAGAAAGTGAAAGCTAAGTTCAAGAGAGTTTTCTAACTCTACTTTCAAAATGTGATATTTAAATGTGGAAATGTGAAATCACAGTTCAATTAGAAAGGTTTGAAGTTTTGAATTGTATATTTAAATGATCTTTAATATATTTCATGGTGTTTGTTATACTAAAAAAATCCGGATTCAGGTAACAGAAATAGATTTCAGTCTATTATATTTTTCATGTTATAACCTTAACCTATTGTGATGATCTGAAAAGGAGTAGTTAACTGATCAGATGCATGTGATTCCTTTGATTTACACTGTTAGAAAGCAGTTTTCATGACATGCTGGTTTGATTCAGCTCTCGCAACAGCTTGTAAGAGATAAGGAGGTTGTCAGAAAGATATTACTGGATGCTCAGGGACTGCTTTTGAAGTTACTCTGTGCTGACAACTAATGAGAAGCTTTTTCTGATAACTTACCCTTCAGTGTAGATAGATGTTATAGTTATTTTTTGTTTTTTGCAAGCTGATGAATTAAGTATGGCTTTGCTAGTGTGGCTTTGCTGTCTGTCTGTAATAGAAAATCTACCCTACCCCAAACAGATAGTTTGTCTATTTCCCTTTTCTGTTTTGTGGGTTTTGTTTTTTTTTTTTTTCTGGTGAGTATCTTCTCTACTCTGTGTTAGATCTAAACAGCAATGTTTTGGCATATTGAAGATGACAGGAAGTCTGAATTCAAAACTGAAGTGTTAGTGTGATTGCAGTGAATACGTTTGGTATGACAGCCAGAAATTTTTTTTTTTCCCCAAATGATAAATATGTTTTGTAATATAAGCCTACTCTTGTATGTGAGGAGCATGTAAGATTATGAAGAGGTTAGTTAGAAGTGTTTCTCTTGACAGAGGTTACTTGGGATGTATTTGATGGAAGTTACATGAAGAAGCAGCAACTGCTTTTGCCTCCAGATGTACTTTTTAGTAATCCTTGCCTTTTTTTTTTTTTTAACCTCCTAAAAATGGTAATTAAGATACTTTTGATACCCATATTATAATAAAATAATACTTTGGGGAGCTGAAGGCACTATGACATGGAAAGGGCTATTTTTTTAAGACTTAGAATTATCATTCTGAGAATGTATAAGAGATAAGTAAGTCAAGGAAACTATAAGTGAAGGAAACATGGAATAATACAAATAGCTTCAGTTTCAGTGTTTTCTCCTGTTATCTTCAGAAGGATTTAGTTGTTCAAGAATTTTATATTCTCAGACAAATAAGTAAATATATTTATTAATGTGGTATCAACCATGCAGAGTTTAATTAAAAAACAGGCATTAACCTGAAACTTAGACCTAGGTAAAAGATTCTGAAAGACTAGAACTAATAGAGCCAGTCCTACTCAGAGAATTTTGCCACAAACAGAGGAAGATTAAATGTGTCTTCTTATTGTTCTGATCTCACAAAGAGTGTAAGAGCTCTCAAAATGAGAATTATTAGTCACTATATTCATTTTCAGTAAAAGATCCTGGACTGAACCATGATGGAGCTAGTGCTCATATAAAATTGTCTCCTTTGGATCATGAAGTTAATGCATCACAATATTTAATCAGTTTGGTAATGCATGACAATAATCCATTATTTCAAAATCTGTGTAGCTGATGAGTCTTTGGAATAAGTTGAGGACATAGGTTCTGACCCATCAACAAGATTTTCTATAGATTTGACTGGTCACTGAACAAAACTATCATGAATATGATGGTACAATCTTAGGTTATTTCTGAATTATGGTGTTTGCCACAGTATATCCTGGGATGCTGAGAGACCTGGTTTTACAAGGAGTGCTTTCCAGCCTTCCTGTTTAGGGCCTTTCCCTCTGAAGGAGGGTGGAAGTTGAGAGAGGAAATGGTATGTGTCCTCATATTTTCTTCTTAACACGGAGTATGGAAGTAGCTAAGAATCATCCAGTGCTGAAGAGCTGGAAGGTATTCTAGTTTCACATGAAATTTAAACCACACCTTGGTCACAGCCTCCGTGTGGTTACTGAATAGGCCTCAGAACTGAAGTTTTGACTAGTGATTAAGACTGAAGGATTAGGTACTACTATCACTGGACTGAAATTTCTCTCCTGTGATTTTATCTGAGGGCATATTTCACTGGCAGACAAATTACTTCTAAAAAGTGATGAGAGAAACCACAGTGCTTATAAGTTTGAAATTAAGGGAGATTAAATGCTGTTTATACAATGCATAAGAAATCCTCATGCAATGAAAAGTACCCTTAGAGCAAACCACTGAGGCTAAGAAATTACTCATATCAAGAATTGGAACTTTAACTGTTGGTTAAATAAAATATTGAGAATTTGAAAGATACACAGATCCTGTTTATAAGCTTAATTTATTGGTGTTGGAGAGAAACATGCTTTCAACAGGTATTTGCTCATTCTTCTGAAGTATCAGTATTAGCCAGTAGGAGACACGAGATAGTTTGCTGCTCTGACTCAGAATGGCAGACTTACATTTCTCTTTTTTAAACCTGCTAGACATTATTATTTTCTCTTTTTCAATTTTTTTCCACTGTCTCCTTCCTCTTCACAGAGTTCATGGTGCACAAATAACAGTCGTTGGGGTTACAGTGTGTGCCAAACTCCCTAACCATTCTGCCTCTGTTTGAAATGGAGACACGGTCTCTGATTGTAGAAAATAAATTCATTCTCTGGAACGATAAGTCAATGCTTACCATCCCTTGACTGCCAGACAAGTTCACTTTACTTGTGATTGTGAACTCAGAACGTCAGCTGAATTTGCACAGATGACTACTGAAGCTTTAACTAGGGGCTCAGTTATAAAATAAGCTTCTGCCTCCAATTCCCACAGACATTTGCCCTAACGTCATGTCCCCTAATTCCCCATTGAAATTCCAGACCTTATATGTGATACAAGATAATTTTCAGTACTTGAAATCTAATAATATTTTTGTTATGCTGGAAAGTGTTGGTATCTAAATATTAAAAACTTATTTTGGTCTCTTTAGATATTCTCAAGAAGACATCTTTTGTTACAGTGATAATGCCATGGGAGATAAAAACAGAAACATCAATCTTAACAGAGTATTAAGTCTGAAATTTGATTATGATCACTTAAATCTCAATATGTTTAATTATTTTTAGTGTTCATTATTCTATGAGAATATCCATCTTGAATGCTTGTCTGGCATGATTAGATTAAATTGTTATATCATAAGGTTTAATTGATCTTACTGAATTTAATATTATAGGAACAAAACTATAAGTACTGTAGCAGCCACTGAATGGTCTATCAAATATAATTTGGATTATTCAAATAATGAAAACATTTGTTACTCTTTTAAAAAAATTGATTAAGGTAATTTTGAGTAATTATCCACTTAAAACTTTGTTGGTTTCCTGCAGAAATTTGGATAATCATGTTGTTCTTGAGGTGGTGTTAGGCATAACTGATACTTGATGATGGTATGAGAAATCATAAAAAAGAGTATCGTCATAGGTTTCCTCTAGTGTTCCAGAAATGTCTATGCACTCTGTCTTCAAGTTTACTTTCCATGGTCCATTTCACAGTTATTAATATAAATTTTATCAGATTCCGTTTTCCTTCTTATTTATTATTTCACTTTTTGGATCTATATTAAGTTTCATATAAATATATGTTTATATGAGCCTTCATAGTACATTTCAATCCCAACTGAGTTTACAAGCAGCCTGGAAGCTTATTGCAGTAGGGTGACAATAAGCCTTCATTGACACATAAAACATACGCTCAAAAAAGAAAATATGTGAAAAAATTGTAGTGACAAGCTTTTGGTTTTAGCTTGTTACAAAGCAAAATTAATTTTCTGCCCCAATGCTGAGATAATACAGACAGTGCTAATGTACTGTTTTGGGCAAATGCCTCAGCTTAGTCCAAAGAGAGATTTCATGTAGAAAAATCTATCACTGACACACCCTCTTATTTCACTTCATCTTCCAGACAACAAATTAAGTTACTGAAATAATATTAAATCGATGTAAAAATTTATATAGCTATACAAAAATTTTAGTCACTTTTCAATAAAATACACCAATATTGAAGATATTTGTATAATGGCTAAAAAATAGATCATAATTTGCATTTTTCTGCATTACATAGCACTATTTTGGTAGCTAAGTAAACAGTGGGATAACTTGGATGATTAAAATGTAGTGCTACTTCTCTGGGACTCAGTCCTTGGTAGCTTGTCTGCTTTTTTATTGTTTGGGGGTTTTGTTCTCTAAGTGCAGAATTCCTAGTAAGATTTCTAAGGCTACCCTATTCTGCATGGCAAGCACACCATGTTATAGTGTGTGCTAAGGAAATAAGTCGGGGCGGGGAGGGGGAAATACAAGGAATTTGCTGAGGCTTCTAAAAAATTGAGATCCCCATTGTATTAGTGAACTCTGTTTATACTTTAGCGGTGTGTTTTATCAAGCTCTGCTGTGCAAAACCACTCTAATATATTACCTTAGCTGATCAGAGTATCTACAAATTCAGTCAACTCAAATTGATTAGTGATAGTGTATTTAATCTCCTATGTATTGCCTTTGAACCATTTTTCCAAAGAATAATTAACACATTTCTTTCAAGTCTGACTATACAACATCTTATTCAGACTATAGTTTGATTAGAAGATATTCATAAAACTTGTATCTGTGAACCTTCTGGACTTGATGTTAGCAGCAACTCTATTGACAAATTCTGTTGCATTTTCATCTATTTTTGAGGGGTTCAGCTCTCATGTTAATTTCCTGTATCAAAACCTATCTAGACTATCCCAATATTCAAATAAAAATTCTAATTTCTCAGCTACCTTTGGGTGTTTACTTCCATGCTGAGACCTTTTTTATCTGTCCATTAGAATGTGTACTGTAGCAGTGGGCTTTTCTACTGATTTCAATGATTCCGCTTTGATAGTCAGAGGTCTTTACCATTATAATTAACTTCACTTTGGAGATTACTTTAGAAAAAAGAGCACCCTCCATTTACTTTACATGAATTTGCAGAATTTATGTTGTTAAGATTTAATGACTTCTGGATATTTGTATTTGAGAAAAATTAATTAAGTGGATAACGGCCAGATCTTCCTTGTAAGTCTCGGCTTCTCAAAGTTACTTTCTTTTCCCTTTAGACACTGAATAGGAATGATTTGCATTAATAGGGCTAACAGAAACTCTACAACCTTATTAACAAACAGAAATAAATAGGACATGAGAACTGAGAACACAACTATAAATTGGGCATAAAACTATATCAACCACAAATCAGCTGTGAGTTCTGACATGACAAACTAGTCCAATATAGGACTTAGGCACAAAACAATGTAAACCAAACCAAATGTTGTTGCTCCTTTTACCTACATTAACTTCCTTCCCCTCCTGTTATATAGTTTTATTTCCTATTATCTGAGTAGGTGTTTTTTAAACTTGTAATCTTACCTTTATATTTGACATCGGGTTTAGTCCATTTAATTTTTATGTCCAACTTACTGATATTATTTATTTCTCTGTGCTCTTTAACTGTGAATGAACACAGCCGTGGCCAACAAAATGTTTGAAAAGAAAAAATAAATCATATATATGTGTGATTTTTCAAGTTTTCTGTGCAAAATTTATCACCATTTATTCTTCTCATCAATGTGAAAACAGAACGGCATTCCTAGTAAATCTAGAAACTCCCTTAAACACAAAACTCTTAGAAATATCAATCAAAAATCTTATTAAGTAAATGTGTAAAGATACATAGGTAGAATGTGTGTCAGTACTGTAACTTACAGACAGATACAACATGATGTGTTGACTTCCTGGGTGTATTCTTTTCAAGGACAGTTTACAAATCCAATGACCTGATCTCATTTCATCTAGTAAAAACTGTATTATAAAAACCTGTTTGTTTCAAATTCAGTTTGCAACACACTGGAAGACAGTTCATCTTTCACTGATAAATTGAATAGAAAAGACAGAGAACTGGGCAATGATCCTGTGAAATACACTCTTGCTGTACTGTGTGATACTGGATTTTGTACAATGTAATACTTGAGGTTTGCATAGATCATAAAGCATAGTGCTAGCAAGCATTTTGCTGTTAGTTATTTTGCTTAAGTTCAGATTACTTTCCACAAATTTGTCTTTGGTTTACACTTTTTGTAACTTTCCATGAAAATAAAAAAAATAACCAGAGCTGTCATTGCCATAGTCCATTGCTGTTATTTATCTGAGCCCCTATGGTAATTTTTCCTTTCCCATAATTTTTAGGAGAGATTCATCTAGCCAAAAAAAAAAGTTATTCAGTCAGTATGCTGGATGGTTCAAATTTAAAGCATTGCTGTGGCAGATTGGTAGCATACTAAATAATCTTAGTAAACATGATCCTGATTTTTTATGGGGAGAAGTCCAATTTTGAGCTAAGAGTGTGAGATTTAGCTGTCTTCTTAATGGCTTCTGCTTTTGAAAGGAGTTGATTAGGAGCATTTTTAAAGTTTTTTATAGAAATTTAAAATATTAATGGTTTTATATATATATATATTAAAAATATTATTGTCTTATCTTCAATTTTCTATTCATGTCTGTGTGTTAAGATTTTATATTGGTGACCGCTGCCACAATATCTGCAGTATGTTCAGACCTTAAGTATATATATTTTTTAAAAAATATTTTACTAATTTCCATAAAGACTGATGTGTCTACAAAGTAGATTCACAAAATGTAAGAAGGATTCTGGAATCTTTGGAAAAAAATTTGGAATTTTTTTTTGTTGTTTTAAGTATTAAAGAGCACTATAAAAAATGCACTCATACAATATAAAAAAAGCTATCATAGTGGCAGCTCTGATGTGTACATCAGTTACACAGAAAAGAGAGTGTAAAATGACATCTTACATACCTTTCTAAATACGTGCATGACAGATTCCCTTATAATAAGACGCATAAACTTCAATTTTCCTTCTTAAATTTATCCAGACTGCCAATAATATGGACCTTTAAACCTATACATTTTCAGCATTACAGGGCATGTGAATATAAATTTTCAAGATAAATTTAGCATTGAAACAAAAGAAGTATAATTAAAGAACATAAAATATATTATGCCAAAGAGAAGAAGACCCATACTCTGACATTTAAAGTAGGGTTGCTAGTCATGGTTTTAATTAGAAAAGAATACCAACTCATTCAGTTGCTAAGTAAGAATAACACATTTTACTATAAGAAATTTCACTTGAACTTAGGCAAATGACCATTGGGTTTACCCACATTACAGAAGCTTTTTTTATATTTTAAATCTCAAAGACAATTTTGTCTGTTACTTTTCTAACCCAACAAAATAAAGCCTTGGGTATTGCACTACATTTTAATATTTTCCATCCAGATTTCTTCAAAACTACTCCTTCCTTCCAGGGGCTTATTCTATCTTGCTGAAATGAATACAGTTTGGAAAAAGGTTTTCTTGAAATGCAAGTTAATGTTTAATAAAGCAACCATAACTACATAGGGAAGGGTTTCTAAATTCAATGTCTTAAGTCAGTGTTTGATCAACAGTTGGCCCTTCTGAAGTGACACATTTTTTATACCTAAGTAGATTTGTTATGGGTACCAAATTCAGAATGATCTGTTGAATTATCTGATTGGTATGAATGTACTCAGTTATAACACTAAGATAGATACAGTATCTGAAGAAAACTTCTGTTTGGGCTGGCATGGCATTTTGCACAGAAATCAAAATGACTATAGATAGATAGATTATCACAGGTAAATGAATATGCCACAAAGAAGCAAATTAATAATTTCAATATCTAAGTGTCTTATTAAATTTGTTGGCAGCATATGATCTCCAAAAAAATCAGCAAAGGTCAGATGGATATATTGACTGAATGTCATCTGAAGACTTCTTTCCAACTGTGAAATGCCATTTTCAGTGACACCATCAATGTAACAGTTGTGTTCAGTGACTCATTTCACAGACACCCATGTCAGATGCCACAAGCAACTGTAATCTCCTAAAGCAGGGTTTATTTTTAGCTTTTTGAGGGTAGTATTTTCTGATCAACTCAACTTGCTTAAGAGTCTTGAGTGATACATCTGCACCAAACATTTTGATCATATATGCTTTGACATATTTATTATAATATTAAAAAGTTATGCAAGCTGACTTGTATTGATACATTTTTTGCAAATGTATTTATGTTCTTCACCTCAGTTGTGTAAGTCATGCCAGCCTCCACATTTATCCTAAAAAATTAACATGGTCATAGTATGGTCTTGAGCATTGACACAGTACTGTTAAATACACAGACAACACAGTCCCCGGTATGATTTTTTCAGGGGCTTATTTGCCTACATAATGCTCATCCATGATCCAGAATAAGCAACTACTGAGACTATTCACAGTATACAATTTAGAGGCAATCACCATGTTTTGTACATCAAAGCATTTAGCTGTACAGAAATTCTCTCTTCCACATTACTGTATGTTGGGCTCAGAGAATCACTCCTGCCCTGTTTTAGTTTTAAGTAACGATATAGTTCATGCAAACATCTATTAGTTGTGCTGTAGGTTATCAGTTCTTAAAATTATGAGCTAGTCTTGAGTTTTGACTTGTTGGGAATAACACTGGCCTTCATAAGGGGAGGATTTTAGCCTTTCTATGGTAGCCCAATCAGTTTGTTCCAAAATCTGACCTTGAAATTTGCACTAATATCCTGGCTATCTTGTTTCACACTTCTTTCTTGAGAGGACACCACCTTCACAGTGTTTGGTATCAGCCAGCAGATGGTGCAGTATTCCCTTCCATTTCTGAGGCTCTATCAATGTCTGGAATTGTGGTTCATTTAGTATGTGATTCATCTACCTGCAGTTTACCTTTGGGGACCTTGCAGCATTGCTAGCACAGTGTCTCAGATATTTCATTCCACCAGATCATGACTGAAAAGTGGGAAGTAACTTCAGAGCCATCTTACAGTACTCTTGGAGACCATAGGACAAAGGATTTCTGGTGGTTGACCTCTTATTCTTAGACAGTCTTCTGCTCCAAAACTTGGTCCATGCTCCTTCTCAGACACACTTACAAGCAGTGAGAATGTTTTGGTTTTCCCCTGTATTATTCCTGAAGTTAGTGAAGATTCACACATTGTGGTCCTGCTTTCTCCAACTGTTTCAGGAAGATTTGATTGCATAATTTATTTGTTGGTAAGATGCAAGAGTTTCTGGTCTGGATATACATTCATGGTAACTGTCCCAATATATTTTATCATCTTTCTGGATTCTGGATGGTTATCTGGAAATGCTAAGACATTGCTCTTTCCTGGGGAGAAATGTCATTTTCGTATGTGGAAAATTGAACCAAATTAATCTAGTGGGCTGGAGGAACAAATTCCCAAATGGATTCACCACTAAATTGCTCTAAAAGTTGAGGGAAGACTTTCAAGAATTGTCAGCCAAAAGACAATCAATTACGCAGTTGCTTTGTCAACATATGCCAGAGATCCCTAACAGCTTCTTGGCACTTCCTAAAAATTCCTTGGTCTTAAACATCCGTAAGGGTTTAACCAAAGTTTCCCCCCTTAAGAGACCCTGTTAATCCATACAGAGCTTAATCTAGTTCCTGTGGCTCTGAGGAAGCCACAAGGTAGGTCAGACACTTTTTATGTATGCTTGACTTCACCTTGCTGGAAATGTGGTTTTCTCTAGTATCTATAATCTATTCCAGGAGAGGGAGGAATTCAGATGTTAGAGGCATAAACATCTTAAAATATTCCAGTAACTGGAATAACCTTAGCCACCCTCACAAAAAAGCAAGTATTTTTATACATTTTGCCATGCATAATATCCTAAATAGTATTAATTATTACTGTGATGCCTTTTTGTATGAAATACCATTAAAATGCATATACTCGGCAAAATGCTAGGTGCAAACTGAACAGTTTCTTGAATGCAGTTGAAATTTGGTCTGCTACTTAGTTATTTTAGCTCTAGAGATACGTAATTATAAGTCCTGAGTAACTGGATCACCTTTACACATATTTTTTCTTTAATTAAGCTTAATCAGTATGAAAATAAAGTTCAGTTAGGAGCCCTATGCTCCTAGAAAGTGGACGAAGGTCTAGTAGCTTGTGCATCTTACTTAGATTTGTGACATGATTTTTAAAATGGAATTTAAGTCTGGCAAGAGATTGACTAGATGTCAGTGTTTTGATTTTTAAACTGATAGTCTTGTGTTGCTTTCCTTTTAGAAGTTCAGCAAATGTGCTGACAGTAATGACTTGCTTTGCCATATTTTATTTAACACAACTTGCTGTGACAAATTATTCCCTCGTCTGAACCCATGCTATAAATCATTTAGATTTTACTATATGCATATAAAATATTGTAGATCTCAGCTTCTGTATGTTCATTGGATTAATCATGGAACATGTATAACCAAAAGTAGCAAACTTAAATTAATCCAGAATTAGGTGAAGTTGCTCACCAACCTTCTATGACGAGTGCTCCTTTCTGTGACAGCTCAGATAATTCTGCTCAGTGAGCAGAAACTTCTATTGAGCTCCGGCCAAGAACTCCTAAGTAGGTCAATGTGGCACATCACAGCACCAATATGGCATTAATAGAACTAGAATGAGTCACCAGAGGGTGACCTCTGTGGCAAACACCTTTCTTCTGGAATTCTCCCCTCAGAGAGGAGAACCTATGAGATAGGACTCACTCTACTGACAGAGTGAGCAGAGAACAGTTCTCATAAGGGGAGATCTGGACCTAGAGGCAGAAAACTCTTCTCACAATTCTCACTTTCCTCCTAAATAAGCTGCATTTTTAATATGAACTTAATGAACTCCCCTGAAGCTCTTGGAGAAGATTGTGTTACTATAGTCCATTAAAATGTTCCTCATCTTTCCTTGGCTGGCACTGTATGGATCACTTTAAGTCTTCTTACAAAATGGTATTCCACAATTCAGAATGTTTTACAGCTTCCAGAAAATTCAAGTATTTTCTGACTGGTAGCAGTCAGAAAATAGTGTCACAAAAATTACATTTTTTAAAATGTTCATTTTTTTTTCATGGGTTTAAAAACTTGTATTCAAGAAAGTACCCATATTAGTAATCTTTCTTAATACTGCCTATGTCATTGAGCTTTCCCTCAGGCTGGCTTTTTATAAATCAGATCAGACTGTTAACTGCAAGTCTTTGAAATAAGAACCACCTTTCCTATATATTTGCATAGTTATCAACATGATTTGGCTTTAATATTAATCAAAGCAACTACCAGAAGCTGCAACATTATAAACGGCAAAAGGAATTTGTAGTTTTTACTTTTCTATCTTGCGTTCTATCTTTACCACATTGGTAAATAATTTTTTTTTTCAGCCATTTCAATTCTTTTGAATATTCCATGATTTCTATCATTCTGAATAATGATTTTAATTTAAAATTTTGGACTGTTTTTAATTTAAAGTTTTGGACTGTGATAATACACTAGGCAGCATCATTTCTGCTAATCTTCAGGGCACTCCACCATTAGCCTTTTTGCTTCTTTGACTGTAACCAGCTTTTAATTCATGAAAGGACTTCATTTTGCCTACTGTGGCTACTAACTTAATAATCTCCTGAAAAGGACTCTATTGAAAGCTTTTTGAAATCCTAATTTGATATCTAGAGTCAGATAACCTTTATCTATTATTTTGTTAACTCTTAAAACTGTGCCTTAGAGTGCTTTCAACAAGCTGAATCTTCAGAGTGCATTCTACAGATTTCTGCTCTGTGTCTAGCAAGCCTGTTTCACAAGAGCAAGAAATGTATAAAACCTTTCAGTGTTGTAAACCAGCTTCTCGATTCTTGCTAAATTTACAAGACAACCAGTTAAGTCTCTGAGCTCTTGTGCATTATACTGAATATACTTCTGAGAAATACAGATTCTTTTTAAGAAGTCAACCTGAAAAGTAGGTTGTTCTCCTTAAGAGAATTATCCAAATATTTTGTGAAATCTATAAGATCAACTGTATAATAAGACATGAATGAATACACTGTGGACTATGTCTTCCTTCCTGTTTCGAACAGTTTTCCTTGCTTAATAATAGTTACCCACAAATATGCAGTTGCATCTTTGGAGATTAATAAAAAGCGAGGGAAGAATTTTTTCCAGTATTAGTAGTATAGGAATAATACCTAAAAACTTGCAGATGGGAACAGGTGTATGATAGGTATGATATTTTTTTTTCCTCTGACAATGATCAGAAATCCCCCATGGCAACACATTTTTTGAATTTGTGAGCAAAACTATAACATGTCTATTCCTGTAGGGAACCATCAGTAACCCCTTTACTTTGCTTAGAATAAGGGAATAATGGGAAAGGCTTAAGAAAAGGAAATAGCTTAATCACATTTATATACAGAAACACATTTGCTGCACATTTCCTTTTGTTGCAAAATGCAACTATTTTCTGTTTGGATAAACTTGGAAATTTCATATCATCTCCGAAGTAAGATATTAATGTAGACTCACCTTAAATAATTTTAATACTTTTTCTTTTCTATTGTTTTATTCTATTTATTATGGCCATTCTGCCCACTTTTCTGCCGAGAGATAAAGTCAAGAGTCAGAAACTGAGAGGAACAGTCTCATAGAATGTTCTTAATGTAGAAAAATCACTATTCTAATTCACCTTTGAGTCACTTGTTTTCATAATTTTTCTTATATTTTAGAAAATCTTGTGTGTGAAAATTCAAATGATAATGTTTAATAGCATTTTTACATATCTTATAAGCTGCCATTATTTCCAAAGCCATAAACCTGCCAGTTTTTCACTATGTGTATACCTGAAACTTATGACAAAATTGGATGGATGGACAATTTTACATTGTAGAAGGTTTTCTGGCATTTTACGCTATGGTTTAATTATTAAAACAAAATAGATCTTCAGATAGTTGTTTTAACTTTCCCAGAGACACTTTTTTCTGTGTGTCTTTGTCCCAATGTTCCCGTTTATCTCTAATTTTTATATTTTGTATTATTTTTATTAAAACCAAAGAACTTCAAGTTAATTTGACATATAGCTTTGCATGAATAATTGGCAAAGAGAAAGGAAAAGAATGCCAAAAAGTATGAAAACAATTACTTGGCCAATAGCTTTCTGAATGGGATAGAATCAGTTTACACTCTCTCCTGATTTACCTTCACAATTAATTCTTGAAAAATAACATAAGTGTTAGGTTTCATCTTATTAAAAAATGGTACCAAACATTATTTGAGCAATAGATTAATATTTTTCCTAAACAGTCAATTTTAAATTAGTTCTGTAGTGACATTCGGCATTGTGTATGTTTTTAGGGGATGGACAAACTGGTCCACTCAACTTCCAATAACGTTTAAAATGAACTTGATATTGAACAAAGTAAATAAATGATGATCAATATATCTTCCTCAAAAAGGTAGTGGGACAGTCTTGCAGCCACCTCCTTTTTATTCTTCTGCCTTCAAACTCTATCTTGGAATGGCGGGAGTTAATCTCTACCTAGCCTCCTCCCCTTGCATATTACTGGGGCAGTATTATCCTCTTCACTTTCCTTTTCAGAGAAGAGGTGTCTACTGGTGTCTAATTAGGTGTCTGCAAAATTGAAAGATTCTTCTTCACAAGGATAATCCTTTGTGCATTCTATAGTGAATGAACAGTTTGCTTCTTGCTGGTGCCTAAATGCAGCTATGGGGGATTTCTCAGATGTTACAGATGAGGATGGAACTTATTCTACCACAGGGCTATGGACCCCTGAGGCGTCATTAATTCCCGTTCGTGTCTCAAAGTAGATATATGTAACGCATTTAATATCGTATGGCTAAGTGAACATTATCTTTACACATCATGTAATGCTCATATTAGGCAATTGCAACTAAGAGAGATTAGCAAAATATAGAGAAATAATGCCACTCTATCTTAATCTAAAGTTTCACATTTATTATGCTTGTGGAACTCTTACAATATATTAATAAATCATGTAAGAAAAAAATGGAACAATTGGGTGTGTCTAACAAGGCTTTGAGCAGCAAGAAGAATGTAATGAGATAAGCATACATTCTGAAGTGGTGGAGATACTTTTGTCTGCCACTGAGGTTATCGTGTGGTCCATTATTTGCTTCACACAAACAATTCTCAAGTACATTCCACATTTGTCAGAGTCATGTTTACAGAGCACTTTTCTCAGGGTGCATTCATCTTCTATTTATAATGCTTCCCATCAATTAAAAGAAAGCAATCCTTTAAGCATAGTCTACAGCTATTTGCTGTATTAGAAGAACAGTATATTTTACATGCTTTTTTAGAAATCAGTTGAGTCAGATAATCTAATGTGATCAGAATCCACATAAATAAGAACAAGTTAACACTTGATTTCCTTTACTATTTTTAGTTTGGGGTATTCCTTTATATCAGTTTGTTGATGTTATTTCCAAAGAAGAATTAATGGAGATAAAGTCTGGATATTTTATATTAAGGAAAAATTATTATAATAATGGGTGAGATCTCACAATTGCCTTGTGTAGTAGCATTAATGCTTTCCCATCTATGCTAGAAATATCTCATGTATTTTAAATAATAGTTGCCCTTTTCATATCTGTATCATATTGGTGGCTCATAATGATTAATTAATCTGCTGAACACTTTTTCCTGTCTTACTATATCACACTGATTAACTCCTATACTGTGGAGAAATCCTTGCTATTAGTTCATCACTTTAACATTGCATGTCATACTATAAGGCCTGTACCTCATAATCAAGGGGGGTTTTGTCATCCTGGTTTTTCCTGCATGATATGTCGGCCTTCCTCTATATTGGCAAGACCTGCCTGATCTGTATTATCAGCAAAGTGTATATTTATAAAATTTAAATCCAGGCAGTACAATTAAAAAGATTCATGAAAATGCAAGGATAGAATCCCCTCCACCCTCAGAAACACCCTAGATTATCTTCTGGATGACACAGCTCACAGACTGTTAGTGATTCACACATGTACCTTAGAGTCCATTTCTTAAGTAATTAGGTTGCATTTATAGGAAGTGATTTCAGGATGGTTTTTTTACCCTCCCTCTAGCTGGGGAGGGATTTACACAAATTTATATCTTCCTTCTCCCATTTTTCATCCAATCATTGATCCTCTAGTTACTTAAGGAATAATTTGACCTTCTTGTTGACTATTAATTTTCCTCACCTCAGTAACCATACTAAGATTAGATTGTCACCTTCAGGTGTGGCAACTGAAAAGGAAACGTTTTGGTTATCATATGCAGGACCATCACCATTGCTATTAGCAATTGATCTCCAAATAATATCTGTGGAGTATGTCTGCTGTGATGACATAAATTTGCGTATTTGATTTTCAGTAACGTTACAGAGGTCTTGATCATATCCAGTTCTAGCCATTGTTTCTTACAGTAGATTATGAACAGACTGGTTTTGCTGTATTGCCAAATAATTTTGATCAAACCATTTCAAAGTTTCATTCATGCTTCTCATTCATATGTATCAAGCATGCACCAAAAGTAAGTGGATGCATTTTATTATTAATATTTCCCCATAATTTGAAAATAATCCACATGGATAAGGCAGCAGTGTCAGCTGAGAGAAAGTGGTGGAAAAATGAGGGAGAGGCCCAAACGAGGCAATTAGACTGCAGGGATAAAGAGTTGTATCGCTTTGTTTTGGAGCTATATATAGAAGAAACCTCATTTGGCAGATAGGAATAATAGCTAGAAATTAATTATCAATTATATGCCCCTAAAATGAGAATGGGAAAAGAGTTTAGAACTGCATTTACTTGAAGGTGCGCATCATAGTTGTGAACCTTTTCATATCATGCTCCTCTTCAGTGTTCTCAGACTTAATTTACTGTGTTCCAACTTCATTTAAAAGAGCAATAGGACATTAAGATATAGAGAATACTACAGAAAATTGAATTATATCTTCCTATATATAATATAAGAGGACAATAGCTCTCCCTAGCTTTTCTCAATTATTATTGATGACAGCATTACTCTTCTAACTAACATAATAAAAGGAAATGCAATAAATTCAAAATTATTATCTATGTAACATTTCTGGATTGGGGTTTTTTGTTGTTTTGGGGTTTTTTTACATTAAGTAATATTTCAGAGCTGAATTCAGATAGCCAGTAGAATAACACACCAAAAATATTTATTATTGCTTCTTCTGATTTATCTATGGGAGGCAAGTGTTTTCTTTTGTTATTTAACTTGTGGGAAGTTAAATGTCTACACAATATGTTAA
Source organism: Athene cunicularia (assembly GCF_003259725.1). Lineage (NCBI taxonomy): Eukaryota > Metazoa > Chordata > Aves > Strigiformes > Strigidae > Athene > Athene cunicularia. The sequence continues at coordinate 75,221,687 of NW_020799097.1, forward strand.
AAAGATTCTAACTCTCTGAATTAAAAGATTTCTGTTGGGGTGTTTATCTAGTTTCTCCCTCGTCATTATCTGTTTCTCTTCAAGTTTGATAATCTTCCACTCGTCTTAAGATAAGTATTTTATCATTTCATTGCAGGATGCAAAATATAGGTACAACTTCCCTCTTTTTTTTTTTTTTTTTTTTTTTTTTTTTTAATAGGACACAAGTAATAACTTAGACTAGGAATCTTTCATTAGAGAATCTTTGTCATATGAGCCTTTGTAGTACCTATTGAAAGGTGAAATACAACAGACTAAATACAATAATTTCTTGCTGGAAAACTTGTAGGGACTATATGCAACAGCAGAATTGAGCTTTAGAAACATAAGTGCTATAGGCAAAGTTACCATGTTAAAAACTCCAGTCTAGAAAATACTAATGAGCATTACCTGCTCCATAGTGAAGATTAAAACTAACATCCCATTATGAATTAAGAGATAAATATACCAAAAGCAAGAAACAAAAAATCTTTGAAATGCATGGGCTTCATCTTGACTATAGGTAGAGGATATTGGAAGAAAAGAAGAAACCTATGAAGAAGGTTGAAAGAAATCTTGGAAGAAAAATCAGAAAGGAAGTTCAGAACTGAGACTATTCAAGAATGTTTCTGCTTTTCTCTTTCTATTAACCTAGAAAACAGAGATGAAATGGCTGGTAGAGAATAGAAAACAAATCTTGAAAGCAACTATTATTTTACCAAATAATCCTTACAAAAGCTTTACAATCCTTACAAAAACTCCTGTTTGTCTTTATCAAACCAACGATTCCAGAGTTTCTTTTACTATACCTAATTTTAATGCCTTAGAAAAAGATGTTAAATGAGTACATAAACAGTTTAATAGAATGTTTCTAGGAGGTCAAATCCAATTTTTGGATAATCATATCAAAGACATATAGTATTATGTAATTAGTTGCATGAAATGAGATGGAGAATTAAGTTGTTTATGTATCTTAAACACTACCTTCTAAAACTCAGCTTTGCTTTATAGATTACCAGATTAAATATGATTATTTAAGACAGGCCAATGACATTCTTACTGTCAAACTTCTGTACCTTAAATTCTCTCAAAAAGCTTGCTTTCTTCATCTAACAGGCACGATTATTTTTATTATTCACTCTTTGTATCTGGGTTTTAATTATCTCAGCAGACTTGCCTCTCACTATGAGCTGCTTCACAGGAACAGATTTTCTGCTGAATAAATTAGCTGTGATACTGCCATTGGTTTCTTCCCATCTTGTGCGTTGGTTATACATATTGATAAAATAACAGTTATAAACTGTATATTATTTCTTTTTCACCCAAGGACCTTATAGTATACATAAGTAACATGGAAGTTTCATGAACCAGAAGATTTTACTGATTGTAATATGGATGGTTTTGCTGTGTGATCATATTTTATAATAATATATCAATTTTTATGAGTTGCCTTATTTAGTGAAAATTCAGAGGCTGGGTTCTCACAACTTACAGATCACTAGTACAGTAGTTCATAATGATTATTGTGAGATTTCTTCTTAAAATGCGTAGTTGAAGCATTATTGTCAGATGTGGACAAGTTTTGCCAAGAATTTGGGCTTTAATCAGCATTTTTTTGTGGGGGATGTGAAAAACAAAATAATTTTGTGGGTGTAAAGAGAAAAAACACATTTTTCTCTGAACAGCTGTATAATAGCCACTTTTAAAAGCTAAATAGTAAACACAGAAGGAAAGTGTTTCACACCATAGAACGTAAGGCAAAATATTTCTGGCTTCCATATTGTGGGAGTTATTATAGAGCACAAAATACTAAGTAAAAATTGGCTGTATGCTTGGACAGCTGACACTTCAAGAAATGAATTAGAAATCAGTATCCTTTTCAAAGCCATGCCAGTTGCCAACCACTTATGGCTTTGGAACTAATGAAGAAGTGAGGAGTACACATATGCTTTATGATCTACAGTTTGTCATACCTATATTTTGTAGAGATTTTTTTTCATAATAAAGCTTTTGTGTTGTGTGTAAAAATCAGATTTGTTTTTAAACCTAGAAATCATATTTGCCTTAAAGTTAATATATATAATTCCTATGTAAATGTAATGTATAAGACGGAGTTGATATATAAAGCTAATATCTTTTATTGACCACTTATTATCACTGAAAAACATTGACAATCTTTTGAACACACAAGCTTTATGTTCGAAACAGAAAAAGTGTATTTCAAGGGCAAAGAACAGCTGAGAAAAATTGCTCAGAGTATCAGAAATATCACATCTTGGAGAAGACGGATAACTGGTAGATAGTTAGAGGAAATTGATTAATTTCATTGAATGACTCGAGCGTGTCCAGAGAAGAGCAATGAAGCTGGTGCAGGCTCTGGAGCACAGTTCGTACAGGGAGTGGCTGAGGGAACTGGGGGTGTTTAGTCTGGAGAAGAGGAGGCTGAGGGGAGACCTCATCGCCCTCTACAGCTCCCTGAAAGGAGGTTGCAGAGAGCTGGGGATGAGTCTCTTTAACCAAGTAGTAAGCAACAGGACAAGAGGGAATGGCCTCAAGTTGCACCAGGGAAGGTTTAGACTGGATATTAGGAAGCATTTCTTTCCAGAAGGGGTTGTTGGGCGTTGGAATGGGCTGCCCAGGGAGGTGGTGGAGTCCCCATCCCTGGAGGGGTTTAAGAGTCGGGTCAATTTAGCGCTTAAGTTAGAATCTGTCAGTGCTAGGCGAACAGTTGGATTAGATGATTTTCAAGGTCCTTTCCAACCTAGATGATTCTGTGATTCTGTGAGATATTAGTGAAGAGTGAGAGAAAACAAATGAAAGATTCTACTATATATATTTTGAGCAAAATAGTTGCATATCTTGATTCAGTAATCTAAACATGGATGTACATCCATCAAAGATATTTTTCCCTAGAAATAGTTGGTAATTTTGAAAGAGTTGTCAAAAATCCATGTATGGAATGAATTCTAAAAAACAAGAAAAAAAGACATAATCTAATAAAGATGTTTTTCCTTGTGAAACACAAAAAAAAAAAAAAAAAAAATACTAATTGTTTCTCTCTTTTTCACACCTAAAGCTTTCCCAGACACAACTAGCTGTTGTAGGTTTTGGTTTTGATTTTATGAAACTAGAACATTCAAAAAACAAAAAATGAAATCTAATAATATTATAAACTACAAATTAAAATTTAAAAAGAAAAATATCAAAGGATGTCTTACTGTCCTATTGACAGACAACAGGAAAAAATTGTTTCTTCTTGGTCATGCTTTTTTGTCAATGATTTTTTAGCCACCTAGCCTCTTCTTACCTCATGCAGGTTTCTTGCTGTAATGAACAATTTGACCTCTGACTTACACTTGTCACCTGAAGTTTGTAGTTGCTATATTGCTGTCTTCTGTTCTTTGTGACTTTGTGGGCAGACTTCTTTTACCATCTCACAAGTATTGTCTGTAGCAAGCTGAAAGTCCTGAAGAAATACAAACCCCATCACTTTAGGAATTTAAATATCTTTTGATTTTTGTTTTGTAAAGATCTTCATATGTGGTTGCTTGGCATAGTTATTTTTGAACTTTCTTACAAACTGACCCTGGGATATGAACCCTAAAGGCATCTGATAAAGGCATTTCCCCCTGTGAAACAAGAAGCCAGTGAACAAAAATTACAGATAAGCCATCATATTTGATGCTGTGAAAACAAGAAATGTAGGTTTCATTTATTCCTTCTTCCTCATGGTTCATTACTGGGACTTGATTTCATTCACACAGGTGAATAACCATGATGCAATTGTTCTTTTTAGTCTCCTATAACAATCTGTGTACGTGAGACTATGTAAGTATGTAATTGGTGCTACGTCTGCCAATGGTGAGATGCTCACAGCAAATGTAAAAGACTTATTTTCAAGTGTCTGTTCCAATTAATCTTCATTTATTGTGGATGGATCAGTTTCAACATCAAAGATTGAAGCGGTCAAGTCAGTGCTGAGATGCACAAGAAGAGGATTCAGATCTACTCGGAGTCAAGAAGGGAGGAAAAATGAATCATGGTTGGAAACAGAGGATGTATGTCTGCTGCTTGGTGACTATGGGATTTACCCAAGAAGTGTAAAACCCAAGTTCAGTTCTTGGCTTCTTTATTTCAGAGTATTCTTCAACAATTCAAGTGAGAATGTGATTATTGGCCCCAAATCAAGGGCTGGATATTTGTTTGCTTAACCTGACAAATTTTTTTAGGATATTTGGAGCTTCAGCTTGGTCTGTGTGACAAAGCTTATTAGGTGTGAAGGTGGAAGCATCTATCCAATTCCAAAATATAAGCTTGCTGAAAAACTAGGGTAGCAGCTAAGTAGTGTTTTAAAGATGGAAGTGGATGCCTAAAGAGATTAATTGATCTTCAAGTGATTTTGAGGATCATACTCTGTTCAGAGAAAGTGCTTTGCTGTTGAGTTACTTCTTAGCTGTATTCAGAGCTTTGACAGGCTGAAAGCAAACAACTTCTGGTTCTCTCTGTCTGTCCTGGGTATATGTAGCATCAGAGTGCTGATGGGTAAAAGAAGGAAAAAGGAGAAAAACTAGGATAGAGTGCAAAATCCCTTACAAAGTCTCTAACTTTGGAAAAGTAGTGCACTTTGTATTTTAGAATGGGAGGGAGATTCCTATTAGAAATAGGTACCAAATTTCTCTGCCTTTTTTTCACAATAGAGACCCATGAAATTTCTTTAGCATACTGCTCCTAAAATTAATTGGAAATAAAATTAGGTCAAAATTCTAGAAAGTTGGGAATTCTGTACAAATATTTGTGCCATGCTGCATATTTTTTGGTTACAGGATTCTTTCTCTTATTGATTCTTTTGAGTGTCCAAGTGAAGATGTAAAGATCAGATTTTTCTGAAATAAACAGAACATTATTCTTAAAATGACTGATTTGATTCCCATGGGTAACTTACAAAGAAAAGTGTTCAATCAAGAATATCAGAATCTGTTACTGACATCAAAAAGCGAAAATATATATGAGCATATTCATCTTAATTCTGTTCTTTAGGTCTAATATTTCTGGATTTTGATATTTGGCCATAAACCATATTTGAGACTTAATGATATTCTGCAGTGATAAAAAATAAAATTATTTGCTAAACATACCCATGTAGATGGCATGAGTTATCTGTTGGCCAAATCCTATTGTATTATTATTGAAAAATTGCATTTATTTGTTTATTTATTTTGTATTTTCAGATAGAGATTGAAAAGCTGGACTATCATTACTACCTGCCTTTGTTTTTTGATGGGCTTTGTGAAATGACATTTCCATATGAGTTTTTTGCTCGTCAAGGAATCCATGACATGCTGGAACATGGTGGAAACAAGATTCTTCCTGTCATTCCTCAGCTCATTATCCCAATAAAAAGTAGGTGAGCATGTGGGGAAAAAAACAAACCTAAAAATGCATTTATATAGTGTAGATTTTTGACAAGTTGATAATTAAGCAATAAAACATGACAGGCTGTATATTTCATGGAGATTATTGCAAATGTGACTAAATTGTAGGGTGTAAGACCAGAAGGCCTATGCCTTCAGTCACCTGGTACCTTCAGTAATCTAGAAGAATAGACTGTCTGGTTAGTGTTTTTCTTATTACAATGTGGCTCTTGGTTTTTGGAAATATGAAGTGACATTTTCTTAACTGATTTTGTATATTTATTATGTAAATCCATTACTGTATTAACCATTTCATCTAAAATGACAGGAGAAATCAACAGACGAAGCTTAGGGAATTATGTTTCTTTCTGCCATTTTATTTACTCCACAGTTCTCTTATATTTATTCACTAGATATCTTTTCTATCATCATTCTCATTACTTTGCATATACATATATCTATTCAAATTGGGAGTTCTGCCTGACAAATTAAAGTGATATGTAAAATTCTGGCATTTAAAAATATATTGATTTTGAAGTTTTTATATATTTGAACATAGGGTTTTTTGTTGAAAAATTATGTGAAAAGTAATAAATTATTTTAATACAAGTGTAATACCACTAAATCTAAAACTTCTTGAAACACCTGGTGTTTCCAAGGATACTATTTTGTCCTTTTTTGTTTCTTTAAAAGTGTGCTTCAAGGAGATACTATTCTGAACCATTATCCTTCTGCAGTTAGGTATTACGATTCTTAAGTCTGCATGCTACACCTATACTAACAAATGCTCATATTTGTTAAACTTGGCTTCTGTTTTGTTGTTGATCAGTAATGGTGTCATTGCTGTCCTTTGTCCTATTTTCCTGGGATGATTTAGCATCCATGCTAATACACAACAAAACAGAGTCACTGTATTTGTTTTACAGATTTAAGAGTCAAATACAGTTTTGGAAAAGGGGAAAGAGAATGTAGTTTGGATTCTGATAATACTGAAATGAGAGTGTTGGAAGGGTGAAAATTTTCATTTTTTCATTCAGTTTCCTATTTAAAAAAATTAATTATAGATATCATTATCTTACTGTAGATTTTGAAAATTACAAAAAGAATATATAATATTCAGAATGGTTACTCCGTAAGTGACACTTGTGAAAGGTTTTGAAAACAATGTTACGGGTTTTTCTTTCTAAAAGGGAAGCACATAAAGAGAGGAATCATGTCATTTATTTAAAGCTGTATTTCCAACACCACCCAAATATATTTATAGTAGTATCTTTTTTTTTTTTTTTTTTAAGTTGAAATAATTTCTTCAGAGAAGACTTTAAGTTTATGACAGGAGCTACTCAGTTAGGATTTAAAAGTCTTGCTGAGACCAGAATCTAGCTTAGAAGTAATTACTTGGAAGCTTTAGCTGTTACAAAGCTTTTAGCATTAGAAAGAGACTGCTAGGTAAGGATATTTATATGGGTTTGATATACAGTCTTTTAAATCACGTCATAATTTATGATGCTGGAACACATTCAAGGATCTGCTAGCTGTTGGTTCAGGTTTATTTTATTGTACAATGCCTTTTTTTTTTATTTAAAAAGGTTCTGTGTTGGCTTTAATGTGTGAAGAATCAAAGTATTATCAGTGATAAAGTCTTCTTCCTAATTAAAGACATACTAATACTAAAAAAAGACACTGCCATCCCAAGCAATCTGAAAGTATGTACTTCTAAGAGTTTTTAAATTTGCTGTGACAGTGTGATATAGTAGTGTAGTCAGAGATATACGTTTCTGTGACTCAGCTGCATCCACAATAAACTCAGATATGTTTTACACATATTACTGTCGCTAAAGTGTCCCACTGGGTGAGTTATATCTGATTAACCAGTCTTCTTCTAGACCACTACCATATTTCCACTGTGAAAGAGTGAATCAATTGATTGTTAGGCAAGGTAATATATATATGATGGAGGGTAAAGGGATAAAAGAGAGACGGAAAAATAACTCCACAGATAGAATGCTTTTAAAAGCAACATGTTGATCAACGGAAAACATTAGTAAAGAGCTACTCTCTAAAAGCATTTTAAGTTAAATATTAGAAATCTCTATTATATTTAAATGATTTAAGGAGAAATCTATCCTCCACCCAGCCTTGCTTAAAGTTCACACTTTTGAACACTATATCATTAAAGAGGAAAATTATACTACTTCATGGATGTGGGTTACTGTATTTCCCAAATCCTTTCAACGAATATTATTCTGGTTATACTAACAAAAGGCAAACAGCTGAAATTACCAGGTCCAGTTCCATTACTAAAATACTTGAAATATGACTAAAATAATATGGAAGAATGCTATTTAGTTGCAAAATAATTGCTTATTTTTGATTGTCATATTGAAAGGCATCCTTTTTTTTTGAAATTCAGAGGAAGAAAAATTATCTCAGGTTGGAGGCATTGATTTTTCAAAGAGAAAAATGTTCAAAATATATTTTGATTTCTCAAAATAAAAATTCAAAATATATTGTGCCTTGCAGTAGCAAAACATGATAAAATAGTTTATAAATTGCATGACATAAAAATCAGGAAAAACAAATCACCTGTATATGTCAGACTTGTAAGGAATCCAACTAAAAAAAAAAAGCAAAATCAGAAAATGTGCATACTTTAAAGTGTTAAGACTTTTTACTTCCTTTCACTGAAGGTGTAGGCAATCCCATTGTCTGAGGTATTTAAACTAGAGCAAAGATTCATAAATTGAAATATATGGCCAATAGCAAAGTACTTTGTAGAGGTGTTATGAAAGTTCTGGTGTTCAACACACAGATGAATATTTTCTTTGCCAGAAAGATCTGTATCATTATTTTCGTTGTGCAGACAGGTAAAGAGGTAGAAGGAGGCAAATTTTGCCCCACACCCCAAACTGCATTGGCGGCAGAGAGCAGAACAGAACCCAGACACACAGCCCTGGGGTGGCAAGAAAAGCTGCCTGTAGATCACATGAGAATTCCCTTATTTTTAGGGGAGAGATCTGTCTGGCCCCACTATGACTAATGTATCTTAAAGCTCACTTGTAGCCTACCATTGCCTATAGCCAGCCAGGAATAGCCAGAAAAGTGTGTGAGGGTGAGAGATGCCTAATGCACCATGTACTTGTCAATAGAAAACTCCTGTTCTAAATTCTGTGTGGTCATTATGGAAATGTAAAATTCCTTTTGATACTCATTTTTTCTGTGCAAATTATTGCTTTTAATATTACACTTGCCTTAACAAATCCCAGATCAGAAAAGCCTTAAGTCCTTTCACTTGCTTTCATTAGGCTTCCGCAACTTAATTTTCTGATTCAATGAGACATGCATGCAGACTAAGGGGACAGAAAGTTTCTACACCTTTGCCAGAGTAACGTCAGGGACATCCAATACCATGTGTGGAAGCACCTCCTCTCCTTTCAAAGGCAATGAATATACTACCATTTATATTTTCTTTGCTGGCAACATAGCTGTAGGAGTTTCCAAGCCCTTCACACACAAAGTGACCAGTCGTTCCAGCTCCCATGCTCCAGTTCATTGCAACTGACTTTTGCTAATTTAATTGTTTGGGGAGCAACTCAGTGAATCTCAGTTCTAGATGGATTAAAAAAACAAAAACAAAACCAAAAAACACCACAACAATCAAAAAACGAAAACCAAAACCAAACCTAAAATAAAACCAAAATATTATCAGAGTGGTATTACTTTTAAACTCCGGTCGTTTCAATGGTCTAGTTTATAGCTGCACTGTCATAAATGAAGGAACAGTACAAAATAATACAGAAGTTGGAATAAATGAGATGATCAGTAGGAACATCTTCATCTAGCTTTACTAATGAAGAAAATAATGTGAAATTAAACACTTAAGCATCTTGGATCATGCACTTGCTAGAATCCTTTTTGTTCTGTACTGTGAATCCTAAAATGGACACATAGGCAATCTGAATTTAGTCCTAGAAGCCACTAAAGCTCACATCTTTGCATTTCAATTGGAATTTAGATAGAATCATTGTTTGTACACAGTTGCAGTCAGCAGACCAGAATTTCTGATTGAGTCCAAAAATAATAATCTCCATCCTAAGAAATACTGGTTTTACTTTTGAGTCTTTTTCCATACTGTTAAAAATCTGTTCTGTGACACAGTAGATCAAGGATACCTTAAACTTTGTTGAAAATGTTTCATTAAGGGAAACAGATTTTTTCTGACTCAGATACAGGGAAATGCAAAGCATGGTCCTCTCTCAGTGTCACCTACAGTGTCCTTTTTAATTTTTAAAAAATTTCTAAATTAAACTGGTTTCTGTTTTCTTATTCTCCATGTTCTATTTAAATGTAAAATGTGGATTGTTATCTTAGATAACAGTGTAGTTAATTCCCATTTAATGTCAAATCAGTGTCACTTGCATTTACGTAAGTAAAGTTGAACCTCTTGCTAGCAATTGTTCTAAGCACATTTATATTTCTATTTCTCCTCATATATTTTCACTGTATTTGAGTATTTAGTAGTAATTAAATACTTTCTTATTTCACAGAATGCTTAAATTTTTTTATGGAATAAATATGGGGTTTTGGGCTGTAGTTTTTTGGTTTGTGGGGAGTTTTTTTCTGCAAATCATGTAAATTGATTTCTGTCATCTACAGAAAGTAAATTAAACCTTGAATGGAATTGTTCCTCCTGACTGACTGTTGCTCTTGAGAACCAGTTCTGGTTGTTAAGATCACAGACTGAAAAATAACTAAACAAACTAGTTTTTAAAGACTTAAAATGCTTTTAAAGAAGGCAAAAGTCTCATTTTCAAAAAAAAAAAATTGTCTTGATTCTTAAATACCAAAGCATTTCTCCCCTGCAGGTTCCCATCAACCAGTACAAGTGACTGCAATTACAAGGCTTATGTTAGATTCCACCAGTCAAAACTGGTCATTTCAGGTAGTTTTAAATAGTATAGAAACTGGATTCGTTTTTACTCCTCTTTATTCCTGTCTATGAGGAGAAAAAGTATTTCTCATTCAATAGAGATAAAGCTCACCCTTGTTTGGAAAGTTAAATCTGCAATTAACATCTCTCACTTTTGGAGTTAGAACTGTTCTCTCCTGAATTTATTAATTTATTAATATTTAACATTTATTACTACTGAATTTCATTTGCCATTTTATCACCCAGTCATTCTGTGCTGTAAAGTCCTTCTGCAGTTTTTCAGAGTGAGCCCTTAACTTTGGCACCTGGAGTAACTTGGCATCATCAGAAAACTTTGTTATCATTAGTAAACTTCTCTTCCAAATCACCTATGAATCTACTGAAAAACATGAACTTCAGCTCAGATTCCTGCAAGGCTCTACTAGTGATACTCCTCCTCTGTGGCCATTTATTGTAGCCCTCATTTCCTATCTCTAAACAATTATTTATTTATTTATTTATATAGAAACCATGGCAGTTAAGTGTTTCAAAAGCCTTCAGCGAGGGACCTTGCCTTTCAGTAAAAAAGAAAACCATATTAGAATGAATCATAGACTGGTTTGGGTTGGAAGGGACCTTAATGATCCCCTAGTTCCACCCCCCTGTCATGGGCAGGGACACCTTCCACTAGACCAGGTTGCTCAAAGCCCCGTCCAGCCTGGCCTGAACACTGCCAGGGAGGGGCAGCCACAGCTTCTCTGGGCAACCTGTGCCAGTGTTTCACTGCCCTCACAGTGAAGAATTTCTTCCTTACATCTAATCTAAATCTGCCCTCTCTCAGTTTAAAACTGTTACCCCTTGTCCTGTCACTACACTCCCTGATGAAGAGTCCCTCCCCATCTTTCCTGTAGCCTCCTTTAAGTACTGGAAGGCTGCAATGAGGTCTCCCCGGAGACTTCTCTTCTCCAGGCTGAACAACCCCAACTCTCTCAGCCCATCCTCATAGGGGAGGTGCTCCAGTCCCCTGATCATCTTCATGGCCTCCTCTGGACCTGCTTGGTCTGTGACCTCCTCTGGTCCATGTGCTTCTTATGTTGGGGGCCCCAGAGCTGGGCACAGGGCTCAGGTGGGGTCTTATGAGAGTAGAGCAGAGTAGAGGGAGAGAATCTCCTCCCTCAACCTGCTGGTCACACTTCTCTTGATGTAACCCAGGAGCAGTTGGCTTTCTGGGCTGCAAACCCACATTGCTATCTGATAGTCAGTTTTCCACCCACTAATACCCCCAAGTCCTTCTCTGCAGTGCTGCTCTCGGTCCACTCATCTCTCAGCCTGTATTTGTGCTTGGAACTTCCCTGACCTGTGTGCAGGACTTTGCACTTGCACTTGTTGAACTTTATGAGGCTCTCATGGGCCCACCTCTCCAGCCTGTCCAGGCCCCTCTGGATGGCACATCCCTTCCCTCCAGCGTGTCAACCACACCACACAGCTTGGCATCATCGGCAAACTTGCTGAGGGTGCACTCAGTCCCACTGTCCATGTCACCAACACAGATGTTAAACAGCACCAGCCCCAACACCAACCCCTGAGGAACGCCACTCGTCACTGATCTCCACTTGGAAATCGAGCCACTGACTGCAACTCTTTGAGTGTGACCATTCAGCCAAATCCTTATCCACTGAGTGGTCCATCCAGCAAATCCATGTCTCTCCAATTTAGAGACAAGGGTGTCATAAAGGACAGTGTCAAATGCTTTACACAAGTCCAGGTAGTTGCTCTTTCCTTAACGAGCAAATTTGTAATCCTGTCATAGAAGGCCACCAAATCCATCAGGCTTAGTGAAGCCATGTTGGCTGTCACCAGTAACCTTCTTATTTTCCCTGTGCCCCAACATAGTTTCCAGGAGGATCCACTTCACAATCTTGCTGAGCACAGATGTGAGACAGACTGGCTTTTCTTGTCCACTTTCTCCTTCTTCAAGGACCTACAATACACTTAGAACACAATATTAATTTCTACAGTACAGATGCCAGTATTACCGGTTTTTGGTTCCCCAGATTTTTCCTGAAATCTTTTTAAAGAATGGTGTCATGTTTCATTGATAACAACACTGTTTTCATTGAGAGGATGGGTACTCACAGTTTAGTAGCTTGAGGCAGAACAGGGGAGTAAACGTACATCTACGAATAGATGGAAACTCTGTAAACTGGCCTAGTCACTGAGAAGGTTTTTGGGACTTTGTTCTTGCTGTATTCTTTACACTAGTTAATTAAACAAGGCCTGCAAATGTTAATATAATTCAAGTTTTATATGTGCTGATCTAGTAAAAAACTACAATTACGAACACAACTAAAACTGAAAAAAAGCTACTGGCCTTCTCTTCCATATGAAGATGTTTCTTGCAAGTATCAATGATACGATTATGGATCTTAGCCTTTTCTGTGCCTTAGGCTTTGATTTTACAGGGCAAAGATGGTGATGACAAAATTGGCCTATGATGTTCATGCCTTACCCCTTATTCCTCCTTCTCATCACCTCACTGCAACACATCACTTTTTCAGTTGTGCTGGAAGAAATATCTGTACATCTGTATAGTAAATTGTATCAGGTTCTTACCTGACTTCTAAGAAGTACAGAACACAAGGTTGTTATTCTGGTTTTTATTCACTCTTGATTGAAACACTGTGTTTTGTAACAGCCTTCATTACTGTTCTGTAAAATTAACATAATACTTCCATTATATCAGTTCAGGTAGTTAAGTGTAATGCCTTTTGAAAGTTGTGGACAAAATTCTCTGTAAAAGAAGTATGTGTCACTTTACTCAATTGCATTTTGAGAACACTTCATGTTAGCAGTTTCTTAAACCTGACTGTGAATTTAGGAAAAGAAGCCCTTGGTCAACAAGATTAAGTAGATCACAACAATTGAAGCATCTCTATCCTGAGTGCTTGTCATCCTGCAGGAGACCTGCTCTATGTATCTTGTTCTTCTTCAGGCAAAGAGTTTTCTAGAAGAGGTGCCTCATTTACCAATTGGGGCAGGGGTGGAGGGGTGGGGGAGTACAGGGAGGAGATATGAATGCCAATTAAATTGGTTATCATCTTTGGTTGTGAGACCTAAACAGAAAATGGAAATTGTCAGTGCATTTCAAAAGATAGATTCACAGGTGTATTTGAAAAGGGGGTTCAATGTAATTAAAGGCCAGTTCAAATTAAAGATAATTAAAATATCAATATAACTTTAAATAGAACTACCAAAATCTAAACTTTACTATTTAGAGAAGAGATGGAAGTTTGGGGAATCTAATCGGATTCTTCAAAGTTTAGGCGGCTATCAACGTGCTATATGGAGAAGAACATTCTGATTTGATCTCTTCTGTGAAAATACATTGTGTCATGGAAAAGATCCATTGTATACTGGGAGTAGTTCTGTCATGTTTCCTGACTTCTAAAATTTATCAATCCCAAAGATAAGAACTGTGGCTACTATTATAGACAACATCTGAGACTGAGATAGGATTTTCCAAACTGCCACATAAAGATAAAAAAATACCAGCTTACATAGTTTCTAGATCTTTTTCTTTGAGATGTTGGAACTGTTGCTCCAGGAAAAGACTCGAATGTTTTAAAATAATAATTTCTATTGCCTCATAGGTAAGATGCTTTTGTCTAAAGGAATAAGCAAACAAGTAGCATGTATCTTAAGAAAAGTCTCTGCTCTTAAATGAAGTTATCAAAAGAAAATTCTAAATTTACATCAATTGCCAGTAAAATTTAATGAGGCTGTCGATGAATTGGTATTGTATATCAGCTCATTGCTAACAAGCTTTAATAACCAGCACATTTTAAAATTATTTTTTTTTTTAAAGAAAGTTATGGTGAACTTCAGAAAATACTTGTTTGGAAAAACTGTAGTAGTACAAAATAAAATATGTCTGAAGTAAGTAATTCATTATATACTTGCACTGAACAATTATTTAAACTGGAGGGTCTCTTGGAAAAGTGTGTATCCTAATGACATGCAAAATTGTCAAGTTTATCTACATTAAAGGAGAAAACATCAGAACTACCAAGCAACAGAGTCAGTTTATTGGGTTGGCATTTTTTTTAAAGTTGCTTCATAAGAGAAATGTACAGTGATAGCATGTAGACTAGATGACCAAAGGGAAATATATACCACTGAGTGAGGGGATTCCTCTAAAAACCTCTTAGGGAGTGGAAAGTTATCTTTAACTGAGAAGCAAACCCGACATTCACTTTGCTGTTATTGTGATTTTCCATGTTATACAGCAGACTTGTAGGTCAAGAGTCAAAGGTATAGTAGCATGCTTTCAGATTGGGATACTTTGCATATTTTGCATATTTCCTTCTTTAGGAATATATAGCTGTATGTACTAAGAGTTTTAACTGGTCTGCTTTATCCTGCGTAAACACGATAGTACTTCCTTCCATTTCTGTTAACTTCCAGATATCACTGACTTTTTTCAAATGTTGAAATGTACTTATTTCATATACTGCGTTAAAATTTTCTTCCTTTGATTCATGTGGGAGAATGGTCTGCAATGGTGGTAGAACACAGAAAATAATTACCAGATTTTTAAAAGATAAACATATGTTTGCAATTGACGTATCCTTGGGGCAGAGACTGTCTCTAATTAAATGTTTATACAGTGCCTAATATAATCAAGCCAGGATCTGGTAGACTGCTATGCATGCCACAGTCCAAATATTTAATAATAATAACAACGGTTCAGCAGTCAATTTGATCTTACTTTTGATATTTACAAGTGTTTTCCTAACACACACAGCAGTTTTCTGCGATTTGAAGGGCTTCAGGCTCAAATTCTGCAGTCTGTTTGATTCTACCATATCCATCACTTTAGCACTCAAAATCTTGATCCAAATTCTGTCTTTTGTGTTACGTGTCAAATGGAGGATGGGATGCCCCTGTTTTGAGGGAGGTGGGACAAGTATCCAGCTGATTTTGTATCATGCAAGTGCCAGGATTACTGTTTAAAGTTCCAGCAAGCACCCCTGCAGCACAACTCAAATGTAAGGTCACTTGCATGACAGGTTCTGTGATGAGCTGTTGTTTGAAAACATTCTTCTGGATTCAGTATGTGTTCAGTTCACTGCACTCATTGGAGCACCTTCTTAGTCATGAGGCATAATTCACACTCTTGACTTTATTAAGGAATTAATCTTTACTAGGACAGTCTTTAAACCATGGTTGTCTCTGCACAAGACAGAACTCTGAAACCAGGAGAATGTGAAAACTTTTAGAAGCCATCACCTGAAGAGTTCTTCCCAGGGGTGGTTGAACAGACATTTCCACTTACGTGATACCCTCTGCATGCCTGAAAATAAGATCTCATCCTCTGGGACAACTTCTCCAGTCAGGAATAACTATTCCTGGAAGTGGGTACAATTTGTTGGTTAAGGATTAAGAAGCTGTGATTTCTGTCATTGATTAATTTTTATGTCCCTTAATTATTAGTGTTTGTATGAATTATTAATTTTATTCATATTTGTATGAATTCATTCATACAAATTAATACGAATATTCATTCATGTTTGTATGTATAAATAATAACTTCTGTTGAAAATCACTAGTATTAACAATAATTTCCCTATTAGTTCAGTTAGCTACTATTTCTGTGTATGACAATTTAGTCATGAATAAACCTGTATGTTGGAACCCTAGACCTTCCTCTTCCAGTGAATCCTTTAAGAAAATGAAAAATGCCTGTTCCTCTGTTAAGAGAATATTTTCCTGCCTGGGATTTGGACCTAATCTTTAAAATTGTATCTGAGGCTCTCTCTTTGCTAAAGAAGCCTTACTACATCTACCCATGAAAGCATAATTTCTAATAGTCAACCTCTTTGCTGGAACTTAGCGTGAACATACTGCATTGTTGGATTTTCTGTCCACCATTACTGTGCTCAGAGACAATATTAAATTAGATGTAGCCTGATTAGTACAATAGGCACTGGCAAGTAAGAAGTATGGAATTCAGTCTGTATTTTCATATAACAACACTTCTTTTACTTGAAATCACCCTATGATGCACTACAATACCTTTAAAATTTGGTCTCCCTGTCTGTTGCTTAACAGTAGTTTTAGTGTGCTGTTCATAAGCATGCAAAGAGGCATGAAGGGAGGTTACTTACTAGTTGATTTTCAAGAGTTGTCTCTACACATTCACACAACCAATCTGCCTTTCTCTGGAGATCTAGCTCTGATTTTTAACACTCGACAGGCATGCAATAAGCAGAAGCAGGTGGGGGACAGTGCATTTGCTTAAAGAGATGGAAAAACTGACATTGCTCCTATGTGAGAATGCTACTTCATTCCCTATGAAACGGCATTCCTGTGCACTGACAAAACTTAGTGCCAGAAATACTGAATCCTATTACTTCAGTGTGAAGAGGCAGTTCTTGAAGTTGTTAGTAACTCCTCTTCAAATTTCAGTGTGTTCTTTACTATAAGTTTTTCCAAGTACTTATACTTACATTATATTGATACATATATTTATATACTTCTGTGGTTATAAAACACATAGCGTTGGATACGAGCTTATCTTTTACAGTTTTTGCTTTCCCAGTGCAATGATGTAAATGCCTATGTAAGTGGGCAGAACACTAGAGAATTAGACCAATATATAATAGCGTACCAAATTTGACAACTGCTTCCAGCTGCATAATTTCAGAGGAGGTTTTATAACTAGAGGAATTTTGCAAGAAAGAAAAAATATATATATTTCAAGCATGACTCATTTTTAATTACAAAAGAGAATGCAAAGCACTTGCTTTTAGTAAAATTAAAACAGAAGAGAAACAAAAGGTATTTATGAAATGTCCTGGTGTCATAAAATTAGAAGCATGACACTGAAAGCTAAGAGCAAAATCTAAGTAGAAAAGACAAAATCTTTCTTTTCTTTTTTTTTCCTATAATGTTTGTCTTTTAAAAAAAGCCTACAAGGTTTTTTTGTGGGGTTTTTTTCTATAAACATTTGTTTCATTGTACTGATTCTCAGAATAGAAGGAATTGTTAGCTGAATGAATAAAATTATCATTAAATAAATGAATACAAACATACAAACACTAATTGTTGTACTAGAATGTATCTGTTGTCAACCTTTGCAGGTTGTCTTGCAGTTGTACAATTCCATTGGCCCCAAATGGTACTTACTGAACATTTATTTTTTATTTGTTTGGACCATGCCAGTATTACACAGGCAGCATGAGGGAATAATGAGCTGCATTCTTTGGGTTACTGAAGAGTCAGCACAAATTGTGGGAACAAATAACAATCAGACAAGGCAGTGTTTTATAACATCAGGACTGCAATCCATCTTTAGGATCTTTCAAAGCTGGGCTAATAAAGGCCCACTTACAATCCCCAGCAGACTACAGTTTAATTAAATTTGTCCATTAGAGGACTCCTTTCCCTCCCTCTACATTTTAGAAATTAATTCTGCTTTCTGCCTGTTGTTCTTTCTACATCACAGATGCACTGAGCCTTCGTAACCGACAGGTCATCTGCATCACGCTGAAAGTCCTCCAGCACCTGGTGGTGTCAGCTGACATGGTGGGGGAGGCCTTGGTGCCCTATTATCGACAAATCCTCCCCGTCCTAAACATCTTTAAGAATATGAATGGTGAGTTATCCTGACAGACACTGTGTCTTTCAACTCCTAATGTAAAAAGGGGCTTGAGGCAGGGTTAATTAACAATGTAGTTAAAATTTATTACTGTATATAAACTCAAATCCATTTGGAGCTCTAAATAATGTAAACTCCCCCCTTACTATTCCCTAAGGATGCACTGAAATTAACAATTTCATTTATTACTCCTTGCACGTACAGTTTATTTAACACAGTACAGAAGCACTGAAGCAGTTCTATAATCTTCCAATAATTAAATTGTAAAGTTTTGTAACAGTCTTTTGAATACATTAATAAATTGCAAAGGTTTTTTCCACCCTCCAATACATTACTTCAGTCCAGCCTTTTTATTCTATTCTATGCTCTTCATAAGCAATTCACTGCTACAAGCAGGCTTAGGAAAGAATAAAAGTAAAAGTAGCAATCAAACTAATTAATTTGAGGGTCAAGAGAGCTCCTTGTTGTAGACGAATTTCAAGTTACATAATGTCTAGCAAAACAGTGAGATTTGAACTTATTACTGCTCACTTAGCAGGTTTTATTATAGAAAAATTTAGAACTAATTTGTATCTACAGTTTTCTTTGTAGTGCAAACCTCTATTGCCAAGTTTCAGTCTTTAATAACTGATACTGTGAGGACTGTATACTGTGAATGCATTTACACCACAGTCACCAGATGAAATCAACACGATGTCTCTTGCTTTTGCCAAACTAATCTTTAAATTAGTTTTTAATTAGTAAATCTATCCGTACTTATCTGTTCAGTTATCTACCAAGTTACTGACTTTAAAGTTTATGTTATTGACATGCAGCCATATTGATCAAAAGAAGTTAATTCCTCACAATCTTGTAAAAATCGTTTTTTCATGCAATTCATGGCATTTTAATAGTTATCTACAGGACTGCTTCCTATTATACTTTCTGTTTGCATTACTACAGATTGAAAAATGCCGTCCAAAGACTAACTTGGAGACTCAAATAAGATTTAGGTTTTAGATCCCTTTAAATACATACGTCTGTGACTCTGTTTTACTTAGTGAGAAACTTGCAGAAACATATGGAATTCCAGAAATGTAATGAGGTTCAGATGACAAATGTGGCTTTCTAGAAGTTGTGGGATGAAAGGTTATGAATAAAATCCGTAGGCTGAACTTAAATAATTTCAGTAAGGCTCCTTATGAATTAGAAGATTCTCCCCTAACATATCCAATTTCAGTATCTGGCACAAAACAAGACTTTGAAAAGGACTCTCATTGATTAATGAATATATAATACATGCTTTTTTCCAAATTTCAGCCTGAAGTAGCCCATAAATTCTCTTGACTAGGCTTTTCTGCAGTGATTTCAACTGAATAATAGGGAAAGCTCATGTGTAACCAGATACATAGCTTAACAAGGCATTAAACTAATTCTAAATATATCCTAAGTTTTGATTGTATTGTGAGCAAAATAAAACATTTTCAGCATATTTGCATGACATCTGTGAATTTGTGCCTATATCAAATTATACTAAATCTTGATGTTTGGCATTTAAGAACTAAAAACAAAAAATAATTTTAAAGTGATAGTCTGAAATTAATACATTTTATTAAAGCATTACTTCTTTAGGAATAAAGGTTTCGAAAGTTCAGTATTACAGCAAAGAAATGAATACTATTTGCAAGGCCTACCCTATGAAACTGTTCAACCTATGTAGTATTTGCATGAGGGTGATAGGGAGAGATTCTTCCTCTGTCTTCCCCTGCCTCAGAAAGCTTATATTTCTTTTCTTCTTCACTGATGGTTGACAGAAAATATATGCTCCCTTCCTTCTCCTTTCTATCTATTTCCCATATGCCTAATATGCAACTGAGGTGCAGGTCTTTGCTCCAAGTAATAAGGAAAGTGTAGAGACTGATCCAGGCTATTCTCTCCACTGCTTATTCATATAGGTGAAAGATAAGGTGAGTAGAGTGTACGCTCTTTTTCCTTCTTTTATGTATAGTTTGAGAAAGGAGGAACTGTGGTACATCTTCCATGAATTGTGTGAAATGCAGTCTGTTAAGTCTGACTCTGTGGAATTTTGTCCAGAAGTAAGGTAGCTGGAAGGAGCCACGTTTTAGCCATCGCCACCTTGATAGATTAGTATCTATCCACTGTAAGGAACTCTTTCCCAGATTCAGCATTGTGAATACCACTCACACTAAACAAGCTTATAGTCAAGAGAACATTTGAAAAAAATAAGTATTAATAAGACATTAAGGTCAACTTACTTTAGGGTCAAGTTACGTGATGCTCAAAAATGTCATAAAAAAGAATCTGTTGCCTGTTCAGTAACACGCGTGGGTCACCTCTGACTCATGACATTCCTAAAGCATGACATAGTGGAAGCTGAGAAGGTATTAGGTGAAGTAGCATAAATGCTTGTCCTACCTTCACATTGCCTAGTCATCTCCTTTTGAGAAACACACTTCTGGACTAGATGGGCATCTGTGAATATCTAAAACATTCATCCTTATATTCTTCCTACACTGGTCTCTAGCAGACTTGCAGAAAATGTTCAGTTCCCACTGAGTTTAAAAATGTTCTGGAATATAGGTTCCTCAGAAATTTTATTCATACTACATACCTCTGAATTGTCTGAATCATGATTCACCTCACAATATTCATCAGATTTATAAATAAAACAGTAAAAAAACTTGGGTTAGTAAAATCTTACAGTTAGGATATTAGAAACAGGTATTTAATAAAACAAATATAGAATGTAGTCTTAGCTTCAGCTGTCACATGCTTATCTCCCGAGTTGTTCAGACAACAAAACTGGTGAATTGTTGTTCAGAGTTCCCAGTGATACCTGAGCTCAGAATATAACGATAGTTTGAGAAGCTCTCCATTCTGTCCCACTTAAGTCTAAACTTTTGTTTCCAAATTCCCATCTGCTTCCCAACACTGAGGCTACAGTTTCACAGTCAGCAACAGTGTTGTTTAGTTGCCATTGCCTTCAAGGGGCATTCTGTGATAAAGAAGGAGGTAGCCTTGATGACTTTCCCTGTAGGCAGCCATTTAGTGCAGCTGACTGTGATTCCCACTGGAGATTTTTACTGGATTATCCAGGGAGGCTCTGAACCATGTAAATCCTCTTTTCTGGGATCTGATGTCTTTGGTGCTTAAAGATATCTCCTTGCTCCTACTCAGTCTGCTGGAAAACTGCTTCTTAACCGGTCTTAAATGTTCCTTTATGCAGAGTTGTTAATACATTATTTTTAATTATATAAAGAATATTGATTATTCACATAAATGCAATTTCTCAAATGTTCCTTTGCTTTTCCATTGTACTTTTGACATTTCTACTTTTTTTTCTACTTCCATGTGTTACCTTCAAATCACCCTGTCATTATTTTATAAACATAGCCCTTTTTCTAAATTTTACTAAATTACTGATGTCTTTTCCTATCTTATGATGTCTCCCAAACATGCATGTCTTTAAAAATGAGAGTCTTCATAATGATTATGTTATCCTGATAACTGTATAATACCAGCAAAAATGGTAAAGAACTACTGTCCTTTTGAAACAGAAGACAATCTATGTATTTTATTTAAATTTTGAAATTTAAGCCTATTGAGTTCTGCATAACGTCTTTTAGCAAAGTACATTTTTCTTTTAGTTTCGTATAGCAAAGAAATAATTTTGATTTTGTCTCCTGAATTTTCTGTAATTTTATGGCAGTCTGTGAGAACGCACAGTATAAATGGAATTACTGTTAACCAACAAATAAGATATGCCAAATATATTTTATCATTAGAGTTTGTGGGCCACAAAATAGGCATAGTTCAGGTAAGTGATTTCCAGGCAAATGTTCTGTAATTTGGATCTCTGGAATTACAGAAATGGAGAAGAAGGTCTACTGGACGGGTATGGGAAAATTCTGCCATTTTCTATCCATTTGTATTTTTTATTTACAGGTGACTTTACTATTGGTAATTTTTGTAAATTTAAAAAAAAAAAAAAAAAGTATTGATGAAGAATAAATTCAAAGTATTTAATTATTGATCTGAAACATGATCACCCATCTAAATTGTAAGGTACAGGTAAAAATAAATCAATACAACCTAAATTGCAAATGCCAGGGGAAAGACCCAAGCTTCCTAAGAAGTCTTTCTGAAAACCAGAGAAGAGAGCTCAACGAACTTCTGAAGAGTCTCAGTAGTGAACAAGGGCCTTTTTGGTGCACAAAGCATACTTGGTGTGTCTGAATTTGTGCCCTCTCTGACCCTTACGGCCCTGACTTGCTGTAGACATTTCTTTTTACTTGGGTTCCCAAATGCTCTGTGGCAGAGCATTAAGACATAAAATAACAACGTTCCGTTGCTGGTGATGCTACCACTAGTGTCTTTTTATTGGTGAAGATAGTGAGAGCATCCTCACCAACTGGCTGTGGTGTGCTCTGAAAAGGTTTGAAGCTTTCTGTTGAAACTGTTGGCCAGCCATAAGGCTGGCAGGAGAGCAAGAGAAGGAAACATGAATTCATCCCAGTGATTGGAGAATACTCCTGAGATGTAGGAGCTGTTTATCTAATCTCTGCAGGTTGAGAGGGGACTAGCAGTCTGTAAGCAAGCTCCCCAACATATGGACTATTATGCAAATGTGCTACTATATCATCTAAGAAACAAAAAAAGTCATAATAATGCTTACCAAGTCTATTATGAACCCTGTAATGCCACTGTAGTTTTCATTTAAATGTGTAAGTTAAATGTACTCTTATGAAACTAATTTCTATCTTGTGAAGAGGGAAAGAAAAATATATAGACTCAGATAGAAATATTCTTTTTTTGCATCACAAAACCTTTTCTTTTTGGATGTTTTATTTTCTAAGCTGTCTGTTATAAATCTGTGAGTTATCTGAGGTATATGCAATTTAAGAACAAATAGAATAAGTTTGTTCTTTTATGAAAGCAGACAGAAGATAAAAATAAAATGGAAAAAAAAAAAAAAAAAGGGAGTCCTCAGAGCCTGAAATATGCTATTAGGGTGTATGTACAACAGAATACTGTCTGAAAAAGGAACCTGTTTATTAAAAAGATTAGACAGTTATGAACAGCAAATTTCTCTCGTTTAATTTACCTGACTGGTAAATGAAAATTTCATTGATCTAGTTTAACAACTATTTTATGCTGTCAAATCCAAGCAGTCGTAACAGCTATACTACATCAATTCATGTACACAAAAATATTTTCATGTCATAAATTTATATTATTCAGTAGTGATCAAGAGCAGCTTTGCAGGTAAGATAATATCGAATAGATTAAACCAAAATATTATTAGTATTTACATGCCTCAGACAGAGAAGTATGGGATGGCAGTGCACTGTGGAAGGTACCTCTCCAGCATGATAATTTCATCTGTGACTTGTTTAATTCACTGTAGGGCAAACAATAGTAACAGGGTAGACTGAAGCCTAAGTTTCTTTTGGCTGCAGTAAAAATGCTTTGACAATATCAGTAGCTTAAAGCTAACACAAACTTCTGACAGTCTCTACCTAGCTAGTCAATCCTTTAAAATAAAATTTTAGAGATATGACTAGGAATACCTGATGTAGCTGGATCGTAGCATTCAATGAAGTCTGAAGCCACAAGGCAGAATTATACTGCATGCTTTACAGCACCTGAACTCCACTTGGGAAAAAACATTCTCTTGTCTGAAAGGTACTTCACGTACTTTGGAGAACTCTATTTTACAAAATACAATAGTACTACATAGATTCTAAAGGAAGACGCAGAACTTAAGTGTTTAATTGCAGAAGCAAGAGACAGTGCCTGCAGGTAAATGTGTTCCCTGTATTGGCATTGGGAGTATTTTCAGAACTGCTTGTGTATTCCAGAGGCAGCGATGCTCCTCAGAGTGGTTCACAGTTATTAGTAAGAAGGAGCAATTATCCTTTAATGTGATTGAATATGCTCTAAAGAAAATCTCTTGCTCAGAACATTTCAACGGTTTGCTCCTTCCACTGGGAAACCCAAAAGTGCTTTCACAAAGAATGTCAATCCTGTTCTAAAATACTTTACAGTTTGCCAACTCTGTGTTCAGAAAAAAAAAAAAAAAAAAAAAAAGAAACGGATGGTTTGAACATCAGCTTTTATAAAGTAATGTATTTGAGGTTCTCTTCCTTTCTCCTATGAACTCTGAGATTTCAGATTATTCTCAGGCAACTTTTCTCAGGGATCCCCTTCTACTAAGGAGATTAGATGCTTTATCTTTTCTTTGTTTTTTTGGTTTTTTGTTTGTTTTTTTTTTTTAACAGAATTAATTGATTCATGGTTGATATTTGGATAAAAACCACCTAATGCAATGAGGTTATTGATAAAATAAGGGATGTTAGTATACTAGCAGAGCTCTAACATAAACTGTACTAAATCCAGTTTTCAAATTGTTCTTATGCTTCATTATGACATTCATTCTTCATATTCCTATGCATATTGTTTCAAGCTTTTTCATTATTTCCAAGCTTTCTTTGAATTCCATTTTCTGAAATCAGTTATGATTTCTGAAATTTAAAACCAAAGATTCTAAAATGGCTTTAAGGATACACACTTCAATGAAATAAGACCACCATGACAACACGGATCTGAGTGAACAATTTAGTTTTGATACATTTTCTTCTTTTTGATATACACCTTCAGCACAAGAGGATTCAGAATATTCTGATTCATCAACATTTAATGAAAAATATTGTGGTTTTCCCACAATGGAGTCTCTTGTACCAGTAAATCACCTTTTTAAGCAGATAAGGATAAACTGATTGCACTCAGAAAAGTTATTATACTAGTGAGAAGCAAAATATATTTTTGTCATTCCCAAATATAACTAATGATATTATTTCAACATGAATTATAGTTCTAAGAATATTTATTTAACAAGTAAACCTGAATGTTTCTAAGAACATCAAAACATTTTTCTGCTATGACATCAACTGATGGTCTTTTTTTTTTTTTTTTTTTTTTTTTTTGTCAAAAATCTCATCTTGAAAGCCAAATAATGTTCATATAATAGTTGAATATGAACTAGCAGGAAACTGATCCTCAACAGTTAATAGTCGTTTTCACACATATTTTTTTACCCACTGGCCAATCCCGCCTTGTTTCAATGACCATTTTTCCATATGGAGTTACAAAAAAACCACTGGAACTCTGAAATATGGAAATTAGAAGTTAGAAAAACCCTCCTGTATCAGAGCATTTGTTGCTTTAGTATCTTTAATACAAAGCATGTGATTTTAAGTTGATGATATAGTAAACTTTTAATGTATAATCAAAACCCTGTCAGGTGCTTTATAACACATTTAGAGAATTATCACATTTAGATCATAATTGCTGGGTAATTTCTAATTACTATCTCATTTCTTAGCTGAAAATACAACATCAGTCTGTGTAAAATAAAACTGACTCAGCAGTGATTAAATTGATGTTATTAACACTTAGCACTTACTTTTAATGTGTTAATAGTCTTATTAATTCAATAAAAAAAAAAAAAAAAAACAAAAAACAAAAAACCTTCTCATGTGAGAGGGTGTACGTTGCATCCAATATTTTCTTTTTCTTTTTTCATTTTTAAATTTTATTAGTATGTTGACCCAAGGAAAGGAGGGTTGTCTATTGGATGACACACAGAGGTGAGAGTTAAGACTTCTGAATTCACAGGAAATTCATGGACAAGTAAAATATCGGTAACATCAAATTCTTCATGTGCTTCAGCGTAAACATCTGTAAAATGGGTATAGCCTCAAAGGACTTGTAAACCTCAATCAACATTTTGTTTGGCAATTAATCAAAAATTTCACAAAGGTCAAGGTGTGTGGGCATATATGTAAGTAAAACATAATTTTCATAATACTAAGAGTTCATATAATGCTTCGCTTTAATACTTTTGTGGGATTTGTGTTCCTATGGGAAATAATTACCTTTGAAAATCCCCTGTTTGAGGGAGATTTTGACATTCAGGACTGGACTTATGCAGAATTACAATAGTATCTCTAAGTCTGCCTATTCTGCATACCTATCAATATTGGTATGCAAATGATACAAGGAGGTGCTTAAGTTGCCTGAGAAGCCCGTGGTGGGCATGCTTTGAGAAAATCTAATGCATAGCTGCAACATTAACTTTAAAACACAGCAAGCGTAGTCATTTTAATTTATTTGGATTGCAGCTTTATTTCTGGCTTCTTTGATGTTGGGTTGACCAAGAAACTCAACAGCATCCTGACTTGTATCAGAAATAGCATGGCCAGCTGGACTAGGGAAGGGATCTTACCCCTGTACTCGGCACTGGTGAGGACGCACCTCAAATACTGTGTTCAGTTTTGGGTCCCTCACTACAAAAAGGACATTGATATACTGGAGCATGTTCAAAGAAGGGCAATGAAACTGGTGAAAAGTCTAGAGAACACAAGTCTTATGAGGAATGTCTGAGGGAACTGGGGCTGTTTAGTCTGGCGAAAAGAAGGCTCAGGGAAGACTTTATCATGTTTTACAACTACCAGAAGTTGTAGCAAGGTGGGTGTTGGTCTCATCTCCCAAGTAAGAAGTGATAGGACAAGAGGACATGGCCTCAAGTTGTGCCAGGAGAGGTTTAGACTGGATATTAGAAAGAATTTCTTCACTGAAAGTGTTGTCAAACATTGGAACAGGCTGCCCAGGGAAGTAGTTGAGTGACCATCCCTGGAGGTGTTTAAAAGACGTGTAGATGTGGTGCTTAGGGACATGGTTTGGTGGTGGACTTGACAGTGTTAGGTTAACAGTTGGACTTGATGATCTTAAAGATCTTTTCTAACCTAAACAATTCTATGATTTTTTGATTTTATGTTTTTCTCTTTAAAAAAAATATGTACTGTTTTGCAAGCTGGAACTAGAACCCACATTTCTCAACTGCTGTTTGACTGCTAGGTACAGACTTTTGCTTCATCTGTAATTTCTTCTTTGGGGAGGAGTTTTGAATTCGTTGCTGAACCTAAGCAAGCTACAGCGTGAAGGATGGTGCAGAATGACATAGATTTATCTAGTAAAGTACTACCCACAGAATCAGCTAGTTCAGGACATGTCCCAGTTTGGTGGGACTACATCTCCATAGGTTCACAGCTTCCCTGCTGCCCAGGTAGATCAGAACTGCACCTTCCATTCTGCAATTCCGATTAAAGCCCCCTAAGCCTCGGTGGAGTAGAATTTCAGACATGCACCTGCACTTCTCATTTTCAATTGATTTGGTGTAGGCAGCTCCGTGTGGTCTGAGACCCCTGATTCAATTTGCAAAGAAGTGGGGCACCTACATTTCCTCTCTAGATGTTAAGGCTTTCTTCAGATATGCCCCTTACAAGTAATCTAGATTGTTATAAATTTGACTGCTACCCTTCCAGTTAGGAGTTCTTCCTTTCTTCTTGCTAATTAATGTCTACATTTTTCACATAGTTGGTTTGCATATAGTGGGACTGAGAACTGATTTCTTAAGTTGTACTGGCACTGCCTGCTTCATTTAGACCTACTTTCAGAGTACATGTTAAATAACTCTGAGAAAATATTTGTTTTCTGCATAATTCTTTTTATGTATATTTGCAAACAAATGTGCCTAAGTTTGAGGGGACATATGGTTTCAACTTGTCACATTTATTAAGATATAATTTTTTTTTTTATTTTAAATATACATCTGAAATATGTGTTAATTTAATAATTCTGATTATGTTTGTTTATTGAAGATATTTTTAATTTATGTGCTCAGTTAGAATTTCTGTTCTGAGAAGATTATTTCTGTGAAAGTCAGTGTGAAGTTGCCAAAATCGCAGAAATTGGCTCTGCACCTGGCTTTCTGTTTTTATGTCAAATTAAAATTGAAACAAAAAAAAACAAAAAAACAAAACAAAAAAAAAAAAACACAAAAAAACCCCAAAAAACAAACAAACAAAAAAAACCCCAAACAGGTAATGGGGAGAGAGGAGCTTGAGAGGGAGAGGGAATTCCTTGTCTGGACGACAGTTTTCCTTGTGGCATCTCTCTCTTGCCCTCAAGGAAAAGAGATTAAAGCCCCATGTAATGGAATTATATCAGTGGGAGCATAAATATTAATCCACCAAATACTCAGGTGATTGAAGTGCTTCAGGTCCTTCAGTTATTATCCTGTTATTTCATATCATTTCAAGACATTACTTCAAATAGTTTCTGAAGAACACTAGGCAAAGTTGATTTTGTAAGGCCCATAGCTTTGGACTATTGATTCTTTTTACTATATTGCGCATTCATCATCCTCTTTTTTAGACACACTAACAAAAATATGTATTCTTGTTACAATATCATCTGACCTTCCCAACATTCATGCAATTAACACATGAAAATCTCAGTATCTTCGACAGGGATGTACTAGATGAGAAGTACCCTTTTGACTTTTCTTGTTTGAGAATTAGATGAACTACATTAGACATTTATGATCAGAGCATTTGAATACTAGTGCCTGCATCTAATCCAGAAACTATTTCAGCTAGGAGTCATATTTTTGAAGAAAAATCAAAAAAAACAACCAACTGTAAAACACCTGGGTTTATATTAAGACTTTCCACTTGTACACCACATTAGGTTCCCTGTTGTTTCTCTTTGAAAACTAAATTAAGAATTCAGAAAGAGGTAAGAAATGCCAAAGCTAATGTTCCACTCTTGCTCTCTTACTTCGTTTTATGTATTATGATACAGATTCTAATCAAGTGTTTACTGACTATTTATAACATAACACAAATATTTTGTACAATTTTTCACAACCTTGAATTAATGTGTAATATTCCAATATCTTTTTACAGCATTGTGATTTTCATTGCTGTGCTGATGCTATACATTTTTCCGACACAATTTCTGTATCCATTTTCTCTCTGAAGGATATATCTAAGTATCTTTTCATTATTTGAGAACCTTTGCTGCAATTTGTTGGCCAAGTGCTTATGAAATTGTATGTATCAGAACAGATTTGGGAAAGATCACCTGGGGAGCCATTGGGAATAGGTTTAAAATTTACTCTCTCCACAAAAGAAGTATGCATTCAAGGGAAATGAAACATGGGCATTCAAGGGAAAAATGACTACAGTGAGAACAATATGATATTAAACACTTTTCCTTATTTTAAAAGATATTAATGTCTCTTTAATAATTGCGTAATGCTCATCTGTCTCCTTCCCTGACAAATTTGAAGTCTGGTAAAGCGGAATCTTAGCAAAACTTTTGAAGGTGTCTGCTATACTGTTTTGTACCAAAAGTGTAGACTGTTTTAAAAATAGTACACTGCAAACTGTTCCTGGTCTTGAGCTGAAAATGAAACAAAACAAATCATCACCTGGCACCAGAAGATATTTATCTGCAGTTCCTGCTGCAGTTCTTCAACTGTAATTTTGATGCCTCATGCTCTTATTCTCCAATGTAGCCTGAGTTTTCACCCATATTAAATTCCCCTTTATACTCCTCATCCCGGACCTGCACTGATTTTCAAATAAACATTTTCTTTTTAAACAAGTGAAACTTCAACTAACAAAATATTTGCTGTTGTGTTTTCCACTGAAAAATAAATGTTTTCTGTGGAAAATTTTCGTGGAATTTTGGCATCAAAACCTCCATAAGAGAAATATTTTTCAAGTAATACTATTTAAAAGTACTGGTTTTCATTACAACTAACACATGAGGATTTCTTACTGGATTTACGTTTCTGTCTTTTGAAGGTCTGGAAAGAGATCTTATTTGGAAGAAATCTCAGAATCATTTAACTTTTTGAAGAATTTGACACATTATGTGCCTTTGTCTCAGTAAATTTCCATCAGCTACGTTTATGCTGGCATTTGAAAACTCATGTAGTACTTCCATTTTCCCTTAGTTTGTATGTCTGCTTGGTTGCATTCATAAAACCTGTGCATTTTAGCTGTTTATTTATGTATTTATCTGTCACAGTTGTTAAAAAGGTAATTATAGAAGATCAGTGGTCCTCACATCATGGGACAGTTTTTTGTGGCCTTTATCACCTAGATCTAGTTTGAAATTTCCATGTCACATGACTGTAGTGTTAGGGTTTGTTATAAGAAAGAAGAAATGATAGTAACTGAGGAAATTCCTTATTCTTATTTTTAATTTTCATGATTCTAAATGGATTATCCAGATTGTTACTTTAACAAATGATCAAAGATCTTGGGCTAAGTGAGCAATGATTAAAATCTTGTATCTGGAATATTTGTTTCTGTTATATCTTTGAAGCTATTAACTTTTTTTTTTTTTTTAATAGAATTTCATGGAGAATTTATCAAGTCTGTTTTAAGGATTAGGGTGATTTTTATATTGTTAACTTTATGGTTGTGTTATGTGTCTTTTTTCCCCTTATATTACATACTGCAACCAATTTGAATGGTGATTGACTGAATGTTCTTACAAACAATAAAATCTTCTCTGTACACAGTTTCTACCACAGAACAGAAAGAATGCCATCAGGTGCTAAACCATTAAATGGTTGCTATTTTATCCTGAAATACACATAAATTCTTTTTGCCATTGCCTTATCATTTACTCTATTACACTAAAACTGTTTATCCCAAATGACCTTGAGGGCAGCTTGGCAACTACTAAATCTGAAAAAATTATGAGCATCCTTAATCACGAAAGATCATTTATTTAATTTCTTCTTATGCACTGTATCAGACTTTTTGTGATATTTTATTTTTACATAGAATTGAACTTTAAAATGCCTGTAATATTTACCAGGGCACTTGCCAAGGGAAAAAAAATTCAGTTACAGTAGTTCTCACAAATGGGCACTTGCCAAGGGAAAAAAAAAATTCAGCTACGGTAGTTCTCACAAACTCCAGTAGATGCTATATTTCATACTTCATCTTTATACCTGAAAAAAAAATATTTTGGTAAAACTTAATATGATATCAAAGGTTTCTTCAAGCCTATAGGAAATCAGACTGGCTTTAAAATGAAGCTTGTTGAAAAGATGTCTAGGCTTATTTATCAGGCATGAAATTGTTTTAGGGATCAGAGAAGAGAAAGTAGAAGAATACTGAAGGCAGAAAATAGATAAGAAAGCCTGTATTGTTCAGCAGCTGCCACAACCTAACATTGTAGGATAACATTGTTTTAATACCAGGCAAAACAGGCTTTGACTCTATCTACAAACTACTTCATAACTTCTAACTCAAAAACACACAGTGAACAGAGAAACTGAGAACCTACCATCTGGAATATTGCACATGTAGAACAAGAACCAGAGAATGGGGGAGCATTTTTTTTTTAAATGAAAGCAGATCTATAGTGAAGGTCTATCACGTTGTTCTTTGGGGTTTAGCAATTCAATGTTCTGCTGAGGAGATGCAAAAATTATTTCCTATCTTATTGAAAACTAGTTTTTGATATATAGACTTTTTTTATGAAGTCTGGAGAATAGGTCAGATACAACTGAATTTAGGTAGGGGTAAAAAGAAGTAGCAGAGAATAAATTTAAACCTTTAAGGCCCTCTTTTGCAGAGTACCTATTCTTCTCCATATGCTTATTAAAGTATTCTTGCTACTCTGCCTGAAACTAGTAGGCAGTGCAGAGTCAGTATTTCTGGTAAGGAATCCCAAAGAAACCCATGAAACTCAAGATGAAAGCAGAGATTTGTTTATGGAGGCCAACTGGAAAATAAGAATTTGATGTGTAACTTAGGAAAAAAACAACTATATTTCAAAATGTTACATAATTGAACAGGATTTATAATATAGGCATTTTACAGATTTAAATATGTCTCATGGTAGAATGTGTGTTCATGCAAGAAGAGTATTCCAGGCCTTTTTCTTTTTTTCAAAGGCTTTTCTATTTGGAAAATAATAAAATGAAAAAAATCTTTACATTTACATTACAATATTCTTAATTGCAAGACAGATACAAAATACGGGTTGCTATTTGTTTAATAATTTTTCCTCTGATGCAACCTAATAGTTTCAGAATTTACTGACCTCTTTTGGGGGGCTCAGATATGTAATTCCAGCCATGTCCCAGATCTTTGGGACATCTCTGGATCATATACTGCATATGAATAATATTGACTAAAGGCTTCAGTCTGCAGTCATTATGCAGATACTAAACTCTGGCGACCTTACGCAGGATTGAGGACTGTGAAACTGCCTGAATGTCAAACTCTCAAGATAAAAAGTTGACATCACTGAATCCAATGAGAATTTTTCCATTATTCGGAGTCATGTTCCTTTCAAGTTAAACACCATATTTGTCAGCTATGGTCTGTCTCTAACTCATTCTTTGTATTCCTTCTTAGAGGGAACAAAGACTTTTGTGAACTATAATTCACAAAGCTATCAAAAGAAATAAAGTAGAAATACAGTCCCAATTGCTATACAATATGTGCACAAATCTGTTTTGATAAAATTAACTCTGAGGAGTAATATATGATACGTGGGTGTAGAATTACCTTTTTAATATGTCATATGATGAAATGTAATACAGTTCTCTTGCTCAGGTTTTATTCAACAAAAATCATGATGATTTACACATTAAGTTTGGTTTTTTACTTCCTAACCCCACAATACATGAACTCACTAGAGTTTTCAACTGGAAGTGAACCGACCAAGTTCTAACTTCTGTGGATTTTTATTTCTTAGGCCTGAATGTATACTGCTTTATCAGTTACCAAATTAGTGTAAGTGGTCAGTTACCATATTAAGTTTCAATTATTTGTCATTTATTTCTTGTTTGCTTTTATCCATTATAGCTGTATCTGTTCTTGTATCTTGTCTCAAATATTATTACTATTTTTTTCTTATTTTTTCATTACTAAATATATATTTTAGATCTATCAATTTACATAAGCATTTCACTATTGCACGAATACCAAGCATGAGTTAAGTGAACAAGCAGTAATTTATTAAACATTTTTTAATGGTATGTCTCTTTAGGAATATTTTCAAGTGACACTTTTAACACTAGCAAGATCAAAGAGAACTAAAAATATGAACATCTACATTGCCGATATCATGATGGCTATGTAATGTAATGTATGTAAAAGTCCATGTTAGTGTGTGCTGACATGCAAAGCTAACGGGATAGAAATACCCCAAACTAAACACTGGTTTACCAGTGCTGTGTACCACAACAAATCTGTTACTGTATGAACCTAGATCCGGTAAATCTATATTGCAATACAGACGTAAAAACCTATCAATACTTCATATTATTGCATCTTATTTTATTTTATAAATATTTTTAAATTATTTTTATTTATTTTATAAATAATATTTGACTAGAACAGAGCTGCTCTGAAATATATCCAGCATATCACATATATCCCATCATCTCTCATGTGATTTTGGTTTTTGCAAGGATTTTGGGTTTCCTTAAGAGAATATTTTTGTAAGTTTATTAGCGATTGCAAAATAATCACAATAAAATAGATACACTTTAATTCTTTGCCTCTGAGAAAAAAGATCTGTTATTCTAAATCTTGGTATTAGAACCATGTTTTAACAGCCTGAAAATGAGTCAATACTTAAAAGTCTGATTAATTCAAATTAGTAAATTAGAAGAAAGATTTTTTTTTTTCTGCCTTAGTTTAATAGAGGACTGATGCACTTCTACAAAGCAAGATTTAGGGTGCTGTCACTACCATTATCTCATGTTCTTATGAAAGCAGTACATTGTTTTTCCCGAAGGTGGATGCATTAAACACCTGTATTTAGGACAGGACTTTTTTAGACTGAAAGACAAGGTTTATTGATATACATGATAAATAAGAGTGAACTTAAATATTAATTCAGAGAGTCTGGAATCATATTTCTTTTGACTCTGATTTTCAAAAGGTGCTGATAGTTGAGAGAAACTTGCTAGATCTTTTTTGCCTGTTCTATTTAGACACTAATGTTTTCTGCGTTGCCTTCATAAAGCCATGTTCTTTGGTCTCTTTTGCTCACAGAAAAGGAAATTTAATTTTTGACCTTCAAAAGTGTAGAAGTAAGTCTTCTTACTATATCATACAGAAATTATCATATATTATTCATACATTGTATGATATTATGCAGTATTCCCTGCTTGGGTTTTTTGTTGCTTAGCTTCTACACTAAAAACAAGTAGTGACCCATTTTTTTCTGCAGTGTTTAGACTCAGGCTGCAGGGGAGACAATAAGGCTATATCCTTACTGCTAAATTACAAAAAAAGGAAATATTGAGCTCAAGCACTGGATCCCTGATCATCCATGTCACTTAACTGTTAGCACTGTGCCTGGCATGGATTTGGCCTCTGCCAAGTGGCACAACTGAGGCATATTTTTTGTGTCTTGGCACATTTTTTTGTTTATAAAGGGCACACAGGGTCGTTCCTCCAGAAGATAGTGTGGACAAAACTTTGGTGACTTGGGTACCTGCTTCCCACAAAGTTTTTCAATGAAGCATGTTTGGCACCACTCTCAAACCCATCCTTGTTCCACTCCTAGTTTGCATTCTATGTAAATGCCACTCTGCTGGGCTGCAGGAGAGCCAACTGATTATTTCAGACACTTTGAACAGGAGAAAGCACTGAAATCATAGTAATCTTTTTCTGGGGGTCAAATGGATGTCACCTGGGGCCCAAAAGACAGTGTGCCAAGTGCTATGCAGCATGATTTTGCCAGTTGGCCCCAGAAGGATAGACACAGTCCAACATTTTGTTCCTTCAGTAACTAAAAAGTCCATACAATTACTTCCAGGACATTTTAAATTTGTTTTAATGATTGAGAAGTGAATCTGAGATAGCTTCATGCTTTGCAAGTGTTAATGTACTACTGTGTGAATAATTCAGTCCTTTTTTGTGTGAATTTAGCATCCAACATATCACACCCTTGCTTTATCTCCTCCCTACGAATGAAACAATTCTGCAGCCACCTTCTACCAAAACCAGATACACTAGGGTATGGTTGGATAGAGTGGAAATGTAGGTGAAAATTGGCACAGAAGGTTCTTCTGTTATTTCTGCCACTTTTATACTGGTGGAGATTCCTAGCACTCATAGGGACTCTCCAGAGGTGGTAACTAGGTCATTTTGCTGTTGATTCACAAATCCCACAATGCAACGGACTGATAAAAGAAATCAAGACTCCCTGTCAATCTGAGTTGTTAAACAAGCAATGGTCCTCAAATATCATCCTATCATTAAACTGTCTGCATATTCTATGCCAATTAAAAATGTTTGTTAAATGGCTGGAATGTATGCAGATTCTTCATTGATTTGTTCTGTTTATGTGTTTGCATTAATTACAGAAGTTCAGACTTGGCAAATGTGATAAAGTTGCGTGTTAAAATGTTTGAGGGTTTTGTTTTTTACTAGTAAAGACAACCATATTTCAGTTGAGAATCTGGATACTGCAGTAAAAAAAAATTTTGTAGGCCTCTTTTGTAATTTTGAATAACAGTGGTCAGTTAACTTACTGTGCTCTATGTTTATTTTCATATTTTTTGTTCTTTTTCTTTTAATCTAACAAAAGTACTTCTCATATTACTACAGAGAGGAATATATTTGTTCTGCTCGCATGAGTGCCATCAGAGTTACATACTACATTATTCAAAGGCAAGATTCTGTGCACATTTACTTCTATGATTAATATTTAGCATGTTCTGTCCAGTGCTATTGTTCTCCAACATTATGAGAAAAAGCTCCCCTTTGTTGCATTATTTTGTGTAGTTAGAGTGGCATGTGATATGTTCTTTATGTAAAGGAGCCATTTAGAGGCCGTGGGTCCAGTTCTCATACCCTCATTCACACTGAAGCAATACTTTTTATAGTTATTGATCCCAAAGAAACAAATTGCCTGGGGGAGCCAGGGAATTTCAGAAAGTGGAGGCCTGTTCAAAATCTTAAGGAGAGCAGAATCTGCTGTTTAAATGCAGAAGCCCACATTGTCAGATGCAGTGACAGTCACCATGCCATAAATTCATTTATCCAGACACTAATTATATTAGTTTCACATATATTAACTCTTTATTACATTTCTAATTATGTATATATTAATGATATGTTTCCTTTTACATAACATTATCTTCACATTGGAAGTGGTTGTGAGCATACAATATTCTTTTAATTCCTATTAATTAGACTTCTGTGTAACATCTATCCCTGATCAGCCCAGGAACAGTCTACCTTTTCTGCTGTACTTTGCTGGGCAGAAAACATTTAGCTGCTGCTGTATCATCATTATATCATTAAACTGTGATTGGTTATCTTCCACAGTAGGACTGCATGTGTTTTAAGTATGTACAAAAGTAGAATTTTGTGAATTCTTGCAAAATGACAGGCACATCCTTCAATGATTTCAGCTCTGTCTCTAGGGAACTCTCTCATCTCAGGAACTTTTGTATAATTTACCACTGGATTCCTTCATTGCTCTGCTTTCAAAATGAGAGATCCTTTGGAAGGAAACTCTTCCACAAATTCATGAGTTCCCACTGTGGGTTGGGGAAGTCTTCAGTACAGGCAGAAACTGGGAATGCTCTTAAATTGTCAGACCTTTGGGATTGAGATGCAATGTTTAGCAGCTGGGTGAGTACATATGTGATGAAATGACATTGTGGAAACCAAGAGTTTCTTGCACAACATATATGAAGTGTACAAATTCCAAATATTAAAGACTATCAATTACAAGAAAATCTACAATGATCCATATTGATCCATAGCACAATCGTTATTGTTATACATAATACTAGTCTTCAGAGAGGTGTTAAATTTATTTCAAGACCTTACTCAGTATGGACTTTAATTTTTTTAATGACATAAATGTCAGCATTATTGGAGTGAAAATATTTTTGAAGCAACAGTTATATTAGATAAATAATGACCTGTAAGTTGCAGTGCAGGAA
This sequence comes from Athene cunicularia, assembly GCF_003259725.1. Taxonomy (NCBI): domain Eukaryota; kingdom Metazoa; phylum Chordata; class Aves; order Strigiformes; family Strigidae; genus Athene; species Athene cunicularia. The sequence continues at coordinate 75,258,541 of NW_020799097.1, forward strand.
ATAAAAAGTTATTTTCAATAGTAGAGTCTTCTATTTCAAAAGTAACAGTCTCATTTCGTATCCATCTCCTTTCAGATTTTTCTAAAACTTTTTTCAAGTTACTCTCAAGAAAAAAAAAAACAAAAAACCCAGAAATTGATTGCAACGCAGAATGACATTTCTTATTTTTCTTTTGTTAGATCCAATGTAGAATCTACATCTAGAAACACAACTGGAAACATATTTTTTATGCCAAAATTGTGTATGTGACCTGGAAGTGTATAAATTTAGTTTAACTCAGATGTTCTCCACACTTCCAGTTTGTTTCCATCAGTATTTATGCCCTTTCACTCCTGAGGACTTGCAGCTATATCCTGAAGTCATAGTTAAGTGCAGATTTTTTTCTCCTTCCTTCTAAGAGGAAAACATAAAATCCATATGTCCTGCTTTAAATATGAGAACACATAAAAAACCTGGGACATTTTATAAGTCTTCATTAAAACTCAAAAATTTATTAATCTTTCTGCTCTTTCTATAAGCTTTGTAGTTTTCTAAACTTTATGGAATTTCACTTACTGAAAAATTTTCGTTGAAGGGCTCTTTGGTTCAGTTCAAAAGGCAGCTTTGTTTCAGAGTAGAATAATAGATTAAGTTTAGGGGATTTTTTTCTTTTTAATTCATGACTGTTTGAGTCATTGATTAAAATCTAGTGCTGCTTGCAATGTCATCTAGGAAAGAATGTGACAAACAATTCCCTACTGTTGTGTAATAAACTTAGTTTGTTATATATACATCCTTAGTACTTGTTGATTTTGCTTTATGTATTTGCCATTTTATTTGCAAATGTTTACGTAGCAAATCAAAATAAATATACTAAATTTTTTGTTTATGTATGTTTAAGAATCTTTAGAATTTCTATGGTTTTATTTATTTATTTACAGAAAAATCTAAACACATGTAAGCAAATCCTAAAAATATTATTTACATTCCTTAAGCTATTAATTTTATTTTCTCCAACACTTCTAACTGTGATGTGTGAAATTTAAAAGTCTGCTGCAGCAGCACTGGAAGATGAATTATAATGGTATTTTAGCCTTAAATAAAGGAATTCTTTGTGCACTGTTTTTTTTAACATTTATTTGTGATTTTAAGTGTTTCTCAAATGGCAAACTGTTTCCACCACATTACATGTCTGTACTTTATTTTGTAGATGATAAACAACAGGGGTTAAAATTAAACTGTTAGTATGATTTTACATTATTAATTGCAGGTGAGGATTAGGGCCCTGATAAACTGATTACCAGGTAAGCTCCTCAGTGTGATACTTTGCTATGCAGGGTCTAATAAATAGAAAGTGATTGGAGAGGAATGGTGGTGTCAGATTTTACAGAACCTGAGACTGCATTTTCCTCTTGTTTTTCGATGCATTCTTTACTAGCTTTTGTTGCTCCCTGCCTTACATTTCTGTCAGTTACTCTTGTGCACAGTGTTTAAGCACTGTCCTACTAGTTGTGATTGGCTGACAGTAGGAAAAAGATCTAAAACTGGTTTTGTGGACATTGTATGTGTGTATATATATGTGTATATATATTTACACACACACACAGATACACACATATATTAATGCACATGCACATATGCTACCCTGCTCTTTTGGAAGACATTTCTTCCATTTAAGTTGTAAAAGTATTGTAAAACTTGCTTGTTTGGAGTCTGTGCCATATCTCCTTTGAAAAAAGTGTGTTGATGCCAGTTGGGGAGTAGAAAAAGTGGTACTATAGTGTTGTTTATGGGCTATGGACAGTTTTCCACATGTTTTGGGGACTTGGTTGGGTCAAAAACACTGGGACAAAACCGAACATCTGTAATTTCTTGTTCTCATATATAGCCATATCCTGTGGTAAGCAAATCTGAAAAAAAAAAAAAAAAAAAAAAAAAAAAAAAAAAAAAAAACAGAATAAATTTTGATATGATGACAGAGATATTACATGAGAATATCTTTATTTTATGTATTTTTGACAGCAGTGTAGCATATGTTGTGCACCTTAAAAAACAGGTTCTTAAGTCATCAAGGTGTCTGTTTTTCCAAAGTGCTGGGTTTTTATGATAACACTGCATATTGGAAAGGAAGAATGATAACTTTGAAGTAAAATGTGCTCCATAGAACACCTGGACTGAAAACTAGCTGGCAGTTATATAATATTTATATCTGTGCTTGTGCATTTCTTACGTGTCTGTAATATTTTCTTACTTTGGTAAGTTTTGTCTTTATAGACTTACATCTAGCAGTAGTTTCAGATTTTGGTAGCGAATTCTAGGATTACCTACTGCAGAAACTATTAAAAGTTTTGCACATAAAGAGAAATTTTCAGAGAATCCAGTTGCTCAGTCTTACAGTGTCTTTCAGGCATCCAAAACCATTATTAATTGACCTTGATGGTTTCATTAAAAAGAGACAGAATAACTTCCTATGTGTGGCAGTACAGATGGCGATAGCCCCAGAACTGTTACTTCAAGCCAGAGATCAAAAGCTATTTTAAAAAGAGCATATCCCTCGATATACTTCCTACTGATCATGGTCCATTAACAGTGCTAAGTTCCAGTGGGAGAGGGGGCTAGTCAAGAACTCTGCTTGGCTGCTTTAGGGCAGAGCCTGTGTTATACAGTTTACTGCACTAATTATATACTCTTGATGAGCTCATTAGAGGACAATAAAGGAAAATGAAAACAGTTTGCAATATGTGTGGTCAAATTAGCCACACAGAGAAATTATGGTTTGTACTTAAATGCTGTTTAGAAAGTGTCCATTAAAAAGAATGTAGACACTCATGTATGTACACTGTAATGATGCCTAAACTAATTTTATTTAATGTGTTTATTTTTCAAATCGGGAATTGGACCTTGTTTATATCTGATTAGAATGCAAAGGAAAGATTTAAATGAGACAGGGAATGGGATATGTATTATGTACAGCCATGTACTTCATGGAAGTATACTTCATGGAAGTTGTTTATTATGCAGATCAGAGTTGGTGGTCCATTTGCAATGTTTTTGTTTTTAACAAAAATTAAGGTTGAAATCTTATCTTCATTTAAGAACGACACTATTCTTAAACTGATAGACTCCACTTAAGACTATCAATTTAAGACGGTCTCTATTTAAGACTATACTATATGCACTTAAGTGAAAATAAACTGCACTTAAGTGCAGTTAGGAATCTATTTTAACTATGTCTTAGTAATCTGAAGAAAATGTTTTAAAGATTTAATAAACACGGTGTATATATATATACACACACCATTTCATATACAAAATATCGACATGGATAGAAGCTGGTAGTGGTAGATTAGTTTGTAGATTTTACTGTCCTTCAAACTTTCCAAGGTGTGCATTATTGTACCTTATCAGGGTGCATTGTGACGATTTGTGGAGTAGGTAATCAGAAAGTACGTCCTTAAAAAAGAAAGTCCAATTATTTTATATTGCTCAAATCCAAACAACTGAACTTCCATTTGTAAGCTGAGAACAATAACTAGGCAAATCTTCACATTGTGAAATCATGACATTTTTATTGCAAATGGGTTTTTTCTTAAACATTTATGATTATGGATTATCAAAGAAAAGTCTCAGGTTTTATTTGGGATAACTGGACCATTTCTTCTTCTCCACCAATTGTCCAAAGTTCTTTTAACCTTAACTGAGCCCTACTGGGTTCCACAAACCAGGAAATAAACTGCACCGAAAACTTGAGAGCCTACATCTGTATGGAGGATGCAATGTATTCTTTAAGACACACCTTTCTGTTACCAGTAGACCCTCTTCGTTCCTGCGCTTGGTGCCTGCTCTGGGTGGCACTGCAGTCCAGAGAATTCTTTTCTGTGGTGGCTGGTTGTAACTACATTAGTGGACTTTGTGAACTTCTTTTAGAGGTGCTAGAGGGGGTCAATAGAGAGAGATGAACGACCACAGAAAATGGCTACCTTATACTGCATAGCTCTTCAGTACTTGATCTTACTAGATTTCTTCTGTCAATGTTCTGATAGCTTTGCTGCCCATCTTTTACAGCTTTAACATTTTCTTAAACTTAGATGATAATATCCTTCCAAACTCAGCAACTGGAGAACAGTCTGACCCAGTTCTCAATAAGGAAGAATTCCCATTGACTTTAATGAGAAATGGATCAGGCCATAAATGAACAATTTGTATTGCCTTTTAATTAACTCAAGTGGCCAGGTTAGTCATTGCAACAGAATCACAGGACTATGTGTACAATTGGTGGTTCAGCTCTTCCTAACTGAAGGTCTATATGTGCTATTAGAGGATATAATTCATTTTATCAGAGTCTAATCTGAACTATTCTCCAAATCAATAATCATTTGAAAAGAAAGAAAAATCCTTTTTTTTGCCAGACTGCAGAGAACGACAGGTTCAGTAATGAAATGATTGACTCTGCCCTTCTTCCAAGAAAAAGTAGTTAAACTGCATGGGGTTTGCTCTGTACTTGGACAAAACATTAAAGACTGGAGTTGTGTTTACACCAAATGAAAATTGAAGTTTCCATGAACCTGAATAAGAAATAAATCTTGATTTGATAGTGTAGTCAAAGACTTTCCATCCGTGCTGGAGCATAAGTGTATGAAGCTGTTGTCTATCTGGCTGCTATATTTTACTGTCCAGTTTTTGTATTCTAAGAACTACACTGTATATCTGAAGTTCTGAAATTCTTTGGGAGTTCTCTGAGACTGAATCTGCCAGTTCAAAGTATAGTAGAATTATAAATTATGTTAGAAAAAGATAGTGGGTTTCATTCTTAGCTATTAAATTTGATTGCTTTATAATGATTTTTATAACTAGAATAACATTAATAATACTAATTCAAGTATTATTAAATACTTATAAATTATTTAAAATAAATTCTGAAAAATAATTTTTGTTATTTTTAGTTTCTATTTCTACATAGTCTTGCCTCCTGAGTTGCAGTTGGAGTTTTGAATGCAAACAAATCTCAGAAAATAACTAAAGTGAAATTATCAGCCTTTTGTCATCTAGAATTAAAGACAATACAAAAATCTTTTCAGGTTTATGTAGGCTTCATGCTGATTTGCAAAGTACCAGAGGTGCTTTGTAATGAACAAGAAGGTGAATAAATAACACTAGCCAATCCATGAGTTTTACTTGGTTCAGATTTTAAATTCTGCTTGAAGTATATAAGGTGAGCAGATGATTATGTACTGAATGCTGTAATTTTTTAATATAAGCAGAAATCAATATTTAATATCTATTGAAATCAGTGACTTCCATTGACTCCAGGGAGAACAGACTTGAGTCGGAATCATAAAAGATGGTGTGACAAAAATGTGTATTGTAGTAAATGTTAATCTTGTGAAGCAAAGTGGTTCACGTACTGAGAACATTTTTAAAAGTCAGTGCTTTTATCATTTGTAAACTGTTTGCAAACTTTAGTTTACTAACTAGTTTCAGTAGAAAAATAGGAAATAATTCAATAATAAAGGACTTAATTATAACATTAGCTGGGAACTGATCCTCCTTAACCTGAAAGTCTGCTTCTTAAAGCACTCAACAAAACTGGGCAGATATGGATTCAAATTTCTCTCTGCACATAGAAAATAGCTCTGAACTGCAGTATGGTGTGTATCTTCTGACAATGTTTTTCAGGTTTTTTTCTCTAGGTGTTATTCCACTAAGTACAGCATACTTAAATATTTCTTAGTGCAAAGACCTCAGTTTCCATATTTTATGGTTTTTATTTAAATATCCTACATTTTATCAGTCAGCAAGCATTTGAATAGCCAATGCAAACCAGAACAGATTTAATAGGAGTGGCTGAGAAAACACAAACTAATTCATAAAACACAGGCTAATGAGTAATATGATGATCAGAGCAGTTTCAGTGGGAAGTAGGAAATGCAAATATAAGTCCTGTGAATCTGAGAAGAAAACCTGAATGTTTCAGTATGCTGGGTGATTGTCTACCCTTTTTTTAGGTATAGGACAAGCTGCCACCATCTCTTTCCAATTTGTGAAGTTGAAGGTCTAGGTCTTCATTCCAATTGTTTCCTATAGTTTAAAATGTCAAAGATGTAAATAATAATTTTCTCAATTTTTATTGCAATGATATCTTTTTAGGAAGATCCAGATACAGGTTTTGGAGAGATAAAAGCTGAAAAGGAAGGTGATCTTTAATTTTTCTGGACAGAGGAGAACTGACAGATCCATTTTTCATGCAGCTTTTAGGTTGTTTTAAGTTTTTTGTTTTACTTTGCAATATTTTCTAAACTTACTCATGCATATATTATAAAATATATGGCTATGAACATCAAAAAAATCTGCTTTCTTTTTCCTGTTAAGTTAAATATCTACAGATTAAAAACTACATTACTCATACTGGTCATCCCAGGTTGAGATTTTGAGCTGTGTCTCAGGGAGGCTTGAAGCCAGGTTGACACTCAACTTTTCATGGGCTATTTCAGGAGGCAGATAAACATCCTTTAATATGGTCACAGGTCTGAGCTCCTGTATGAATTTCAGTATTATGTACTAAAACACCATTTCTCCCATGCGTATTTGGTTTGCCTCCAAGCCCTGAGTTGACTGGAAAGGATCTCAGAAAATAAACCATGGGACCCATTTCTCCAGGAGTTGCTTCCAATCTCTGACAATCAAGTTCTTTTTTCAGTTACTGTAATGTAGGCTTCCACACCTGATTTTAGATCCCCAGAGTCTACCAACTTTGTCCAGAAACTCAAAATATTTCTATGAAATTCTGTAATCCCAATTTAACCTCATGACATCTGTAATTCTATTTTGCTCATAAAACAAAAAAGGAATAGATTTTTTTTTTTTTTTTTTTTTTTCCATGTTCTAAGGCTGTCACTTAAGACAGCTGAACTAGGTATTAATGGATTCAAAAATTCTCATAATTCTGGCAAAGTCAGATTTGTCAGGAAACTCTAGGAAAGGTACCCCTACTTTTATTATTTTAGAATCTGTGGTATAGGATATACACTAACAAAAGGTAAAAATCCATTCAAGGCTGACTCGTCATGTTCTACCAAGACTCCATCTTATGCTCTTTCGATATGTTGTTGATATGTTGATATGTATGAGGTTTTTTGTCAGGTATATTCTAAAGATAATAATTTTGTTAGAATGTAAACTACTACCTATAGTACGCTTGGATGGATTCTCATGAAGAACTATCTATGCTGCAGGTAACCAAACTAATTTAAATCTTTGCCTTTAGATGAACCCTTATTTTACTTTCTCATATGTGGTATAGATTTTAAAAGCACACTCTTTATTGGCTTCCTCTGCTTATTCAATGGAAGGGGTACTCTTCTTACCCACACAAAGTCAAAGTAGTAAACTCGTATTTTTTACGCCACTCTGACCATGTTGTGTAATTGCCATTAGTTTTTTGTTAGTCATCTAACATTAGATGGTAGTAGTCATCATACTGGAACATGTTAATATTATTATAGCATGCATTCCAAACACGATAATCTAAAGGTAATCAGACATAGTGAATTAAATCTCCTAACCCATCCCCAGCTAGCAAAGGTCTGCTCTCTACAGTATGTTAGAATCATAATCGAGAGCAGTAATAAAATATTAATAGCTTTGTTTTTCACTTCTGAAATACAACATCCATTTATAAATAGGCTATGCAATGATATTAGATATTAAATTTCCCCATGTGTTTTGTTTCTTAAAGTAAATAATTAATTTAGAGGTAGATAGGCCTTGTAAGGAAGAAAAACAACTGCGGAGGTCTGGCTTAAAATGTAAAGACTTTCATGACTATAAAGTAATTATAATTGCAGGGAATAAAAATGCTACGGCTATTTTTTTATTGGACCAAAATAAATTTGAGAAATTGTAGCTATTACTTGAGGTCAGACGAGCAGATTTATTATTTTTTATATTACTTCCTCAGTGTTCTAGACAGTGTAAAGTTCAAAAGCTTTGAAAAAAGTAATATCATTTGAACACTTTTTCAAGAAATCATACTTAATATCGTTTGACTGAATATGTTTAAACAGAAAGACATTACAGAATCTGAGTCATATAGGATGTAGAAAATGCATGCTTGAGCAATTCAAGAGGTTGAAAGTGCTTAAAGAATTTCTACATTTATTAGAAACCTAAATTACATAGGCATATATATTATTTAAAACTACACTGCTACTGTATCATCTATAGTTACTAGAATGCATCTGAGCATTTTGTTATTTGTGTACACATGGACAACGAAAAGATTGTTTAGTCCCAGAATGGGAGAGAAAAGTATTCTAATTACAGTTTGCATTGTTTTGCCTGTGGGCTCCCCAAGAGCCAGTCCCTGATGGGAAGCTACTGCCTCACATTCAGTGATGCATGAACTCAGGCTCTTTGTTCTGCAACAGGGAAAAAAAAAAAAAAAAAAAAAAAAAGTATCTGTGCAGTGCTATTTCTTGACTAATGCATGTAAAAGGTTATTGTACTTGATTCCTCTGCATCTGCACAGAATCTGTCCTTTTTTCTTTCCATTTCTGCATGTAACTATTGTTAGTTTCTTTCTTTTATTGTCAAAAGACATAGTGAAAATAGGGTAGAATCAATCTTTTATGTCTCTGGCAAGAAAGACTGATTTTGTGAATTTATACATTGATATCTGAATAATCACTTATTATGTAAACTATCCAGAATATGTAGATGAAGGGGAAAGTAAGCTTATAATCACCTGTTCCTTCGGGCAAAATACACAAGCTAAATCAAGTGCAACCAAATGTTATATTATTTACATGTCATGCAGATTTATTTTCCAAAACATATTTGACAAAGTATTGAATTCACTTATGAGTATATAATAGATCCTGCTCATACGGAAGCTCTCTTTTATACTATTCTCTGAATAATTAAATCATATGGAAAAAATGTCAGAAGATGAAATAAAATGTATTTATTCCAGCCATATCTTCCCACAGCATGACATGTCGTCTGAAAACAACACTAAGCATTTTATGCCATCTGTGCTGGTTGGGGGTACATTTACAGTGCATGTCAATGTGGAATATTCCTTTTCGAGTTACACACATGGCTTATAGCAATAAGCACCTAAATAGAGGGATCTACAAAACCAGACAGCCATCGATACTTGGTTCACTTTCACCCACTCCTTGAGCTTTGTTTTATCTTTGGGAGATGAAGCTTGTTCATCATGCTGTCATTCACAGCTTTATACAAATATGTTACTACAAAGCTTGTGCAGTAGTGAATAGATTTTTATGAGATAAATTGAATATTAAATGTTAGCATCATTTAAGTAAAATATTAGTATTCCTTAAAAGATATTATATTTTATAAATTTTTAGATTTTTTTTTTAATATTAAGAAAATGCAGGAAAATGTTCAGAAAAGTACCATCAGTCCCCAGGGACTGTACATAAAGCAATTTGTAACTGTAAGTCCTAGCTTCTAGTTGTACATAACTGATAATCACTGTATACCAGATCTCCCTAAGTGATCTGTAGAATCAAAGAATGAATTGTTTCAGTCTGCACATGCTGTGTAAATTGCGTCTTTCAAATCACTCTCTCAAACAAGGCTAGAGTGTATTTAAGACTTGTTGCTTGCAATTATTACCAATGAAATTACAATAATTTGATGTCTACATTTTTTTCTTAACTTGTGAACAGTTAAGAAATGGTCTCACCACACAAAAATATTGCAGATCAAAATGGTCTTGATTCCCTATTTTGTCCAAGTAGAGCTATGACACTTGTGACAAAGGCCTGCTAGAAAGTAGTTTGAAGCTCTCTCACTCAGAAAGATCCATCTTCAGCATAAGGTAGAGCTGCAGAGGACAGAGGATGAGTCTGCTTAAGAGAATTTTTTTGTCATCCTACATGTATTCCCATCAGGAGTTGGGGGGACTATCTCCTTACATGCTGGGGATTCTTTTCTCACCTACCCTGTTTATTGTGCAAGAATTTTCCTTTATTAATTAGTTAGATATTATTTTTCACTTAATCTTTGTTAAGCATTAGGTTTTTGATCTCAGTACTTATGTAAATTACGCTGCATAATTTCACAGCAATGATGAAAGAATTTCCATAAAACAAAAGGAAAGGGTCAGAAAGCCTATGCGTTTGATTAGTGTATGCATTTGTATGTGTTTTGATTAGTGAGAAATACTATTTTCTTGTTACAGTATTGATCACTTACCTCCTGTTCAAAAATGCTGATTATCAATGTTAATTATCAATGCTAATGCCTCCTTAAAGGACATTCAACTTTGAAACACTTAGGAAGCAGAATCTTGACACTAAGAAGTATGCAGTCTCCTGAGGGGAAAAAAACCAAACCAAACCAAAACCAGGATACATTGATTATTGCCAATTCCTGTTGTAATTTAATTTATAACTAAAATTTGGTCTTCCCTCATTTTGTTTAGTTAAATCTGTCTAGAAACATTTCAGGGTGCTTAGTAGCTCTGTTATTTTGTCTCAGTGATGGACTCTCAGCATATACATACTGCATTATACATATACTGTGTATAATCTATATGGTAAAGTCTGAACAAGGACATTTAAAAATGTATTATGAACAGTTCCATCTGGTGGAATGAGCTGTCAAAATGACTTTTTTTTTTTTTAATTACAGTTGAGTGAAATTGTAAGAAATTATGATAGGCATTTTTTTGTAGAGAAATATTTCTTTTATTGAACTAGCTAATAAAATTGGAGAAAAGGTTATTTTCTGATATTCAAACTCCAGGTTCACTTCGGACTGTAATATATACCGAAATTTTTGAAAATGTATTTGTTGTTCTATCCTGAGTTGCTGAATTACATCTGGCCTGAAGTTTCAGAGAAGATTTCCTAATCACTGCATTTCATAAAGTCTGGTCATTAGAATAATCATTAAATATTTCTTCTTCCCAAGAAACACTCTTGTACACGCAGTTTTGCAACACAGTTCCAAACAGGTTTTGCATGTAGCCAATCTGCCCCCCAGAAGTAGCCTTAAAATCTACATTTTAGATCTTCATACTTAGCTCATTTCAAGAAAATAAGTTATGTGTTTCTTCTCCATCCTCCTGTGGCCTATTATTAGCAAAATTATCAGCCTACTGCATTCCAGGTGGTGACAGTGCTACACTACTGTTATGTGTTGCTTGCAGATTGTTCAACAGAATAGAGCATAGTCAAGACAGATTTAATCTTAAAATATGTAGTACCAATTATGAAAAAGGCAAGACAAAGATAAAATCAATGGCAATAAGATAAACTCTCGGTAGATCTGTCAGCAGTTTTCTTTGAACAAGAACACAGATAAACATTAAGCTTTGTAAATATGGTAAAAATTGAAAATGTGCATCATATATCAAAGGAAGAGAAATATTGGCCAAAGTGTATTTTCATCCGAAATAACATTACTCAATTACCTTATGCTAATTTATTTAGCAGTTGTAATAAAGGCCCCTGAAGATCAAACCTATTTTGTTAGTGTTGGAGAAAGTCTAACTGATGAAAATCTGATGATAGGTAACAGATTAAGCAATATAAAGTAATGTAGTCTAGGTACAAAAAAGATACATGTTTAGTTCAACTAGTTTCTTGGCGTAAAAGACCTTCATTTCTTCAGTCTCTACGTAAATACTGTCCATATCCAGACAGCTAGTGAATAACAGGTTGGTTCTGCTCTTAGCTCTGTAATAGCACAGAGAAGATTGTTTACAGCAATACAAATCGTATACTCTAGGAGTAACAAACAGAGAAATACACTTAATCAGAAGCATTTATGCTGCTGCTGCTTTTTTTTTTTTTTTTTTTTTTTTTTTTTTTTTTTTTTTTTTTTTGTGTACTGCTGATTAGGCTCAGGAAGAGAAATTAATCTTCAGCCTTATAGAGTAAGTTGTCTATTCTTTCGTAACATCTGTCTTTCTCCCACATTAATGTTTTTTAGTTTGAAGGAAGCATTTGCACTTCTGAGTCACCAGTCAGTGGTGACAGTTTGCTCATGCCTCAGGATATTGAGTCCAATGGTTTCATGCATATTAGTCATCTCATTTGCAACATTCTGAACATGTCCTCTTCAGGCTTACCTTAATGCACAGATTTTTTTTCAGATACAAGTTTGGTAGACTTTCAGAAATCATATAACAAAAGAATAAATGGGATACTATGGGAACCTGTACTTGACAGCATATGAAAAGTAATTTTAAAAATCTCATTTTGTTTTGCAGTTTTTGAGAGCGGTCCCTTTTATTTGCTTGAAAATTCAGCTTGTCTGGTTTCAGTTTTAATTATACATGCTTATTTACTTTACTTTTCAACACCCAATACAAACTGGTGAGCATTGAAATTAGCAGAGGTTTTGTTATTGACTTCAGTGGCACTCAGTTTTCTGTCTACGTGTCTCTGTGCCAAATCTTGTTTGTGATGCAGACAGTTGACATTTGCTATTGTTAGGATCTGGCCTTCTGCAATTATTGTGTTGTCTTTGTTTATTTATTTTCTTATTGTTATTGAAACAACAGGAATGTCTGGGTGGTGTAAGGTGAAAACATTTCATGTTTTCACATGGGTAGAGGATGGATTTACTATCTTCTCATATAAGGAATTTTCTAACACTTGTTAACATGACATGCAACTAAAGAGTGTATATATATGTGAAAATGATGGCATAATATAGAGGCTGATAAATATATTCTGAATCTTGTTTAAATAGCTTACCTTTTCCAGAGTTAGGTTCAGTGGCAAAAGAATTTACAAACACAAGAAATGGGCAACGAAATTCTACTACTATTAAGAAAAAAAATAGTAGAGAAACTGAGGTGTTTTGATTTGGCTGCCGGAGCTGATAAACCAGTTCTAACTGCTGAATTACAGGTTTAAAACCTTAGTGTTAGCTGATATACCTTCAGGGCTCCCTGGCCACTCAAGAAAATTCACCAAAACCTTACACTGAAAAGAATGCTGCAATATCAAATAAAAACATCATTCCATCAAAGAACATAGTATGTCACAACACATTCTCTTAATTTCCATTCCACACAGTTTACAGATGAATCACTCAGAAGTGCAGGGAATCACATGCTGTTCATTATTGATTTAGGTATGAAATGTTTCAAGTGTGTATTCTTAAATCAGCACCAAATAGGCGACAATGTCTTCATTTAAATTAAACTATAACAAATCTCGTGTACTCTGATAATTCTTCAATATTATGGGAGCTTAATCCTCTGTAACATTGCTTTGGATGTATTAGAACATAATGAAAGAAGTGAGACTTTACCAGAAGTTTCATTGTGAAAAGTTTGCTATAACAATGTTTTATTATATTCTTATTGAACTTCAGCGACTAGAAAATAGGATCTTTTCTCCATTGTTTGAAATTAATTACAAACATTAAGCAAAAGACAAAATCAATGGCCAAATTCGCATTCTAGTTTCTTTTATGATTACAACTACACGAGATGTGCTAATATGTAGTTAAGGTTGCTGATACAAAATTCTAAATACAAACATTAAACACCCAGAGCATCATGAGCTATGATTCATTCACCAATATAGCAATCATTAACTTTTAACACATTTGCATATGTAAGTTCATGTAAGCAATCCAAATTTATAGGACAGTCTTCATTGTGATTGCGTGTATATGTATGCATGGGTGTTTATTAGTATGCCTGTGTGTATATGTATCTCTCTAGATATACATATCTCCTATCATACGGCACTTTAGAGCACCGAGGGCTAGCTTGAGGGCAAGGGAAACATCTGACAAGTAGCAAAGAGGGCTGGAATGCGTGACACTAGTGGGAGTAAGGGTACAGCATGGATTTCTCTGTAAATGCAAGATATTACTCCAAATCTTTCTTCTCTCACCAGTTTTAAGATAAGTAGCAAAAATATGGATAAAATGTATAGAAATACTTTATGTTGTTAATTAAACACACAGCGTATCTGGGAGATTTTAATCAATATTTACATATATAGTAAATAACGCATTTATGAAGTTTTAAGTACTTAAAATTAGAGAAACCCAAAGTAACATATTATGCCACTGATTTGTTCTCTGTTAATCAGTCATTTAAAAGATTTTCTGACTTCAAATCCTTTATTTGAATCACATAAAACACTCACAAATATTCAGTCTAATAATAACTGATTTGAGTTAAGGAATAATTTTTTTTACCTATTCAAAAATCAACAAAATTAATTTTAACTACATTTTCAAAACACCTGTAACTATGGATTTACAACTAGCAGATCAAGAATAATCTAATTATTCTAATTCCATGGAAAGATTATTTTGACAAATAAATAATGGAATAAACAAAAAAGGTAAACTCTTCCAGTTAATATAAGACTCTTAAATTGTCAAATATACACAGCATTTATTTTGCAAACAGGCCATTTAATGATGCATGTTGACATAGTATACAAGGATCTTTCAATTGATTTGTTTTGGATTGTATGACACTGGTAAGAAGTGTAATACATGGAATTAATCTGATATACTAGGTGTATTAAAGTCTGGCTTACAAGCAGATGTCAAAATGCAGTCATCTGTGGGAAGATACCAATGGCCACAAGCAAAGAGATCTCTCAGAGGGAATTATTTCCTGTTTGTCAATGTTATGATCGATTGTACAAGTAGTTACAAAACCTTTGCAGATTAAAATCTCTTGTAAGGTATGAGAAAAGTAAGATGACTCAAAAGTTTTCTTAATCACCAGATAGTAGAGAAATAAATTTAATATAGCTAGGTGCAACGTACTAAAGTTAGAAAAAAGTATACACCTTGTACTTACAAAATAGAGCTTGTCTTTGAAAATGACAAGTCAGAAAAGATCATAAGGTCATTGAAGATCATTGCCTCAACAGGAATTCTCAGTGCATAGTATAATATAATGTTTATAAGAGGACTATCAAATAGGTGTCTGTGAACATTTCATTATAAACTATTGTGAAAGTACTGTGTTCACTTTATTCACACTTCAAGAAGAATATGTAATATTAGAAAGTTTTCAGTGTTCTAGAATGAGAAAAGATGCCCTGAAACAGGAAATTTACAGGCTTCAGTTTAGTCATTTATACACTACAGAAAGTATTGAGAGAGGACTTAGTCATTTGACATAGCTGCTAATGACAAAAAAACAAGGGTAGAAGCTCTTGGAAGCTCTTAATTTTGCCAATAGAGGATAATACATTTTCCAAGGACTAAAACTTGTTAGCTTCAAACTCAGCTTACATTAAGTTCTAGTTGCAAGTGTAGTTATTATGCCCTGGAATTATTTATGTGTTATATTTAGGATTCTACAATGGCCTTTAAGATAGTACTGGATAGTTTTATTAAAGAAATATTTTAATTCCATTCTGAGGGAGGACATTGTCTTGTATGCATAACCTTAGATTCTATGGCTATGTTTGTATTAACAAATAAAATATCTCAAACCTGTTCTCTGGTGGCTCAGCACCTGTGCCTGAATGCCTGCTAACAGTTAAACAGTATGGGCAATACTGGAGCAGTGCTTGGCCCATGCTGTGGCCCTGTTTGTTTCATTAATACAGTTGAGATCTGTATTTTTTTGCAGTGGGAGAGATGCACCAAATGTCCGCAAACATCTAGACTAAAATCTCTCAGTTTTCTTGAACTGCACTACAAAATTTGTAGTTATTATATTCACTGAGATGAATTAATAAAAGAGACTAATTCTGCTAATGATCTTGGTCCCCAAAACCTTAACAATCAACAGACTTCATCAACTAATAAGGCTTAGTAAACTCTATAGCTACTAAGCAATACGAGGTAGGTAATCTTTCTACTTTGCTACCAGTCTGGAAGCACGTTTTGAAACTTCAGGAGAGTTAATGATATTTTAACTCGGTTCTTCAAAAGAATCTTCTATATTAAACAGCCAGCCATTACACAATAACTGTGGAATCAGGAGAAGAATGGACAGGCAAGATTGGTGGAACTGAGGCCACTGAGTTACTGAATGTCATGAGATTCGTAGATTTCAAAGTCAAAGAGATAAGCAGACCATCAACTGATGTTGATGCCTGATAATGTGCGTTTGAATAAAATGAGACTCTTATTGAAAAAGGGAAAGCTCAAAGGTTGACAGAATTCTAGCCTCCACAAAGGCATCCACGCCTTATTTGAAGCCCCTGTTTGGTTTGCATTTCTTCTAGTGACCAGATGTTCTTACTGTTGAAATTGCATGCCTAATCTGCATTGAGTTTTCAATTTGCATTTGAATTTGACTTTGGTACTCAGCATTTTGTTCTAGTGATATCCCTCTTCATAAGATCAAAGAGCTTTTTAGTAGCTAGTATTTTCTTCCCATGAAGATATTTATGTACTGTAGTCAAGTTACTTTTCATTCTTTCAGAATAGCTAAAACACATTGCACTTCTGAAGTCTCACACAGTATGGTGCTTTCTCAGGCTTTGCAGTTCTTTGCTATACCTCTGCCATTTTTACACTATTTTTTTCTATCAAGACACAGGATCAATACAAATATTCAAGAATTAGCCTCACTGAGACTATAAAAATTCTTCCTGCTTCTCTCACTGCGCCTTTTTAGTACCATATAAATAAGTACTGGCTTCTTTGCAGTGGAGATCTACATCGCCTATAAAGCCAAAGGTGCAAGGCTTTACATTGAGCTTAAATATTTTTAGGTAATATTTAGTAAAAAAAAAGATAAAACCATATAGAAGAATGAGTGAAATAAGAGAGCAGAGTTGAGAATAGGAAAAGGTATGGTTCAAACTGAAATAAATAAAGTATGAGATAAAATAGAATAAGCCTGCAATGAACAGTAGATCAGAAGTGACCAAGCTGGGTTATTAAAACTGTAGGAGACGATGTGATGTCATCAATGGCTGGAGATCCTTCTTCATTCTGATTTGGTTTTGTCATGGTTGACACCTTCCTGCAGAATGTTTCAAGCCTGGGGGAAAGAAGAAAGTGCCATATCCTGGCCCTATGTGCCATGAAGTCAAGTGGTCTCCCTTGTAGAGTTCTCGATCCCTGGACTCCACAGCAAAAATGTGCTACAAAGGGACATTCCCTCCCCAGAAGACCTCACGTTCTAGAGTGCAACTCTGCCATTAACAGGTGGAAGAAAATAGACAGAGAGGGGAAGCACCAGAAAACAATGCACTGTATGAAAACAGTGGTCAGAAAAACAGCCATCTAGCAGTTGTGTATGTGAGGGTTTTGTTGCGGTTATTTTTATCATCGTGGCAAAGAAAGATTTTAAATAGGGCAGTGATCATAGCTGTGTGGACATTTACAGACATTATATAAGCGTAGCACATTTTTGTACATGTTCTTACAATTTACTTTTGTTGACATAAAAAGATCTGTTTACTTTAAATCTGGCCCTGTGCATTTTTTCTCTAGTTCACTGGAATCATATAACAAGACGTGCATTATGGCTTAATTTATATGTCAGTCATTAACTATTATAGGCCTTCATTTGTAGCTTTGTATTAAAATCTACAGGTTATTATTTAATGAATCTGTTTTAAATAATGCATAGTTCTTGGAAACACTTTCAATTTTATATTAACCAGTGTATGCAAGATCTTATAAAACCCTCATTGGAAGGTTTAGCTTTTTTATACGTGGTTGGCGTTCCACAGTAGCCCAAGCTAATCTACATCCTACTTTCATCTTTCTCTGCTACTAGAAGTTGTGCATTCCTGCTCATTCTCTTGGGCCAGGGCCAGTACTTGCCTCACCCTCATCTTTTCCCTACTAATGAATATGATCCATTGAAAAGATTGCTATCAGGCTAGCATGCTGAAATGGCCTAACACAGTATGAGATGATCGAGTCAGAGTTGATAAAATGAAGATGGTGGGAATGCAGAGTGAGTTGGGGGAGACAGGTAGAGTCAGAGATAAGATGTCAGGAGACATCATTAAAATGTCACAGTCTGCTGTCATGGGCTAGAAACCATTGCCTGAACAACCAACAGCAAAGCCAAGAAACTGGAGAAGTTTTGTTGGCTAAGCAGGGAAATCCCTTCACTGAATCAGGAACAAAACAATACTCCCCTATAGTACTGAGGGCACCCTGTGCTTCTGAATATGCTGTTTCCCAGGCTCAAGAGCAGCTGTACTTACCTTTTGAAGTTCATAGCAGAAATTGTCCGACTCAAATGCTTAGCCAAATTTGTTCTGAAGACTCTAGTGTTAATAACTGTTATTCACGACCTTTATTGTATTTTTCAGTAATAGATATCAGAGCTGATTTATTACATTTTACTGTGATCTTGTGATGATTGTAGAATAACCCTCTGATGTTATTGTGGTATTTCCTGCATGATCTGTAACTGTTTTAAAAAGGTAATATTGACCTACTTAAATATGTGTATAAAGAGAAATTGAGTCTCCAAGATAAATATACCCACCTATTGACTGTGCCAAGAATACATCTCTTATTGTGTACTCCAACCACTAAATTACTCTGTTGCTATTACCCCTACCACCCCTAATTTCTCCTAAAGCACAACAGGTACAATATAGAGTAATTTTCTTTCATACTATCCTAAAATAGTACATCCTGTGCATTTGGATGGTTTCTGCAATTTACTCCGAGACATCTTTTCACTGTATGACAGAAGACTGAAAATCTTGCAATTATTTGGAATGACATTGTCTAGTAAGATAAATAGGATGACAATGTTTAAGATAAATTAAAAGAAAAATTAATATGTTGATCTATCTTTTAAAACTGAATTTAGCTAAAGATTTAATCTAAAACCAGAATTACCCTTGATTTTCGTTTCCTTATAGGATTTTTAGTCTAGCATCTCCTAAATGGAAGTTACATAGTTTAGAAGGATGAAATTTCTTTTAAAAATTGAAATCTATGGATTGAATTACATGTTACCTCAGTTTAATCAAAATACATATTAGCAATTCTAGTTATTTCCTATTTCTTCTGCAGTGTTATATAGCTAAAGCCAACCAAATGAACCATCATACTAATTTTGATGGGGTATAACACTGGTATAACACAGCAGATAATTACTTCTCTTTGCTTAGTGTAATATAAATCCATAGACATTTGATTTATGTGTAAAAAGTAGACTGCCTGGTAGGGAACAACAAAGAATAACAAATAACAGACAAAGAATACTCAGTGACAAATACAGATGGAAGAGTAAAAGTTGATTCATTCAGAAATTTTATGAGCTTATTCATTATGCTGTAGTGTCATGTACTGCACTAGAATTTCTTTTCAGTTGAGTTCAATTCTAAATCAGAGTTACGGAACTTTGTTCTCTTCTGGTTTTATTTTTCACATGGAGTGCAGCACCATATGTTAGGATTTTTTGCAGGAAAATGTTATTTGTCTTGTATATTATTTCTGTAGTATCAAAAAACCTAACAGAACTGAATTTAGAGGCTAACACATTTTAGTGTGTGCATTGTCAGCATCTGGCACTATAGAAAAGATGCTCCTGAAATAAATTGTAGAAACCACCCAAAATACATATTTCTTCCAGTGCTAAATGCAACTAGTAGTATGTACAAAATGTAACACACATTGTCATTCTAATATGTTAAGCATAGCTAGATTGGCAGCTCAGTAAATGTATCTTGCAATGTCAATGTCACTTCCTGGGCCAAATCTCACCAGTAGCGAATATCTGAAAATCTGAAGCAATACTACTTTTTGTCCTGAAAAATTGTTGCCTGTACAACACAAAATTCTGTGAATGTCCTGAAGACAGATAACACAAAATCTGCTTTTCTGTAGGTCTGAGTAACTCTCAGAGGTCCCGGCAATATTAGTGTGTACCTGTCGTCTTAACATTGCTGGGGTAAAGACAAAAGAGGGAAGAAGCATAGCCAGTGGTTCAGCAGAATAAATATTTGGAGAAAAGGTTGCTATACTTTTTTTCAGAATGTGGTGGTTTAGGCCCTGCCGGGACCAGAGACCACGTTGCCGTTGTCCCTCCCCCACCCTCGGACCGGGCGGGGCTGGAAGTGAGGCACAGACCCCGGGGTTGAGATACGGAAAGGTTTAATACAACAGTGTAACAAATAACAAACTGAACAACAGCAATAGCAGCAACAACAACAAAAACCAGTAATAACAGTAAACAAGACAAAAGATATACATATAGAAATACCGCAGTGGACACAGCCAGCCTGCCGCGTGCTTCCCCAGACAAAAGCCCACAGGAAACTGTTCCCGCGCTTGGCGCATGGACCTGACGTCGGCATGGTATGAATAACCCGGCTAGACCCTCTCCCCACTGCTGGGGAAACAACCCTATCCTAGCTGAACCAGGACACAGAGAAATAAATATCCCAAGTGTTTTGATGACATAAAAATGTACTAGTTACCTTGCAAAAACACACATCTCCGCAGAACAGTCAGGTAGATGTGCAGTGTTAAGCTAACTAAAAATCTTGATTTACTAGATCAAAATATTTTACAATGTCATTCTGGTCTCTTCCAATGCTAGCAGAATGAGAGAACAATCTACAAGAGTCTTTCCTCTGTTCTTTCTAGCCTTCAGATATTTCATCAACATGATTTCAGTACTATGTCATGCTTTAGTAAGAGAACATTAGGCCAATAGATGTTTACAGTTACAGAGGAGCACAGTAGGATGCTGGAACTAGACAGAAACTGTCCTTATAGGAGGGTATTCTTAGGCCATTATCAACCAAATCGACTTGTCATCAAACATTATTCCAATCTTTTGTCCTTCCATTACTTTCCCTCTTAGTGCATCAGTCCACTTTTACAACTGGAAAGCATAGGATGTCTATAGCAACCTTAACTTGAAACATTGCTTAAACTATTTATTTCATGGTACATGAATAGTTTACTTAAGCAAAATAACGGTATATTCAGGCAGAGAAGGACCGAACATACCTCTATAGAGTTGATCATGCCAGAACACCAGTGCATTCATAAAACTTGAAGTTCTAGAGATTTTCTTTCAAACAGGGGCTCTAATCCTCCTGTATTTCTTTTAAGGATAACTTGATTAAAAATGTGAACTTTTTCTCTCCCTAAAAGGAAGCTGTAAGCAGACTTTCTAACTCAAAGCTAAAAGTTTAGCTGCCATAAGCTGTTTTTGTAAAGTATTAAAATAATTTTGTTGTGGAAAAGTGTACTTGACTACTAGATCAAGCACAGTATTTACATCCAGAAAACAGCAGGAACTTCTGACTTTTTTAAAATTATAATTTCTAAAAGTCAAGCACTAAAAAAATCGCCCCTAAATTTAAGACCCTACAACAGTCTTTCCCACATGACAGATTTCTTCTCTTTACATAATCAATCAGGTATAGTTTAACCTGGTTGTCTGATGAAGCTCCTCTCATTCCCATTCATTTATTACTGTTTCCCACGAGGAACTTCATCTGTGGAATGCTCCCTTTGTGTTGGTCCAAAGTAGCTTGATTCTCTTGACATTTCACAAAATCCTGCCAAGATTCCTTTTGGGATAAATCTGTATGCAAATAGGATTAATTTATGCTGCAAATATGTGGTAGCAGTAAAGACTTAACAATACTTGTCTTCTCAAATGTAACTGGAGTAAGCGTGGGAGTTTAAGGTGCAGAAAAATGGCCGGTTTTGTTGTATAGTTTAATTTCTCTAGAATACTGCGATACTCACCATTTAAACATAAATCAGATCCAACTTGGTATTTTGGGTAGTTATACTCTTTGCATAGAACTTTTGACATCTGGAACAAATATATTTTAAAGCTAAAAGAGGAATAATAAGATAAAAGGTCATTCTTTTAAAAAATTTGCATCAAAAAACCCCATAAATTATTTGCAACCTTCTTAAGATTCTCTACCCTTTGAAGGCTATAATTACTATCTGAAAATGGAAAAAATTTTGCTTTCACTTTCTGTCAGGAGATGATCACCTGTATTTTAAAGGCAGTTTTCTATGTTTACTGAAGAGAAGAAATGAAAATCGCATAAAGTATGTTTTGTGACCTATTGCTCTTCAGATCTCATCAGTTTCATATGAAAATACATTTTAAAATAATTCAAATTTAATTTATGAACAAATCTTCATTTCCTTCACATTCGAATTAGAATGTCTTGTACTTTCATTTGCATTTCACACAATAACAGTGTATCAAACACACTAGCAAAGAAACATTTATTCACCATATGACCTGCTCTCTTTCACACACACCCCCTTATTTTTCATATAAATTTCTGAAGTTTCCGTGTTCTGTTGCAGTGTAAACTGCATATTAAAAGTTTACCTTGCCTTTCAATGTTTCTCTTAACAAATCTGAATTATCAGGACTACCAAAGTAGCTGTGAGAAAACAGGTTCTTTGAAAAGACTTTGAGAAAGAAATAAAATCCTCTAAATTCGGGATTTTTTTTGTGGTATGATAACAATCCCAGGAGATATGAAAAGCAAGAAAGTATATTCAGTTTAAGTCAAGCTTTGGATAATATTCAGTTCAGATCATATTTTTAGTTTGGAAAATTTACTTCTTCCTACCTTTTCCATCCTGAGCAATTGCTTTCCCCTCTGAACCTGTCCGTAAGCTGAGTGGAAGTTACTAGAGTACACAGAGACACTCAGGCCCAAGATACGAAAGTGCTTATTCCATGTTTTCCTTGTTTGAAAATGCGTGTATTTCATCGAACAGGAAAAATATTTGTAATGATGAAACTTACTCTAACTGTTGCCAAACTAACATTTGATCATCTTCAAAAGCCATCTAGTATTTAACACACTTTGGCTGAACTTTATCTATTCCTTCTACTAAGAGTTTCAGGTTTTCAGAAAGAAAGAAAACAATACATGTTCACCAGTTAATTCAGCAGCCATCTCATGATGAAGTCAGTGAGTTGACAGGAGAATTTCAGGATGGGATTGCTGTACGGTTTTTTGTTATGGGCAGTAGAAGTAATTACTTGGAGTGTTGTGGCAGAGGTCAGAAGCTCGCCTTTCTTGGTCACAGAGGACACCAATTGTAGCTTTCCGAAAAAAAGTGCTGTGGGTTAGAACATGTAAAAATAGTGGGGGTACTGTTTGTCAGACCAGGTGCAAGAACAGAAAAAAAAAATCTATGCTTTGCCAGAAAGAGGAGGAGGATAGATAGAAGAGAAAAAGCACACAGAAAGGGACAAAAACATTCCTTCTGCTAAATACTAAACTATAGTCACTGGAAAGAATACAAGAGGTTATTGCAGCTCCCTTGTTGACTAAATTGTATGTTCTTCCTACAGATAGTTCCTAAAAAAGAACTGTTCTTTGTTTTCCTACGTACAGACACAGTATCTGTTGTTTATGACTATAATCATAGCATGCATAGTTTAAAATGTGGGACTATGAGATAGGCTGTGTTACTCTTTCTGGTTTGTCAGACACAAAAAAACATGTTCCTTATTTATTACTGCTTCTTTGTGATTTACTAACAAAATTTCTGTCTTTAAACTAGTTTCTCATACGTTGCTCCTACTACCCTGATCTGTTTCTAAAACATTGGACTATATTTTTTATGCCTTATCTTGAGGCCAGGGGTATTTTGTCCACCACCATATTTTTTTTTTACATATGAAAATGTAAAAATATCCCAAAATTTGTGGAGACAGAGTATCTACATTCTTGGGGTTTGTTTTGTTGAAACACTTTGTTAAACTTTGGAGAGATGCAGGCATCTGCAGCTTTATAAAGCTCATGGCTGTCACAGGATTAGCTGTTGTGGAGAGGATCTCAAATTCTGTTAGCTGCTGGGGTCTCAATTGACTGATTCTGCTAGACTACCCACTACCCTCTAGCTCAAGCACATGTACAGAAGACATGAATGCAAAGTTAGTTATAAATAGAAGGCAGTTGAAGGCTTACCTATGAAGGAATCATTCTGACTCATTTGGCAAAGATCAGATAGGTGATATGTAATACAACATTCATGTTTTCCTTTCCTGATATTTTGTTTAAAGGCCACTATACATCAGTGGTCCTCTATATCAATATATACTAGTGTTTTAACGCAGAAGCACACTGAAATAATACATGAAGTGTCTGATTATCAGAGAAAGCTCTACTTAGGTTTAAGTATAGTCATAAACTTTAAAACATTTTATTGCAGGGTTGAAGACTACATTCTGATTTTATTAACGCCTTGGAAAAAAACCCCATGATCTTTATTGTTCTATGTTAGCAATCCTCATGTTTGCTGAATCCATTTGTGTGATTATGGTCAGGTTACTATTTATTATAGCACTGGAATTTGTTGCTTTCTTTTGTACTCGTGTACAAAAGCACTTGTCAAATTTTTGAAAAATTGTGAGATAAATAATTTTCCTTGTGGGTTGTCAGAAAAGTGAGCATGTGGCAGAGATCTTCTTGACAACTGATTATCTAGGTATCTGCCAATAGCCTCAGCAGTATGCCTTTACGTTTTTGTGTTCATTTGAGTGGAGGGAAAAAGAACCATAGATGTGATTATTTTTGTGGGGTTTTGTTGTTGTTCTGTTGTGTTGGTTTTTCTTTTAAATCCACCTATATTTGGACATAGGTGTTTAGAACAACAGATAACTTTCACAACTTAAGAGCTTTCACAAAGTGACATCAAAAGAACAGATAACGAATGCTGTGCTGCAGCTGGGAATATAGTGTTATACTTGCCTTACATAAACCAAGACAGATTTTAGTGAAAATAGTTCAGAATAGATGAGGAGAGAATTCCGTTCATCCTTTCAAGTAGCTCCTCTTAGATACACTGGAGAAGAAAAGCTTTAAAGAGTATATCTGGCCTCAGCTTAAAACAATTGACCTGGCCCACAGACATAGTTTTGTAGCCTAGTCTCTAGTAATAAAGTATGTTGTGTGGTAACCCTGGTCCCTTTTCAGGAATTCCTCATATTTAGGAACTAGGTCTATCTGTTCATTACCATACTAAAAACTGTTTTGTTATTTTAATAGACCTATTAACTATTTTATAACTAAAAGGGCTAAAAAGTTATCACCAGAAATGTGTTCTGAGATTCAAGTGGAGTTTTGTTATTGATTTAAGAGGGAGCAAGAGTGAGTCTGAATCAGTTGCGTAGCAGACAAGAATGCAGATACAGGAGAGTACAGTGGTCTAAGGAAAAAAAGAGTAGAGCATGGAAAGAGACAGGGCAAGAGCACAGCATAGAAGGCTTGTTTTAACTTTCTGTGAGGTCTGGCTTCTAGACTTCAGACTAGACAGATTTGGAGACAGTCTGTACCTAAGGAAAGCAGCACAGCTTTCAATTATTTCTAGCGTGAAACTCATACCTACTACATCATGGCAGCAAATTGATGGTCAGTTCCATTATGCATTACAAGCTTCAAAATAAAAAGGTATTAACCTAGAACTACAGATGGCAAGATCACAAGCTAAACCACGTTCATGTGTCAAATGCTTATGAAATCATGCATGCTTGCATAACAGCATATCCATGTCTGGTACCAAAGAATTGCATTCCATGTATACTGTTCAAGATCCACTGATAAGAACCAGTGCTTGGCATCAAGTGCAAATCACCATGTAGATGTCTCCAGGAAAAAAAAAAAAAAAAAAAAAAAATGATAACATAACAGGCTATTTCCAATATAAATGCATTAAATATGAACATATGTCCATATTTTTCTTTCAAGCTCATCCTTTTGTTTCCCTTTTCTTTGTTCTCTTGACATTTGTCTTTTTCCCCCTCTGTTTCTCTAGGATCATGAACACTGACAAGTCTTCATATCTTAAAGGCAATCATAACTTACTGTAAATCCATAGCTCATACTAAGTCTTCACTGTAAGCCAAATCATTTTACAATAAACAGGATAAACAAAGATTTAAAAAGTCTTGGAAGATTAAGTAACATTAAACATGTAGATATGGGCAAAGTTTTTAATGGCACAAGAACCCCATTACACTACAAGTTTTGACCACCTGAAACTACATAGTTTACACAAACACAAATCCAAATACAGAATTGGTCAATAGGATTTAGAGAAAAGAAATAGGCCACAGTTAGTCCAAAGCATTGAGGTTTTCTCTTAAGTATGGCCTCACCTTTGACTTTCCTGCCATCTTTGTACTTCATTTGGGACAATTACTACATCTTTTTTATGCATAGAGAAATATACTCTCAGCTGTATCTCCACTTAATACAAAATGACTACCTGGGAATTATGAAAGTTACTGTGATGTTTTTGTTGGTGGTAAAAAATGGATTTCTTGTTTGTAAATTCATTACTTCACAGCACTTGCTAACAAGGAATGTGATACTGCTGCCATAGATGTAAACGGAAGATTTGTAATTGATTTGGGACATCAATATTAAGAATTTAGATAGCTTATTTGTAAGCTACACTTAACCATAAATATGTATTTTTCTGCTTTGAATATCAGCTGGTTTGTTTTGTTTTTTTCTTATAGTACAAGTGAAATGTTATTTTCAGCTGTTATGTGGGAATATTTATTAGCTTTTATACTTCCATAAATCTCTCCTTATGCTAGCCCTGATATGCAACAGAAGTAAAATTTGTCTTTTTTTTTTTTGTGACTGCCAAGTA
This sequence comes from Athene cunicularia, assembly GCF_003259725.1. Classification (NCBI taxonomy): domain Eukaryota; kingdom Metazoa; phylum Chordata; class Aves; order Strigiformes; family Strigidae; genus Athene; species Athene cunicularia. The sequence goes on from NW_020799097.1 coordinate 75,285,100, forward strand.
ATGTTTGGACTTTGAAACCATGACTTCATTGAGCAAGGGAAGATGCAAATTTGTGTAGTTAAACAACTGTAGTTGCAGCCATACACCTATCTGAGCCTGATTCTCAGAAGTGATGCATTCAGGGAAGTAAATCAGGATTTAAGTGTCATTTAAAAAACCCAGCAGTCAGTTTTATGGGTGCTTTTATATCATGATTTAACACCGAATGTGTATTGTTTTCTTTACTATATAAAACATAGTCAAAAGGCTTCTAAAATACAGTCATCAGGGAATCCATTCAGTTCCCTGAATGTAATCTGTTCAGTGGAATAATTTGCACCATACTGAAAAAGAGGAAATAAAATGATGCAAAATTAAAACCCTGCAATTACGTTTATAATATGAACAAAGAAATCCATGAGAAAGTACAATGTAGGTGCTTTGAACACTTTCATTTAGAAATAATTTGATTTTTAAGTGTAATAAGCATCCTTCATAATCATTAGATGTGGTACACACGTATTGAAACACTTGGCAAGTGTCTTGCTTTTCAGTAGCTGACAGACAATAAGGGTATTTTTTACACAAAGCAGTACAAGCTATCTCAGAGCAAACTAGTTCAGATACTGAGACCAGTACAGCCAAGTTTCCTCCAGGAAGCTAACCCTGTAGGAGAGTGAGACAAAGTCTCAGGCAGAATGCCACGATAACTTGTAGAGTTCTGGTGTCTCCACACAGGACTGAGAGTGCCATGTAGCTACTACCTTAAATACTAAGTATTAAAAAGAGACAGGTGTTATTGACAAAGCAGAAAGCTGGAGCATCAATGCAGAACATTTCTGTTTACATGTGTGTACTTTAACAGTAGCATTATGCTACTGTGTATACGATAGTAGTCAGTTTTGCTGGTCGATCAGTAGGTACCCCAAACAGAACTATAAAATTAGTTTTGTCTGCTGTTGCTTGATTCTCCAGTGAAAAAGCAGCTGTTGCTTTGATTTTTAAACCTTCCCAATAACATAAATGATCATCCAAATCCCAAGACGGCCTCAAAAGCCTGTCTACTCTCTGAATTCTTACCATATTTATAGTCTCTTAACATTCACTGCTATCACAGGGTGCTGCTCCAGCAATGTGAGCGATGAAGGGAATGCTTGCATAGGCTGGCTCCCTGCATTCCTGCTGCCATGGCGTCTCCGCTTTGAGACCAAAGCCAGCTGAAATGCATGACAAAACATCTTGTGACCGCTCTGTGCTAAACTTCTCACCCTATGGGGCACTGAAGGAGCAACAGTGGCAGATCTTATGAAAGAGCTATGTAGTCAAGGTTTGAATGCTCTGTTATCAGGGAATTCAAACCTTGTCAGGTGTTTAAAGTCAAGCTGGGTGGAGCTGGGGTATGACAAACATTTCACCATCCAGGTATTTTGCAAATGAGTACTTTCGGGTTTTTTTAGTTTTTGTACTACTGAAAACTGCTTTTACAAAAGCCTCAACACTGTAAACTTCATTAAAAGAATAATTCTTAGAAAATGCTCTGAGAAAAAAAATCTTTTACTCAAGCAGTCCAGGAGCCTTTTTTTTTTTTTTTTTTACACAATTGTATTATTACAGCTGACAACAGAGCTACTTAGGATGAGAGACAGAAAACTCACCCTGGCTCATGTGCAGCTTTAACTAGAGGGCTGGTTTCTCCACCCTGCCCTTCTGTGACCTGGGAGGACATCAGTCCTGCTGGCAGTACTCACAGATTTTGGATATGCATCTCTGTCAGGGAACAGGAAGAACAGTGCAGCATCATGAAGTGTGGGGACAAGCCAGGAGCCAAGGGTGACCGCAGCACAGGCTAGTGACCCTCTCCAGTGGGACAGTCCCACACAGGAACAAAGCACAACACACAGAGCCAGTAACAGCACCAGTGGCCCAAGGTCTGTCCATCAGTCCCAGCCAGAGCTGAGGCTCTACACAAGCACAGCCTAAGCAGGGAGCAAATGCCCCGTCCTGAGCTTAAATGGGCCCACAGGCAGGGGTGTGGGTGGAGGCCCCAGGTGAGGCTGCTCAGGGCAGTATGGCCTGTTAGTGCATCTAGAGCCCTGACAATCTCATTCATTGTTAAGGTGAATTATAGAGAACATAAAATAGAGAGCGTGAAGTATAATCTACTTTTTAATGTCCTGTTGCTGGTTTTACCTTCATATTTGTGACCACTGGCAGACTCTTCCAGTTACCTTCATTAACCTGATTTAATTTAAAGTGGAATTTCTAGTAACCTCACTTCTGTAGTGTCAGGTAGGACAATTAAGGAAGGATGATAGGTCGCACAATAGGTACAGCCTGTTGCCATTTGTTTACTTTTCTTCAACATTTATTTATTCCCTATAGCATTTTATGATATCAAGTAAACTCTTCACCTTAATAGTGTTTATTCACCTTGTTTTCATATAAATGACAGCAAGAAATAGGTAATAAAGATAGGCACAAATAAATTTTGAATTAAAAATTGGATGTACAGCAACTTGTTCTGTATGTGATTCTGTTTTGATACATATGATGTCCCATATTTAAACCCTGTATTAAAGCGATGTGTAGCTTTTCCTTAATCTTTCCTGATTCTCTCAGCTCTGCTTTTTTCCCTTGGCTTTTTGTAGTATTTCAAAATGCAGTAGACATTCATGGGAAGGAATCAACATCTCTGTCTTCTTTTCCACTTACTGTCCACACTGAGTATGTCATATATGGATCTATAGCCTAATTAAGTCAGAAACAATGATTATGGCTGCTCAGTATGACTTGCATATAGTTTTATTTTGCACCTTGATTATAGGAATTTACTATATCGTAATGTCCCTGTTATTTTCACAGCATGGCATCAAGGACCCTTCATCACTTTCGGAGTGAGTAAAGGGTATGCTGTTACTGTCAGTGACAGTGACTGGTTTACAGAGTTGTGTTGAAAATATTGTGTGTTCAGATTCAGTGAGATTCCCTCTGCGATGGGTACCTTCATGATTTCAAATTTCTTCTTTTGTGATGCAAAAGGACCATTTCCGGACTGGAAGAATCATGAAGTGGAATTCTTAAAAGGATTAAGAGATCACAAGATCTATAAGTATAAAGCAAGCAGAACTACTTTCTCTATACACTCCCAAAGTTGTACTGACTTTGCACTCAAAAAAATAAACAAAGCCCCAAGTAGACTACAATAGAAATACAAGTTAGAACATTCCTGATAATGAGTAGAAAATTCAAGTCAGTTTGGGAACATTTGAAACAATTTCTGATGTAAACTTCTATATGAAGCCATCCTTGGGACAGCCAAGCACCGGAGCAGATTGTCCAGAAAAGCTTTGCTGTCTCCATTCTTGGAGATTTTCAAGACCTAACTGAACAAAGACCTGAGCAGCCTGATCTGGTCTCATAGCTGACCCTGCTTTGTGTAGGAGGGTGGATGAGAAACCTCCTCATGTCCTTTCCAACTTGAATCACTTTATGATTCCACAAATCTGTGATTTTTGTGACTCAGACAATTTTCTTTACATCAGGAACAAAGCCCACCACACCATATTTCACGCCAAATGTAACTCTGGATTTCATGTAGATATATGCCCCATAACATTTTTATTTTGGAATAAAATATCAAATAGAATTGACAATTGCCTAATACAGTTACATACAGAAAATCAGACCACAGCTTTTACTAAAGAGTAATGTCAAAGCTCTACATTCCATATGGATGTCACCAAAAGTAATTGTGATTTCATCAACACAGCTGCTAGCTTTGTAATGACATGTGGGAGTAACTCTTTTTTGATGAACGTTCTTACAGCAATGTTTCCTCCGCCTTCTGCATTTTTTCCTGACATCATGACTTTAAATATGAGCACAGTTTAAAAGGCAGTAGTAATTTCTGACAAATTCTCTATCCTTGTGTAAGCAATCTAACTTATCTCTAGAATACTGTTTCCTGAAGATCCAGATATAACTTTATTCTGTAACTGTGAAATAGATATTTTAGTCTAGAATCTATTTTGTCTTGTACAACTGAATGTGAATTTAGATTTTTATGCATACACAGATGAGTGAAAGCCTTTCTGGATTCTAATTCTACAGGAGAGATTAGGGAAGAAAAATAATAATTATAAAATAATAATAGCAAGGAACTAGAAAGGATAGCAAGGATCTATTGAATGTTATTTTTTAAAAAATATTAGTATATCAAATCAATACATATTATGACAAAGAACTAATAACAGCATAATACCTTTCTATAAGCTATGCTATATTTAATGTTCTCTTGGGCTATGTAGGTGCCTCCTAAATTAAGATAAATCTGTACAGAGATGAAATTGCACAAAAGCAGAAGAGAGCTGTAAAAAAGTACTTTTATGATTCAGTGAATATCTGATTTTTGAGGAACAAATCAAGTATTTCAAGCATTATTTTAAAAAATATGGGAAAATATAATTTGATTTTTCATTTCATTGATAAAGTTAATGTCAGACCACTTGGATTATCATCTTTCAATAAGTACTTTGTGTTGCAAGAGGATGAAAAAGAAAGATGTTACCTTTCCAATTTAAAGTGTATTTTGTTCGTGATAGGGTTTTAAAGTGTTCATGAACAATCTATATTGGTTGACATATGACCTTTTTTTGACTGAGAAGAGGCAGATGTGAAAGGGAGACTCATTTTTGTGCAGCTAATAAAAGCAAGAGTCTTACTTAATCCACACACAAATAGTTTGCAAGTTCAGTTACTAGATAAATCAGTGGGATAAATATTGTGTAAATTTTCTGATATCCTTCCCTTATGACAATAGTCTTGGTGAATTTAATGAAAGTAGTAAATAATGAAACATGAAGCATTTAACAAAGCAGTTGATAAGGAGATTTGTAATTATTAGTGTTGTTTGAGGTAAGAGCTTTCTATTAGATTCTAGTAAATAAGGTTCAGTGACTAAATATTACGAACATGTTTTGAATTAGTAGTAGAAAAGCAGCTTTTAATGGGAAAGTTAATTTATGGAAGATTTACACAATTTCAAAAGACAAATATTTTGTTAAGTGGTTGCACTTATAATTACACCTTTATGGTATACATTTCATTTGTATGTAGCTTTTGCTTTAATAAATGAATGGTGTGCAAGGACGTGTTTGTGTTATGCTGAGATCTACTATAAATCTTTGTAAATTATGAAAGGTCCATCTATTCGGTTATCTTCCATAACTGAAGGTGAACCAGCAAATATCTAATCAGTGCTCTAATAAGACATGATATCCCTAACATTTTTTTAATTTATTTTTATTTGCTGTATTCATATGTCATTAACTAAATCTATCTCAGAGGCCTTGTTGGCTACCTCACGACCAAAGGGCAAAACCACCTAATGTTAGCCATCAGAGTGAAAATAGTGAGGGAATGCACTTCAGAAGCTACAGATAAGAAGGTCTCTCAAACATATGAATACTGACATATGCAATGAACAACATAGATACAAAGATGTCAGCTTACATAATAAATGAATAAGCTATATACCATATCAATAAACATGTTTTAAAATATATATTTAGGTGTGAAATTGAAAACTCCAGTTCTAACTGTTGAGAGGGTATGGGGATGGAGCAAAGTAGTGTTGTATTAAACTTAAATATAAACCATTTACTTGAAATAATTACTATATTGTAAACTTATGCAAAACCTTTATGTTATTATGAAATATCATCATGGATGTCAAACAAGTTTCAGTTCAAACAAAGAAGTGAAAATCTTACTCCCGAAGAAGAATCAAATATTAATAGAAATTCAGCTCAGATATTCAGTCCATATCACGGAAGAGGTTAATTTCATTCCTTTCCTGGGACCCTTCTGCTTAACTCCTGGCAACCTTAACGCTTGCACTGCTTGCATCAGTCACTAAAACAATAAAAAGTCTGGCATTTTTTCCTCTGTCCCCTGACTCCCTTATGATACAGAGGAACAGTAATTTATCCATGTAAAATGGCCCTTTTCTAGTTGTTTGTTTTGGGTTTTTTTTTGACTGGATCAGCACAAGTCTTCAGAAGGGTCTGGTAACACAACACACCAACAAATGCATTTTGAACAGTTCATTCAGCAAGTGTTGTGTAACACCGAGAAGGAATTAATTTGAGCACTACTTTAGCTGAGCAGTAGCCTTCACTGACTCATTTAACAGTTGTGTAGTTTGCCCCTGCTATCTGTGGTACTGTTAACCTCCTACAGTGCATTTATTTAAAGTGGCCATTCTGCATGACACTACCCTAACTTCCCTTCACTGGTGTCAGAAGAGACTTGTAAGCTCACCTTTCTCTGCAGCAATTTCTTCATCAGTTTCTTTGTGGAAGTATCTTTATCCTCAGTTGACATCTGTGAGAGCATTACGGAGAAGAAGTCAAAGACGGCCTCTGGGGAACTGGAATTGAGGTTGAAGGTCTCACATTTAAAAAGTCATTTACTTCTGGTTTAGTTTTGCTCTTAGGCATTATTCACAGCTTTGCTCTGTCTTCAAACAAAAGGAGCAGTGGCCCCACTAAAAGAAAAAAATCTGAGGCTGTTGAATGTGCTTAGAGTTAGTAAATATTAACTTGGGCTTTCAGGAGTCAATCCACAGTATGTCTTTAAAGGAAGAGAGCCTTCGCCTTTCATTGCCATTGCCAGTTGCTTTACTATTTTCATTCCTTTCTTACCAGACAAAGTATTTCTAATAATACTTTTTCACAGCATGAGGTTTTGTATGTCAGTGGGGTACAATTCTTCTTCCTCAGTTGATTATTGTTGTGATAAGTTGTTTTCTTGTTGATACCAACTAAAATAAAATACAAATGTTTACAATCAAATGCACAAAAATATTTGTTTTGATACTGGTGCCGACTGCAAAAATGTTCCAGAATAGGCTTGCAGAAATCACATGCTCAAGCTTTGATTGATCTCACATGAATGTCTTATTGTTTGTTTTGATTATGGGAATGTCAGTGTATTGACTTCATCATCTTCACATTAGAGGATTTTTTCACCTAAGTATTTGCATGTATTATTTTCAGACTTTTTACTTCTCAAGTAACATAAAACTGAATTTATTTAAATAAGGCTTACTTGGCAAATAAGTAGGGCAGGGTATATTCCTCACTGACAAAAGTGTTTTGATAAGAAGCGTAAATTTTTATCTAAAGGAGGAGCACACAATACTTACTGATTTCAAAGGGAATTGTTCCCTCTCATTCTGAAGTAAATCTGACCCAAATAATTTAATCTATCAAGGTAGCCAAAAGTTAAAGTGAATATAGTTTAGACACTGTGACATTTTTGTCATTGTTTTTCACTTTCAGTTAAACAAAGGACGGACAGTTAAATATTTTAAAAGAACAAAATTAGCAGTTTAGTAAGTAACACTGATTCAGAATAAAATAGTCTTCCCAGCTTTATCTCAGTAGACATTTCTGTCCTAATTTAATCTCATCATAATGTTATCAGCCTCTTTCTTTATGAGGTATGCATAAATAGGTGTGCAGATATGGATGACAAAATAACTCGGACACATATAGATTAATGTTTGCTAGTCATGGTCTCTACAGTCATTACCAGTATCACAGCTACTGGCCTAAAAGTTCCACACTGTCTTTTAGTGAATAATTGGGAAGTGTCCCCACTGCAGCAGCACACTGAGATGTCTTAGCTATGATCAAGCAATCTGGAAGGACAACACAGTTCAGGGACAAGCAGAGGTAGCAACCTGGATCAAGAGGAGTAGAGCTGGATCACTGGGTGCTGACCTGGGAGTCTCTCAGTAGGGTTCCACTGCCCTGTGTGGACATAACCGAGTGATTTCATTTGCCACTGTAGATATTGCTAATGAATTCCTCTAAAATGTTCCCACATGGTTACATATGTGACTAACTTTATATTCAAGCGTATTTCACCAAGGGCAGTTAAAATGTTTGCTATGCAAACTAAGTGTTCATGTGCTTGCAGGGTCAGTGTTTAAATGTCTGTACAATATAAGAAAAAATAATAGGCATTTTATCAAAGTATGTCTACCATTTTGAAGGCTTCTGCTTTATAATATCTTCGTTTGTCCCTCTGCATTTGCGTTTCTCAGGTGAAATTTTACTGTAAATATAAAGCCTCTAATTTCTGGGAAAAAGAAAAGAGTTCGAGTCATATTCTTACTCATATTTTGAAAAGTGGTCATCTTTAGGCTTTTTTTATCCAGAGGATCAGTCAAAGCATTGCAGCATCTTTCTGTTGTGATTGTCAGGAAATAATATTTTTTAAAAAGAAATCTAAAATAGATTTTAATAGCAAAGAGAGTTGACACAAATATCTTTCACTTTTACTCCAGTAAAGCAAAGAACTCTCAAATTACATCTTTTACTATTATTTTCAAAACTTTCAATATTATGGGATAACCTGGTATTACAGTATCATTTGTCAGAGCATCAGAAAAAGCTCTGAAAAACATTAGCCTCGGTTTGAATTCCATGTCGTTGTCACTTGGAGTTTTAATATCACTGTAAAGTACTACAATTTTTCCCACTAAATGGCTCACAGCATCAAACTTCTATTCTGTTTCTTCCTCCAGTAATCCTCTAGGGTCGCGTGTTTTTTAATGAATACAGCCAGCAAATCTGCTGTACACAGGAGTGATCAGGTCAGCTCCAGAAGGATTTTTCAGGCTAGATCTGTACATTTTATAAAGAGGCATGTGGTTACCCAGTAGTTAATGTCTACCATAAATATGGGCTGCTTCCAGAAAAGGAAGTCCTTTACCACTGCCTGCCCTCTGTCCCAGACACCAGCTATTCATTTCAACCACATTCCCAGTGCCAGCTCATGGGGCCATGCGGGGAGTCGGATCAAGGCAATGGCTGGGATTATAACTAACAATTGTCTTGGTTTAGGTTTCATGTACTGATGGGGAATATCATGATTTGTCCCTTATGTATATGTTCTTTTTTCATGTACTATTATATTTTATTTCTATAAAGATTCTTTATCATAAAGTCTCCAGGTTCTTTAGCTCAATGCAGGAAGAAATTGAAGCCATTCGACTTGGATAGCTTTATTCACAAGAGGTACATTTTCAGGCACATTCTGTACTAGATTAGGAACTTCCTCTGTATAGGGAAATAGTCCTTTGCTTCCCAAAAGAAAAAGTCAAATGCTGTAATTTGGAATGAAACTGTTTGAAAAGATAAGTAATCCTAGTAATAATCTCTTATATGAGCAGTCATAAACATAATAGCTAATGAAAATGAATTCTTAGAGTGTTTTCCAAACATTTGTATAGAAGCTTAACTTGAAGACATAGATAGGGTCTGTTCACTTGAATAAGACCATGCTCTCAGAACTGGGACTATCAGATATAACCTTTTTATTTATTTATTTATTTATTTTAATTTTTATTCTTTTCATAGAGTGAATCGTTGCTTAACTACAATCCCTGTCTTCTGACTTTTAAAAAGGAAATATTGTTTGATTACTGTTTTGGAGAACAATTCAGTACATTTAAAGTGCTGTTTTCAAAGGTATGCTAAGAGATTGTTTAATTTTATTAGGAATTTTTGTACTAATTAGCAAATAAATGATGTTAGGCTAGATCTGACACAGCTACAGCAGTTATTCCTAAAGAAGTTCAAAAAATAATTTTTGACTCAATAAATAAATGAAAAAAAAAATGGAAGAAAAAGCATTTGAGAATTAATTAGATACTGTTTTAATCAGATCAACATGTTTTGTTTCAGTGTACAATAGTATGACCAAAACCAAAGTAATGGACTTTTTCTAAGCATCTTTCCCAGACAGGGGGCACCAGAAATTTACATCATTAACAAACTGTTTTCTAACAGTTGCTGCTCATTATGGCACAGAATCTTGGGCTCAGTTCTCTCCTTTATTCTGAGACAGGTTGCACGGAAGAATATATTGCTTTCACTCTATTCTGCAGTCTCTTTGTTGATGTGTTAATAGCAAGTACAGGCAAGTTACTTAGATTCAGAGTTTCTCTTGCTCCAAAGTAACTCTCCCGAAAGGCGGTCAGTGTGAATTCATAGGTGGTTCAGTGACAGTTCATTGAGAACTGAAAGTGGTCTTCAATACCCCAGGGAAGAGTACCCTAGCTACTCAGCTAGTCTGTAGAAAGAGGACATCACTTTTGCCATGCTGTTATGCTGTACTAATATGTTTCACCTGCATCTCTTTGGTGAATTCAATATAAATATATAGCTTGTTTCTGGATGATGAAAACTGAGTTTTTAAGTCCAATATATTGTGAAAACCAGAAACTAGCCTGCCTTTGTCACCCTGTACTACTCATGAAGTTATTACAATGCTGGGAAATTAAAGTTCTAGTTAACCAACTCTAATTGCTGGTTTTGAAATAGTTTTATTCTATTATTCAGAATTAAAGAGTCCATTCAGAAACTAGTTTTCCTAAATTCAATATCTATGACCTATTTTGAAAATATTTTCATAGCTTCCTTTGTCTCCTATGATTTCTATTCCTATCTTTGATCTGTACTTCTCCTACGGTTTCTTGCCGTTGTCTCATGTTGATGAAGCTACATCCTTTCAGCGCGTACCAATGATTATTTTACGTTGCTCTTTTTAAAGATGTCTCAACTAAAATTAACATTCTGCTGTTTTACTGGAAGCAAGGCCATGCCTCAGTGTCATTCTTTAGGGCAAAAAGCACAACTACATTTTCCGATTTGATTTCTGTTCATAGCTAAAACCCATATTCTATGGTATTCTCTAGCCCTGTAGAAGAAAAAGATGATCAGATGCAGAGCTAGTTCTCTGGATATGTGATTCTCCATTTCTGCCTCCATGTTTTGTTGGTGACTGATTCTGACACAAGTACAATAGACCTGAGCCAATAATCTTTTTTACATTAGTGATCCTTACTCATAAAAATAGTCCCTTGCAAGCAGTCACTTAGGATTGAAGAGAAACATCACTTATTCAATACTGGGTGGTAGAAAATATGAAATTCCGGATGTGAGATACTCATTTTCAATTAAAGTTTGCAGTGCATATCAGGCCAAGTTGCCCCAACCAGCACAGAGTACAAGTTTTGTTTTGCTGTGCTGCCAGCAATCACTGTACCGTGGCAGTAGTAAAGTAGTGAAATTTCAGAGAACGAGCAGTTGGCATATCTGCTGCTATGTGCCTGCACACGTCTTGGGAAAGGCAGCAGTAACTGTAGTTAGGGCTTAATCAGATGCTGTCTGATAGAAGCAGCTCTGGAAATGCACTGAAGTAATGCATCATCTTGTATCCTGTTCACACATGGTCCCAGAAAGGTATTATTAATTTTTCAGCTCTAGTAGCACCCTTCAGACTTGATAACAGAGGGAAAGTTGCTGTTTTACTTGTTCTCATTTCTATCCAGATGCTTTTCTGCAATTAGTGGCAGTAGGGAATAGTCTAAAACCCAGAAGTGTTTAAAACAAACCAGGGCGATGGTGGACAATAAATAAGTTTTCAATGTACTGTAGAAGACAAAAAATGCTGATTCGACTTGTATAGACAAAACCTTTAAAGAGCTAAGAAAGTCATAGTCCCTCATGTATGCATGTGGTGTTGCTATTTTTGGAATATTTCTCAACTTCAGGTTACCAGAAGAAAACCAAACTTTTTTGAATGCAAGTCACCTAAAGAAAGCAATTAAAATTCTTAGAAGCTGGAGGAACTAATACATGAAGGAAGACTATATGAATACTTCTGAAAAGGCAGGACTTCAGCTTACAAGTATTTGAATTCTATACACATCAAGGAAAAATAAAAATGTGAAATAAATATCATGGGGCTATAATGATGAGTGAAAGGATGAAATGTATAAAAAGATGCACCAGACTGAAATTAGGGAAATACTCCCTAATGTTCTGATATTTCAGTTTGCAGAAAAATCTCTTGAGGGAACAGTCACCTAGGACTTCCAAAGCTGAAGATAAACTGGAAAGTATAGCAGAGGATCAGTTATGCCACTAAGGAGATATGAACAAGTGAACAACCCCTTCTCTATCCTTACTTCTATTATAATATTTCTATATAAAATTGCTTATTTAGATCCTAAAAGGGGAAGTTTTCATCTTTAAAGAATATATTATTACAAAACAAACTGTTTTAGCAGGGAACGTAGCAGTATGTATGTTTTAAAGTTTAAATGTTTGCCTGAGGACTGTTCATGTTATCAGAAATCTTCAAGAAGGGAGCATGTTTGAAGCAAGCCTATACCTGTAAAAGGAGCAGAACATATTTTTAGTACTGCTTCATACTATGATGTCTAGTCAAAAAGCATCTTTAAGCGTCATTATGCAGAATCCAGAACATGGTACCATGTGGTTATGGCCATCATGTGCTATAATGGTCATCATATAACTGAACATGTGGTTATGGCCATCTCCACCAAAAAGCTGGCTCCAGAAAGTAATACATATGATGCCTGGGTTGAGATGGTAGTTTTAATACGTAGTTTTAACTTTTTTTAACTAAGAGCAAGAAAATGAAAAAATATAACATGTTGATAAAATTACAACTGTATGCAACGACGAAGCCAAGACCTTCCAGTGTCATGCCAAACAGGAGAGAATGCTGTATGTTATTGTCACAGTTAATGCATTTATTCCTCAAAATGATGCCATTATTTTTAATAAATAAGTAAATAAAGCACCATGAATTAAATTAATGGAAAGCCACAAATTCTCCATGATGGAGTCTGATGTGTCTTGAAAATCAAGTGCCTGTAGAAATCATTGCATAAAATTGATACCGTTACATCAAACAGGTTCTTCATTTATGTTTTGTTCTGTACACCAGCCAGTTAATTAACGGAAACTAACAAGTGCCAGCAACTATTATCCTCTCTGATACCTCTTGTTTTATATTCCTTGAGATTTTATTTATTTCTTCTTTAAAAGCAAATGGATTTTATGTTTAATTAAATTTCTTTTTGGTTCCAAGAGATCATCAAGGAGAAAAACATATCCTAAATGTTTTAGAGAACAACTGTAGAAGATGATGTTTACGCATCTTTTGCATTAGATTTTGATAAAATTTCTCTGTTGATTGATGGTATAAAGATAATTTCTCTTAACATTGTAGGCCAGTAGAAACAGTTTGGTTTTATACTACCAAGGAATTTATTTAAATTTCATGTGGCTTATAACAAAACTATAATATTAATTTTGATCTTCTTCAGAGAAGTTAGCTCTGTATTTCCTAAAGACTGTCACAGCTGTAACATTTGAGACTGCAGAGATTTGCAAAGGCTTCCTCCTCCCACATGTTTTGGCTATATTTGTCAAGCCAATAAAGACTAGGGTGAAACCTGAGGAGTACTGATCCCGTGTATCTGCTGCTGACATCAGTAGGAGCTTAGCACCTATCAGCATCAAAGAGTTTTGTTACTGCAGCTGACTCTTAATAATGCGAAGCAATTAACAATAATAGCAAATGGAACAAAACCCAAATGATCCAATAGATTCGGGGAAAGGTTTTGAGGATACTCTAAAAATTTAGAATCACCTTAGTTTTACAATTCATCATTTTAGTAGTGACCAGACTCTATCTGCAAAATATGATACAGAATTAAATTCAGACTCAAAGCTGAAGTAAATTGTATAATGAGAGATTGAAAAGACTGGCTGTGATCTATACAAAAATTAATACAAAGCCAACCTAAAGTAACACCGTGATGGAAATCAACATTGTCTCTGCTGTCAGAAATTATTTTCACATTTAAAGGATGTACAACCATGGTGAACATCTAGCCTTTTACTTTCTGTCCACCATCCTTTCTATTTTGCTCTTTGATGCAGGAATGATTTTTTTACCTGTGTCTGTAGCACTTCACACAATGGCGATTCTGAACTATAACTGAAGCTCCAGTAAAACGCATAAAGAATAATAATAAGTAGCATTGCTTACACTATTGAGACTTTAGTCCCCATATATCCTTTTCCAAGGATTCTAGTCTTAAGTGTAAATTTGTCAAATCATGGTTCTTTCTGCCATACTACTTCTTGTCCTTAGCAAGAGTTTCATTATTGTGGTCTGGTATGTTTATTATCTTTCTTTGAGTGATCTGGATTTACTTGGGATAAAGCTGATTGAATGTCACCCGCCCTTTTTTAAGGCTGGCAGCGAGGCTTGGCATATTTGCACTTGCTTGTGCCTGGAGTCAGTGTAGCTAAGACTTTGTTCTAGTCCTATACTATGCTTTGATATCTTTTCAGCTGGACTAATACAGAAGTCCTAAATGTATTTGTCCTCTCAGATGAGTCAAGAGTCCAGAAGCCCTGCAGATAAGAAATCACAACAGAGATATTTTCTAGTCATGATAAAGGCATAGCTAAGCCTGATTATAACTGGAATTGCAGTTGCAGTACCACATTAAAACCAAAGTATGAAAATGAATCACAAGAAGTCCAAGAACAAAGATCAGACCTCTAAACTATGAAGGAATAAATAGGATTTTGCCACAGGGCATAAACATCAACCTACACTTTCCTTTGAAAACTACTGCAGATTTAAAAAAAGCACAGACTCCAGGACTAACAATAACACAGTAGCTGAAAAGGCTTTTCGAATGTACAGTATCCAATGTATAAAATCAGCCAAGATCTCTGAAGTGGACTGTGTCTCATCTTTACTGCCAGCTAGCCTTTCAGCCTTTAAAATGCTCAGAATTCATTGCTATGGAGAAAATCACCAAAGCATGAGCTGGCATATGAGCTTTTAAAGTTCTGTTCATTATTTCCCACTCCTGACTGCTGTTTTTCCTTTTCAGAAAGGCAACCTATCTTCTCTATCACTATCTTGTAATAGTAAGCTTTCCATGCCCTTTTCTTCCTTATTTCCCTCCTTCCTCCCACTTTCTGTCTGCTGAGACACCTTCAAACACAAGACTATGTGTTCAAATAACAACTGTGACAAAAGTTGCAGAGAAGTATGCTGGCTTACAGACATGCAGCTTCATAGTGAAATATCAGGTGTTACTGTAGTGTCCACCCAGCTGGACATTCATAATTGCCAAATTTGTAGCATAGACTACTGTTTTGTTCGTGCAAACATAAAAAGTTGAATTAGGAGATAATTCATTGCATTTTTTGAAATCTAATCGTATTGTGGAATCGCAATGACACCCAGCTAATTTTCATAAAGTTTCCATCATACACCACACAATCCCTCCCAGAGAGACCAGTGGTACAAAAGGACACGAGCTATATCTCAATTTATAGTAAACATTTAGTTGTGAGAAAGTTCTTCTATGCCTGGAAGCAATTACTCATCATGAATTAAAACGCACTTTTCATTTGCATACAGCTACTAGTTACCATCACCTGTCTGGCACTACATGACTGAGTCAAACCTACCCAGGTAGGCTTTAAATCACTGGCACACTTTCCTGGGAAGAGTCATGGTTGTTCGCATAGGTATATGCAATACTAGCCTATAGGAAAAATATTCCTTTTTATACCCTTATGCCAAGGCAAAAATTCAGGTAATTATAATTTTTTTTTGTCCTTTATTTTTTAATGTATAAGCCATTTCTCCATAGTTTCAGAGTATTGGTGGAATCCTCTGAAATTGTGTTATTGTGCCACTTGGATCTGTTTTCCTGTCTGTAGCCAAGAGATATAGGGAAGATGAATGGCTCCTTATAGGATATATCAGTGCAAACATAGATTTAGTTCTGCTAAATTCCTAAGAATGACAAATCATTAATTTTGTGGACCATTAATCAAATACATTTTCATTGTTGAAAGCCACAATCATTACGTGTTTTAATAAAATATATAGTGACAATCCTGAAATTTCCCCAGACAAAGAGAACTTTGCACACTTTAGGAAAACTTTTCAGGTCAGTGGGATTCCAACAAGACTCAGAGTCTTTCAATGAGGGTAAGTAGAATTCATCCCAAAATAATACCGGTATAAATATTTTAAAATGTCTGTGATACCCTCACTTTTGAGATGGACAGTGAGATTATTTGCCAAAGGAGATAGCCATCAAATCTGGAGGGTGGAGAGGTGATCTGAAATTAATGTATGTTATGTACAGCGCAATATAGAGTGAAATTTGTTTCATTGTTTGTTGCACTGTTTGTGAACTAACATTTTTCAGCATGTTTTCAAATCAGGGGAAAGTCTTCACATCCCATCTAAATTTCATTACCTCCAAGATGGATGCATAATAAAGGATGATGCTGAACCAGAAGGAACAGTATCAGTTAAATTTAAATCTATGATTTATACTTGTCAGAGAAAAATAACAACAGCAATCAGCTGGATTGTGTAGATTCGTTTTCTAAGAGCAATTTTTATCAGCTCTGAATTGGGCCAAAACTTGAAGACAACCTGAAGGAATGCAGTTCAGTTAGTTATATCAGAAAGATCTTAAACTCACATTAATTTAAACTGTCTCTAATGGTATTCACCATAGTTTCACAGCAGTTGCACAGATCAGACCTACATAATTTTTTTATTTTTAGTTCACAAAAATAGAGCAATTTCAAAGTCCTGTACCAAAATTTGTGAGATCATTGTTTATATAAAGTAACTGGACATATACCAGAGAATTTAATATTCCAGTCTGTTCTATCCTACAGATGACATGAGCCAAGGTCTCCTTTTCTTGTTCTTGATGAGATGCTCAGGTAAATGATAAAGATCTAATGAATTAGAGTAAAGACTAATAGCTAACAGATGTACAGACGCTATCCACTCTATTAATTAATGCTGCTGTACATTATGTGGAACTAATGCAAATTACTGTATGCAGAATGTTTACAGATTGGAATTGTGCTTAGCAACTCAGTGAGCACCTCAGAGGAAGTATTTACAATATGTTAGGAAAAATGCTGTAAAGGAACTAGTGGAGTACAATCACTGTGGCATTTATTAATGACCTTCAGATTCTAATTAGTACTCCTTGCTTATGAAATTTTTGTTCAGTCTGAGTCAGTTAAGGATACATTTTATCATTACTTTTAAAAAGGTAAGATAATATTGAAATTTCCTGTAGTTAAAAAATGGTAAAAACAAAAAATTAGTATTTCTGATGAAATGGTCTTCTGTCTCAAAAAGACTTAATTAAGTATATCTAAAACTTGTGGCACTTTTAAAATTCATATTCTGGTGCCAACGTATCATTCATTCTATGTCAAGTTTCTCAGGCTGATAAAAATAATTTTTTCATGCACTCCTCAAAAAGGATGATTTGTCCAAATATTACATAGAATTGTTTCTTTTGATATGCAAATGAATTCAGACCCATACTAACATTTAAAGGGAAATCAGTGATGAATTGCAAATTGTAACTGAAAAGACTTTTGTATCGTTGGTAGTTTAGTCAACAACCAGTTGTCTTTCACATAAATAATATGCATACTGGACTAGAAATATTTTCAATTTTTTTTTTTCATAATATAAAAATATGTTTGAACAGATTAATTGTTGAGTTTGGTCAGTGTTTAACAATTGCCTGTATCCAGCTTAAACACTTGAGCTGATTCTTAAGACGAAGAAAAGAGAAACATTAGTAGTTAAAAAGAGGAACAGTGAGGAAAACAAGTGCACTTCACCTGAAGCACAGTAGTTAAGTATGGTATGTACAAGACAGCAAGAAGTGATAGGATCAATAGTAGAAATCAATACAAATTTGGTGTAGACTTGTGTTTGTACTGCACACATGGTATCACTAGAACAGGTGCCATGATATTTAGACACTGTGTGTAAGCAGTGCAAATAGCATCTGGTATACTGCCGTTAGTAAAAAAGATTTTCACATCTAGTAACCAAAGCCATGAAGCTAAGCATGGTTATTATTTTTTTCCTGATTAAAAAATATATACCTATTGAAAGACTCTGCTTCCTGCTATTTAATGGAGTTAAAGTCTGTTTTTATGCACTTGTAAGTGTGAAATTAATTTATTTTATTCTCAGCATAAACAGAGATGCCCAGTAGTATTCATGAGCAACTTGTAAGCAGTAAAAAAAGTGCTTTCCTATTTTGTAATAAGGTCTTTATTCCATTTTGTATATCAGTTATGGAATTAAGTTTGATCGTTAAAACTACCACCCAGTCATTTGTATGAAATACTGTATTTTAATCATGATAATTTTGGGTCTTGAAAAACCTAGTTTATTGGATACTTCCAGTCTAATTCAGGGTTTCACAGTAATATTGGGGCACTATGATCGGAAAAAAAAGCAAACAAAATGCATAGTAGTAAGCTGCTACAATGTCATACCTACTTCAGTGCTTATAACTCAACCTGATCTCTGGTAAGCAGTGTTTTAAATTTTTATTTAACGTAGTCAGGAACTTCTGAAGCCTTTGCCAAGATTGTAGAAGGGAACAACCACTTGAGGTTTGGGCTGCCTGCAATTAAGTCCTTAGCTTAACTGAACAGCAGAAGTTCTGGGGTGAGATTATTTATGAACCTAATTGACAGCCTGCACTGGTTTACCATAGGAAAGGGAAAGAGATCATCTAACAGGGGAAAAAGCTAACCTTAAAATGGAGCTATTAGAGCAATGAAATTACTTGGTTTGCGTATTTTCAATCTTCTTGAATTTATGGTTGTCTTGCTGGGAGAAATTTAACCATGGTCTGCTGAGGAAATGTTATTTTATTTTTAAAATTCTGTTGTCGGCATGCAAGATTTCCTCGTAGTACATTGTTTAACATATCTACGTTCTTTTTTTGAACATGATAAACTGCCTTTCACACCTGACCTAACGATTGTCCTAATGGAAATCCTATTTTCTCCTCAAATGTCTGTCAGTATGTTTTATATAACGGATTTCAAAATGTCTGTAATTAGGATCAGTTCAGGATCCTAAACTGGTTTTAACTTTGCTCTACCAAAGCTTCTTGTGCTCTGGTTTCTTGTCGCTAAATGAAACTAGTGACACATTATTTCCTGTCAAGGCAGTTCTGAAGATAAGTGAACATATGTACTCCATGAGCATTCAAAATTTAAAAATTTTTGCATTAGCTGGGTAAGTCTTTTATTTATCTGTGATATTTGTTAGCATTTATAATAACTAAATACTCCTTAAGTACCTTGAGAGTCCTGGATAAAACCATTATTATTAATAGATCTTAATATATCTTGCAGGGTTTTTTGATGTTGTTCTTATGTAGATATTTTCACTGACTGAGATATGATATAAATCCTTGCATACTTAACACCATTGTCATATGATTTCCTTGATTGTAAAGGTCATCATCAGCATAAACTGAACCGTAAGTGCTAAGTTTTAAAGCTGACTAAGTAGAATCAGTTGATAGTCAAAGAGCTTAAAATAGCCTACTGTAGCTTCTGGTAGCTATGTAACTAGTATACACAGAATTTCCTCTGCCCTGCTCCTCAGCTGAACCCAGGCTGAACTCCTTTTCTGATGCAATGATTTGATCAAAAAATGAACAGCTGAAATGAAAGTAATTTTTCAAAAGATGACATAACCGTGTGAGAAATCAGCATTTGAGCTTCGGTTAACTATTATACAGTATTTCAGTCAGACTGCTTCTCAGAACTGCTAGATATAACAAACAATAAAAATAACTTTTCCATCTGACATTTCTCTTTGTGTCCATTTATTAAGGAGGTTAATGTTTACCTATATTAGGAAATAAATTGTTTTCCTGTTAGTTCCACATTCCTCTCCATAGTGTTTCCCTTTGTCCCAAAGAAAGTGTGGAGCTGCATGGGGTTTCATGACTTTCACTTATTTGAGCAATTGTTTGTGTATTGCAGAACTCCCCAAACTTGTATTCAGGCATAGAGCCATTCACACAGCTTTTTGAGAATTGTCTGCACACAGAGAAATAGGAGCATCCTTCTTCTATAGAAAGGTTAGCGTTCAGTTCCCTGTGGGTTTGAGTTCCTCTGTGCTGCTCCATACTCATTTTCTCTAGCATTCCTCCGGTCTGTTCATTAATGGCAGTGGGATAGATATGCCTATAGAAGGATATAGATGTTGGCAGGACAGAAGGAATATAATTTACAACAATTTAATTTCCAGTGATGACAGAATCTTTTGAAGAAATTGGTGATCTCCTCTGTGACTGCAGCTGTAGGTTCTCATGAACTCTTCCCCTCCCCAGCTTTTATGGAAGTGAGGAACTCCCTCTCCTGTCTCTCAGATGGATATAAAGAAGGCACCTCTTAGAAGCCCTCCATTTTATATGAGCTCATATGAGGAAAACTGGGAGGGATGAAGATGGGTTTTCATGCATCTATTCCACTAGCTCATTCATTCTTAAAATTTTTAGCTGCTGCTCCTTGCCAAAACACCTTGCTCCACTGAGATGGAGTTATCTATTTAGGCAAAATTCTTTGGCCAAAATTTTCACGTTTTTTTTAAAGAGCTGAAACTCATCAGCACTTTCTACAGTTAGTTTAGCAGCTTCTGTAGGGAAACTGAACAACCAGAACTGGTACAGATGTTAAGACATTTTTTCCAGCTCATAATGAAGAGGATTATAAGCACTCCTTCTCTGTCACATCTTGGTTTGCTCTTCCTGCTAAAGAACTTTGATGGTATGTTCCGTTCGATACAAAGCTGGTTGTAAGGAACAATCAATAAAACATGTTCAAGGCTGATTGTTAGAGTGAGTAGTATGGAAATTACAGTAGGTTGATAAATGATGAGGGGGTGAGCAGAGGTGGGGCTGATAGTTACGGAACCAGAAAGCTGAGTCTGATATGGCGGAAAATGGTAAACCAGAAAGGTGTCCAAAGAGGATTTGATCATTTACATCAGAGCTCCAGGCTAGGAAGATGACAGCAGCTTTGTTTTGAGTTGGATTGAAGAAGGAACAATTTCTGTCGAGGAGACTAGAACTGAAAGGATTGTTGTCAAGCTGGAAGATTATAATGAGGTTGATACGTTGCAATTCTGTTAGTCAGTAAGATGAAAACCACACCATGTTAATAAGCTTGAGGACAATGAGGTTGGCTTTGCTTTCTCTCTTTTAAAATTTTATTTTCTACAGTGTATCCACTCTCTTCTTTACAGAATGTATGTATCTTCCAAAGGTTTTTTACGCTGATTATTTCTTCTTGAGGTTGTTTTTAATATATAGTAGAATAGCCAGTCAATATAGTAAACCTATTTTCTTACATGTTTAGAAACAGTGTACATTATTTATTTTCCAAGCTATATAATAGTTTATGAGAATGAGGATTTACTACTATGATTGCTGCTTTCCCTGCACGATTAACCCATAAAAACCTTAATTTCTAGCAAAATATAAATGCATTCCAAAACCAAGGTAATCTCTAGTGTTAATGCATTTTTGTAACATTCTTAAATAATATATGATTTATGATCTTTTGTTCAGTATATGCATGATTTCTATGGAAGAAGACTGCAAAATGTTTCTAGGAAAATCTTGGGAGGGGTCATTTGACAGTTTTTTTGATTAAGAATCCCTAATCAGTTCCATTCATCTTCAGCTGTAGGTGGTCACATACTTTCATAAAACAATATACCTGGTTTGATTTTTACTATTCAAACAAATTATCTTTTATATTCCTCTACTCTTATGTCACATATTGTTTGGTTTTTGTTTTGGTTCATCATTCACATATTTAACTTATGAATGAGCTATATTTTTGAAGAAAATTCACTCTCCTCTTTACTGCAGAGAAATATGAAATCTTAGGATAATTCTAACTCGAGTGCTGAAATTGCTATTTATTCAGTAAATATACTGTGCAGAATTATTCTTTCAGATTTTTTGGGTGAAAGTGGCTCAACGAGTTTTCCATTCTTTCATGTGTAGAATTCCCAAATGAAGTTCATGGTAGACTGCAGATTTCTTGTGTGAAAATTTAAAAGGAGAACTTGTACGCTAATGTTTTTTATTGTAATTACTATCTGTGTGACAATACAACATACACGTATTATTAATAGCCATCCTTTGCTCTCTTGGGAATATGATACAAGTTGGAGTGACGTCAGGATCAAAGATTGCATGCAAAACTACATATATTAATAAACTCCAAGCACAGAATTTAATTAATTACTTTTTTTTTTTTTTTTGGGGGGGGAGGGTGTGTCAAATGCAAATTAAAATGGAAAGTGAAGTAATGTTAGAATAACTTATTTCTGGCCTTGTATCTGCAGTCTCCTTTAAAGCAAATTCATTCCCTCTGAATTTACATAAAGAACACAGGATCCAGGCTTCTTCCTTAAATTAATAAGATTCGTTTTGGCCGAATCAGCACTGATTCTTTTTTTTTTTTTTTCTCAAAAGGGGAGTAATGCCAGTTGGTTAGTATGAGACAAGTCAGACTTACAAATGCCAGTCATATAATACTTCCTTTCCTTCCCCACATGCAATTTCTACCACAGGGAACAAATGACTGACACACCACCCTCCACCATCATAACAACGTGTCACCCAAGACGGTAATTTTTCAAACATTAGTGGCATCCCTCCAACTGACCATAAGGTTGCAGACACATTTTTTTTAATCATTACTTTGCCCATTGCAGGAAGCTGAAGTCGCACCATTTAATATGTGCTCATGATAAATTTCACCTTCTTGTGTAATAAAATGGAAGCTAATGAAGCACAGCACAATTGCAGTGAATTAGCAGTAGAATAAGGCAGGAGAATACCCACTTATTGACATTACCAAACATATCTTAAATGCATTGACTTTTAAACCAACTCATATTCAATTATTAAAAAGGGGCCAAGGGAGCATATTGTTGGCTGCTTAAGGAAGAAGATTATAACAGTTCTTAGTAGTTAATTAACTGACAGTCTCATTGCTTAATGTCTTTACCTTTAATAAATACTTATGTACCAAATGACTTACTTCTATCCATTGTATTTTTCATCAATATGTAAAATATGACATTTTTATTTCTTCTATCCACACATATGAGAGGGATTAAATGGCCATGTTTTAGCAAATTGTATTATTTCCTATATAAATTATTTACAACATAAAATGTTTTTGGAATTAGTAAATATGATTTTTTAAATGCAGTTAGCCATAAGAGTAAAATATATCTGGTTTTTCACTACAGATTAAATTTAGGTTAAATCCTGTTGTTGTGGTTTGAACACCTAAATTTCACTGTGGCCCCCTGCCCTGCTACCAAAAGCCCCCACCACTCACACCCAGGTCACCTGTCTTAATCAAACCACAGGTTTCCTGAGTTGAAACTTGCAGAGAAGTGGGGGGACAGACACACCCCCCAAGGAAAACAAGAGACTGTGATGAAAGTGCCCAGAATAGAATGAGTTTGACAAGAATGGTTGACAAACCTGTTCATTCTTCTGTAAATTATTGGTTTACTGTAAGTTTTACTCACTGCAATTAGAAGTACATATTTTTTGCTGCTGTTATATAGACCATCCTTCCAATTCATAAGTAACATACTTTTGTTCTTATAGTATCTTGAAACAAGGAAAGCTGAAAAGCATGTATATTCAGGAATGTAATGCCTTGTTTATGTGCATTAATTTCATTACCAAAACACCTATTGTTTTTTATTAAGTCAGATTTCTGGGGAGGTGCAAGAAAGACTATGGCAACTCCTATACGTGTGACCCAATAAATGTCTACAGGGCAATGTGATACAGCAGCAACTATGACTGTTATATCCACACTGCGGATATACTTCTTATTTTTTGTAACTAATAGATTTTTTTTTAAGATCCACTAATACTGTGGACTGCTATGAATAGAAGTAGAATTGTCCTGCATCAGAGCCAATATTGGTTAATTCCCATAGGCTGAGATCAATCCTGGTGACTAGGGAGGGAGGGAAGGAATGGTTCAAGCTGGGGCTACCAGTGATTCAATACATATGGTTAAATAGTATTCTTTCGAAATAACACAAAAAATTATGTTGATGACTGTAGGTGCTGTCTTTGACAAAATTTGTGAGGTACTGTCTGGATCATTACCACCTTTCAGCACATAACTATAATTTGCCTTAAGTAAGCAAAAATAAATATATATCAGATCATTAGCCTCTCTCAGAAAGGTTTTCCTCGTTACGTTTTACTCTTGCTTATCTTGCCAAACTTGTGTATGGGGTGGTCAAAAGAATTCTAGAGAATATGAGAAGGTAGATGGAGCAATAATGAGTCTCCAGGGTTGGTAACTTCACATGGTAACTTCTTAACCAAAGTCACAGGGTCTATTCCAGCAGCTGTGATCATAATCACAGAGTGACTGTAGTATTTTGCTGCTGCTGAACAAGGCAGTCACTTTCTCACCTTCCCTCCTAGCCAGGGAGTCCTGCTGCTTCATTCAGCTCACCCCTAAGAGAGCTGATTCAATTAAGTATTTTGGCAGAAGATGAATCTAGCAACACAAAAGAATTGTTGGTATTTCCACTGGGTTTGTGAGCTGAATTAGCCTACAAACATCTGAGATGCACAGAAAAGGTGACAGGAAGAAATGCTTCCAAGACCTATGGAAGAAAACCAGCACATGTTCAACTGAATGTATGGCCCCAAAATATAAAGTAAGTAAGTACAAGAAAATATTGTCATTTTTAGCATTGTGCATATACCCCCAAAAATGGAAATCCAGCCTACTATGAAATTCAAATCCACCCAGAATAGGAGATGGTTTTAACAGGTAAAGAAGGAGAAAGAAGTTTCAGGATGAGTTTATATGCTGGTATATTACAAACAAATATTTTTTAGGGGAGGTTGGCAGACAGGAAAAGGAATTCCACTACTATTTCTGATAATACAGAGATGAGAATGAGATAAAACAAATAAAAATATCAATGTCTTTGAAGGTAAGACTTTGGTCTTTTTCTTCTTCCATTATGATTTCTAAAGAAATGAAAATGGCAGTAATCTCTCATTGTTCAGGAATCTGTAGCTTATACTATGCCAACTCAGATTTAGCTTTCCCTATTCTTTTTTTTGTTTGTTTTTTGTTTTTTTGTAACAGCCTACTCATGAGGAAGAGATGTCTTTTCTGCTTTCTCAAAAGAAGGAAGACTTTCATTCAGCTGGGATTTATCTGCTTTACAGCACATCTACTCTAGTTCATGCCATGGTCTATGTTAAAATTTTAATAATGACTTTTTAATACCTGCATTGCTTTATTATCATTGTATGACCAAGTTCTAAAGTAACTCCTTGAGTCTGCAAACAGATGTACATATATGCATGTTTACCCTTATAAGTAGTTCCCTGCTTTTTGATTGGGCTCATTGTGAGTAAAGTTTTGTGTATATATAAAAATGTTTGCAAATCAGAGCTTAGAAATGCACTCAGCATTAGACTTGAGCACATACTGAACTTTTTTGCCTAAAGAATATCTTCTGAAGAAAGCTATTTTATAGTCATTGAAACTTTTCTAAGTTTTTCTAGTTTGGAATTTTTGATTGGAAAAAGCAAGTAATCAAGGATTGTTTCAGTAACAGAAAACTTCCATGCTTATATTGACATTAAAAATTATGATCTGAACAATCCATATTTTTAAAATTCTCATTCAGTTTTCATTTAAAAACTCAAAAAGGGTATAATTTATTTAAAAATCCATCTAACTGTTTTTACATAAACTTTTTCAGTCATAAATTTCAGTCAAAATATTTTTCATAACATCCGAATCTTTGATTATTTCTTACTGAAGGCCAAATCTTCTTATGTAAACTGACATCATTCCATGAATGCTAAATTGTCATCATTCCACTGTATCAGGTAAAAATTAAAAAATGCTATATAGTCCTGGCAAATATCATTCCCCATATGGTATGATTTTTTTTTAAAAAAAAATTACTTCAATAGCTTTTTTATCTCTTAAAAGTCAAAGATTTTTAAAGAATACATGAAATAGGAAAATATTAGGATAATAGACACTTTTTGAACTTTAATTGTAGAACAAGCATCCCTGTGCAATAATTCTTATAGAGGACTTCAAACTGTAATTTGTATACCAGAATTTTGAGTGCTATGTTTACTTAGCATCTTCAGTTTTCCTTATATTTCCTTTCGTTACAGAGTATCTTCTATAAATACAAAACCTGTTTCCTTGGCTCAGTATCAGGAAAGTAATGAATCATTTCATATAGTGATGTGCTGAAGATGGTATGAATATTTAAAATGTAGATATACAGTCTAACTCTAAATAGAATATCTATGTCTGGAATTCCAAAAGCAACTAGAGATTTTTGAGCTTTTACAACAGTCTAAGTGAAAATATCTAAGTCGTGAAGCTGAGAGTGAGGACTTGAAAGGACTGAGAGATAAATTCTTCCTACCCGTTCCTGTACTGTTCCTTCTGGTTTTAGTGCAAGTTCTATGTCAAAAGTTTGTCACAAATTTTAAATCACAACTTATTTTCACTTGTCAGAAGAATATTAAAGTATAAAAGTCTATGAAAATTAATTCACACGTCACTGTGTGTGTAAACTTCATTATTAAAATTTTTCTGCTTTTCAAATTTATGTTCGCATTTTTTTAAATTAAATTTTGTGATTTCATCTTGTCTGCCTTAGATTAGAGCATTGCCTTGTAAAAAATTAACACATCTAATTGCATAAATATTTATTCATAGATGATGTTCCATCCAACTCAGTAGAATCACTTATTTTATAAAGCATTGTGGAGCCAGACTTGGGTCCCTCCTTACTAGTAAAAATATAAATCTGTTTTAAAAAATATCTTAAAAGAAACAAAATACTTTCTAGTAAGACGGAAGCACCAAAGTGTATTCTCTTATTTAGTGTTTGGTTTACATCTTTAATATAGATTCTCAATTCAAGAAACAATTTCTAGTGAAACTGCTAATACAAAAATCTCTTTCTAATTTCCCTGTGTATCAGTGAGCATGAGCAGTAGGCAGGATCTGACTTTAAATTTCATAGAATCTTGGAATACTGGATTGGAAGGGACCTCAGGGATCATCTGGTCCAACCTATCTTGGCAAAAGCACAGTCTAGACAAGATGGCCCAGCACCCTGTCCGGCTGAACCTTAGAAGTGACCATTTCTATTTACAGCCAAGAATGGGAAAGACTTCTCAGATTTGCATTTTCCTTGTTTAAATCAGGGATGAATCCAGAATTTGGGGTTCCAGTTTTTTCCAAGGTTTTTGTTAAATTAACGTGGATCTTCCAGGTAATACACAAATGTTTCAGAGACTGCACATGAAAAGGGGAAAAACAGTAGCCTTTAGCACTTACATTTCTGCTAACCAGGAGACCAGGGTCATAGTTCATCCCAAAGATTCTTGAATAATCAATTAACCTAAACAGCATCTCCCAGAAGATTCATTCCTAGAAAGGATCATGTAACTTTGCAGTTGCAGTATCTATCAAGACATGTTTACTGTGACCTAGTCAGATCACAACCCAGAGCCGTAAGGAATGCAACACTGGGGTATGAGGAGAATGTGGCACATTACCCATGTGTTAGAACCCAGCCCAGCCTCCTAGCTGCCTGTTGAACATATGGTTGGCCTGTTTACAAAATGAACCTAAATAAGCTACAGCATCTTTATTTACTTTGCTATTACTCACGCCATTTCATTGCATCTCATACCATTCACCATTTCAGAGCACTGTGAATGAACATATTTATTTTGTATATAACAGAAAAGAAGTGTGCAAAAATTAACAAGTATGATCCTGAATGAAGAGGAGTATTAAAATCCTGTACATTTAATTTTCAATCTGGCAATGTATTTCCAAGGTTTGGATAGCGGATGTTCCAGCAGCAATTTGGGAAACTGTTTCTTCCGGTAATGAATTTAGCCACATGCTTATAATCATTGAAAGTAAAGATTGCATAATGAACATAAGCATTGGTTTATAGTTAAACACATAATCAAGTATATTTCCTAAACTAGGATAGCTTTAAACATGTTAACTGATTTCCTGAAGTAGAGGCCTACAGTCTGAAAGCCAAGTATTTTGATTGCTTTCTGGTTTGACTCCTGGACCTTAATTTGACTTCAAAGATTTAAGTGGGTATAAGTATGTTATCTCTTACTCGGCACAAAATCACTCTCTTATCACTCCAGTTGTCTTCACATGGGAAAATTACAATTATGCATCTTACTGATGCATTATTTCAGATTTAATTGGTTTAACTGTTGTCTAATGAAAATATTTTGAAGTTCCAAATTTTTGTTTACAAAAATATTTACCCAACATACTGAGAGCAAGTGAGTCTTTTTAGAATAAGAAATAGCCTGTAATTTTGTAGAAAGTAGAAAGGAGTTCAAGTAAAGCTTCAGATAGATTAGCAAATTGGAAATAGATAGAAAAGTCAGCAGAGGAGCCTTTCTGATGCTAGACTGATGGTTCTGCACTGACTAAAGTCTGTGTAATTCTCTCCATTATTTCTAGATGAAGTGACAGACAGGAAAACACCAGGAATGGAAAGATAAAATACTTGCACGTATACTCCACTGGGAAACGTGGAATTTATGATGTCCCTGATAATTAAGGGCTTATATTACCTACCTAATTCTGCATTTCCTCAGCCTTTTGGTGGGAAGAAGGGTCAGGCAATGAAACTTAAACTACAGATGGATATGTGCCTTGCAGAATTCTTCCTGTGGATAGAATTAATTGTGGAATCTGAGTCAGTGTTGTCAGAAACGAATGCATTTGTAATCTGCAATACCAACCATCAAAAAGGTAGTTCCTATCTGCCCACATCCTTAAGTTTATTTGCATAAACCTGGGCTTACTGGTTTCCTGCAAGAAATAAACTGAGAGTGAAGTTAGTAGTGGCAGAAGGCCACTGCAAGCAGCAGCAGAAGAGATTTATCTACTGACACATCTTAATAATCTTAATTAGCTGGAGTTTATATCAGTTATGTTTAAATGAAACGTGATTTTTTTTTTATCCTGATAGATGTACATAATCTTCATGCTTCCTGGAAACTTCCAGAAGGCTTGTGACACAGCACTGCCTTCCAACTTCTTTCTACTTTTTCATTTTATTGCTATCTGGGAGGAAGGAGGGACTGTTTGTCCTTGTTACTTACATTTCTTGTTTCATGTGTGATTTCAGTTCTTGGAAAAATAAGATGCTGTTTACCATGGAAAGGAGATAAATATAGAAGTATCACACAACCTTACCTTTCTACATGGATGTTGTAGCTTTCTCATTTTACACAGTTTCTAGTACAGTTCCAGACTGAATACAGCTGCCAATCACAATTAATCAGTAAAAATTACATGGTGATTTTGTACAGTGAAAAAATGAACAAAAATGATACTAGAAAACACATTTCATTTATACTTTGCCTTCCAACTCTCATCTGTTGGGGTGAAAAGCCAGTTAGTACATCAACTCACCATGCTACCTGTATTTCTTCTCTTATCTTTGTCTTTATACCAATTTAAGTCTAAAAGTTACCTGATAATGTTGTTGAAACATGCTTTCCCTTCATCCAGAAGCTGATTTAACTTTTTGTACAGGCCACTGATTTCATCATGTGGGTGACTGTGGTTGCAGAATAAGCTTAGATGATCTTTATCTTATGTCTTGGAAAACTTCAGGGTTAGTTGAGCAATCTTGCTACTGACTCAATTTTATATGTTTTATTAACCTCCAGAGCTTGCGTGGAAAGATAAAATACTGAAAGATTTTTTTTTTTTCCTTGGGCTTGCTGATTTTAGAGAAGATCCTGTACTTTATTTGGCTTCTTGTTTGAAGGTCTTTTTCTGCACCTTGTTTATTTTTATACTATTGCCAACAATCTTAGAAGCTTTATACATAGGTAAAAACCTGGTCTTAATATTACTAAGGACTGTAAAAGTTAAGATGTGTATCAAGATCTATAGCTCACCTGATCAGCTTCTAAACAGTAAAGCCAAAAAATTTTCTAAATGACTGACACCATGTACTGTAGTCATGCCCACTCTTCTTGTATGTTAATTACTAGTTTGTCATGTGAAAACATATTTCAAACTATATTTCCAAGGTAGTGTGTCTCACTGAAAAACTTATGTCCGTGCTAGTTGAGACACAAATGGGAACTTGATACCATAGCTAGCCAACCATTAAGTAAATAACCACTGACATAAGTATCAAATTATACTAACTATACATCTGAAAGACAGGAGAAAAGAAAGCATCACTACTGAAATGTGGTGCACTTGAATGCTAGTCAGAAAGAGTTCCAGGTAGATTCAGTGTTTTACTGGAATCTATTTTAGAAGTGAGGTAGGCAGCCAATGTTCACTGATGCTGAAGTGCTAAGGCTTGGACAACCGGCCCAAGTTGATTTATAGATGAATCCTGTATATTTTATAACTGAAAACCATTGTGCTAGTAGGTATTGTACTAAGGTATAACAAACCACCTATTCTGATATAAAAAGTGCTAAAACATTGAAATACTGAAGCCTGAACAACAGGCCCCAAGCCGAAACTGCTAACTTAGTCTGTAATCGTTAACAAAGAATGTAAGCTCACTAGTGAAAGATGCAACTTAGACAAGATATAATCAGTAGTGAGGAGAGAATGTATCCAACTTCCCTTAGTTTAGCCTTGTTCAAGGCTTGAACCCAAGTGTTTGGCCTTGTTAGAAACTCCCTTGGTTTCCCCCCCCTGAGCCCTGGCCAGGCTTTGGGTGGAATCCAACAGGAGGATGAAACCAGAAATTTTCCGCTCAAAACAAAGGTGCCAGCTATTCTGTCCTGTCGATCTCTGGTATATAAGGCTGGACCTGCTCACAGCGACTTTGGCAGCCTCACCTACAGGTGGACGCACCGCGTAGGACTTCCCACTTGCCGGGACAGGCTCTGCAAACCCTCGCTGTGACCGGGGCTGCCCAGCGACTGTGGATCTGGGTGATAGTAAAGTATGAAAGTGGTGATGGGTCTTTCTTAATCACTATTCTCTCTCTCTTGTGTAGTAATAATCTGATGCATTACCTTATTTTTTCCTGTTTACTGCTTTAAGTGCACTATTCTGCTATTTCTTACTGCATGTTTTCTGTATTACACTGTTACATGGGTTATCACTCGTAAAATACGCCTACTCTTTTCACTCCGGTGTCTGGGTTTAATTGGTATCCTTAATCAGCAGAACAGATGCTCAGGGCCTTATATACCTGGGTCTATGTTTTGGTTTTCATCTTTTCTATGTTTGTATTCGGTCAGTTGTTTGGGGCCAATTTTACTTGTTCAAATCCGTATTCTAATCACTCGTGGGATTCAGAAATGTGGAAGGTATGAAAGAATATGTTAAAAAGATAGCATTCATCAGAAAAACATTTTCAAAATGTTGGAGGATATATAATAATGTTTAAATCAGAAGTTATTGAGATGTAACGATACAAATTCCAAATACTGTCTGGCAATTAGGCTCTACTTAATGCAGCCTATGATCTACAAATTTAGAAAAATAAATGAGATTGCATTTCTAACATAGATGCTAAATTCAATAAAATCTAACAAACATGCCAACAGTGTACTTTCTGTTTCCTTATTCATAGAGGGACAATGTAGTTAACCATTTTAATTGTTTAACATGAAGCAATGATAGGTACCAAACTAAAAAAAAACCAACCATCCAATTCTTCAGGAACATTTAAAATACATGCTGCAGTTGATAACATTTTGTGCACAGTAGAATAATTTTGAAAGTTTTTTCTTGTTTGTTATTTGGGAGGAAATATTTCTTGAAATATAAGACAAAGGTTATTGGTGTATTTTAATAAATAATATCTAACTAAGAAATGCTGTCAAAATTATGCAAAAGGATGATCACAATTTATAGCTGGAGTACAAATGGTGATTTTACGTTCAAATAGCTACATTTTGTATTTAGATCCAAATTTGTAAACTCCACTAAGGTCAATTTACTAGGTATTTAGCATTATATATACTATACTGATATTATTGTTGTTTAAAATAGTAGATGCCTTATCTTAGATTCTGTTTGTAGATTTGTTTGAACCTCCATTAATTACAGTAGAAGACATGCATATATTCATGAAGTGAATTTGACCTTAGATAGTAGGAAACACCTCTTCCTTAGTCATTTACTTCATCTTCTTGAACAAAAGCTGATTCATCATTTTATCATTTATAGTCAACCTTAAAGATGTCTATAATGGTCTTGCCATTTCCTTCTTCACATGGACTGTGGTGAATCAGGTCTAATGCCAATGTTATAAATGAAACAGCTTCAGGGAATGATCTCCAGCACTGAAAGCTTGTAATATCAAATGGTGGTCTTTGTCCCACACTACTCATTGAGGTTATGCTCTAGAGGTCTAAAATGTTCATTGTTTCCCCTCACTCTATTACTCCTATTCTTCTTCCTGAAACCAAACTGAATACTATGTGCAAGCAATTTTAAGATTCAAATAACACTTCTTTCCTGCTAGGTCAATAAACCTTGAGTGAATATTTGACTTGTAATGCCACTTTATAAATTATTCTTCAGGGTCTATATTATAATTCTAGACATTCCAACTACATTTTGCTAGGTGCTTTTAAGTTGGTAACTTGATTTTTTTGTTGTTATTTCAGAAAATAATAAATTAATTGATCTTTGGGAAAAACCCTTCCTCTTTCGTGATTAAATACAACTGTCCAGATCTTCAGATTAGGTAAATGCTTTTCACTCCAAAGAAGTTATCTTATGCTAGTTTTGTAGTTTATGAAAAAATAATCTAAAAGTTTCTCCTAATATTGTCAAAGATTCTGTTTAGTTCAAAAGATGGAAACAAAAGGTGCATCACTCAGGAGCTCTGAGGGACAGATATGCATGTTGATTACAGACTCTGCTCTTCAACTTACAGTTCTACACCTGTTATGATACAATTCAAAAGCGATCTGTTGATTTGCACTAGAAGTGCGCTAAAATGCAGCAGTTCAATACACAGCCATCTTTACTTAATTTCAAGCTTTTTAATTGAATGTCAGTCAATTACGCAGTTATAATCCACATTTTATTATAAAATACTATACAGAAGCATTTTAAACAGCACATTTTCTTTAAAAATTTTTCTTTTTAGAAACCATTGCAACTAAGCAATCAATTGTGATTATGTAATAGCCACAAAATGTTTATTACTTAGTGTGATTATTTAATTTTAAATTTGAAAAAAAAGCAAGCCCTCCTTAAAACATTTCCCAACATTAAATACTTTTCCAGGGTAAAGTGTTTCTTACTTTCTCATATAAGTAAGATTTTTTACTGTTACCTATCAGAGCATTTGAGTATTTTCAAAA
The DNA here is from genome assembly GCF_003259725.1 of Athene cunicularia. Classification (NCBI taxonomy): domain Eukaryota; kingdom Metazoa; phylum Chordata; class Aves; order Strigiformes; family Strigidae; genus Athene; species Athene cunicularia. The sequence continues at coordinate 75,318,305 of NW_020799097.1, forward strand.
AACTAATTAGACTTAGAATAGCTCAGCAATCTCATTTACTCTTAACCTCACCTTTTCCACCTTGATCCATGTCCTATGTTGTTCTTAGCTGCTTTGTATAGTGACTGTGAGTACACTCATCTGAAGTGAGTTTTCAGCTTTCTTCTGAAAGCTGAGAAAATTGTGGTCAATCTAATACCCTCTGACAGAGAATCTGAAAATCTTGGGGGTCTGTTTATTGAATTAGGCTATATTCTGCTCCGATAAGCTTTGTTTTTCAGATTGATAGATTCATGATTAATACAAAAGAGAACAACTGAGGATGACAATCTCCTCCCAGAGAAATACACTCTGCAGTATGTTGGTAAAACATTTGTTACAGGATTTTTAAATTTAGGATAGAGACCACATCTTTGGCCTGGCAATCTTAAAGGACACCAGTAATCAGTTTGTTGTGCTTATATCAAAGTTATATAAATTTCAGTAATTCATTCAAGCAGTTTTCAGTGAAAAACCCAGGACCTAATCATAATACAGCAGGCTAGGCTACAGCTTGAAAGTCAGTCTCAGGTGGAAAAAGACCTTTTTCAACATTTTCAACTATTCAGTCATCCTATGACTGAATGCCAGGTGATCCAAATGGACTTCTTCGATGGTCAAGTTAGCTTGAGAATGGCTCAGTATAAGGTGACAGGTTGGAAGGTGATAGTTCTAGCAAAAATTAACAGAATATTCTCTTCTTTGCACATAATTTTCTGTCTTGATGGAATCTGAATTTGTATAACCACTCTGTTCTAAGAGTTGATTCCTGATTCCTGTGAGACACTGGGAAGGGTGAAAGCTGAGAATGGTACATATATTAGCGATAAATAAACAGCATGATGGAACTACTGACATCAGAGAGTATGGACTCTCACAGTTATTCCCAAATGAAAATATTCCTGCCAATATAGGTGTTTATATTAAGGATGTTTATCAAAAGAATTTTTGAGAAAGTCCTCAGCACAGCGGAATTAAAAGGAAAAAATATATATATAGGCATTATATATGTTCCTTAGATTTTCTTTGTATTCATGGACTAATTAAGGAATGGGAGACTTAAGGTTCTCTTAGAAAATCAAATACAAAATTCTATTGATGTCTTTTACTATTGAATAGGCACTATGAAGCATTAAGGAATTGATGTCCATATTACATCTTTAATCTGCTTTATGGAATATTTGAGATGTGTGTATACAACATCCCACTATTTGTTTGTAGTAGTCAATTTGAACTATTTCAGGGAACATATGCATTATATATTAAATACTTAAAGTTCCAGCTGAATAAATACCCAAGATTCCCATCAACTTCAAAGGTCTACAAATAAACTTTGTGCACAATTTAAAGTAAAAAATGTGTATTACATGCATCTGTCCTTTTTCATTTAAAATGCTATTCTGTCTTTCTAAATCATATATGTTTTGGATCTTTCTATATTAATTGTAGGTGGAGGCATGAAGAGTTTGATACATACTATTTCTCCACAACATATATATTTATGGGCACTCAGAGAGGTTTTACAATCAACACTTACTGTACCAAGTTCATGTGTCATGAACTCAGCAGTGTTTCAGATTATATGGCTAGTAAAACTTTTGTGAGTGCCCATTAATACTTTTGGAGGAAGGGTGAAATATTATGATACCTAGATGTTCTAGGGGAGAAATACAGGGTATATCTATCTATCTATCTATCTATCTATCTATCTATCTATCTATCTATCTATATCTATATCTATATATATATTTTTTAGATAGGATCCAATTACATTCTTAAAGAATTATTTTTTAATTAAGTTTTTATCAACTATAGCTAAAATGTGCTCTTAAGTTGTTAGAAGAAAACCACATTGACTTGCTGCAAGTACTCCTTTAGAAACAAACAAGCATGAATTAAAACCATATAAGTAAGAAATGGTTGTCTGACATAGGAAACTTAAAATTAAGTTCTAGTGGATATTGCTGATGATTCTGAAGTCAAAAGAATTATTTTGTTCTTTCTTGAAGGAATGTGATTTCCCTCAAAATAAACTGCACGGCACTAATCCTTATGAAAGTAAATGGACAGATTTTAGAAATATAGTCTCAGAGAGAAGAATGATTGTATTCTGATTTGCATTAATATAAAACCAGTTTCACAACATGGGGAAAAAGTTAATCCATGCTCCTATTAACACTTCACCCATGAAAATCAAATCATAATATTTGATCTTGCTTTCACTGAATTCAGTGTATTGAATTTAATAGAAAGACAACCTCATCACAGCTAAGTCCAGCACTAGCTCTGCTTCTCTAATTAGACTTTCACAATATTAGTTTCTTTTTTCCCTCATCTTTTTACTTCATTTCCCTTGACTGGAGTGCAATTTCACCAAAATGTAGTAGACTAATCATTAACTGGCAGCAGCATATAGACCGAAACTTTAAATTGACAATCACAGCAGTAGAATACCGGAAATTTATAGAAGCATAACCATTTCTTCTGCTGGGTGTGTGATAATTGTTTTTCTGCTCATTTACATCCAAAAGTAATTAAACTCTACAACAAAACTATGTACTGTGGTGTTGGTGCAAAGTCTGCTGTTTGGAGGTTGTGCAGAGATTCCATGAAAACATCACGGTGGGAACTGTCGCTCATTTGTGTTGTCACTTCCTAAAAATTTGCAGAAACATACCCTTGAAAGAATTAGGTCACACAAAATGTGGCCTGAGGGCTTCTCCTTTCTGTTTTCCCCACTGGAGTTCTGCAGCTGATATGATAAAAACTGTTCTGCATCAATAATTTTTTTGAGTTTATGTTTCCTGAAAAATTTACTTGGCTTATGGAAATAGACCATCTTTATCATTTAGTGGGAAAATTTCCTTGTCTTTCCTTCCAGGTCTGGTTTCTCAATACAAATGCAGTGGTGTTACAGTGCACATAAAGGTGTATAATAAATGTGACATCTGTAATGATCTTCTGAATCTTCTTTAGATGGTTGTAGTTAAAGCAGTACATTAAAAATACATGTTACAGTAATGTAAGAAAATTATTACAGCAAACTGCTTTCCCTGGATATTACAACTTACATATAAATAAATACAACTTCAAAGCTGAGAAATTTTCTTTCTCATGACATTTCTTACTGAAGTCTCACAGTGTTTCATGGTCACGTGTGCCTTTTCCAGTTAGATGGGTAATGGACAGCTGTTGTTTTCTTGTCCTTTTGGTACTGTGAAAAAAAGTTACGAATTTTTTTGTATTGAAAATAAGCTAATTAATCAGAGTAGTAGGAAGAGCAAAGCTAAGTCACTCATTTAGTCTTCTGAAACTCATTGATTTACATGGTGAGGCATGAATATAGCTGAAAGCAGGCCCTTCTGTTCTTAATATTTTGTACATGCTTGTCTTGCTTGCTTCTTTAGTTAGGAAATGCTTTGATATAAATAAACACCCTTTAGTTCTGATTTTGTAATCACTTACACGCTTGCATGACAGTTTCCTGAATCAGACCTATATCTGCTTGTGATACCACAAACTGCATTTTATGTAGCATGAGATTTATCTTATTGAGAAATGTTTCATGAGTTCTGTTGAATTCCATTTTCTGGAGCTTTCAATACACATACTTCAATACTTTATCTTTTTTTTATTTCTCTTTATTTTCTCCTTTTTTTAAAAAAAAGAGGTTTTTGGGTTTGTTTATTTTTGTTAAGATCAACATCTAATTTATGTTTGTTCACTTTGCCTTATGGTCATGGCAGTTTTTCTTGAATATTTGGAATGACCTTTTGTGAGTACAACACAAGATTATCATCTTCATGTAATTTCTATAGATTGTGCGGTACAGTCATATCTTTAACTGTTATTGCAATATAAATAAGTAAAACGACAAGGAATAAGCTTGTATCACTTTTAGTTCAGTTATTACATCTGTAAAAACATAAACAGCCATAAATAAATGAAGATAGATGCAGAATACCCATCTGTTAGGAAGTTAGTTCAAGTCAAAACACTTAAAACTTGGCACTGTAGATATATTCATGTAAATCTGTATTTAGGCATTTAAGTATCCAGCCTCGTGTACAGATGTTCTGATTCAATGCAGTTTTCATTTGGGAACTGGTAAGGCCTCAGGATCGGCCCACTCAGGTACCTGCTGAAAATTGGATTCAGGTGCTAAACTTTGTGTCTCTCTGACAACATTGGCAGAAGTTCATAGTCTAACAAAAGGTCTGTCTTGCAGCTTCTTCCTTGCCAAATCATAAGCACAGAGGTCAAAAGAGCCTCTTTCCATGAATAACGAATTTTATAATTTGGTAAAATCTCCCTGAATGATGAAAGTTGTAGATTTGAAACCGCATAGTCTGAATGATGCTGGATGTGGTTCTGCTTCCTGAGAGGGTGCTCTGCCACTGCGTTTTCATACAATAACATTGAAGGAGGCCACTGCTGCCCTTGCTCATTTTTTTGCCTGCCATCTTAAGAATGCAAGACTTACAGGTCACAAGGTTATTCTGTTCTGCAAGTCTTTCCCCACCCTCAACTCCCATAACTTTTAAACTCATTATACAAATTCAATCGAAGTGGAAAAGTGGCAGAGTTTCTGGAAAAAAAGAAGCATCTGGGTAGAGGGGAGGGATCCAAATTTATGCCCATACTGAGAAAAATATTGGTAGGGTGTACAACAAATACAAGGTGTCAAAACAGACCTCGGCTTATACTGTCTTTTAGCTGGTAGATCTTGTGGGAAACCTGAATTATTATCATGAAGTGATGTAGCAGAAAAACAACACACATCCATGGGAAACATGTATCATTACTGTCTTGTGGCAAAAGTTGCTTTTAAAGAAAGCATTCAGCCTCACCCAGAAGGAATGGCAATAGATATCTAACCTCAGGAAAACTTCTCAGCTATAGCTCCAGGGTGGATGCAAACATCTGAGTCTAAGAGAAAAACAAGATTTTAAACATTGTTCTGCTTGCTGTTCCCCGCTGTGAGACTCACTGGGAGTCCTCTGTGGGACCACGGAGTCCACTGTGAGACCTCTATGAGACTCACTGATCAGCCTTTCACTCACTTGGCCACTCTACTTGGGAAAGTAACTCCTACTTTATGCCATGAGGTGAGTCTAGTGCTGCCCTACCTAGTGCAGTCCTGCAGAGCTCATGGGACAAATATTAAGTGTTGCAATTCCTAACTTGGTCTGAAATTTCCATTCTGGTTGTAAGAGATTTATACCCTGATGTTGTGTCTTACCCTGTGTCTCTAATTCTGTCTGGCTGGTTTCACAGTTGTCTTCCATGGGTGTGTGAAGTCAAGTCAGTCTGTTACCTGAAAATTGTGAGAGCTATTATGGTTCCTTTCCTATTAAATCAAGTTCTTATCTCAATGTAACATTCCCCCTACACAGGTGGAATCATAGTCCCTGTTTAAGCCATCTAAGCTGCTAGATATGGATATATTACAATAGTGAGGATATGTAAACTGATTTTAGCCTGACTTCTTCCATGACTTCTGAGGATTCAGTGACAGTGGTTATAATCTCTGCCATACAACTATCAGCACTTTCAAGTGTTGTTGAGGCAGATGTCTGAGGCACTAGATATGATAACAAGCATGCCTAAAATGACTTATTGACTCTTCAGCAGTTTTTTATATTAAGGAGAGAGGAAAGTGTATGCCTCTCTAAAATGAGGATGTTACCAAACCAGCAAGAGATCTCTGGATGATGCTATTTTTGATCCATAAAATTAAAAGGAAGGAAGACAACAGAAAAAAGGTCTCAAGCACTAGGAGGCTGTTGGTACCTCTCCTCTCATGGACTAGTAACAGCTTCAGTACGCCTCCTCTGTCTTAAAAAGTCAATACTTAAGCTGATAGCACACATTCCTGTAAGGAGTACTATATTTATATTAGTAAGGTTGACATTCCCTTCTAATCATTTCCCAAAGTAAACTTCTAAGTAGGTGAGATTCTTACTCAGAACTGTAGAGCAAAGATATTGGATCCTAGATAGAAACGTGCAGATAAGCCTATCTACCTTTTCACCTTGTTTTGCCACAAAATGGCAGTGGAAACTCAACAGGCTCAGATATAACATGTCGATCGGTACCCAGTGTGGTACCTTAAACTGCACTATGAAATAACTATGCTAATCCATGATGTATATATTCATATAAATTAGAAACTTTATGGAGCGTACTTAAGAAAATTAATTGGCCAAATGAATGTCCTTGGCTTTTGTTCCTCCACTTTCAGCCTTTGTTTTTCTTTGTCTTCTACTCCTCCCATGTCCACATTCTTGTCCCCAGGACAAGAATTGTCTATTTTACTTATCAGTCAAATGCCCAATAAACTTTGGCTGTGCTAGGATGAGTAATTCAGGAAGACCTTTCCCGATATCACCATTCAGTGATGAAATGTCTTGGTGACTCATGAAGAATTTTGCTTGCATGAATTTATGGAGACTAGAATCACAGAATCACAGAATCATTCATGTTGGAAAAGACCCTTGGGATCATGGAGTCCAACCACCAGCCCTACTCTACAAAGTTCTCCCCTACACCACATCCCCCAGCATCTCATCTAAACGACCCTTAAACACATCCAGGGATGGTGACTCCACCACCTCCCTGGGCAGCCTATTCCACTGTCTGAACACTCTTTCTGTGAATTTTTTTTTTCCTAATACCCTCCCCTGTTGGAGTTTAAAGCCATTCCCTCTTGTTCTGTCAATAATTACCTGTGGGAAGAGACCAGCACCAACCTCTCTACAGTGTCCTTTCAGGTAGTTGTAGAGAGTGATGAGGTCTCTCCTCAGCCTTCTCCTCCTCAAACTGAACAGTCCCAGCTCCTTCAATCACTCCTCGGTGTATGTTATTCTTTTCCATTAAAATAACATCCCATAGTTTCCTTCAAAAGTCATCATTCTGCACTATCTGCTGTTGTCCAAAAAATGTTTAAGAATATTTTTTCCGAAGCAGAGTTTTCTGTTACTCTTCAGGTAGTGCTTCCATGGGTATCAATTAAGCACTGCAGCTACAGAGTTGGATCAGAGACCTGTAAACTCACTGAAGCCATTAGCATTAAACAATATAGGAGGTGAAACAGCCATCTGTAGCCTGTTGGAGAGAGGCAATAAAGGAATTCTGTGAGGTGTTACTTCTCCCTTTCCTCTGGAGGCTCACCAATCCACTGAACAATAAGCATTCCAGGAAAACTGCAAGAGAGTATTAGTCCTGACTTGAAGTAATGTCCTGCTTAGATATCAGTCATGCTGTCTTCCAGGTTATCTTTTCATTGTGTCCCAAATGTATCTGAAAAAAACCTCATTACTTTCCTTCATAGGAATGGTCATTTCACTGTTATTAACGTAAAGCAAGTTATAATGTGTGCATGATTCTCAGATCATCCAAGTGTGAGACAGCATATTTAAGTTGACAGAGAAGAATTTTGTTGACAGCTTTTTACTTTCATTCTTCTTTATGAGCCAACAATGTGTGCTCACAGGCCAGAGAGCCAAGCGTACCCTGGACTGCATCAAGAGAAGTATGGCCAGCAGGTTGAATGAGGGGATTCTCCCCTCTGCTCTGCTCTCTTGAGACTCCACTTGGAGTCCTGTGTCCAGCTCTGGGGGCCCCAGCATAAGCAGGACATGAACCTTCTTGAGCTGGTCCAGAGGAGGTCACAAAGATGATCAGGGGGCTGGAGCACCTCCCCTATGAGAACAGGCTGAGAGAGTTGGGGTTGTTCAGCCTGGAGAAGAGAAGGCTCTGGGGAGACCTTATAGCGGCCTCCCAGTACTTAAAGGGGGCTACAGGAAAGGTGGGGAGGGACTTTCTGTGAGGACATGTAGTGATTGGACAAGGGGTAATGGGTTTGAACTGAAGGAGGGTACATTTCGATTAGATATAAGGAAGAAATTCTTTACTGTGAGGGTGGTGAGACACTGGCACAGGTTGCCCATAGAAGCTGTGGCTGCCCCCTCCCTGGCAGTGTTCAGGCCAGGCTGGACGGGGCTCTGAGCAACCTGGTCTAGTGGAAGGTGTCCCTGCCCATGGCAGGGGGGTTGGGACTAGGGGATCTTTAAGGTCCCTTCCAACCTAACCATTCTATGGTTCTATGATTATAATACATAAAAATGCAAACATAAATATTCAAACACATTGTGCTCTGCCATGCTATTTAAGTGTTTTCTTGGCTATTAATTAGAATCCCCTAGGCTAGCCTGAGTTGACCAAGAGCATTCAGCCATATCATTTCTTCTTTTGTGTCTTCCTCCCTGTCCTGACATGCATGCGTGTTTGTGTATATGAGCCGTTTTTCTTCTGAAGCGGAATAGTTGTAGATTTGTCAAGAACCTGGTCTGAAAGGGCTGGAAGATGAATGAATGAATGAATGATTAATAAAAAGTTAAGATTGCAATTACAAAATGTAGCATGCTTTAGTTTCGTGTTGGAGAATGTAAGTGATAATATTTGCCTTATAATGTGAGGATTGGCTGGAGAATACCAAATCACAAAATTGCTGATCATATACCTTAAGACTCTGGCATAGCAAGTGTCAGGATAGCAAACACTCAAATGACCACTGACAGGGAGATGGATTTACTGTAACTAATACACTGCCACCAGCCTATAGATACATGATATTTGCAGCCATTTAGGACAAGCAAATACAAATCCACCTGAGAAGAAAAGATTCTTTTTCAAGCTTTACTGTTCAGGTTCACTGCTTTTGTAATAAAGCGAAAGGGTAGTAATAAAAGTATTAGAGACTGAACTAGAAGTGCTGTGTTGTTAGTGGTTGGATGTTTTCTACAGAAGGCACCCATACAGATATTGTAAAGGTATTACCAATGGTAAGACGGGTCCAATTTACCCTGCTGAGCCTGTCATGTATCCTGTTTACATGCAGAAAAGCCATTTTTGTTTCTTCACATAGTCCCAGGATAGATAAGTTTAAAGGTCTTTTTCAGTAAATGTGTAAAAACAAGTATGGCCTTAAGAGATCATATGCTTATGGATGACTGTAGTTCTTCAGGTTTAAGCAATGTGAGAAATAGCACAATTTTTTTTCCCTATACTTATACATGCCAACAATAAAATTGTATGATGGACACTGTAAATTAGAAAAATATTCTCTTAATTCTTTCTCCTATAGCTAGGACCTATAACTGCTTTTTATTTGTTCAGAAATATACTATCTGGAATGGGAAAAAACATTTTGCATTAACAATTTTTACTGGAACACCACCGTTTTCTTAAAATGATGAACAGAAGTAATAAAGCATAATAAAAATATATTTTTAATATATTAAAAATTATTTTCTCTTAATATTTTGTAATATATATTAATAATTGTTTTATCTCAAATAAACTGCTAACCATTTCCCATCATACTGTTTTTATACACAGTTCTTGTGTGCAATTACTTCTTTGTTACAAACGTATTTAAGCATCACTAAAATGCTTGTGTTTCAATAACAATACTGCAATCCCTTTGTGAAAAAGTTAGGTGTACATTTTAAAAACCACAGTCTAGAGTCTATGATACCTATAGTGGCATAGTAAATAATGATTTTATATTGGATAGTAAAGGAAGTAATCTTATAAAAGTTGCATAAGTGGCAAAACAAAAGGGTTTGCTGTGTATTGCAAGAGTCTGCTAAATCTCAGTAGGTGGTCTTTGTACTGGGTCAGGTTACTGGAAAAGCATGTGCAAATATCTTCTGTCTTTGTACATGCCACTGATGTTATCAATAGCATTTTTTACTGTTAACTGTCATTGCAGTTCAGTTCCTTTTTTTTTTATAAATTCAGCAAAGTGTTTCTTCGAATGAGTGAAAATAGCAGATAATTTAGGAGCTCACAGTATCAGCACACTCCACAATTTGAGTCCCTGCAGTCTTGAAGGCAAGCAAGGCAAATAAGCAGTCGTACCTGAGATGGTTGACTTTTAGTAACCATTGAGATGGGTTATGCATTTTCACAACATGCCACAAATCAACCTCCCTTTCACTGATATATTATCTCAGGAGAAATACGTGTTCAGAGAAATATATGGTTTCTCAGTTCATTTAGTAACAGTAAAAAGTGCTAAAGGGTTCTCTGAAGGAAGATATTTAAATGCCAATATTTAAAATAATATTTTCAAAATTAGCTTAGGTCAGAACAAGATTTGAAGAACTCTTGAATGCTCTTCCTTCAGCTTACTACTTAATAATTTAAAATGGCACAAAAAGATGCAAAGATTGAGTGTTTGGGATGACCACCTACAGTACTTCCTTTTTGTTCAGCTGTGGTCTCATTGCTAGTGGTAGTTTGTCCTCACTAAACTGTGTGCCACAGAATACAGGAGTGTCTTCATTGCGTATCAACATACAGTCTCTTCAAGCATTACTTCTGAAGACTGAAGAATATGTTTCTATATCCTGACATATTGGCTTTTCTTCATGTAATTTTATTTCCCAAAGCATTACAGCTTCTTGTATGAAACTGACTTTGATGTGAGAAGATCTCAGGGATTCAGCAAGTTGGGCTGGATGCTGCTGAGACTCTTGCTTTTTTCATACTTAGGGCCCTTTTGAATAACAGGTCAAGCAACAGAAGGTACAGGTGTAATTTAGACAAGGGTGAGCGTTCTCCAGTTAGTCACTAATGAAATAGTTTTTCTTATTCGTTTATCTTTTTTCACACTTAATGCAGGAAAAATGTTGGAAAAGATAAGAGATAGTTTTGCGAGAGATTCCTAAAACTTAAAAAAAAAAAAAAAAAAAAAAAAAAAAATCTGCATGTGGTGTATGTGCAGTTCCTATATTGCTTTCAAAAGGCTTCAACTTTCACAATTCAAAAGCTGTGAATCTGCAGAAACACCACACATAGGGGACACAATTTTCTTTCTTTTTTAAATGTTTTATGTTCTTGATAGTAAAGACTACACATTATAATACATTTTAGTTGTCTAAAAATTGGCTTTTTTCTGTTTGCTTGAAAAGCTGTTATAAATTCAAATGTATGCTTTTCTTAATGTAAAATACAGAGCTGTTACCTAGCTTTTGATAAGTATTTATTTTTATGTCCTTCCCGTTCTTCATAAAAAGAATGCAAATTCATATCTTGGGAAGGTTTGGTTGTTTTTTTTCTTATCTACTACATGCATTGATCCAACTGAAAAAACACAGAAAGAAACAGTAATCAGATTACTCAATTTACTTTAAAAAATATATATATTTAAAAAATGTAAAGAGATGACAGAAGGAGATATCCTGACCCTCATAAGAGAGATATCTGGGGGACCATGGTGTTCCTTTCTGTCTGGCTTGATGATAAAATTATACATTCCAGCTTCAGTGCTAGCTGTCCTTTAAAGTGCATAAATTCTGTCCATGTCCCACAGCAATGAAAGAAATCTTGGCAAATCCACACAGTCATTCATAGCTTTCATCTCCTTGTCCATTCTCAAATCACTGCTAAAATACTCAGTTGACTTTGGGTTCTTGTTTATTTTGGTTAATTAGGGAACAGAAAAAGTAGAAAACCGTCAACTTCAGGCATATCCAGTAATTTATAGGCATATCTAGCAATTTGCTCTCATAACTTTGACGGGAAATTTTTAATGCATTGACCTATTATTTATATGGTTGCATTGCAATGATAGTAAAGGCCTCACCCTTTTGTCACAAAGTTATGAAAGCAGTCATTGAATTAATTTAGTTGTCAGTGAAATTTTTGATGGGCAAGCTATGCTAAATAGGGTCCTTAAATGGTACTGGTTCTGAACAGTGAATTTAGACACAACAAATTCCATTAGTACGGGACAGATACACAAACACATCAACAGCTATTAACAGAAAGTAATGAATGAGTGAGCTTTTTGCTTGTAAAGAAAAACCTAGGGCTTTCCCTCAAAAGCATTTTAGTTACATAAATAAAAATCTTCGTCGAGGGGAAGGAGGATGGATTGTCAAGCATCTTGAGTTTAGGTATGAATGAACTCAGTGTTAAAAATCGACTGTTGCAGTATTACATTTAATACAGAAATCAGTGATATTTAAAGCATTTTGGGACTTTCAGCTTTGTTACTTTGAATTAATTTTTAAAATAAATTATGTTTATTCCACATATACCAAAAAAATGGTTTTCCTTCATTTTAATTATTTTTGCATTAATCATGCTAGATTTGGATGAGAAAATAGTGTGACAAGCAAATGTATTTCACACCAGTCCAGGAAAGTTATGAAAATTTGCACACACAAACATGATTTCCAGCTAAAACCCGGTATTTACTTTGTACTAGCTTATATACGTCCAAAATAATTGGAAGAACATCAGACTCACATAAGTGGTGCAACTCTTGCTGCACTTCAAGCACAATTTTGACCTAATGTATTATTTTGCAACAGTAAACAGTGCACCAAGGCCACAGAGATCTCAGGCTCTGGTTTCTGTTCCCCTGTTGAGCATGCTGTTTATCTAAGATTATTTACTACTACTTTGTTTGATATTGATCAATAGCACAAACATAGGCAAACTTCAAAGTCTAAATTTATTGGAGAAGTTTAAGTACTTACAGAGGAAAAAATAATACAATAATATGATTTCTTTTTTTTCCCTCATTGGACAAATATGTTTGCTAATATAATTTGTTACAAAATCTGTGATTTCTTTTTCATTTTTGTACTTCTATTAAATGGTTTTTTTAAAAAAAAAAAGTCTGGGCTTAGAATGGATTACATTGATGTTGCTAACATTTCCTGGAAATGGAAAACTGTGATAACAGCTGCTGTCTTGGCTCATTTTCAGTTAGGATTTTTGGATTGTTGATTTTGAGGTTTTTTTATACTGCAGCAATTTACAAGTAGTTACAGCTATCTCTAGTAGGCTTACATCATTAGTAAAACATTGTAAGTCAGTCAAATGTTTCCTTTCCAATCAGAGCACTTCCTCCACTTACTGAATTGTTGACTTTCTGAATAGTATTTATAGTAACAGCACTTACATTTTAAAATAAATGCTAATTTATGAAATAACTAAAAGCTAGTTGCATATGAAAGACAACTATAGAAAGAATCTATATGCTAAAGCAAAATGTCTTCAATGAGAATTAAGGATATCTTGGAAGCATCTTATTTAGGTAATACCTAGCTGATTTATATCAAAAGTATAAAATTGGTTTTTTGCTAAGACTTATGGTGAGCAGAAATGTCTCTATATTGGTGTTATTTTAAAATTCAAAGCATACATGTTTTCTTCTTGGATTGAAACATTCTTCTCCAGTGTTTGCAGTACTGTAGCATGGTAAAGTGATAAACACGCATCAGTAGTGATGAAAAATAGAAGGAACAGCCAAGTAAAGCAAGAGACAAGGAACTCTGAGTGTTAATAGTGTCAGAAAAAACAGGTCTGTGCATTATCAAAGATTTGGCCTCCGTAAAGTATATTAGAACTTTCCGCTTTAATGTACTTTGAAAGATACATGTTATATATTTTTTTAATATGTTCATAGTTTCAACTCAGGGTGCTAATGAGATTTTATTAATTTTTCAGTCAAATCTGTGACTCTTTCTTCAGTATATGGTAAGCTTCCAAAAGCAACGTTATATATGCAGGTTAGAACCTGTTACTATGCCAAAAGTTTAGGTTTGTTTTGTATCAAAACAGAAAATAATTCTCCCTATGAAGTTTGTAACTTCAGCAAATTGTCTTTTGCCAGATAGATTTTAATATTTAAGGAGTAGCACCTCCGTCACATTTGAAATGGCTGGTGAAAAGCTCTGCCAGCTCAAGGGGATCTCTGCACCCTTTCTTGTTCTGGGATTACTCTGCGCTGAGCAACTTCAGCTATTTCACCCTGAGCAACCTGACCTAGCTTTGAAAATGGAGCTGACTTTGAGCAGGGCATTTGGACTAGATGGCTCCAAAGGTTCCTTCCGACATAAATTGCTCTATGAGCCAATGCTCTTTCTTTGGCACCAGCCTGCCTGAGGCCAGTTTGCACTCCTGTGTGCACATAATGTAGACATGTCCTAAGAAACATGCAAAACTGGTGTTCACGTTGCTCTGAGCCTTCAGGAATGGAACACGGGGTTTTCTGTCTGGGTTAGTGACGACCAGAAGCCATAACCTCCTGATGGCTCTTCCTTCACTTGAATGAAATGAACTGTCAGTGTCCCTCTGTTTCTTAGCAGACAGGAGGATTTTAGAGCCTTAGCCTATGACTTTTCACAGACTTTCAATTAAATGAACAGGGAGACCGAACTACCTCATCCTTCCTGGAGCTGACAATTTGAAAGCACAGTTCTGAGTCACAGTGAGAGGAGCGGTGCAAAGGAGCCCTCCTCCCTCCCACTGCACTGACTCATCAGGGGCTTTCATTTCCACTCTGGTCAGGAAGCCAACATCTTTTACAACAATTAAACTAATCCTAACAAGAGGACTTTGAAAAATTAATTAAGATGTGAACTGTACCTGAGCAGTGAATTTATGCAGTGTGAACTCTGACACACGTGCATGTCAATCTATAGCTGAAATCAGCTTCCATTTATTTCTTGGTACTGATTCTGACTCCTAGAAAGGATAAAGTCCTGAAATTTTCCGCAAAGTATCTTAATGCTAGTTTGTACTGCTTAACTGTATATTGTTCTGTGACAGGCTTTTCTGTAGAAATACAATTCCATACTGAGAAGTATATCTGCACTTTACAATTCCATCACTGTTGGGTTTTTTGAAGTAAAAATCTTATTCAGTTAAGTGGATAGCGTGTTGGATTACTGTAATCATTTTAATTGCTGAAAATACCTGTTGGTTTGACTAGGATGAACTGAGCAGCTTAAAAATTGTTTTTACCATATTTTACCATAAATAGTACTTTAATCATCTACAATATAAAGTCAAAAAGCATGATTTGTGACTGATCCCTTCCATGACTTGGAGCAAGTCACTTTACCCTTCAGTATCTCTGTTTCCCAAGATTCAAAAAGGGAGAAATGATGCCTATCTTTGCAAGTTTTTGGGTATCGATTTGTACACCCAAAAAATGCTGTTATACAAGAGCTGTCTGTTTTTAACTAGTCAGTTTAATATTTCTGCTAGGACCCACATGTTCTAAAACAACAAATTGAAATATATGTCTGTATATATGCTCTCAAAATTTCATCAGTAAAAAATAAAAAGGAATAGACTTTGAGTTACAATTTTGATTAAAAACATTGCTTAAGCTTGGGACACCAGGCTTCCTTCACAGTCTCTTCAGAAATCTCTTTTAAGTATTATTCTGTCCTCTAACACTAAGCATTTCTCAGATATTTAACATCTGGGGTAACTGTAATATCCCAAGATCTATGGCACCCCTACAACAACAGGTGTATGAAAACTCTGGTTTTAATTTGTGCTTTCCATGAGGTAGAACCTTGGGAACAGCCACCACCAAAAGCAAGCTCTGGGATCTGTGAGATACTTACAGAGAGATTCTTTGACATATTTGGGGGATTAAAAAACCCTCTATTTGAGACCTGGCCTGCCTTGAAGTGAAATCTAATAAACTGAAAGTATGTCTTGGACACTTTCAGATGCTAACAAATGTTCAGAGATAAGAATAGATCTGACTGAGTTTTAAGGGTTGGTTTACCTTTCTTGTCCACTTCAGGACTTCAGAACTGCCCTATCAAGCTCTTAATGCACTGAGGGAAACTTGATTGTCTTTCTTGAATGCAATACAGTTTTGTATTTGTAGCATTACCCTAGTGAAATTTTAAAATGAAATGAGATGGAATACAAATAACACTAGAATTTCTTTAATATCCTGATTCATGAACAGAAGCATGGCTAGACTCAAATACAAACCATGTTTTCAAGCAGAATTCAAATCCACCCGTGTTCCTTGCCAAGCACCGAGTTCAGTCCCTGAGGGTCTGAGCAGGGTTTCCTCAGCAGTAGCAGCTGGCACCGGCTGAACTGACAGCAGGGCAGGGAGTGCCGCTCCTGGCCTTGGTGTGCTGGGTGATTTCACCAGCTAACACAGGTCCTGACAGGTGCTAAACCTTTCACTTCACTTTTAAGCACTGTGAAACTCTTGGTGCGTGATTTAGGAGACCGGGAACTAACTTTTTGATCCAGAAAGGTAAATGAGATCTTTTCCTGATTCTAATCCTCTAGATCTGTTAGTATTGCTTCAATGTGTTTCTTCTAAACACAGAAATAACATTTGCTCCAAAAAGAGGTTTTGATGCATGCTGAATTTGCCAGACATTTCACTTTGAGACAAAGATATGACAAATGTGCTTCCTAGCATTTTCATGTTGATTTATTCTCCTTCATAAAGGACAACTTCATAAAGAGCTTGGATCAGATCCTTGTTCACACTTTACATATGCAATATTTTTGAGGCTGACGTTGGCTTCTCAAGGAAACTAACTTGGAAGTAGAGTCAAACCAGAGAAGAGCACGCTGAGACCGCTATACTTCAGTAGCTCGTATTTTCCAACTAATCCTCATTGTTATTATGACTAGATATTTACCCTTAGGTGCACTGGGCAGATCATCCTGACTCATCCCTTTAGTGGATGTTGTCCTGTTGGATTAATGATTAACTTTTTTGTCTGAAAGATTTGTTAATTCCTATAACTGCATGGGATAACTATTTTAGTACTTAGGAGGTGACTTTTCTGGTATTGTTGGTTATATTTTGTGTCGTGACATTAATGTGAATTATGGCTGTCTTGAGGATACAGACCTTCATATAGCACAGATGGTCTGTAGGAAAAAAAAACTTGCAATGATGGTCTGCACATCACACATTTAAACTTCCCTTGCAGACTATTTCCTTTATCAGTGCCTCATTCTCTTAGGCACCTTTTAGTCAAGCATCTAGGGCATCATTTATTGTACAGACTATGCTCTATAATGAAGACTGTAACGTGGGATTCTGGAAGATACCTCTGCTGGAGAAAAGGAGGCTGAGGGGACACCTTATCACTCTCTAAAAGTACCTGAAAGGAGTTTGTAGCAAAGTGGGAGTCAGTCTCTTCTCCTAAGTAACAAGTGACAGGACAAGAGGACATGGCCTCAAGTTGCACCAGGGGAGGTTTAGATTGAATACAGAAAAAATTTCTTCACTGAAAGAGTTGTCAAGCACTGGAAGAGGCTTCCCAGGGAAGTGGTTGAGTCACCATCCTTGGAGGTATTTAAAAGATGTGTAGATGTGGTGCTTAGGGACGTGGTTTAGTGGTGGACTTGGTAATGCTAGGTTAATGATTTGACTCAATGATCTTAAATGTCTTTTCCAACCTAAATGATTCTATGGTTCTGTGATTCTACCAGCATTATCACGGTGTCATGTTGGTTTCCTCCAAACTTGCTTAGCAGTGTATCACTGTTACTTCCAGGGAGGTGATTTTTTTACTACTTCTTTGAAAGAATGATGAAAGCTGTGTAAGCTCATTAGCAGAGCATGTGTGTAGGCTTAAAATTACAGATAATAGACAAATGGTTGGAAAGTCAGTAATTCCTTTACATATTTGCCAAGACTTAGGTCAAGGTTCAGGGTTTCCTTTGCTCAAACCGATGAAATCAGAAATACCTCCAGGTATTCTGGGGAGTGCTGGCAGTGTAGATGCAACAAAGGTGATGAGGCACTGCTGATCTCAGTTACTTTCTGCAAGAGCAAACCATGCTTAGTCTAAATTGCGCTCAATTGAGATGTGCTTTTCTTTTTGCATTAGTGTTTTGTATAAGTCCTTTTCTTTAATAGCTCTTGGTGTTTTCTGTGCACTCTCATAATCTGTTTCTGACATTACAGTAAATTCACTGCAGTAAATTTTGATGTCACAGCCCTGTCTTCTCATATGAAAAACATTTAATACGTAGGAAAGCATTTGTGTGCTTAAGAGTAATCACCACAAAAAATTCACTGCCTTTCCACTTAGAAGCCCACTCCTTTTATGTCACATCTGTGTTTGTGTAAACATTTTACAAAAAGCAAAGTGACACAAATGTGTGTAAGGAGCTTGGAAAACTGATATACACATAATTAACTTAGAGTGCAAGCAGATATTTTACAGGAAAATTCAGCAAAATGATGATTTTTACTTGTGTTCATCCGCTCTTTCTTCATGAACATGCTTCTTCAGTTTTTACTGGTAACAAATTCACAAACTTTAAATCTCAGTCCTTGGGCTTAGATCCAGGAGAGGACATGAGGATGGCTGCAGTTGTACATCTACAACCCACCAGCCTGGGGATGTGGAGGCAGCAGTGGGAGCAAAATCTACCCTTGACTTTGTGTGCACCATGTTTCTAATGTGAAAGGCAGACACTACCCAAGAATTTGCATTGTCTTGACAAATGTGTTCTTTGCTGGCCGGCTGAGAGTGTCAATAAGCAAGCAGCGTTGTTTGGGATGCTGAATGTGTGACATGGGCACACTGCCACCCGACAGTGTACTACCCTACAGCAGCATGAGAGCTGCTCCACCTGGCCACTGCACCGCACCTGATCGGAGTACAGTATGCTCCTACCAAATTATTTTTGATACCTGTCTTGGAATATAACCATATTAAGATAGTTTTCAGAATATTGTTTTAAAACAAAATTAAATATATTTTCCTTCTTTAAAACTCTCAGATTCATTGCAGGTGAAGTTATTTCTTATTCTTGTATTTTTTTTGTGAGAGTTTTTCACACTGATTTTTTTAAAGAATTATGATGTGTGTATGGGAGTGTGTGTCGCCCTTGCTAGTCCATGTTGGAGACATCAGCAGTAAATGTTACTGCGTCTGAGGGCTGCAATAATTTGTCCTTTTGACATTGACAATTTTGCACATTTTTCAGGGAGCAGAAATTGAATGAGTGCCATGTTATACTCCAAATATCTCTTTTAGGCCACATGTTTCTATCAGAAACAAGATAAGTGTGTGAATATGATGTCTAACATGGAACAATCCCAAAAGAATACCTAGTTAAGATTTCAAATCATAACAAGTCTAGCTGAAGTAACATTTTGTAGATAAGTGTTTATGCGTCTGGCAGTACAATTTTGTCCTAAATAAGAAATGTTAGAAATAAAGAAGTAGCGGTCTTAAGAAACAACTTGTGTAAGTGAGAGTCCTTCTTTATCTTATAAAAGAATGTTTCCTTTATTTTTATTAGGATTTTTGCTTAGATACTGAACTAATGCATACATAAACAAATTTTGAAGGCATACAAAGTCAGAGCCTGAGCAGAGCCTTAAAGAGATACCAAAACCATCATGTTTTCAAATTCTGCTGTGTTTCATGTTAGAGAGCAAAGTTAATAATAGAGGCACAGTGACTGTCCAGCAATTGCAATTTCCTGTGTCATTATTTCAAAGCATAATATTAACTTTAATGTCATTCTTGTTGTTTTGTTTTGTTTTGTTTTTTATTTTATTTTATTAAACAGTTAATTCAGGCGATGGGATAGAGTACAGCCAGCAGAAGCGTGAAAATGTTGGAGATCTGATTCAAGAGACACTGGAAGCCTTTGAACGCTGCGGTGGAGAAACTGCTTATATAAACATTAAATACATGATCCCTACTTATGAGTCGTGCATATTAAACTGAGTTGTATAAAATGGGATGATTCCATTTGTGTTCTAAAAAACTGTATCTGACTCTGTATGGTATCTTATTAGTCATGCTTTTTTTCTCTACAGCTGCTAAAATAGTGGCTTCTGGGGCATTAGAGTGTTAGCACTATTGTGAACAAGGCTTTCCAATACATAAATAGTGCCTGTTCCTTTGATTACAATGGTGTACTGTGCTTGTTTGTTCCCTGAAAGAATCGCTCCTTTATAACAGAGCTGACTCGAGCAGGAATCGGAGTTAAACCTTCACTTGTATAGACAATAAAACTATAATTTTCATACGCAATTCAGCAATTGCTGTTCTGTGTCCGCTTGCCCTGAGGGTGATGTCAGAGGCTGTAACAAGAAGAGTTTATGCTGACTGCTTAATAGGTGTTTGTCATGGAAGAGAAACACCAGTTCAGCAATGCCTCTCTAGCAGCTGTGCCGACTAATGTGCACTGACACAGAATAAAACTGTTGAACGTATATACCAATTACAGTGGGAAAATTTATATGGTCCATTATAAAGCACTGTCATAAAATTAATTCGTGTTTCTTACACACTCCTGATCTCAGCTTCCAGGTGTTTAGCTTTTCATGAAATTTGGGTTCTTCTTGGCAGACATCAGGCACAACCAGTTTTGAAGAAAAAAAGCCCAGACAGATCTTCAATAAATCATATGGAAGATGAAGTGTACACAGTGTATCAAGCCCCAGTGACACTGTTAATCTAGATAAACACAGAATATACACGTATGTTTTTAAAGGGCACTGTTGGGGGGTTTTGTAACTGCAAGGTTGCTGTTTCTTTTCTGCTACTATGGTATACATGTGTGCAAACAGTGTAATTAGAATTTCCTACTCGGTTTCTTTCTGCATATCCACAACACAAAACTGATGTAATCATGGATTTAAGCAATGCTATTGAGATTGACTTTATTGCTTTTTAAGCATTTCTATGGAATAAACGCATGAAAAATAAAACAAGTTTTCCAATTCTCAAGGGCAGCCATTTAAAAACATTGAGTCAGTTCAATACCTATCAAGAGATACGAGCTTTGTCTAAAAAGCATGAGATTTTTAAAAGTGCAGTCTTCAGGCTCATTTTGGTTTTATTCTGGTTTCTTAAAGCTCTTAAATATATGCAAGTTGCACTTTCAAGTGTTTCTCTGTAACTGTTAGAGCTCAAAATGCACTCTGGTGTTAGACCCATGAGACTTTTTCCAAGTGCTGATCCACATCCATATTCACACCCTACAAGACTTCCCTGTGTGAGACAGAGCCCCTAAGCTGCCCTGTTTTCTTGGGTATGTACTGGAAGTGTGGGGAGCACCTTCGCACCTGCTGAAACTTTGAGCTAGATCTGTCGTTAGACTGACATTAGACTTGCCTTTTTCTGTTCTGTGGAATCTTCAGCTTGAGGATTTTTTTTTTTCTTTTACTTTCTTATCTTTCCTGTAATTGAGAAAAAAGTTAAGAGGAAGATTTTTACTCTTCTTGCCTCTTTGAGGAACTGCAGCATCAAGTGATGCCACTGACCACAAATGCTCACTAGTCCCCAGTTTAGGCATGGCTGCTGCAGGTGTGCTTTTTTCCCAGCCTTCAGAGACCTTGCTTTTCTATTTGTTTTTTGGTTCTTTCTGAATTTTCTTTGACGAATTTCCAGGGCTTCCCTCAAGTCTCTAGAGTTTAGGCAGTGTCTATCCTGTGACTAACGCACATCTATGATAGATAAGCACACCCAATATGCTGCCTCATGTGTGGGTTATCTGTAAATCTTTCACCTCCCCATCAGAAAGGAAGGTGAAGCCTGGTTGTAGGCCCGTGTCTTGGAAACTCAACACTTTGTCTTCAAACCATGCAGCACAGAGTCTAACAGGATACCACAGCAGGGGCTAAGGCAACATCTCCTCTTCCAAAATACCTTTCTACACAGCCACTCTGGTACTATAAGCTTAGCCTTCACTTACAGTTTATCCCTGTTTCCCCTCAGCTATCCTGCATGGTCCCTGGCTCCCACGAGCCATACTGTTTCACTTACTGGCACCTATGGGTTTGGTTACTGTGGCATTGCAGGTTTCCCGTGAGTACAAAGTGTGCTGGAGGACTGCCACTTGGAGGGAGCTGAGTTATTCAGCTCAGACACAAATCAGGCCCTTCATAAAAGGAATAATCCCAGGCCACCTTTCACTCTGTAGCTATTTGTATTCTGTCCTTAAGAGAAAGCCCAGTACTGCTCTTTGCCCAAGTTCAAAAAAAGTCCTCAATAGCTGGCTTCAGTTCCTCCACTGCTGGGCTCCAGCCACAAAGCTTCTCGCAGAAGGGACAGTGCGGGAAAGGGCTCTCGTCCCTGGGATTTCCCCATCCCATCACCCCTCTGCATCCCAGCAGCACTGCTGAGGATGAGATGAAGTTGCAGGCTCCCCACCAGCTTTGCAACTCTATTCCTTGACTCACTGTTTTTGCATTACCTCCCCTTTAGCTCAACTAGGACAAGACTACTGACTGACAAAGAGATGCCATGGAAAATGGGTACTTCATGCAGCTGCAGACTTGCCAAGACCTGATCCCCTCAGCCCTGTGCTCTTTCTTGAAGATTTCCTTCACAAGACGTTGTTTCAGCAAGGGGTGACCTTACTGCAAACCATAAGGGCAATAGAGGTCATGCCCATTCACATCAGGAAAAATAGATTTTACAGCAAAGTGCTTTCACTTGCATGTTCACAATGGGAACATTAGCCTATATCATACTATTTCTATGACTGGGCCATTGCTTTAAAAGTGAACATTCCCCCATAACCTTGTTAATCCTAGAAGCTGGACTGTTAAAAAAGAAGCATGATAAAAACCACAGGTTGGTAATTTAGGAACACTGAGGATAAAACTATTTTAGGATGTCATTTTACTAAGTCAAACAGTAGGCCTGCCAACCTTGACAGTGTCCCTTTAAGCATGATCAGCAGCATATTTATAGGCAATTACAGCACAGCTCAGAGCACTTTATAAAGCACAAGATCAAGGACCCAGGTGCTTAAGCATATGAGTAATACTATGTCATTCAATACACTGCTTAGCTGTTTTACTATGCTCAAAAACTGAAATTGTGGTTAAAAAATAGTAACTGCCTTTCTTCTCACTAGAACATATAATTGTGGTCACTGACACTAGGGGCAAGCCAATCAACAGTTTCTAATTGCAATCAATTAAAAGGCACTCTGGGCCAGGTGTTTCAAGGGGTATAAATTAAGCATAGCACTATTAAAGGTACCCTGACTTGACAGGAGTCTACTGCTGCTTTCTAGCTGCTACAAGGTAAGTAGTGTCAGTAAAGGGCCCTATGAATAGTTAAATAAGTTGTAAGTGCTGTTTTTCTCAGACTAAATGTTTAAGATGTCTCCAGTTGATCTTGATAAACATGTTAGGTTGGTTAGTCGTTGTTCAGCTGGAAGAATAAAAAACATATGTTAGCATTAGGAGGAAAAAATACCTGTGGGCCTTCTTTGACTTGCATAATTGTCAAGACAGGGGAAAATGGCATCTTTTTAATGACTTGTCCCCAAAGCTGTGTAAGGAAAACTGTAACAGGTGTCAAAGTTTTGGGAACTCGGGCATCCTGTGAATGCTGGTGGGTGCTGTAACCAGTTGCTGTACAAGCTGTTGAGCCACTGAATGGTGCAACTTGTCTGTGTGAAGCTGGGCAGGGGCGGAAAGGGGCTGCAGCTCCTGCCCAGCTTGGGCTGTGGCTGCCCGTGGGCTCCCGTGGAGGGACAGAGCCTGGCAGAGGACTGGGTGAGCTGCTGCCAGCACTGATGGTGGGGAGCTGGAGCCAGGCTTCTCGTTGGTAGCTTTCCAGTCTTTCAGAAAGATGGAGCTGACAAAAGGAGTTTGAAAAAGGCCTCCCAGGAGTCAAATACAAAAGGGCTATGGGAAGCTGCAAGTGGGAGGGAAGGTGTGGGACCCTGGCTGGGGGGGTGTTTGTGGGGGGGGTGCAGGGAGGTGTAGCTGCAGCCAAGCAGGGCAAAAATAAAAAGCTAAAGCAGACACTGTGCTTTCCTAATCCTGTCTGGAGACCCTCTGACTTCCAGAAAAGCATTCTCCAGTCTGAGGGGCTCTGCAGGCAGTGGGGCAGTTCACATTTTTCCACTCATCTGTAACATCCTGTGTTTTCTGCTTTAAATAAAAGCAGAGATGTTTGCGGGAACTCTGTACAAAGCCTGTCTGCTTGCAACTGCTCGGAGCTGCTTTGTGCTCCTGGAGACCGGGAGAGGAAGGTTCATGCCCTGGCAGGACAAGAAGTTCCCTGCACCGGCCCCATAATCCTTCCGGCGCATGAGGGGAGGGAAGGGGAGCGTGTGTGGTGGGGCATATCTTAGCTGTGCTTGTTCTTGCCTAGCAAATAGAGCCCGGGTCTATCTGTGGGGCTCTGTGTTGAGAGCTCTTGCCTCCTTAGGACAGTGTATCCAGAGGGAGGGATGCGCCTCCCAGCACCTCTGGGGTGGTGGGTGCCCTCCAGCATGGCTTCTGGTGGGGTGGGTGGAAGTCTGCCAGAGCTGAGTGGAACAACCCACAGCCTCGGGGAGGAAAGTGAATGTTTCTTGCAAAGCTGGGAGTCAGCTGCGTGCCAAGTGTCCATTTTTTTGATGCTGGTTTGGGTGTTTATTCCACAAATCAACAAATACTTTTTTTTTTTTTTACCAATGTTCAGGAGTGAGTTGGGCAGCTAACAAACCAGTTTTGTAAACCCCAGTGCGTTCTGTACGCTGGGGACTGTGGGTGCAGCAGGACTGTGCAGCGTCCCTTTGGGTCAGTGTGCCCAGTGCTGGTGGTCACCCCATTCCCCTCTCTGTGCTCCCCTGTTAGCAGTGAAAGCACCTGATCTTGGCCACCCCGCTGGGACACCAGCTGACTTGTGAGCCCCGAGTCCCCTTCCTCCACCAGGAAGGGATAGGGAATGAGGGGCTGCTCAGATTTTTTTGCTAACAGAGCCCCTCACATAGAGCAGAAGCCTGAAGCTACAGAAGAACTGGCACCCTCATGGGGAAGGCAAGGCAAGGCACAGCCATGCTGGCCTACCTGTGGCCAGGGGCATTTTTGGGACTGCACTTTCTCTGCTGCCACTGGCCCTGTGGGCACCCATGTGCTCTCTGCATGGGCTGTGGTCTGCTGACCCTGGCTGCTGAGGGCATGGGGAGAGAGGAGATAAATCAGGATCTAGTCCTGGTGCTTTACAAATGCTGAAAGAGAAGTTAAATCCCAGTCTCCTTAGTCTGCCTTGGAGAGAGTGTGGTAAATGCATTGAGATAATGGGAAGAAAGGTGGCATCTAAAGAGAGTATCATAGCATTGGGTCTTGTATGCTTGTCTCAAGAAATGAATATGACATACCCTTAGTTTATTAAATGATTCTGACAATCAGAACTTCCTGTGTTCATCTTCATCAACATAATGGGTTTTTTTAAAAATAAAAATCAGCTGTTAAGGCTGTTATGTGCAGCTACTCCCAATCTGCCCTCCAAACCTGCTGCTGCAACCAGCTCTGCAGTACATGTTGGTTTTGATCTCATCTCTGCACCTCTTCCATCTGTGGCCACATGATACACAACTTGGTAGAGATGTATTGATACCACCCT
Source organism: Athene cunicularia (assembly GCF_003259725.1). Lineage (NCBI taxonomy): Eukaryota > Metazoa > Chordata > Aves > Strigiformes > Strigidae > Athene > Athene cunicularia. The sequence continues at coordinate 75,343,522 of NW_020799097.1, forward strand.
ACTTAATGTGATTGCAGATAAATTCACTGGTGCTTTTGGTGGCATACAGCATATTCCTGTGCAGCTGTGTTGCAGCCAGTAGCTCTGTACCTTCCATGGAGCGATGCTGACCTTGCATGAAATAGCATTGCTCTTGGATATAGGTGAAATAATCAAAGAAAATATGTTGGCAAACTCCTCAAAAACATCAGGAAGCTTGAAGAGGTGTCCACATTAGCAGCACATCCTGTCCACAATGTGTACAACAGTGTTGCATGCTGAGGCCCCCGGGGTTTGGCCAGACAAAATTAATGTCTGACATAAAGCAGATACCTCATGTTGCACACTATTGCATTAATTCAGGGTGAGGGTTTGGCTTTAAATGTGTGGTCCATCCAACTCTGTATCAGATTTCAATTTCTGTTTTCTGGGTGTAATTCCTATGCCCTTCCATAAAGACCAATTACTGAAAAGCAGCTCAGCTTACCTAACTCCAGCACTAGAAGCAGGGAATGATATCCCTGCATCTTGCCATTTCATGCATTAGTCCCATTACTTCATTTTTGAGTATTCTTACTTCCTACTTCTCCTGGGTCCCTGTGGTGCTGTGCTGAGCTGGAAGAGATGCTGAGAGCACTATGTGGGTAGAGGGGCAGCTGATAAGAAGAGACCAGGAGGGACCAGCTATTCCGGCAAAGGCTTTTCCTTTGCAATTTATGTTTTGGAAAGTGTGAGTTTTGGGGAACTTGCATCTCTTTCCCCCCAGAGCTGTTCCCTGGACAGTAGCTGAGGCAAAATGTTTCTGGAATAAGTCCTCCTTTCTCCTCTTGTGTAATGCTGTGATGCACTGGGAGAAAAATATCAGCTCTGCTGCAGGTGGGGGACAGTAGTGAGAGCAAATGGTGGGAAGCTCTTAGCTCATGAGTACTCAGAGGCTGTGCTTGTCCAGCTTTTTGGGCCACTGTAGATGTGCATCCCAAACCTGTGCCTCCCTGGGCCACCGTTTTTTTCCCCATGGCTACCACTTGGAAGTTTTTTGGGTTTTCTGTGGCAGAGCCTTTCTAGGCTCTGCTCAGGTGAAGGGCTGGATGGGTGCCCCAGCACTGTGATATGGGGCAGCCTGGGCCTTTCCTGCCCTCACTTCCCACATGACTTTCAAGGTGTGCTTGGAGCTGCTGATGCTGCTGCTGGTGGGCAGGGAGCTCATTTTCTCGAGTTATCTTCTTCAGATGCTACCATCCCTGCCTCCACCTGCCCACAGCAACGCCCTGTCTTGGTGGACAGGATGTTGTCACCACTGTAACTGGAATATCATCAGGAGTTGCTGAGCTAAGCCTGGTTCCTTCTGGCCAGCAGCACAGCCCACCAAACCTCCTTCCTCTTTTCCCCATAGGGGCCGATGCAGCTGCTGTTGGTGGTGTTGCCCCAGGGCTGGAGCAAGTCTGTTCCTGGGCACACACTGGGTGAGAGACCCTGAAGTGGCTGGTCTGCAATTCCCCACCTCTTTGGAAAGCAATTCAATTCTTTCTGAGTGGAAAAAAAAGGAATAGTACCTAGCAGAAATAGTGCTTTAAATCCACTACTGTAAGTCCAAGGATAAAAACCCCGGTCTCTTCCAAAATGTTCTTGGTTCAGGGAAAGGGAATACTTGGAAGCCCTTCTTCAGCCCCACACTTCACAATATGCGTTCTCTTCCTCAGCTATTCACTGGAAAACTCCATGCCTGAAACTTTTTTATTAACACTGAATCATTTATGTCTGTTACAAAGGAAGAAATTGCTATTGCACTGCCTCAAGAATCAAACTAAAGGGAACATCTGCTCTAAACTTCTTGCATCCAATTATTGCTTGCTATGCATTATTACTTACTAGAGTAATGTGACTAAATTAAAGCTTTTTTTTTTTTTTTCTTGTGCCTGCTTTTATGCATTGCTTTAGTATAGAATGTGTGGCTTGCTTAAAATCAACCTACTGCTAAAACTATGCATAGAGCTGAGCCCACGTGTACTTTGATGCAATTAAGGGCACAATTGGAGCATTCTGAAAGATTGCCTTTAAAAGGCCTTTTGTTCACTCCCCCATAGGAGCTGGGTGTACAAGCACGTAAAAATGCAACATTAAGGAAAAAAAACCTCTGTGAAGAATTCTGTAGATGTGATGTTTTCTGTAGCTCAGCAGCTGTCTGTATTCAAAAGCAGGGCTATGACTCGCGTTGTGAGGGTGATGATAGTTTTGATAGGAATCCCCCGCATCACAAGAATGTTTCTAATGAAGGAGGAAAAAACCCACCAGAAACATTCCAGGGCCGTGAACCTGCAAGCGGCTGAAAATCTGAGCTGCTCTGCAAAGACAAGAGCAGCAAATCCAGCAACTTCTGCAGAAGGCAGAAGCAGTTAGCACTTATTTTTCTTTTCCTTCCTTTCTGAAGTGCATGCAGTCTTACCAATAAGCTTAATTGATTGAAAAAATATCTGGAAAATACAGCTCTTGAACTTGCATGCCTAGAAACCTACCAGCATCACGTGCATAGCAGAGGCCACATATCTCACAAAATACCACAACATTTCACAAAGGAGGTTTAAGAGCTCCAATTGAATAAAGCTTTCTCTGTGAAATATCGTTATGGATCTACAAAGCAGTTAAACCCTCCTTGGGAAAAAAAAAAAAAAATGTGTACATCTCTTACAGTGTACCAGCAGCAGTGTAACTACTACTGAGGTCTCATTAATAACGGTTTTTCCCTTATCAGTAGAAGGAAAAAATAAAACCTCATCAAAGAAGAGAAATTTAGACTCCTAAATTCTGACCATTTGCTTTTAAACCCTACATATATAAAAAGCCTGTGTAACAGTGCTCTGACCTTCTTTAAGGGATGGGTCCTGCTACTTAAAGCCAGCAATGACAATATCAGGGCCTAAATAAGCTCATAAGACCCTTTTCTATCAATAATTTGGTTACTGACATAGTGCAGGATAGGTTTTTGTGGTCTGTGTTATAGCAGCTTTTAATTATAAGACAATTTGGGTACCACATGCAGTAGGAAAATTGGGCAGTTGCAAACCCTGCAGTGTTCCCTCATATACTATAATGGTTAGTTTTTCTCCTTAAAGAAAGAAAAATAGTATTCTTCTGTTTTCAGTGGGGTTTTTTGAAAGCTTTTATTCCTCGAGCATTTTTTCAGCTCCCCAAGAAGATGGTTGCATTGCCTCTGCTCAACAGCTTTACTTCATACCCACAAATATTTACAGCTTTTTATTACCAGTGTGTAGTGTTGCACTGTCTTTTCACGTCTCCCACATTGTTAATTATGTTTGGGAAATGGAGAGGGATGGTGTGTTGAGTGTGTGTTCGGTTTCCCCACAGCTCTCACTCATGTCTGTTTTCTATAATTTGATCAATAGAAGGCAGTTGTACAAACAGTAGTTTTTAATTTTCAGTTTTAGGTTTCAACTTTCCCATGAAAATGTAAATGTTTTTCTGGAATAATACAGCACAGTTTCATTTATTTTGCCTGAGACATCTTATGACATTTGTCTCCCTCTCCCTCCTGTTAAACTGTGGGGCCAACCCTCCTGGGCTGTGTGGCTCATGTGGACACACACACACACTGTCTCAAAGGCTCAGGGAAGGGACTGCTCCTTCATAAACATTGCCAAATAAACCTCAAGGGGCAAATGTTGATATGGGGATACAGAAAGGTCTGGAAACTTGTCTGGGGATTGGGTGAAATGAGCTGTGTCCTGGTCCCAACCTGGGGCTAACCTTGAGAACCAAAGGTGGAAGATGCCCTCAAAGCCATGGTCTCCAAGGAGGTCAGTGAAAGGACCCTTTCCCAGCACCAAGGAGGGTGTTTAGCAGCCACCTGGCCCAGCGTGCATGGCCCTCGTGGTGGTCGGGCACCCAGTGAGCCCAGTGCTGCAGCACCCACTGACTGGCTCCTGGCAAAAGCAGCCACCTGCAGTGCCCAGTGTGCACTGAGCTGCCAAAGCCTCTGCACATCTGCTGCCTTCCTGCTGCGACGGATGGTGGCAACAGCCAGGAAATGCGACTGGCATCGGCTGGACTTGGATGAGGCACAGGGCAAGGGTTTGAACTTGGTGATATTGTTTCAAGGTGTAGGCCTCTACTGCTTTTCTCAAGTAGCTTTTCTCCAGGCAAGAACAGGAACAACATATATGCTGTAAATATCAGGAGACTGGGGAAGACCTGTGACCACTCACTTCTAATGCTCAGCAAATGCCCACTTTCTCTTTTACTCCTTGGTGGATGTGGTGGAGCATTACAGCTGGCACAGTGGGCAACCACAGAGCCCTCTTCCCAGGGGTCAGCGGCTCCCTGGGCACAGCCAGCTGAAACCCGAAGTGCTGCCACGTGGTCGGGAAGTGTTGCTATTTCTGCTTTTAGCTAAGCAAACTCAAGTTGCACAGAAAACGTGTGTTAGAGCAGAGGGTGAAACTCAGTCACTTGCCCTAACAACTGCTGATGTCTTTCTGGTGCCAGACCTCCTCCTCGCTTTTTGGTCTCAATGAGAGTAAATGGGGAAGTAATGCCGTGTGACTGCTCTGGTTTCAGTTCAGCACGTACAGAACTGGCTGTAGCTGCACAGAGCAGCAATTGGAGCTAAATATTGCCCGCCTTAGCCTTTAGATTGGTCTTAATGAAGTCAAAAGGACTATTCCTATGAAAAAGAAGAGCAGAAACTGGGCCCTTTTTACATTGTTGCTTTGTTACTATGGGGTTTTTTGATGGATAATTTTTGATGGGTTTTTTCCTGGATAATTTTCTTTCTACCCCAAGCAGAGCTTTAGAAGGACCGTATTTGCACTTAATCATATCTTCTCTTAGAGCTGTGGGGTCATTTCAGCTGGCTTCTCTGTATCACTTCGGTTTGTGCACTTTTAATTTGTTTTACTCATTAGCTCTTAACCTGCATTTTTCTATGTAAATTACTTTCTACAGAAAATGTCAGGAGACTGGAGAGCTCTGTCTCTTACATCATGTTGTGATTGGATATAAAAGCAGCATGTACCTTGCTTTAAAGACCGGACAAGGTTAAAATCAATGATATGACCTATTTGTTTAGGAATTTATACAAAACTGCTGCTATCAGACAATAATAAGAATCATGAAATTTGCAATGAAAGACGTTTCTTTTTTTACTGTGAACTTTATGCCTCTTCACTTATTTTAGTAAATGCTCAATAAAAGTGCAATAAATCCAATGCCATAAAAGCACGTATAGAGGGTTTATAATACAGGCTTTGCAGCTGCCTGACTTTCCTGCCGCACATGGCACCCAGCCTCCCCATGGTGCCAAGGGCTGCCTGCTGGGACCTCCCAACCACGTGTCTGGAAAAACCCATCTCACCTGCAGCACGTGAGGCCCAAGCACACCCTGCTGCGGGCTGCCCACCCCTATGCCCTGCTTGAGGGAGGGAAGAAAATAACATAACTGCAAAAACCAGGGGTGACCAATGTCAAAAGCCATCTGGGAAGGGGGTGGGGCAGACACTGCCCCCCCTGGGAAGAGGGGGAAGGGAGGGGGTGAGGGATGTGCTGCCCTGGCTGGAGGGAAGACCTGCAAGGTGGGGTGTGCAGCACGCTGGGGTCAGCCTGCTTCATATCGCAGGTAAATGTGGAATTTGTGAACGAAATTAAATTGGCAGGGATGACCCAAATTTTATGTTGGCAGCTGCTTGTACTGAAATAGGTAATAGTCTTTAAACTTGAATTTAACAGGAAAACATTAAACAGTATGTTTATGCCTTACTCATTTTCTGCTATAAAACCTAATTCAAACAGTAGAAATGGGGGGGGAACCAAAAACAAAACAAACAACAAACAGAAAAATTAAGGCTGAACCAAGCTGAAAGTAACTCACCTGTTAGACTGCCTGTAACCTCATATCTGTGATACCAGGAATGTTGCAGGACACCTTATCAAAAGGAGAGGCATGTGATCATCTGTACACAGGCAGGGAGGTGGAAGGGACCACCCCAGCAGCCCCCAGTTCTGCTAGAGGCAGTTTGTGTCTGAGCCTTCCCATCTGGCACAACTGCTTCTGCCAAAACTTCCAGGGACAAAGACACAGTGTCCCCTTCATCCCCAGCTGGAAGAGTAGTCTCTCTTGAACAAGATTAATAGGTCAAACCCCAAATCTTAAATCCCATACAGGAACCCAAATGTGAATGCCCACAGACTTTGCCTGCTGAGCTGAGAGCTGGCATGTTGCAGCGTGAGATGTGCTGGAGAGGCATGCCAGATGGATGTGGACATCCTGTTGCAGAGCAAATGAGAGTTCAGCCTATGGTGCAAGTCCTGCCGTAACATTTGCCCTTATGGCCAGAAGCTGGGTCCCAGGATGTTTTCTGGGTTTTGTCCCTGATTTGTTGTCATCTTCTTCCAGGAAAATGAACCCTACCCCTTGAGGGCAGCAGGCAGAGCCCTCTTCTCTTGCCCATCCTGCCTTGGTTTCTTCACTGCCTCACTAATCCTGATTTATATCTGTGTACAGAAGAGCCTTCCTATCTGGTCACAGTCATTTTTTAGCTTAGTCCTATGTTTATGTGATTTTTGATCAGCTTCTCCTTGAGCTAAATGATGATCTGCTGCTGCTGTCTGAGTCTATAATTACAGCGGCCTTTAAGATACCAGACTGGAGAAACAACAGTAAGTGCTGCTGAGGAGGCAGATGTTACACAGACCCTGTATGTCAGGCTTTGTCTTTCTATCTGATGGCCTGTTTGGGCTCTGGGTGGAAAGTCCTCCCATGGACAACTCCATAGTGCCAAAAGAGAAATATACAGCTGCTCTTTCAAGGGATGGATCCAAGCTGACCTGCAGCTGGGCAAAAATGTCCTGACAAATTATGCCTCAGTCATGGAGGGGCAGATAAAATAAACTGGTCTCCTGGCAAGTGCTGCTCAGATCTGGCCACCTGATCCCAGCCTGTTTCCTCTTCTCTCTGTGGTGTTTAGCTCAGCATACCAGTGTGTGCTCAAAAATGCCACTTAGCAGGGACAGAGCCCACTGCAAGCAGGAAAGATGGAGCTGAGATCCTCTGAAATTAAGGTTTGCAAGGAAGAGCTGAAGAGGCAACATGAACATAGGAGGAAGCACTCAACATCAAAGGGTTGAAGGGCTGAGAGGTTTTACTCTCTTAAGAAGAAGGTGAAAAAAGCTAATGAGAAAAGGAGCAAACGTTCTGGAAGGAGAGGGAAGAGACCGGTAGTATGGAGGGAGAAGAAGGAGGAAAATGCAGATTAACTAAAGTGCAAAGAAACATACCTGTGGTAGGTGGACACAGGTGACTGAGGAGGAAGCAAAACTCTTATTGTGTTTTCTCTGCTCTACCAGAAGGGCATGGCTGCTGGAGCTCCTGCTCAGACAACATCCTTGGAGTCACCCACCTGCTCCTCCAGGAGGTACTGATCCAGAGCTTATACTGTGGGACACCACAGTGCTGCAAAAACATTGTGCTTAAAATGGTGATACAAGACAAATAGATACTTATCCCTGTGTAGGAAAGCGAATACTGCCTAAATATTTAATCATGTTTTGGTTTACAATAGTTTAATGGTGTTAAAGCATCTAATACATGGTCACCAAAAAAAATATATCAGCATTTCAAAGCTATAAATTATTCTGGTTGATTCCCACCCCCCCACCCCTAGATAAAAGTAACTGTCTGACAACAAGCTCCCTCAAAAAATTCAGCCCATGATAGTCTCATTACAAACTAACATATTCTCTCACATGTCTGAACCAAACCACTGAGAAGGTAATAAGTGATCATTCATAGATGCAGGCTGGTAGCTAATAGCATCCTCACTTACCTTCTAAACACTGAGCACAGTTAAAATAAATTCAGGATGTATGCATGCGGAAAACTCGATTGTAGCCGCATCAGAGATGAACCAAAAAGGGAAGCATTCAGAATTGCTAGCATAAAATCCAAATAATGACCTGTAATAGATGTCAGCCTGAGAGGACAACACATGCCCTGTAATCATCTTAAAGGGACTTTGCCAGTGTGTGTGGTGTGTTTGGGGCCCACACCCCAGTACATATATGTAATTCTGTCCAAGTAGATGTACTTTACAACTGAGCACTGAATCTAGGTAGGAAAGCCTGTCCCAGTGAGGTCTCAGGAGCTGTGTGTTCTTTCCTTTTCTAGAAATATCCTAGTTTCAGTCCCTGTTTTGTTACTGGAGAAGAAAGCCAACGCATCTACTGGATAGGAAGAGTATGATGGAAAGCCAAATAAAGGTGGATGTGCCACTCTGTGTTCTTCTACTGAGGCTGTCAAGGCTTCCAGGGCCCACTTCAACAGATAAATATTTTAAAGGTCCATTTCCTAAAAGTATTTTAAAAAAACAAACAGGTGAAGAAAGACCTATTTACACCTTGCGGACTCCTTAGGCGGTGGTGGATGTTTCAAGTCACTGACATTTTGGAAACTAGCTCTTCAAATTTGTCATGCTTGACCTGTGATGGCTTCTTTGCACAGGGAAGCAGCACAGACATGGTGTGGGTGCATTACATGGGTACAGCCCCAGGTGGTCAGACAAAACAGGAGAGCTGTCACAAGTTCTGCAGTGCATGGAAATGGCGATTTTATGGATAATACTATATGGTGATTTATTAAAAGCTGTGATCCTCCAGCAGCTTTTACTATATCATCATAAACCAACACTCCTGTATATTACATTAAGCTGAGTAATTCTGTAGGTGCTTGACTGGGGCTGGCAAAAGTATATTTAAGGTCGCGTCATGTGGGCTGGTGAGCTGAAGATGTCATTACTCTAAACTCATCAAGAGAGGGGGAAAAGCCACCTGATCAGTGCAACATGGATGTTTTGCAGGGCAAAGGAATCTGGCACGGAAGGGAAAATCTAGCTGTCGGCTACACTGGTCAGTGCCAGTGGCTTACGCACCTGGAGTGACTCCACTTCAGCACCAGTGAAAATAATGGCAGAATTTGTCTCTCTGAGTTTAACAATTAGGGCAGGTTAGTTGGAGTTCATTGGTTCCTGCCCCTGCTCTGCTATTGACTTGCTGTGAGACATTTGGGTTGTAGCTTGACCTCTTTATGCCCTAATTTTCCCTTCAATAGCATGGGAATACTAGCTGTTCTGTTGAGGTGTTGTGATGCTCAGTTAACCGAGGGAACATGCCAAGCGCATTAAAGCCAGTAAAAACAGTATTCAGAGTGCAGCATCATTATTAGGATGTATGCAAGTCTGCATTTTGGGAAATGTTTAAATTCCACCTCTTAAAGATCCTTTGCAAATGGAACTTGCAAAAAAGCAGGGCAAGCACTGCTAACACAGCTTTGCCACACACTGTCAAGTGCTTATAAACTCTATTTATAGCTACAGTTAAAGATTCAGATATGCAAGTACTCCATTAAAAGACCACATTAATGAGCCCTTAGAGAAAATATCTCACAAAGCCTTTTGAGCTCGTAACTGCTCAGTTGTGCAGGGCTTCTTGCTTGTTAACATTCATAAAATATAAATACTGTATACTAAACACCAGCACTTTGTGGATGGCAATGACTTATCTCACCATCAACCATGTAACTTGTGCGAGCGGAGAGGCAGCAGCAGTGTTGGTGGGGCTGTCAGTCTGCACCAGTCACTCGCATGCTGCCTTGTCTGGGGGCCTTTCTTTCCAGTGCGAAGCCGAGTGTCAGGTTGACTCACAGGTCAGTATCTGTGAGTATAATTTTGGAGAACAATCAAACCTATTAGCTGAGAGTAGCAGAGCTGGGCCTTCTTGCAGCTGTAGCTCCAGAGCGTGGCAGATATTCAGAGCAAAATCTAATAGATAAAAATCACAGGAGATCCTTTTTTTTTGTTTGCTTTGACATAAGCTAGCTGATGAGAAGTGTCATTTGAGAGAGAAGAATGTTGCTGTATTTGATTTGTCATTATTTCCCCATTTTCCTTTCCTGCCTGCAATTATGCAGTTCCCATTTTCTCATTCTCTCCTCTCACAGAATTCCACTTTTTAGGTTGTGAAAGATGCTCTCATCTAAATGTTTTTGATATATGTTTTATCTGCAATTGCTTTATCAAGTCTGCATTGTGTGAACAAACATCATTTGAGCCCATTTAAGAATAATGCTCTGTAACCTTTAATACTGCATTTCCATCCATCCACGAGCTGCAAAGCACTTGAGCACTTGAGCAGACCATTTCTGATTTTGTAGCTGGCTCTCCACAGGCTGAAGAAACAGAGGTAGGGAAAGATTAAATTACTTGGATGGTATTTGCTGACACTTGTTACCAACTAATCTATGTCCTTTGTGCTTTTGGTCGTGTTGCCTTTCAAACAGAAGGTGCCCTCCTGGAAGGAACACTTCTGCTCCTGTAATGAAAAATAAGGACAGCAGGCTTTAAAAAGCTTCAGGGCAGTTCTTACTGTTCAAATGTGTCATTGATTTCAATAGTGCATTAGCAGGCTTGTTAAGCAGGATCTAGAGTGCTTAGCTTTATTTTATGGTGGTGAGTACCTGATTGTTCAAAATATTAGCATCTTATTATAACAGCAAAACAGCTAGTGCTATAAACTGCCTGGTGCTGTGACTGTTGCATGATTACGGAGGGCCTGATAAAACAGGCCAAATTACCAATCAGTTGGTGATGTAGGTGAAGGCAGGGCTGTGACACCATGGTGGACTTCCCTCTTGCTGCTCTCCTCATTAATTTCCCTTTATCTGCCTCTGGCTGTCAGCAAAGCATTGCTGCCTGTCCCACCTCCTGTGCAGGATGTCCTGCTGAATCCCTCACCCTGAGCACCACCTCATTTTTGCCCCATCTGTAGGTGAGATTCAGGTGTTCCTGTGCCAATAACCTGGGAGACATCAATCAAAATCCCATGGCCCGAGGGTGACTTGCTACGCTGGGAGACCTGAGTGGGCTTCCCCTGGCCTGGCCTGGGGAGCTGGCCCCATGTGGAGAGAGCTGGTGGTCCTGGTCTCAGGGTGGTCAACGGTGATGGAGTCAGTGCCTCAGCTGGCCAGATGGACATCTCTGTTAGGGTGAGGTTAATCTCTTTCTTGACTCCACTGACTGTGCTGACTGATCTCCACTAACTAAAAGGGGAGCACGATCCCTGATTTCCAGATTCCTGTTCAAATGTGTGACAGAGCCTTATGGTGTGGAACAGCTTTAACAGCAAAGCTGGAGAGAAATTTGGTCCAGAGTGCCTGTATTGTGTGTCCCCCCACATGTTGTCAGATAAACCCCTCATGGAGCTATGGATGAGAAAGCCACCAGGAACAGGCTGTATCCTGACTTCAGGATTTTGGTCAGCCATGGGTGGCCTGCAGCCCTGAACCTGAGCACCCAAAGGCATGGCTGGGGTGGGCTTCCCCTTCAGTCTGTTTTGGCAGAAAGCATGCATCATCCTCAGGGATCGGCCAGGAGAGCAAGGGCTGGGGAGATGGTAGCAGGGGGGACAGACACAGTGCTGTCTTGGCACCAGTGGGGGTTTTATATCAGGGCAGAAATGGCTCTGTGGGGTTTCAGCAGGGGAAGCATTAGCATCTGCAAGTCTTATGGTCTTCCAGGAGCAGCTGGCAATGGAGCAGGGGGCTGGGGGCTTGGGGCTTACAACAGCGGCTGCCTCTTACATCAGCTGGGGATCGAGTGTTCAGGAGGGTCATCCCTCGTTTTTTGCATCTCTGTGGAAAAAAAATTCCAGCTGTTGAGGAATTAAATACTTTAAGCCCTACAAAGCAAACAGTTGTATCCATGTCCTCCATGCTTTAGGTGATGTGGGAAAATAAAGCAAGCTGAGAAAAACCCCTGCTATTAGAGTCCAGAGGCTGCCTTGCTGGAAGCGTCGCCGGCTAAAGGCTGGCCCAGACTTCAGCTGTCTTAAGTACATATACATTAAGTTTCTGTGTGAGAGCAAAGGGGAAGGTGGGAGGGAATTTTGTGGACATAAGCAATCAACAAAATGGTGCTGGTGGAGGCAGGACTTGTGTGTGGGACAAGGGGGCAGAAAAGTAAAAAAAAAAAAAAAAAAAAAAAAAAAAAAAAAAAGAATCAGAAAACTGTTTTTATTTTCAACTGAATTAGAGTTGGGCAGTTAAGTGCATTCACCAATGTGGATCTTAATTTCTGTACTGTGGTTTCCCTCTCCATAAAACGTAAATAATACTTTATTTACTCACAGGATAGTGTGAAAAGAAGCTTATTCATATCTGGGAAGCACTTATTTGCTATATTGGAGCTATAGCAAGGACTATGAATATACAGTAAAGCTGTGGACTTGCATTGTGGCACTTGGCATCTGCCCAGATATGCTAGGCATCATGTAGAAGGGCTAACCGAGGAGGATACACAAACAAAGGCAAAATTTAATGAGTTCTGAAATCAGGAACATGTGACTCCTCAAAGTTAGAAGTGCAAAAGCTTTGAACTCACAGAAAATGCTAAGAGAAGCCTATGTATTCTTAAACAAACAGCAAAAGACAGTGAAGAGGTAGGTGAGGAAATACTCAAAGGTAGTCCATGGAGTTCAAGAAATCTGTATACCTTTGAAAAATAAATCTACTTGTAGCAGAAATAACCACTGTGGATGACTGGTGAAACGCAAAGAGCCATAAAGAAAGAGGAATATAAGACCTATAAATCAGCAGGATCAGCACTGCAGGAATGGGTACAAGAGCCTGTTGTGAAAGAAGAATGCAAGAAAATGATCCAAAAGATGAGACAGGAAAAGAAGATGGGAAAAGATGTGAACACAAAGTTTTTTATAAATTGGGTATATAGGAAGCCAAAGGTCACTTGGGGAGACAGCCATCACCTTCCTGAGCAACAGGGAAGATACTTTGACAAAAAGGCGGATATTTCCAGGAAAGTGAATTACTACTTGTACCTCGGTATTCAGCAGGGAGAGGTGGAAAGTCTGTCACAGTTTCTGTACATTTTCCAAGGACAGAAAATAAACAGTCATTAACTCTAAAGGTTACCGGTGACTCAAGCAATTCACTAAACCCACAAAAATAAAGGACTATTTAAAAAGTGGGCTGTTTACACCCCAGATTTATTTTTAAAAATAGATGCCAAAGAAATTAAATCAGCCAGGAAACTTAAGCTGGCTATGGGAGAGGTACCTGGGAAATTAAGATATCGCTGTGTCCCAGACTTTTAAAGGAGAATAATGGGGGATGAAGTGTCTCTGAGCTCCAGAGAGCATTCAGGACAGTTGATTATCATTACCAGAAAGGGAGATATAACTGGAAACCAATTCTTTTACTTCATTAAATAAAAGAAGAAAAAAAGGATTTAAGAGGAATAAAAAATTAATGTTAGCATTCTCAGATTTCAAGAGTACAAGGATTCAGTGCTCCATGAGATATCACTGTGCAAGATGAGAGGTATGGGACTGGATTCTAGGCTTGATTTCTGAATCTGGGTGGTGACAAAATATATGTAGAGGCTGTTTAGAGTAGAGCTGGTTAATGGAGTGAGATGCTTAGCTACTGAACTCTGTTAGCACTGTACAGCTGTCACTTGCAAGCAAGGACATCAGAGAAAGATGTGTAACTCAGAGCAAAGAGGAAACAGGCTTTTGGAAGAAGAGGATGTTTACATTGGTATATGGAATTTAAAAATGTGAAGCTGGGAGAAAGAGTGTCAAGATAAAGGTGCTTAAGGAGATAGTTGGGGCAAGTCAGCATAGGAAAAATATCTGAGGATGGCAGCCAAGTTTCTGTTTCTGTTACTTTTTAAAGTTCAGGGAATGAAAGAAGTAGGTGTGAACATATTAACATCTAATTTTTATATACTTTAATAGAGTTCATAACCTTAACACACACAATTACAGTGCAGGTGGAGACATAGCTACCTAGCAGCAGGACCCAAAGCTTGTTTCACGCTGAGTGGGCAATTTCCCTACAAGAAGTGCTGCAGATACCTGGTGACACAAGGTAGTTCGGTGCCTGTTGCCACAGGGGGGTTTGCTGCCGTGGAACCGGAGCCTGGCTGGAGCTGGGTCGCGGGCACTCCTTTCAGATGACTTATCGCAAACCTCCCATGATGACGGTAATCCAAGCATGCAGCTGGAACGTGGGGATATTGAGTTCAAAACTCTCTTCCTGGAGGCGTTTCAGCCTGTAGGTCTCCTGTGTAACGCCTTCTTGGATTAGTTTTTTTGGATCCCTCCTGAGGAAAGCTATTCTAATTTTTGTGTATTGCAATTGGTCCACAGAGAGAACAAGAGCCGAGGGAGCCGACAGCCAGCGAGACCGACCCACAAGGCCCAGGTGCCTTCCTGCTGATGTTCATATTTCAGCATGACAGGAAAAGTGGGAAAGATTGAACATGTTAATAGTGAAGTTTTGGGTTCCAGCATTCATCTGTGGAAGGAGGCAGGCTGAAGGGAGGTAAGTAAGGGAAAATGGGCAAACTTAACTGTATGTAGAGCTTTAGCATAATTTTTGCAAGCAAGAATATTCAGACACATGGAGGTAAAGAGAAATTTGAGGAAAATGCTACATTTGATCTTACTGCAGTAGATTATGCCAGATTGACTGATATCTTTCTTTGATTAAATTAAATTATGTCCTAGATAAAGGAAATGCTTAGTTCTTCTGATTAGGAAATGTAGATGATTGGTGAAGCTGGATGACCTGAGGATTAAAAAGGGAACTGTGTGACAGAAAAAAAATTTGGCTAATGGGGAAATGACAGTGGGTAAGTTTGAGAGGGGAGGTAATGGAGAGCAGTTAAAAGAGGAGATTCTCAAGAATCATCTTCAGGACTCCATGACCTTGGTACAAAAAGAAGGTAATGATGTCATTTTCCACAGCCACAGCATAAGCAAGAGAGGGAAGGCTGATGCCTCTGTCCCTTGAGCTGAATATTGGATGCTCTGGTATCTATGGAGGCAGCCTGGTGATCCCAGTTAAGCACTGAACTTAGATGCTTACAGTGAGCTGCTGTGAATAGCGTGCTTTACCCTGGAAGAAATTCTTCTCTTAATTAATTGATTTTACTGTGTCGATGTCCCTATGTATTTCAAATTGGTATTGTTAAGCTGTTACCACAAATTACTTATAGACCAAGGTGCAAGGGAAACCATGAGATGCCATCTGCATCCTCATGCATGTTTTCATGAATAAAGCCCCCCAAAAGATGGCAAAATCTTTATTAACTCCCAACTGTGACAAAAACAATAAGGGATCCTAACCTCTAACCTAACTGCTGTTGGCATTTACCTATCTTCAAAGCAATTATCTTTGCATTTTTGTGTGTAGTTAGTGAGAAACGAAGGGATGCTACAGCTGCATTGTTATGGTTGCAAAGCCTCCCTGAGCATTAAACTCTTCTGTGCAGTCTAGACATTTGCAGTTAAGACCTATATCTCCATCAGCAGATGTGGACTTCTCTTCTACGAGACCTTTACCCTTAGTGAACTTGGGCAGTAACATTTCAAGTGTAAACACAAGGCCTGTCCTACACTTAAGTATTACACAAACCTTATTTTGAAATAGGGTTCCATCTTGATGGACTTACATGGACCAAAAGAGCCTGCATTCCTCAGTACTGAGGCAATTTTTATCTCTGAGGGGCTGCGCCTCAACTTACTGATCAAAATGCATGACAAAACACCACTCCAAGCCATCTTCCTTTTTTCCCCTCTCCTCTCATTAATTTCAACCATGTAATAAGAAAACCCCAGTTATGTTAATTGGTATGACTCCCCCTCAAGGGCATTATGAAGCATTAAATAATTCCATTCATTACTGACAACGCAGGGATGTGAGTGTTTCCTTGAGGATCTGTCTTGTCTTGTGATTTGGTGACCATACAGAACAGCTATAGGATTAGGGATATACTGTTTTACAATTTACAGTTTGTTGGAGAGGTGCTGGAAGATGATGGGGAAAGAGGAATCTTAAGATTCCAGAGATGTATGTTTGACTTGGAGGTTCTTGGAGGCTGATGCATCTAACTGGTATTTATCAGGCAAACCCAGCTGGCTGAGACATCATTAGACTTGGCCTCTATTTTTTTTTCTTTTTTTTTTTTTTTTTAAAAGGCAGCTGAGATGGTGTTTGAAACATGCCATGGACCAGCAGGAAACTAAATCGATGTAAAACAGGTCAGATTCATTTCTCCTTTTTTATTTTTGGGAGACAGAATTTCATTTCCCTAAAATGCAATAAGTGTTCAGACACGAGTCCCCAGACTGTCCTGAGCTCAGTTTGGTAATGGAGCCACTGCCACTGGCTTGCTGGGGTTTGTCTTCTGCTCTGACATGTAGCCCGTAGCCTGCCGAGCAAACACTGCAGTCCTAGTGCACAAACGTAGGTGATTCTAGCTGAGGAGGGAGGAAAAACCAATATTTTTTTTTCCTTTTCTTTTGCTGAGCTAGCCAAAAAGCATCTATCACTGTTTTTGCTGCATTTGCAACATTTTCATTAGCAAAAGGGTTTTTTTGGAAACCAGGCTGCCTTTGTGCAGAGGAAGTGAACCTCCTGATGGCTATGTCATTTCCCTTGTTTCTAAACAGCTTCTTGTCTGAGCGTACAACCTCCACTTGTCTCATTTAACATCTGGCTATAAAAGAGCAGGGAAGTTTCTGCCAGCTGTTCCTCTGCTCTTTTCCTTGCTGTTTTCAGATGATGTTATCAAATCTTTACTGCAGCTTTAATTTTGCTGGATTAACATGCATACTTTTGGGTATTGTTCCTTCTGTGCCCTGGATAGATTTACTGGTTTGACAACATCCTTCCTTACCACTGAAGAATAGGTCCAAGCCAGCAGTGACCCTTGTTGCATGGGTGTGTTCATTAGCTAAGTGCAAAATACTGAACAGCGTCAGACACGTAGATTGTTCCATCTCTTGAGCAGCCTCTGTGCTGAGGATTACTCATAAAAAATAATCAGTAAAATGCGTTGCAGATGAAGGCTGTGACACTAGAGATAACCTTGCCATTAAAGGTCCCATAATGCAAGCACATCTGCCTCACAGAAATGGAAATGAGGATAACATGTCTTTTAACTGAATCGATAGAGATCAATGCAAAGACAATAACTCAAGAAATGGATGCATTAACCAGAGAGTAAGAACCAATGTGCTCCCAAGTTGAACCACGGCTCTGGAATTAGATGTACTGAGAGGATGCAGACCATGTTACTAAAAGTGATTGAAATCATAAGTAAAAAACTGAAACATAAAAGTAATTACAGGTTTTCGTTTTGATCATGTTGTATAGTAGAAACTGGGATTTGGGGGAGGGAGGCACAGGAATAAATTAGCTTTATGATCAGGAGTGAAGGACCTATTTTCTCGTCGGGGTTATCTACATGTCAGCCATCTGTAACAGAGGATGTGACTAACTGACTTGGAGGAAGCAACATCAACCAGGGACCATGTAGTCACCTTCACCAGGCTACCCTGTGTTGAGGAGAGAGCAAGCTTTTCTATTTCATCTGAGTAAAGGCTGGGAATACATATTTCATACTTCTAAAAAAAAAAAAAAAAAAAAAAAAAAAAAAAAAGACAAAAACCCAAAACAGTCCTAAGTTTGACAAGCATTTTGGAAAGGTTTGTGCCGTTGGAAGAATGACATCATACCAAGCTAACGTACACGTGAGAGTGCCAAAATCCCCACTGGCAGAACAGTGGAAAGAAAAAAAGCGCCGGGGAAATACACAGTAAATGTGGCATCTGACAAGTGCAGCCTCTGTCACTGTAGGTACTCTGTGCACAACAGAACCGCTGAAAATAAGGTTGGATAGGAGTCTTCCCCAGGAGAGCCGCTAACTGTATGCAGCTCTCACAGTAATCACTGGGCGATGTAACTGCTTAGTGTTGCTGGAAAAAACCCAGCAGGCTATAGACTTGTGTCTAAATATACTGCTTGCCTGATCTTTTCTGGGTCTTTCCTTTGTCAAAGAATAGACTGAAAACCAAAGTTACCAGGAGCGTATGTTTGCATTCCTCAGCCCTGCTATCACACCCACGACTGCTCTTTCAATTTCATCGCCTTGCTCGTTGCACCGCACTTTCCCATTGTTCTTGGCCAGCTGGTGGTGTACCAGCGGGCCACGCTGCTGTGTTGCCACCCTCCCTCCCTGCCTACGGTGCAGCAGAGAGGCCTGGGGCAGGGCAGCTGTTTCATGGACACGTCTGACCAGGGACCATAAGGCGCAGCTGGCTGGGAGCAGCATGCTGTAGAAAGGAGGATCCCAGACATCTACTTGACTCTGCAGTAGGCTGCTGCTGAGACTGAAAGCAAAGGCTGTGGAGCACAGTTGGTCTTCTAATGGTGGTTGCTGTTTCTCAGGGACTGACAGAGATCCCAGCTAGGGCCCCGTTACAGATAATCCCTAAGGCAGTACTTTCCGGGATGGTTTCCAGTATACAGGCTTAGCAGCCCACTTGTTGGGGATACCTGCGAGATTATAGTTGGTCACTGGGAGACCCCACAGGAAACAGAAGAGGTAGAAGCCAAAAAATAGAAATCGTTTTCTGGAGCTGCAACTACACCTTTGAAGTACTTGCTCTACTGCCATAGAGCAAGTAGGAAAATCTTAGTAAGAGACACTTGAACCTTTTAAGCACATCTCTTGGCAATAATGACCTCTCATGCATATTTATGTACAGTACTTAGCTTTATAATGGCCACTTGAAAGACATTTAATTCTTTTTTGCCTAGGAATGAAGCTATGTGGAGTGTGACAAAAATGTTCCAAGGTCCAAATATTAAAATACAGAAATGGTCCTGGTATTTCCTGCCAGCCAAAACTACCTCCTGGGAGTATACAGTTTAAGAATTGATGTACTTCTTGATTAAATGAGTATGTATTTGCAAGCATATATACATACCCGTTGGAGTTAGTAAAATCAGGTAGTTGCTACAGGGCCCCAATCAGGCTTTCCTGGAAGAATTTCAGACAGGTCCTAGGGCTTGGTTTGGTTTGTAAAACCTTTTTGTTGCACAGAACTTAATGTTATTCATTATGCACTGAAAGCAAAATCATATGACTACCATTTCCTAAGTAACATAATTATCTTATTGATTCTTATGGGGCAAAACACTACTTTTATTGTTAATTAATACTGCCAAATCTGGTTATGCAATTCTGGATATAGGAAATTCAGTTTAATATGTTTTTTTTTTTTTTTTTTTTTTTTTCCAGAATGTGAGTATAGATATTCCTTTGTGTGATCCCTGTTCTTAACTACTACAGGAAATACAGCCTATTATCACTTTTCATCAGGGAGAAAGAAATATAGATAATGAAACATAAAAATGCCCTGTGAAAAACATTTAATAAGCCTTAAATAGCTGAACAGAAATGCACAATGTAAAGGAACACAATCCTGCTGTTTCAAAACCAAAATAATTTTATGGAAAATGAAAAGAATACTTGCAATAATTTCAAGGGCTTACACTTTATTCTTATTTTGAGTAGAAACGTATAAGTAAATTCTTACACAGAGGGCACATAAATAGTATCTTGTCTGTCCCACAGAAAAGGCAGTATGAAAGATTCATTAGACACTAGGACATATAACAACTTCTCCATTCTTTCAGTTCTTAGCCAGTGCTCTAATGAAATTCAAACCTGCTACATCTGCCATACTACACTGTTAATTAGTTTTCTATTTATTTAGCAGATCTAGAAGTGGAAAGCAATCTATTGCCAGTGAATTGTTTGACTTCTATGCTAAGTAGGCTGCATTCCAATCCTCTGATGTTGAAACTAGCATGAATCCAACTTTCATCTCATTGCCATGTCAAATTAGCACCCAGCAGATTCTAGATACAAAGACCTTCACCCCCCACCCC
>NW_020799097.1:75363375-75387132 GCF_003259725.1 Athene cunicularia
AGTAATTGCACTGGGACCAGAATGAAAGCATCTGAGAGGCCTGCAATGTCAAAATTGTAACCTTAAAGGCCATTAATGGATTTCGATCCTGAGAAGAGAGTCAGTGCTGTGTGCCTGAGTCCCATCATTCCTTTCTTCAACTTTATTTCCATGGAGAATAAACTTCTACCTGATTTGTTTTTTCAATCTCAGTTTTGAATGCTTCCTTGCAAAGTAGTTTTTTGGGGTAAGAAAGGTGGGTTGAACTGTAGGCATAGGTCAGGGACCAGATATGTCAAAGTCCTGTAAAAGACCAACAGTTCTTGGAAGTCAAGAAACAGAAGCTAGACAATTTTTCTGCAATATCTGTTCCCCCCCCCCCTACTTGCTACAATGGATTAAATATAGGAGTTACAGAGGTTGTGGTTTGTTTATATTGAAGGAGAAACATGATTTTAAGCAGATCATGTTCATTATGTAAAACAAAAAATATTGATGCATATTCTGCAAGAGCTTGAATAAAATACTACCCAGCCTAAGAAAAACCCAGAATGCCTTGGCAAAGTTACGAGATTACTTTTGCACATGCTTTGCCATTTTCTATTTCTGTCTGTATTCTGCAATATATTGCAGCATCTAAACACGACATTCTGTATGTGACTTACTCCTATCTTGCAGTGTCAACAGAGACACTGGATTGTGAAAGCATAAAACAAAGCCAGATGAAATTAGAAAAGAAATTGGCTAGAAATGAAGCCATTAATCCTAGCATACTGCACTGCAGGAGATACAGTGTGTTAGAAGGGAGTGTGAGAATATAAACTTACACGACTTTGGAGTTTTCCTTGAACTTTGAGGGTTTTCTGAAAACCATCTACAAACTTAGAATGTGTTTTTTAGATCAGACTAGTCCTAAACAAGCCACTATTGTACAATGAGTAAGTAAAATGCTGTACCAAACTTTAGCAAAGCAATGACAAAGCTGATCTCCTACAGTACTGTTATTTGCAGAGCATCCTTGGTAAAATTCTTATCATGGGCAAGGTGTTGGTTTTGAGTAATTTACGATGTAAGTCAGAGAAATACAATATATGGCACAGGACAGCAACATACAAAAGCTGGGTCCAAGAGCACACTATTCACAGAAGAATAGCTCCTTTCAAGAGGGAGGAAATAAATCTCTTTTACCAGACTGAATGATATTTTTGGAAAAATGTGTTTGGATTTCAGGTCTGAAACAGAAATAGTGAACTCTGGGTTAAATATTGGTTGAAACTCAGTCTATGTGAGCTTAACTTTATTGTGTTAATTGATTAGATGGCTTGAGAGTCACAGAAGAAAAACTTTTTAAAAATAAAGATGTGATACTTGGAAAGAAAGTTCAAAGCCTCAGACAACAAGGGTAGAAAGGAGAAGAGATCTGAAGGAGGCAATGTGTGAGAGAAAGTTGAACAAGAAGGGAAAATGTGCTGAGTTTTGAACTGAAGGAACTTGAACTCAGGATAAAAAATCCAGGAAGAGTCAAGACAAGTCAACCCAACTTCTTTCCTTTCAATGCTGTCTGTCTTTCTGTTGTTTGGGGTTGTGGGAATTTTTTTTTCTTTTTTTTTTTTCCCCAGTGATATTGTCTTTATTATTTCTTTAGTATGTTCCTCTTCCACCTTTAGGAATAGCAACCTAAAACCCAGGTAATTCTGAGTCTGGAGGAAAAAAAGCTCAGCATAGTGATATGTTTAATAGATTCAGCAGTGACATGAATTCCTTAGTGCTCTGTGGGAGCCTCCATTCTTACAACTCAGTGTTTCATCATGGTAGAAAAAAGGAAACAAACCGAATGAGTCAGAGTAATTTTCCTAAATCTTTTTTTAAGTTGTTTTCCTGGGTTCCTGGCATATTCAAAAGGACCTAACAGTTCTACTTAACAAAGCATGCCATTAAGTAAATGTTGCATTTGTAATGGTTGGATTTGAATTTTTGATAGTCAGGAATGGGATAGAGTATAAAATAGGATTTATTCATCTTTTCCAGTGTTCATAGAGCTGAATGGACTGAAACAAACAGCTGAGGCTCGAGACAGAAACCTGAAGGCTAGAGTTCTGATAATGAAGCTCTGTGATGTATAAGCATGTCTTCTGATGATTAGGAATAAATCCATGAATTTCAGGAGTCTTAAATATACCTGGTCTGCAGTTTTTCCAAATGGATGAATTATCTGCATACACATATGAAACTGTTGCCAGAAAGACTTCTGCTTATTATGAACTGTTCATAATCTTCCTGTAAGTTGCCTGTCTGAATCTCAGCCACAGCTCCCCTTGTTTCTGCCCAGCTGGGAAAATTTGGCTTTATCATGTCTGTCCCTGAGCACTCAGGGTACATGATACAGGTACACCCTCTCTTACTGATTGCTTCTGCCCCAGTTTAGAGAGGGCAGGGAGCTCATCCTGCAAACAAAGCTCTTGTAGTGCTCCTCTTCTTGATCAAGTTATGTGCTTGTGTCGTCTTTTCTGCAGTAGCATAAAAAAGCGAATTTGTCTAAACTCCCGTATGCAACCGACAGATGCTTCTGACCATGGATGTTGCATAATCAATGAATGCTAACTTATAAAATCTTTAAACCTGCAGAAAGAATTCAGAATTTCAGCAAATTTCTGTCTTGTCTTGATGCTCATTTCAATTGGCTGTAGAAAAAAAGCCAGTTGTACATAAACTCCATCTGTTCTTATGGAGTAATATGTATGTGGTTGGTAGGGATATTTGAGTGGTGTTATTGGAAAAACAGAAACTGAATATGGGACCAGGATTCCGTCTGATGCACAAAGGAGGTTGCAATAATCAACAATTCAACCTTTTTCAAAAATAGTCAGAAGAAATTGATCCTTTAAGTGTAATGTACACCTTGACAGAAGTTTTGTAAACTGTTTAAATTAGGCCTCCATTTTACAGTGCTGTGTAATCTGATTATACAAACTACACCTCTAATTCTTGCCTATGCAGATGTTGCACTGAAATACTTCTCAGTATTCAGCAGAGCAAGATAGACTTTACTGAATAGACAGAGATTTAAGGTGCCATTTTATAATGTGACTGACATAACTCAGATTAACTGTTCTTCTGGTCTGTGATATACAGACACAGTACTTCTGTAAGATTTAACTGAGAATCACCCAAAGTGTGAGCCCATACAGTAAAGTGTAATTGTAGGAAAGATAGGTTTGTGGAGGAATAACATGAAGCATATGACTCTCCTAATTTGTACTCCTTACTTCCCCATTACTTAAGTCCTTTTCAGTGGGATAGCTGGAGTTAAAACGTGAACTTAAATTCTTGGTGTGCTAGGACATAGCAGCCAGCAGGCTGTATTAACATAACAGGCAGTAACAGTCACTCCAGAAACCTCTACAATTCTTTGGGTCTAATGCAATTTTACAGAACTGCAGAACAACTCTGGTGAAATAATATTTGTGCCAGGAGATCCGAATGGATCGGAAGAACAGCAAAGAGAAGACGGGGGAGGAGAGGAAGCACTGAGCTCTACTTTCCACAAAATAAGGCCTCTGGAAATAAGGTCGTGCCAAAAATCTCTGCATTTGTTGTTACGTGCTTAAAATGTCCTTTATTGTTCAGGCAAGAAAGACCCTTGCCCTGGCAAGCTTATGTGCTAATTGAAACCCTTGTGTGTCCACACAACATGGCAAAGTGGAGACCTGTAGTAACGTGGAAATACTATGACATTGGTTGGGTCGAAATATACATTTCAAGAGTATCATCTATAAGAAAAGGGTGGATATTACTGAGAGACAGGGGCACATGTGGCATAGGGAAGCTGACTGGAGTAGCACAGCTCAGGGAGAATGGCACAACAGGAGAAGTCTGGATAATTTAGGTCAGAAAGAAATTATGCAGCAAGCTTAGAAAGTCAGGATTTATGAGATAAATGAACAACAAACTAAGTAGATTTGGTTGTCTGAGTTATGTGTTTGAAGGTGGAGTAGCAGGGAAAAGGAATAAGGAAGATGTAGCAACCTGAGAGGGTTTACAGGGGTCATCTGGAGCTCAGAGGCAGAAAGAAGGTGAGAAGTTGAACTGTGAAATAGTAGTAAAATAAAGTTAAGGAAATGTAAAGATGAGGTATATCTGATCTGGAGGTAAGCATGGTAGTGAAAGATTAGGGTAAAGGGGAAAAAGGAACTTGAAGATGTGAGATGTGTGTTTTGGGGACAGGAGAAGGAACAGAAGTGTGAGAAAAGGGAGGAAAAATGTCCCTTGTAGGTGGGAGAGCAGAGAACTCTATATCTAATAGATTATTATAAATATATCTATATCTAATAGATTATTGTAATATAATAAGCAAAGCAGTAGCAGAGGATAGAGAGCTACCATCGCTTTTAAGGGTATATCCTCATCTATATGCAGTACGGAATCTCATAAAGTTTATTTACGGACTTGCTAGTAATGGAAGCACAGATAAAAATATTCAGTTGAAAAGTTATAGGCCCTTTATACTCAGCACAACAGAAGCAGAAAGTTTTAGTGACGTGTACCAGCATATGGTCCAACACCAAAAAAAGTAACTCTTAAAGAAAAAGTGGGTTAACTTTTCAGAGAGGAACAGTTCCCAGACCCTCTGGACGTTGTGAGATTTGCACTGTTTTCATGGAATGAATGCATTCTTAAAATGTCTACAGTTACAAACTTTCTTTTCCACAGCACATGCCGTCATGCCTCTGGCACTGTTTATCTCCTGCTTACTGTGGCTGCTCTACCCCATTCACAGTAAGTGTTCTTCACCACCACCCTCTGAATTCTGTGGGGTTCATTTTGTTATTCGCTTCAGTTCTTTACATTTCTCTACTTCCATGTTACGTTTTGGGGATGTGCTTAAAGCTGTATGCTAAATCCTTTCCTTCTGTCTGTAGATCCTGAGTCCTTATCACACGGATGTATGTTTGCCTCCTTGTTTTGGAGAATGCTTTCTTCTGCAGGTGCTTTGGCACTCAGGCGTTGGTTTGCTGCTTGCTTTCTGTCTTTTCTTTGCAGTTCTCTCTCCTTTTCCTTAGATACATCACATATTCTGATGAATAGTTGTGTTTTTCTGGCAGCAAGAAAAAAAAAAAAAGGCCTACTTCCCATCTGCTGACACTGAGGCTTTCTCTGAGAAGTGGTAAAGTAATCTCAGTGGTTTTTAAATTTTAGAAGACCTGCACAGGTCAGGAGTGGTGGTGAAGGGGAAAGAGAAGAAACCTCTCTAACGTTCTGATCCTGGGGGAATGTCCTTTCTGCATGTTATTTTTTTATTTACATTTGAGAAAGCAAACTGTCCAGCAACACTGACGTTTTCCCCTAATATTTTCAAAGGATAGAGACCTGGAGTGAGAAGCACTGAAGTTACAGGCCTTCTCTGCTCCCACCCTGATTCATCAAAGGCCTCATTATGCATTGGCCACTTCTGTGTTCTACAGGGAAGGCAAATACACACAAAGTCCAGCACCACACCCAAATTATTTAGAAGACGTTAGCTACTAGGAAATCATGCAGTATCCATCCCCAGTGAGCACACAGTGACAGCCTGGGCAGCTCCACTGATTTTAATGTAGCAAAAACATTGCTAAAATGCAGGTTTTTCTTCGATGTTGTATAATCAGTAATATAGTGATATATAAAAAACCCCTTCAATTCACCTCTTTCACAATAAGTTTGAGTGTCCCAGTTCATATCTGCATGTATAAACACTTTTAAATGTGTTTTGTGCTTCTGATTTTATGTCTCTTTAGAAAGCTAGTTATGTCATGAAGAAATACAAAATGCTGAGTTTGAGACTGAGTTTATTTGCAGTTAATGATACTGTGAAGTTTTCCGGTGTCTTAAGTTCGATGATTTTCATTGCTGTTTATTCTGAGGTCTTCTATTTCAGCATGTTTAAATGCCTGATGTAACAGAAACAATAATACGTATTAAATACCTGTTATTTTTATTGTACAGGTCAGCCACCATTTATGCAACACAGTTTTAAAACCTTTCAAAGACTGTCTTTGGAATTGAAAATATTGTATTTTTACTTTTTTTTTTTTTTTTTTTAAAAAAAAGCCCCTTTCAAAGAGAATACTGTAATTTTAATCATAGTTCTGGAAAATTAGGGATGAAATCCTGGCATCAGTGAATCAAAATATCCATTGATGTCAGGTGGGCTTGAACCTTCCCTCTAGTTTACAAAACATTATTACCTGATTTTATGAACTGACTGCAGTATAAATCCACTGTTGTCTTTATGGTCAAATATTCTTACTTTGGAATTACAAGAACCTGAACAAAAGTAATTGTTTGCTTCACATCTCATGACAGCAGAATAACTGAGGCCATTCACTTTCACACAGGAAGAACTAGACCCCACCAATATTCAGGAAAACATTTTGAGAAAATAAAATAATGTTGTCACAGAATGCAGGTAAGTGTTTTTTTCACAAGTTGCACTCGTGTAGGACTGCTCATTCACCTCTTTGCTGGCAAGAACATCATCTCAGAGTAAAAGCTCTCCTTGTTCTGCAGCCCTGGGCTTGTTCACAGAACAGTTATGGCATGATGTGAGATTTAAGGATCAGGTCACTACATTTTGCACCCATTAACTGGCTCCAGGCACAAATCTTTCCTTCAACCTTCTCCTGTGCTTGGAGACACATTGGGTCCCCATCTCACAGATCTTTCTTTGTGACAGATTTTCCTTCTATCATCACCTCCGAAATACAGCCATCAAGCCACTGTTCAACACAAGTTAAATGCTCTGTATCTAGATTGGAATAGAAACTTTTATGAGAAGAGATATTGGAGCTTTGTTCTTGACAGTATTAAGCAAGCAAACTGCAACAGCTTTTCTGTGCTGTAAATGGCCAAAAAGGAAGTGCAAGTACTTCTGTGAATGAACACAGAAGACTTTACTTGAAATTGCTAAGTGTGCATGCCATATATTGCTTGCTTCAAGGTTTCATAAAGTGCTAACCCAGCTGAGAACTTGCAGGGTTAAGCTGAACACCGTGCTGTTAACAGATAGCTGCACAACACAAGAGATCCCATTTCTGACCTCCTTAATTTTGCTTCATGCAAAGGTAGAACAAACAGACAAAAAACCATTCAGGTGGGGACTGCTGTCTTCAAATTTATTTTCTAATTAATTCACTGTTAAGACCTAAAGCATCCAACACATTTTGATGCTTATGTAGCCTTCTGTAAATGAAGATACCAACGCCCAGAAGCTGTTTCTCAAGTTTCAAAACCAATTATGCTAAAAAAAAAGGCCTTTATTGTGTTTGGCTGAAGCTAAATAAACTTGAAATTCAGATATTTTTTGGAAAAGAATGGTCTGCTAATTGGTGTTGAGTTTTAAATATTTGAGCTTGTTTATTTCTCCCACTTCCTTAAACAATGTTTCAGAAACATTCCCCTGTTATTACAGTCTATTAAATCAGACTTATCAAAAAGGAAACATTTATTGATATCTTGAGAGACGTGTGTATCTAATTGAGTTTGTGTTGCTATGCATACTTTATATTAAAGTAAATGTTTCCTGCAATTTGACTTTAATCAGGTCTGAAGGGCCGTAATAAGTGTTTAGCTCCATCACTTATTTTTTCTCCTTTCCCTGGACTAAGGGAGGATGTACTGTATCACTTTGCACATCACATCATTTACCATTGCTTGAAGAAGTTCTGCCACACACTGTAGTATTTATTCAGTACATTTGTCCCTGGAAATGTTGGCAGCTGGTACTAAAAGCACATTCTTGATAGAGCTTCCAAGTGCTGGTAAACCCAGAAGAAGTCTGCAGTATTTGTAGACTGTCATTTTGAAGTGTGATTAGAGAGCTACTTCAATTATTTCTTGGCTATTTCACCCAATTTTACTTGGAACAATGGTTACTAGAAGAAAAAAAAAGATTTATAGGTTGCTGAATTCCTGGTTTAAAGATGCCAATATACAACTCACTTTTTTTATTTTTATTGTTGTGCACGGTCCCTCTTTCTGCAGTCACTATTGTCCTTTGCTTTTTTCTTTACTGCCTTTCTTGTTTCATGCACAGCTACCTCTATTAGAAAGGAAATTCAGTCTCAAGTATGTAGCCTTTGAAACACCTGTCCTGTGCTTAGCTTCTACTTTTCTTGTGCTGTCCCTCTTCTCTGTGGTTAAATTCATCCTTCATAAACATTTTTTTTCATGCTGTGATTTAAATGATATGATATGTAACGTGATCTTAAAAAGTCATTTAAAAGATTAACAGAAAGAGACTAGCTACTACTATTTTCTCTGTGAAACACCAACACTTTTGAATGAAATGTTGTATATGCCCACATGGAAATGTGTCCAGGTTTTTAGAAGAGTCATTCATAATGCAAGAATAAGTTTATCTAATTAACATTTCTGTCAAATAGCTGTGTAATAGATTGTTATCTTAATTCTGCTGGCAGAGGCATGCAGTAATGCAGACTCTTTTGCATAGTATACTTATATATATACACACACGAACAGTACTATATATCGGTATATTTACAGATTCACACAGAAATATATATATATATATATATTTGTGTGGGGAGCCAAACATTTCCTTTTCTTTTATCAGACTTTTCTAAATTTTGGCAATCCTTTTGTTACTGCTCTAATTAGTATACTATGTAATAACTTTAAATTAAAGCTATGATCTTACTGTAATAGATGGTTTACACATAACAGAAGAAGAAAATTTTTACCAGTGACACCATAATCCAACTAGATGTAGCAGATAAGAAGAAGGAAGGAAAAACAGTTATTCCCCAGTAATGGGGCACTTATTGATAGAACAATCCCATGCTCTGCTCACACAAGGATTACACCTATACTGAGAAATTAAGCAGTGTCTGGGAGTGTGTCCCTGTGTTTGTGCTGTTGAAGTGTCGGAAGAGCCTTGGGACAGTTTCCCTCCAGTGCCAACTAGCGCTTTCACAAAGATTTCCCGGGTACTGTGATAGGTGACCATGTTGTGTTGGATGATATCTTAACAGTACGAACATGCCAGCCCAGATGCCCACAGTCACAGCTGGGTCCTGGTCCTGTTTGCTTAACTTTTCTAAAAAGATGCAGCCAGAAAATCTGTATCAAAAGTTGACTTTAAATCCAGATTCATTTTGCCTCATTCCTGTGCCTTTCTAGATCATCGCCCTCATTTATATGACATTATACTTAAAAATCACCCCGGTGAAATGACTTAAGGCAGTGTTTAAAGAACAAGCCCTTTTATTTTCCTCAGACAAACATCATAAAATGTTAATCAATTTGTTACCAGCTTTGCCTTTTTTTTTTTTTTTTGGCGAAAACAAAGATGACGAAAGAAAGCAAAAGATAACTGATTCAGAAATTAACTTTTAGAATGCTCAAAGATTATATCATGTAATTAGTACTCAATTTATGAGCATTGATATTTGGTAGAATTACACTTGCATGAACAAATTCAGTTCACACAGTTTAGGAACACTAAATGATCTTTAGGAAGGAACGATGCTTGAGGTTTCTGTAAGCTTCCTTGATTGATTTAATTCCTGATACTGAATAGTTCTTAAAACAAGAAGTTCTCACACTTTGCTAAAGAAAATCCTTGACAAACAAATTAGCAATGGTTATTGCTTAAAAAATGGCAGAAATGGAATTGTGCCAAATTATTATGTTCTGATATAGGGAATATGTATTCTTGAAATAACAGGACAGGCTCCATGTTTTATCTGTATTCTTCTTCAGATAAGTCTTCAGGTTTTGCTTATATCTTCTTTTGCTTTTCAGATAATCACTTTGTATTTATAAAATGTACAGATGCTGCAAGGCAAAAGTAACATTTAAGAAAACAGTTATCAAAGAGAAGCCTGTTCTTCTGCCCTTCCCCCTCTACATGGAAAAATTAAAACAGGAAAAAGCAGGGTAAGAAAAATACTGTGCTTGGAGAGGAAAACTCTCTAAAATCCACTTTCCTTCTTCCTAAGTCGTCACTGTTGATATTGGAAGCTGCTTGCCTGGAAGAACAACCGCTAACCTCTTGATGATTTGTGAAGAAATCTGGAGTTGATTTGTATAAGAGGGAGGAATTATGTTCTGTTTTGCTCCACCAGCATCTTGCAGCCTTCCTCTTACAACACTCAGCCCTTAGAGGAGTTCTGTACTTAAGGTAATACATCTTCATGTCTAGAGGCAGGCTCAGATGCCTTCATCAATTAATTCATGAAGGTTAGCTGTCTGAAGGATATTCCTGGAAACTAGATTTGCCTGGAGTCCTAATAGAACTATGCTCATGAATCTGAACTATGAATCTGAACATTGCTTATGTATGAGAATAAAAAAGCATGCATGTCCCATAATAACCTGAGAAAATTCGTAGGCCTGCAAATGCTGATATTCTCAGAGATGATGAACAAACTTGCCCATATTACTATTATTTTTTTTTATGTTAGGAGAGAATGTCTTTTGAGAAATGTCTTAGTGCATCTTATGTTACACCTCCAAGTACTTTGGTAATTGTGGCTTCAGCACTTTCTAGGATGTCTGCTAGGAGCTCTAGGTCTATCTATCAGTAGAAATTGAGGCATCTGTTGAGTACAGAAGGAGACAGATAATTTTCATGCTATACACCTAAATCATTCAGGCACCAAAGAGGAATACTTAAAGCATGTACCTCAAACTCACAAAAAAAAATGAATTGCCTTTCAGATTCCCTTTCAGTTCAGTGCCATCCTTGGAGATATATCTTCCATCTGTGCAATGACTCAGTTACACTAGCAAGGAAGCAGCTAGACTTCTTATAGCTTAGGCAGAGTGGCAGCTTCCCTTTAGAGTGCTGTGATTCAGCTGTAGAAAATTTTGCTTGGAGAAAAAAAAAAAAAAAAAGGTAAATTTATGCAGGAATTCATTTGGAAAAATCCCAGCCTAAAGATTAAGTGGACTCAAGAAAGTACTTTCCTGAAAACACATGGCTGCACCCCACTGCCGTCAGATAAAATGTGAGGCTTCAGAATCAGCCTTAAGGAGGATTGTTCATTTTTTGTGTTTGCTGCAAAAGATGAGGGTTGAGAGAACTATCCTGCAATTTCCAGTGGTGTGTGGTTTTTCTGGCTTCTTTTTAATCCTTGCATATCTCATGATTTCTGAATTTGAGCAAAATTCAGACAATGGAAAATAGGAAAAAATGTGAAGCAACTTCTTCACCTAGAATAGACCTAAAGGGCAGTTTCTACTGTTGGAAGCCTTAGCCTGTTTGGTAATTCCGACAGCACTGTGATGTGGGGCCTTATAATCAGTTTCATGATTTTTTTTTTTTTCCTCCAGGAATTAGGATTTTGCACTGGAACCTAAAGTCCGAATCCATGTTAGGACACTCTAAATTAAGAATGTGCTCCTACCCGTGGTTATTTTTGAAGCAAAACTTTTCAAGGCAGAAGATCACTAGGTAGGTTTGTTGTCTTGCCTTTAAGAATCCACTGAAAGCATTGCTGTTTTATTTGTGCAATTGCATTTGTGCATTTTCATTTTCTGGAAGCAGAGTTTATTCGAATAGGTTAGAAATCTGTGATTTGCATTTGCATATGGATTTCAGAGGAAGATTATAAACACTGAGCTTAGGTAAATAGTTTATGTCCTATATTATACTTCAAGAATGTGAGCTATTATCTAGGCCAGAAGTCCTGTTGGTGTAGGCAGGACTTTCTAGCTCCTCACACAGGTCCCTTTCTACATGAACTTCTGAGACTGGAGGAGGCTTGTCCTTAACGTCAGTTAAGGGGCATATGATATCTAGCTCAAGATTGTTATTTCTGTAAATTCTTGTATTTTCTTGTGCCAATTCCTTTTGGGCAAAGGAAAAAAAAATAAAGGAGCTTAAGAGTCTACCTGATCCACTGAAAATTTTAATAAGTAATTGTTATTTATAAAGACAAATTCAAGTACCTCCTCTGTTTTTGAGTATTGGGGAAAGCACTGGCCCCAGTGCTTTGCAGATAATTGCTTTCTTCATCATGAAAATGACACTCCTGTGGGCCACCACCTCTTTGGCTTGGGGGATTTTGGGTTGGTTTTTTTTTGGGGTATGCATTTTCTTCATTCGCCTATTTTCTGATGTTATAAATGAAGGTCTTTTACAGGACTTTGACATATCTGGTCCCTGACCTATGCCTACAGTTCAACCCACCTTTCTTACCCCAAAAAACTACTTTCCATGACCTTGGCTTGTGTGTTGCTTTTTTCCTCCCTTTTTTTGGGGATTGTTAATAGCTTAAAGGGAGCTAAAAAATCCCTAACTCAAGCCAAGGGTAATCTCAACTTTGTTTTTTCCTTACTGTCCTCCATATAAAAGCTTTCTGCTATGTCTGCCTCTGCCACTGCATCACTCTTCAGTGGTTTTCCCCAGATTTTCTGTTCCTTGCTTCCAGTTCCTCCTGCTGCTTTTTTTCTTCCAGTGTTTGCAGCTTGATGCACTTTCTTCATTCACCTATTAATCCATTGTGTCCTGTACACGTGTATAGAAGGAAGTCCTTCTTCCCCAGCCTGCAAATCCACCCACAGAAAAAAGAGTTAAGTCATTAAACAGATGTGGAAATATGTTTCACTAAAATTCCACATAAGTGCTTCAATTTGCCCAGCCCAGACAAATCCACCTAAGTTTGAAATCTCCCCAGTTAAGAAACAAAATTGAGATTTTTTTTAAAATCACTTTTAAGTTTAAGGGGCTTAAGTAGTTCAACAATATCTAAAATTGTATCTGTGGTCACAGCTGGCAATGTAGATTTATAGGAAAAAAAAAAACACAAGAGGGAGAAGATGCAGGTTAAAGGATGAAAGGCTAAACAAAAGTGATGCAATTTCAGTTGTCAAACAGCAATTTTTTATTAGGTTTATACAACTTCATTGTCTTCGGATCTGCTAAGCAAGATTTGTTTCACTTGACCTTTGGGTTATCACAGGCAAAGTTAATCTTTGAAGATCATAAACAATAACTTTAGAATAAATGAAATGTAGATGGCTTTATTGGACTTAATTACATATGAAATTGAATACTTTGAAAACAAAGTACAATAAAAACATGAACATATTTATTAGAGCAATGTTTTATAAAATTCAGACAGGCATATCATAAATATGAAAAAGAGCCTAGACAGTGAAATCCAATTGCACACAAAAAGCTAAGAGTTAACATTCTGCAATTGCTTCAGTAAGTTTTTAAATGATAGCACAAAAGCACAGTTTAAGATGTCATGTTCTGGTTCATGAATGTGAAAGAATTTACTGTCCCACTTGTATGAGTTAGGGCCCTGTCTCCCACAGCAATGTGTGCATCAGAGAATAAAAAGGGGTAGAAGGAAGGTAGAGTTTAAAGGTTGAAGAGATGACTCTTCTTGACAACATACTATTAAAAGGATTAATATATCTGTATTTCAGTTCTAGTATTTTAATGCAATATAGTCTCCATCTATAAAAAGCATGTTGAGTTACAGTTTTGAACTACCCATTCTGAAAATGAATTCGTATTCTAGCATATTTAGATACAATCTCAGCATATATTCTATGATTTAATTTTAAAGTCGGTTTAGTTTCCAGAAAAGCCGTCTCATAAAATCTAACCCTCCTAAATAAATGTACTTACGTTAGCAAAATCATAACAAAAAGTTTAAGTATTTGACTTGTAACTCAGATTAAATTATACTTAACTGTATACCTTGTATCATGCAAAAAAAAAAAAAAGCATATCATGTTTATTACTACTGTTAAAAGCAAACTTCTACAGGACTGAAGCTTTGCCTTTTCTTCATTACTAAAAACACAAATCCTGTTAAGACTTTTTAGACAAGCTTTAATTTTTTCAATTAACATGTTTTATTTCAAATTTATTCAGAGCTGAAACAAGAGTTACATTTGCAGCTGAGGAAAGCAAAGATGAAACTTTGTTCTTTCTTTTGTGCTCAGCCATACAATTTATTTTTCTCCTGGCAACAGATTTTAAATCTTTGCTTTTTTTTCATGGGAACTGTTTTAGTAAGTGCCGACATTAGAGCTGACAACGCTTTGTGTGTTTTTTTTTTTTCCTTTTGCCTGGTTTCTGTGTCTGTGTGTGCAGGCATGCATTCATTAACGTAATTCCTCAGCATTCAACAAGAGTGCATCATAAACTAGACGAAAAAAGCCTCATAAATATTTAGATCCTCCATCTACCTTCCAAAACTAAAGTGAAAAAGAGTATTTAGTGAGGACTTGGTTTGAGTTAATCTGCATATGAACTGAAAGGGGGTACAAAAGGATGAAAAGGTGGTGGAAACGAGCATACAAACCCCATAGTCTCCAGGGGGCCATTCATCTTGTTCTTGTCAATACAATCCCAGTCTCGCTGCTTGGCTGTTTTCTGCGCATGACCCAACAGGCTAGCTTTGCAAAGACAATGTTGCAAAGGATGTGCGTGCTTTCTTCCTAGTTTTGTTCTCTCGTGTAATTTTTCGAGAGGAGAAGCAAAATACTTCACGTTCGGAAGCTGGGGAAATTTCTCTAAATGCTTCTCTACTCGTTTGTGGTTCACACACTGACATACAAAATTAAAACACTGACATAAAAGGAAAGTCGGTTAATTAAAAAAAAAAATTAAGTGATTTGACAATTAATGACCAGTAATCAGATCACAATATATCTTAAAACATATTATCTGCTGTACAGATACAAAACCATACAATTTGGACCAAGCTATTTATATATAAAGTTCCACTATTTCGAACAAACAGCACTGTCAAAAAGTCCAAAATTTCAGATTAAAAAAAATTAGCACACCAACAAAATTTGGTATTAAATGTATTTTCATAATTGAACAGTCACAGAATTGTTTAAGTTGGAAGGGACCCCTTGATCATCTAGTTCAAACCCACACACTGAATTCTGCAATTTATTTATTTTTTTTTTAAATTAGGGAATGTGTAATATATTCAATAATTATTTTTTATTTAATTATCTAAGATCAAATTAATTTTGAAGGATCACATCCCATTACCTTCATACAATGACTTGCGATCTTTGACTGCTGTGCTTAGATATCTTTTTCACTCAAAAGAGCATAAAGACCACTAAAGCCTGTAATTAGACCGAAATAATAATTTCACACATAACAATTTTTGATCATAAGCAACCAAAAGAGCAGTTTTTTGTTTGTTGTGATGACAAAGTTAGAATGAAATAATGTAACTCACTCAATGAACTCAGCTGGGGTTTTTTTTGTCTGGTTGGGTTTGGGTTTTTTTTTGTTAACAGACCTCCACAAAACCCTATTACTTGAGCAACATAGTGAACATATTAATGTAACTTCAGGTATAAGCCTGAGCATGCAAGCTGCTATAACTCCCCCACTAATCACCTGTTGTCAATCTAACAGAAAGGACTCCACGTACACTGACAAACTTCTAATGAAGTACCAAGATATATCTGTAGCCAGAGGGATAATTGATTTCACTACGAACCTGGGAGACAGGTGCATACAAACTTCAAAATGGGACAAAAGATCAATTATGCCTCTAGTAATGAAAATCAGATGGATAGCTATAAATAGACTACCTAGAAGGAAAAGGAAGGTAGGGATGTATACTTTAATTGACTTGCCAAGGGGAAGACCTTCTTCTGGCATGAAAATTGGCCATCTGATTGGCTATGTCATGACTTTTTTTAAAAGCAAGTAGAAAAATTCTAGAGATGGGGAAATACGTTAAGTCAAGCAGTGCTTCCTCTCCACCTCTAACAGAAGTGGTTTGCCAGCTTCGCAAACAACAGGGACTTTCCAGACTTTTCTAGGGTGGGAAAAAGGAAGGCTCCCTAATTTGGATTACTTAATACCTGTTTTCATGCTGACCTTTAATCAACTCAGAATTACAAAAATTCAAGATAATTTTTTTCCTGCCTTGCCTCAAGTAGTGTTTTCTTCAGTTCCTGCCACAACCTGTTGGTTTTTGAGCATATTGTCAGACCAAGCCAAATACTCATTTGTTAATACATAACAAAATGGTATTGCTATGCAATCTGGATAGTAGAATACGCTCTCTGGGAAACTTATTTTTACATTTCTCTGATCCTTAACCTGATAGGGTAGCAGTTCTTTAGTCGTATCAGGATTTGGTGTGTATAGATGTGTGTGTGCTAAAAACAGAGGCAACTGTCACACCTGTTTTGTAAAAACAAAACCCTGTCATCAGTGTAAGTGTAGTATAGCTTTTCTTTCTTAGTTTGACAAGTTATGTAAATACCTGAAAGGTGGAGAAAACTGCCCATGAAACTATCAAATATGTATTTTTAAACAAATACAATAGCATAAGAGATAGCTAACATTTCAGTGATAATCTTTATTTATGAATGATACAATAAATTCCATAATATAAACCTGCCTATTAGAGGAAGTGGCTTCAAAAAAAATTCTACAAGTTATACGGAAAGTTGTAACATGTACATGGGAACTTCTCACGTTCTAAATGAACAGGAATATCTAGACTCATGTGAATTGGATTTGTATAAGTCATTTGAATCTACAGGAAATGTGTTACGTTTCTCTTGCCTGTATTTCAGTCACAATCGGAGACGAAACATGAAATATTTCAAACTAAGAATAAAAATCTGTGAGAACTTGAGAGATGGCCAGCAGAGTAAATTGTAATTTTCAGACACTTCAAATTTAGCTGCAGTGATATTTTTTTAATCAGACCACTGTATCTAAATCTGGGTGATTACTGCATTTTGTGCATGTTTTGCCTCTACAGCATTGTGAACATTTCAGCCTACTCCCACGCCCCTCTACTCTGTGGTCTATCCGACACAATGACTTGATGAATGTAAAATACTAACACACTTCTGAAAGCCAAAGCTAGGGAATGACCGCATTACCTTCAACAGAGTAATTCACTTCTTGTCAAAATCCTGAATCCAAGATGTTGTTCAGACTATTCTGAGAGAGTGAAAATGGTTAATAGCAAAACATGAGATTGCAGTGAGATTCAGATGATTGTTCAACAGTTCGCAGTGGCCACTCCAGATGTCCAAAAGGTGGAAGAGACATATGCACAGAGCTGGCAGATGTGATACAGGAACTGTGAGAGAAAAGTGATCTTGTGGAGATTCAAGTGGAATACCATAAAGCAAGTTAATTCCACCCTTTATGGTGCTTATAAACTTGTAACACTGAATTACTGTAATCAAGCAATGAACTGATTTTAAACAATAATCAGATATAGTATTAGCTTAGATCATATGATCGTGTATGAAGTGACTGGAGCTCAAAGTGAGTCAGATCTCCTAGATTAGCTAACAACTCAGAAACCTACACCTCTTGGCTTTGAGCCCAAGAGTCATGTTTTACTGATTGTTATGACTTGTCCTTTGACAAGTGACAGTCAAATAGGAACTTATGATGCATCGGCCTACAAATGCCAACAAAGATGGCATAAGATTTGGGATGCTTCCTGTTTCTATGAGGAAATCCTGAATTTATCCAAGTGCTTAAGCAATAATTCTCTGCATTTTTATAATGGCTTTCTTCCAAGCAACTTGAAGTAGTTTACTACAAAGTGTTTCATAGCTTCTGAAGAGTAGAAAACTGTGAAACGGGCTCTGGGGCATATCATAACTACAACGTATGAGGCTACTACGTTCTAGGAAAGATGTCCCACACTCAACAGTAAGACTGGGAGTAGGAGGAGCAAATGGGAGACAGTAAGTCATCCACAAACAAAACAAAGTTTAGGCTTCCTAAAGTGAAAAGGGACAATAAAAAAATATGAAGAGATTGAACACTGCTGTTTCCTTTTAGAGAAAAGGCACAAATACCCATGAACAGATAAAGCAAAGAGCAAGCCTCTGAGCATACTATAGCACAGAAGCACAATGGTCTTTGTGTGGGTAATCAACAACCACTGTAGCACTGCTCTCTGTCCTTTGCTTTGGATGAACAATGTTGAGCAATTCTGTCTCATCTCCAGAAGTGTTTAAGTTGCATATTGCTTGGTCCCTTTCTTTTCTCACAGCTTTGTAACGGTAGATATTTCTCTTCACCACTGAATACATAAAAAGATTTCTAGTCAAAAATAAGATTCAGGCAGACTGATTAATTACACTTCATTAGAAGGCCCAGCCAATACAAATGTTTCCTGCTCGTTACCAGAAGGTTTTTTAAAAATGCAAAGTTTTCTTATAATTTGTTTAGATGTTTTCTGTCCAGTTAAATAGAAGTTCCCTGGGCAAGAAGTGCAGCTCTTTCAGTAATGAACATTAAGAAGCGTAAGCAACACACCACTAGCAATCCCTCACTGTAAGTTAATATACATACACATTCATATTTCAGGTATGTTAGGAGAAAAAGTTAATTTAATGCATCAGTTACACTTTTAGTTCTACTTGTTTTTAGTAGTAATTGAGAAGAATGGTTAATTTAAATCTGTTTACAAAGTTAAGGCTGAAAACATTTAATTTACATTCAACAGTAACCAATACACTATGGTATTTTACCAAAAGATGAAACACCCGAAAACCAGAACTTGGCAGTTTCTGTAGCTGTCAGCTCTTTGACACTGCAGCTGCTAAAATAAATCTGTAAATGTCCCTGACACAAACTTGTTTGGGTTTGTTTTTTTTTTTTTTAATCCTATAGTGAAGGTGAAAATACTTTTCACTATGCTAAAAAGTAAAAATATTCTGATTATGTATCTTACGCAGAAATATGTCTTTCAATATTTTATTTGAGTTACATGTAGCAAATAAAAGAGCTGCTGAGGGCAACTACTGTAGTCAAGGTGACTGCATCAATTAAAATGCAGAACGTCATCCTGGATAGTTTTGAGGTTAGATATCTAGTACAAAACTGACAGAAGGTATGTCTGAAAAAATAGCTAAGATCTCTTAATATTCTTATTTTCCTGATATTGTAGTCATTTAAACTAGAACATGTGTTAGCTGGACTCCAATGTCAGATCTTATATTGAGCAATGGTCAATTCGGTGCCTCCAGAGTTAGGCAGCACTTACAGTAATACGCACTCGCTGCTACTCCCACTTCTGCAATGTGTGGCACAGGCTGGCTCAGAGTGTTTCTGTACACGAATCCTCCAAAAGGGAGGCCAGAAGCCATTTGAAATTCTCCCGTATGCAAGCCTGGAGCTGTATAGCTAAGGTAGTAATTTTGTGACTGTAGTACAGTTGAAAAGTGTCGCATGCTAACCAAAGCTATAGGACTCTGAATAGGATTAGAAACACTGGAAACATGCATGGTGTATTTCAGGAGATTATTTGGCTTCTTTTAGTGAGCTAGGAAGAGTATCAACTACTCAGGATCCAAGAGGGAAATGCACAAAACCAATGCAAGTGTTTTTAAATTACAAAACTTAGGGAAGATTATGAGCTTAGAGGTAAAACATACCTTCAAATATAGGATTCAAGTATGTTCTCTTAATAATTACTTCCCCCCCCCAGCTTTTAAATGTAAGTGCTGTTATGAACAAGATGATAAAGTGCCTAAATTTTATGTTTACAATGTAGTACCTCGATTTAGTTTTCTCTAATTACTGGTATTTTTTTCTTTTCTGTGCTTTTTCAGATTGCTTTCCTTTCCCTCCTCACCATTTCCTGCCTTTCTCAACAACACTGTTAACAAAACTGGTATACATGAGACTTCATTTGCATCTCCTTACAGAAGAGTCTGAAATGAAACCAATTTAAACTTTGTTTTTAATGCACAGAGATTTCTCAGGAGCCTAGCAGAACTTACACCCTCTCTAGATAGACACATTATTCTTGTTGCTAGAATGCTATCTTTTCTGGAGAAATGTCTACATAGTAGTATATAAAGAAACAGCATGTACAGACATTACTTACCCATGGAAATTATCTACTTAAAAATACAATCTACTAAGTGATTTATCTATGGCAATCTTGAACATTGGTGTAATAAATTCTACTATATATTGATTTACTTCTTTTCCATGCATAACTGTGACTATTTGGTAGTTAGATAAGGTGAAGCCCAACACAGAGATACCCATGCCTTCCCTAACTACTGTGAGCTAAAGAAAATGTTTAATATTTGATGAAGCAGAATTTAAGCCCCTCCATTCATATCTGTGTAACAGTATCCTACCACAGTAACTTAAGGTATATGGAATACATACCTTACCAAGAAAGCAGCCAGGTACAAGTTGTAGGTCAAAGGTGGAAAATACTTTTTTTGTTTGACTTAGCATTTTCTTTTCTCCCCAACTTCATGACTGCATAATTAAGACACAACTACAGCAACAGTGAGAATGCAGCTCTTCCTACTCTTGTGTAAGTGGATGAATCACAAAGATCTCTCTTCTTCTGGCTCATTTATTTCCAACCTGAGGAATGGCCACTTCTAACTGGAGTGATGCTGTGGGTTATTACACCCTTCACAGTTGCTGTACAGCTCAAAGTACCTTAAGAATAAAAGATACGAATCTGAATCCTTTCAGGTACAAGGTGTGCTTAAAACCTCTATCTTTCACTTTGTCAGCAATCACTTAGCATCAATAGTGGACAAATTGAGGCATTATTTCTTCCAAGACTACACACAGCACTCAGAAATGTCCCTTTTTAGACTGTGAACGCTGTGCCATCTGCTTATTACTTTGAATGATGCACTACTATGGCTTCTCTTTGAAAAGTTACCTGTCGGTTTGGTTTAATGTCAAAGAAAATACGTTTTCATTGTCAGATACATCACACAATTTCAATATAATTGGTTCTTGAGACTTTTAGTCTGGCTCTAGACCTTCTTCTGTCCATGTGTTAATCACCTTGCAAAGATGAATGGATTTCAGATGTCCATCTGCTAGTTGCCACGTCTGACTGCTGCATTACAGTTGAAGCAGCTACAGCCTTGTACACCATGAATGATTCAATACTGAATCACAAACATAGTATTTTTTTCTTAAGTGACTGTGATGGGTGATTAATTGCTTCTTTCCCTAAAGAAAAGCTGTATAGTACATTGGTACCTTTCAGTTATAGACAGCGTTGCAGAAGGCTGATGACATCCAACTGTATATGCCTATGATTTGGTCAACAGAGATGCTTGAAGTAACAGCCAACACTTTACTAAAAGACTCTGTTTCCCAGTTGTTATCAGCCTTCAGCTCTCATGTTTCCTGAGGTGCTATCAGCTATGAACATTATAGCAGCAATTTAATTTGCTTTTTATGATCATTGCAGGGCTTTACTGTAATATACCGAGGCTGCTGCTGGCATTATCATAATTTTTCTTACTTCAAGATTAGATTAATGCAATAAAACTTCACCTTAAAAGAGAAGCTGTTAGGGAATACTACAGGTTAGGTGATACAAGAAGGACTACCTAGATTAAAAGATGAGAGTTAAAGATAGGGACTTCTGTCTGCGTCCAGACAGAAGTTAAGGCTGAAGAACCTTACGTGACCACAGGACCTGGTTACCTTGACACAACCCCACCAACCTCCCTCTCTCCAGTGACTCACTCCCCCCAATACCACACCACCTCTACACCTTACCCACAGGACCTGTTTACCCAGCCCTGTATCCACAATCCCACACCCCTTTCCCCCCCCCATTTCTTCCC
Organism: Athene cunicularia; assembly: GCF_003259725.1. NCBI lineage: Eukaryota > Metazoa > Chordata > Aves > Strigiformes > Strigidae > Athene > Athene cunicularia. The sequence continues at coordinate 75,384,970 of NW_020799097.1, forward strand.
CGATGGGAAAGCCACAAAGTTCAATACAGTGCAAGAGTATTTCTAGGGCCTCTGTAGAGCTGTAGACACACCCATCCAGATGGGAGCTACACCTTCTCACAGCTCTTTAACCAGAACTAATTCAATTTTCATCTCCCAGGCACTTTTAAAACACCATTTGCTAGGATGTGGAAGTGTGAGAAGGTAAAGGCAGAGAGAAGAACAAAAGGTACACTGAGAGGGGCTTTCAGGTTGCATTTTGGTTTTACTGTATACTTGGTGAAGAAAGGTATCATGCTGATTTTCTTACTTAAAACTAATGGTGAGTGATCTACATTTTGTTAAAGCATTCAGCTCCTCCTAGGGTATTTTTCCAATGATTTAAAATTCAGAGTCTTGAAGAATTAATAGAAAAATGAAGGATGATAATTTTTCTTAAGTCGTTTCTGCCTAATTACACAGGCAACTTCAGCACATAGCTTTGCCTCGATTTCTGTACTGTTCAGATCGAGAAAATAATTCAGATTAACAGAGAGTAAACTAGAGCTTGAATTTTGCATTGCACTGCATGAGTGATTCCTCAATAACTGTTGGTGTGCACCATCTTATTCTCCAGTAAATAAGTGGAAAATTGCTTAGGATAAGCTATATTCTTCCTGTCAGTCGGCAAGACAACTGATAGCTACTGCAGGATGACTTGTGCTGGTATTTCTCACCTTATATTGTCTCTCATAGTCAAGCACTGGAAGGATTTTATGCGCAGGAAGCAACAATGAAGTGGTATGGGAACAGCTGCACCAAACGTGCTGAAAAGAAAGTCTCCGTATGCTATTTTTACTGTGAGAATCAGCAGTCCAGAACAATTATTCTACCATTATCTAAGTTCATCTAATTTTAAGATGAAAGCCTGCCGTCTGACAGATACCCTTAATTAAATCGAAGGGTTCAATAACAAGTTTTCTCGGGGTTAAAAAGAGCCTTCAGTCACTGGTTAAAAATTAGCAAATAAAGGGCTACAGAAATGCATCATCTTTCAGACTGATCTACGATGAACAAAAGGATGGCAATTTTGTTAAGCATATAAGGTTGTGTTTTACCTTGTCACAATTTTAAAACAAGGTTGGGAAAGAGCAAAGACAATCTTGTTATTAAACAGAAACTGTATTGTTTCATCATCCATAGCCATACTGCGGTGTGCTTCGGGCATGCTATTGATGGACTAAGAATCTATATTGAAGAAAACCGCTTGTAACATTGCTACTCTTTCTTTGATACCAAAGATAATATTTTCTTGCTGAATATACATTTTTTAAAATGATGGAAGCAATAAATCTGACTTGTCTTACATAAACCATTCATTTTATTTAATGTAAACAAACCCCTGACATTAAATAAAAATTCTCATGTCCAAATAATGAGTTCTATATGTTTAAAGGGGAAAAATACAATAAACACTAAAAGGAATACAATAATCCCAGGCATTTTTACTATTATGAGAACTACACTTTCTGTACGTTTTCGTCAACGCACACCTTTCAGGCAAAGTAGAATAACACTGCTTGACAACACCCAATAAAACTGTGCGTCTGTCAAGACAATAACGGGTCTGTGCTTCATTCTAGTTTTGGAAGCATCGTTCCCTGCGATTCGCCTACTACTTGAAGTTTCTTCAAATACAGTGCGCAAGGTTTGAAAATATATTTGAATTTTTACAGAACTTCCAAGTAACAGACTTCACACATAGTCCTATTAAAAATGTCTGTTTTCAGCGAACTAAATGAAGCGCGAATCGATTTTTATCTAGCTTTACAACACAAGCTCTTCTAAGCTACTGAACATCGCATCAAAGCTTTCTGACGACCTCCTAAGTAATAAAAATCAAGTACGAACACCAAGTAGCTGCGTGGGGAAGGAGGAATACGTACAAGCAACCCCGTCGCGCTGCTTTGCATCTGCGGCTACAATGGATGGAACACGTTAATTTTGGTTCTGGCTGCCGGGTACTGCTGCTCCCATCACGTCTCCCATCCAAACCCGTCAAACAAGCCGCGGCTGACGCCAAAAACACGGCGCTGCCCTGCAAGCGACAAGGGTGTCTGGCTGCCTGCCGGCGAGGCTCGGGCAGGAAGGCAGCGCCGCGACCGGGACGCGGAGGACGGCCCCGGCTGCGGCGGGGCGCCGAGG
>NW_020799097.1:75387182-75418709 GCF_003259725.1 Athene cunicularia
GTGTTTGGTTTCGAGATTTGGCTGTTCTGGAAGCTGCTTGAACTTGAATGACTAAGACGGGGAGGCGGGGGGGAGCCCTTTCTTCTGCTCCTGCTCTACCCCACCCCAAACTGGCCACAAACTAATTATGATTTTCTTATGTTGCGAGGGAAGCGAGCAAATTCTGCTTTCAGCTATCCTTACCTTTTAAAGAAACTAACTTGAAAGATTCCTACGTGTGACTTTAGTGAAGGGAAAAAAAACAAAAATTACGAAATTGCCTCGTCTGCTCCTGCCAGACGTCCACTGCCTGCCTCCCCCCGCCCCGCACCCCGCTCCGGCCTCGGAGGGGCGAGGGGACGCGCCTGTGGGTTGACGCCGTCCCCCCTTCTTTCCAAATAGCTCACTTTAGGGTTGCGTTTTTACAGATAGTCGCATTTTAGAAAGAAAAATAAAAAGTATATGGTGGGAACTTTGTGCGTCCCATACATCTTCCCACTACAGTAGCCAGACCCGCTGTGTTAAAAATAAGGCGATGCACTTGTTCTTAGTATTGTAAAGTTGGTTTATGCTTGGTTTCACACGCTTTCTTGGTAAAAGCATTTACTTTCTTACCACCTTAAACCTAGACTTTCTGGAGAGTTAGAGACCTCTTTGTTTAATCGTATTTGGTAGCTTTGTAGAGTGTCATAAAGCCATAAATTATTTATACAGCTTCAACTTGTTGGGATTCTTAGCATGAAATAACGAATTTCGAGATTTCGAGTTAGGATTCTTGTTTCTGGATGTATTCTTACTCACTAAAAGAAGTTTGGGAAGTTGTTGACCTCGGAAGATGAAAGAGCTGGTTATATTTGGTAAAACAACTCCCCGCCCTCTCCCAAGACTGTAGAAGTGAGATAGTGACTGTAGTACAACAGAAAATAGCATATCGAGAAAATGTTACTTTCTGAAATAAATGGTAGAGGAGTAAAAAAAAAAAAACCCAACCAAAAAAACCCAAACCACCAGTGAAGAATACTGAAAGATGGACTGTGGGAAGCGATATAATGAGAGATTCTATTTTTATTTTCAAGATTCTTGGTGAAGCTTGAATTTATATTGGAACAAATACGGATGTGAAAAGTAAAACTGTTTAAAACTTATGTTCTTGGTCATCACAGCAAACAACCTCTTCAGAATAGTTAGATTTACAGTAAACATCAGGAAGAAACTTGACTAAGAAGACTCTTTCTTAGCACAAATGAGCATTCCAGAGGTATGATGTTGGATTTTTAAATTGCTGAATCTCTTCAACGTAATGTATTTGGCCAGAGGAGGCCCAAAACGTTTTGTTTTGTTGTTTTGGTTTTTTTTTTTGTCAAAGAACAAAAGAAAGAAAAACATTTCCCCGTACAAAAAAGGACACTGAAAAAGGAATGTCTGAAATCCTTACGTCTTTTGACATATTTTTAAATACTGAAAGCTCTGGAAATCTGTTTTGTGAAGTATTGGAGTTCCAGAACGAGAGCTGTGGAGACTTGCTGAAAAAGTTTAAGGATTGTATTGGAGCTATTCTTCACACTCTTTTTTTAAAAAAGACAAATAAAATACAATCTGTGTTTCTGAATAGTCTCAGGAAGAAGTCTGCTATCCCTTTAAGCTTTTCTGCTTTTCCTGTTTACGTTGGCAATTGGGTGGAAGTATTGTGGAGGCAGAAAACTTTTTGGAATGTTGAAAAAAATGTTTCATGCAAATGTAGTAAATTGCTTCAAGACTTCAGAATTTGAACACTAAGGGGCGCCAGTTATTTTTCTGAGGCGTGAGTCTGGCCTCTGAACACCATTACTGATTTAAGTAGTGAAATTAAGAAATCTATTAGAAGATACCAAAGAGTGACAAAATACTTGTGGATACGCAGGTATTTATATTTGCATGGACTTACGTATACGGTATGCTTACACACAGTATTACATAGGTGGAATAGTCAGTAACGATGAACAGTTGAGAAGTTGGAACAACTGTTGTGCTGTAAAACACCTATCCTGGTTACCAGAGGAGCATTGTGTTAAATATCTTGAACTATATGCTACGTTGACATCCTCCAGAAGGGTTTAGCAATAGCAAACCAGAGGTTTGCCAGGAAAATCTGCAAGGTTTAGAACGCTTACTTAAAAGTATAATATTTAATAGTTTCATGAGTTGTTTCATGGCACCTTTGAGAATGCCAAATATTAGGGGCAGGTGCGTGTATATGTAGATTTATAGATCTAATCTAAAAATAAAGTTACAGTGTTCACGTTCCCTCTTTGCTCCTTCCTCCTGCAATTTGGCTTGCTGCTTCTAATTTATTGTTCTGTGCTTTAAGTACAGTTTTTTTTTAGTTACTATACAACTGTCTTCCTGAAGGTTTGTTTATGCTTGAGAAGAATAATATTAGGATCAGCTTTTGTCTTTTATTTTGTGCTGATGAAATTGAAGAAATGAAGTCACAGCCCTAAGAATTCAAACAAAACATGGGATTGCTTTTTCTACTGGAATGCTATGGTTTTTTTATTTATTTGCTTTTACATGCCAGTATTGAAAAACAAAACTCAAATGGGCTTGTGTTGTGATTACTTCTTGTAATTGTATACAACAAGAGATGGAAATGGACGTGCGGGTTTAGATGAACAGTACCTACAATCTGGTTAGTTTTCAGAATATACATCTACTTTTTTTGGCCTGCTTCTGTGCTGTGTGTTTTAGACAAAACACATCTTCCTTTCTGAACTCTATTCTAGAGTTTGATGTTTGAAAATTTTAGTGCTTAGTTTAGTAGATGGTCTCTGTCTTACGGCATTTGAAGATCAGCTTAAATTTGAGAGGTATAGAGAGGAAGCTTTTTTTGAAAGAGCTACTTTATAATAAAATATGAAAGACACAGTTTTGTTTAGGTTACAGATGTTTTTGCATATGTGTGCTTTCAACTTCTTATGTGTAAATAAGGCTTTTGTGGATTAACAAGGATGTTTAAAAGTGCACATCATAATAACTAGGAAGCTGGATTGTTTTTATCAGACTAGTGCAAACCTGTGGGAAGAGAGGGCTCTTCCTGAATGTGGAATAGGCTGTATTTCCTGTAATTGTTTGCACCATCAAATGTGACCCGATTTTTTTTTTTTTTCTTCAGCTTCTCAGATACTAACGTTTACGATTCTAACCTAGATTGTTTTTTCTGACAGCATATGTATTTTAATGATCCCCTTTATGGAAAATGAATAAAGTTGTGCCTTTTGGCTTGCACTGTTTCTTTTGAAGGTAAATTGGACATTTCAAACTGGGCAATTTCACTCTGACCGATTGAAATTAACAAGGTACTTTGGTTTTATTCTTTCGGCAGATTATGAACTAATATGCCTAAACTATTAACTGAGATTTGTATAGTGTACTTTTAATATTTTTTTTTCTTGAACTTGTAAGTGGTCAGAGTATTGTACCTAATCAGAATATACACAGACCAAACCTGCACTCTGAACTTTTTTTAGAAAGCTTTTGATGCAGGCTTTATCAGGAATTCATTTTTCCTCTGTAAACTATACCTCAAAAACTTCTGCCTTCCTGTCAAACTTGTGTTGAAGATAACTTAAAAGTGTGTCTACTTTTAAATGTAAATTAAGCCATGCATCTAATTTTTGAAGATAAAACTAATTTTGTGTCAAGTAGGCTGCCTCTTTCTGACTAGTAGTTATAACAAAGTTAGCTATAAAAACATCTAGGTAGGGATTAAGTAGGATAATTTTTTCTTAGATATTGCAGTCTCTCTCTAGTGTACTCACTGAGAAAAGTGCATGAGAACTTTCAGAGCCCAGTGCCCAAAACTGCTGTTTTCATGTCAGTCTCATCTCATTGTTTTAACCAGAACATCTGTGTGAGTTAGGACTGAAGAACTGTGTTCTGGTGTTGTAAATAAGTTCTCCCTGAGAAGTTACCTAGTTATTTTGTACTTATTGTTTGTTATTATGTAAACTTAGCCTGTGCTTAGGTTTTGCTGACTTGTCAGATTTGATGAAGGGGCATTGGCCAGTTGTATCAGATCTTGCAGTAAATACCCATTATTTCATTACAGACTGTGCCTCTTAATGCAAAGTTAAGAGATGAATATTCTTCAGGATAAAGGCTTTGATAGGTGTTTGTCCAGAGAGTCTCAGACTAATTTTAAAATTTTGAGTTGTAATGTTAACGTTTGTACAAAACAGCATGTGACAGGAGCCCTGAATATTGTTTGTGTGCTGTTTATCAATAGTGTTCTTTTGAATCTGGTTCTTTAACCATCTCTAAATCTTAAGATGATGGTCTGAGGCATTTTTCTGATTTATGATTTGTCTTGTAATAACAAGACTGTAAAGCTTTTAGAACTTGTGTGTTCAAAAACTTCATATAAGTTCTGAGGTGTGGGTTTTGGTGTTTTGTTTTTGTTTTTTTTTTTTTCTGTAATTTCTTGGCAGCTTCTTATAACATCAAAACAAAGGCTCCATTGCACTTAAAGGTTTTTTTTTTTTCAACTGGGGATAAAATATTCAAAACTCTTCCCCCCTCCTTTCAACAGTTCAGTTCTTTTTAAAACAAGTGGGTTTTTTTTGAGCTCTATCTGCGACCTTAATAGGATTGCAGTCACCTAGCATGTAAAAGAGTGTTGTTTTGATTGATAGAAGTTTTAAGTTAGTAAAGCGGTTATTTTCACCTCATGTTTTGAAAGCAGTTTGTTCACTGTTGCTTACCAATAATTATGAAAATGTTGGACATCAGAGGGTTTTTTTAAGTGACAGTAGTAGATTTAGTTCTGTACAAGAGCTACTACTGACTTGTCTTGAAATTGGAACAGATCTGTTTGAATTTTGTATCATTTTTGTTTAGTGTTACTTGTTCCTAAGGTTGGAATAGAGTTTCATTTTCCTCATCTGAAATTGTATGCAATAGAGTCCAAAATGACTAGTGTCATATAAAGATTTCTTGCTGTGGTTAGAAACAACCGACCAAGTGCTGATTAGAGAGTGACACATGATGCTTTCGTAAAGCACAAAGGAAAAACTGAAGGTGTGTTGATTAGTATTATAGTTAAGTGGGAAAAAACCTGAAAATGGTCATCAGCAACTGTGAAACTCTTCATAGATTTTGAGAGCACTGAGAATGTCTGAATTATGAAAGTGAAGTTTACATGCACCAAAAGAGAAAAGCTCAAGTCATAAAAAAGTTGCTGGTGTTTGAGCGCTGTGCATGTGAGAGAAAGCTGAACATGAAATGAGTGGTTACTTTTAGAGTTCAGTAACTTTTTTGACCAGGGTATCTGTTTCAGCCCTCCTTCAGTTAGAACTTTCTTCCTCTGAGTATACTGAACAACGCCAAAGCAGCAATGGGATGCTTACAATGATTTGAATTGTGTAGACCTCGGTAGAAAAGCTAGTACATTTGAATTGTCTTTAATTACTGCCTGTAACCTCAAAATGCTCTCCTTTTTGGATGCATACCGATGCAGATATCCTGTTAATTAGATGTTATTATTAGATGCTGATCTGGTATATATTACGTGGCTGACAGGGTAGACCTGTGTTAACATTAATTACCAGACCATCCTGACAGCTCAGGCTGATTGAAGTACAGCGGGATTCTTCCATGGAGACCGATGGTTTATATTCGACTGCTTATATGGAATGTCGGGAGGCAGGAGAGGGGGGAGATGGGGGAAGTGCCTTGCCAGGAAAGCTGTGAAGTAATGAAATGCTCTCACTCACTGACCCTTGTCTTTATTGAAACATAACTCACAACTACTAATTCAGATTGTGTGAATTTTCCTGTATTGATTTTATTCAACGTGCGTCCTATGAATATCTTCTGTTGACTTTGACATTTTATTGAAATCTAATAACTTAGTGCTAAGAAAACTAGTAGGAATAGTAAAACTGCTGGTGTTTTTAATCTCATTATGACTACTGCAATTGGTTAGGTCAGTAGAAGTACCATGCAAGATAAATCTGTGGCTTTGTAGCAGGAGCATCTAGATCTGCGAAGGGCCTTGGTGCTGTTGTTTGAATCCTGAAACAGATGATAGGTGTAGTGTTTGTAATCTGAATTACATCCCTTTGCTCTGGTAAAACAAAGAGGTGGGTTGCTGAAAGTTAAGCGACATGACATTTCTACTTTTGGCTTGAGAAACCATCCCGTGTTACCTTGTGCTGTGCACTTAAAGTAATTTCTGGGTTTGGTTTTCTTAACGTTGTTTTTATTGGAAACATTTAATAGAAGTGGAGTTAGCTTTTAATAGCAGTGTTTAGATTTTTGAGACAATTTATGCTTGAATGAGCAAAGCAACCATGACAACTTTAAAGAGAAATAATACCCAGCTTCATTAGTAGAGTTGTCCCTCCATGGTGTTACTCTTGTTTCTGTTCAAAAAGTGTCTCTTGCAGGCTAGTTGGGTATCTGAGATGACAACAACATGGTGCAAGTTAAAGTGCTTCCATTCAGACAGCTGTGTTATTAAACCGCTGTTGTCTGGGTCTGGTACTGGAAGTTGAAGCTTTTTTGATACTTCGCAATTATTTTAGCAGGTGGTAGTGCTTGGAATGAGTGTGGTAATGCTAACAGGTTTGTTTTTGTTTTTGTTTTTTTTTTTTTTAAATTTTATTCTCATGGTTTAAAATAGTAAAAATTGAAAAGATATTTTCAATTACTTTTCATTTGGGAATTGATTTTATACTTGGTATCAAAATAATAAATTTTGGTTCTCAGTTCATTGCAAAGAATCATCCTCTTGAAGGGAAATGGCAATAGGTAGCTATTAATGGGTTTTCTTTCAGCATTTTTTGTGATATATAGTTGATTGAACAGCATACTGGAAGTCAGTTTTCTTGAATAATTTTTTAAAATATTTTTGACTGTTTTGCAGCTGTACCTGAATACTTGTACTTTACACCATACTGTAGTGGATTAGAGAAGATTTTCTGTGTTTTCAGCACAGGGTGTACCAGAGAGATGCTTCGATACTTTGTAACTTCATTGCAATACTTCAGGAAGTGCTGGAGCTGGGAAGGTCCTCAGGATGCCAGTCTCTAGAGCGGATAAACAATGAAGCAATTTGATAACTGACTGACATCTGAGCGTATTAATAGTGGGGCAGTTAACACTTTTAATTATATAACCTTATAAATGTTTATGCTTCTTTAAGACTTAATTTGAAAAAGAAAAAAAAAATTCCAGCATGATAATTAAAATCTTGTTACTTCGCTGGAAAGTTATGTTGGTGTAGTTCTAACGGGTAATGCGTTAGAACGGCTGCTGATGTCAGAGCAGAGGCAGGGGAGGATAATACAGTATTTTATACCCTTATCTGGTGGATCAGTTTCTGGATTAAAAGGTCAGCTGATATTCTGGACTGGTCAGGGTTTTTTTGAGTTTGTTTTTGTGTAGTGCTGGCTTTCTTTTCAGACAGATCAGAGCTGTAATCGAACTTGCCATATGTGATCTCAGAGTAGTTGTGTTGCCACAACGGCTGAGGTGGCTCAATACTGAAGATGTAGAGCAGAGCCTTGGGGAGAGAAGTACATTTACTTAAAACATTTGCTTTAAAGTCTGAAGCTACTAATTGATGTCAACTGATTGTGCATCTGGTCCATTCAAAATTTTAAGGATGTGACTATTTTCAGACTAGCTGACACTAGATGGAAGCCAGACTTTGCTGAATTCTTTAAATCCTTCAGCTGTTGAAATAACGAACCTTATTGTTTTGTCTAATTCAGATTAAAGAACTGTTTTAGAAATCTCTGTAACCATTACTTGGTCAAAATGCCCTATCTTAACTGCAGGATATTTTCTTCATTAGTGTCTAGGAGATGGAATATGCCTGAAATGTTAAAAGTAAGCAACAGATCCATCTAGCAAAAGTATTCATAAAAACTTAATGTTCTGGTTTATGCATTTAAATATATTCAAACTCAACTAAAACATTTAGCTGATGTTGCATAATGTTTCCATTTATTTATGAGACTTTGAAGCAGTAGCAGATTGGTTAATATTCTTCTTAATGCAGCTTAATCTAATAAACTGCAAATAATTGTATCAAAAGTTAATGCATAATTTTTAGATACAGGGCAAGCCAAATCCACCTCTGATGTGGAGTATCTTTGGTTTCTTTGCAGGAATGGGGATCAGGAGAATACAAGGAAAAATTTTCTGACCAGGTGCAGTTTGCCTTTGAGCAGTGTTGCTCATCTGTGCATACTGCTTTTAGTTGGTTTCCATTTGTCTAATTTTGAAGGAGCATGAGCTGTACCCCTACATCAGAAATTAACATGGACATGTTTATATTTTTGAAATCCCCCCCCCCCCCAACTTTCAAACTAACTTTCTCTAAACACTATAATCTGTAGACAAGTGTGTTCTCTACCTGTTGGTTTGTGTATTAAAGTTGAAGGTTAAAATGCTGTAATAGGTGCAGCTGTCTTGTTTAAAGTATGATGCTTTTGCTGTGGAGAATATCTGTGCAGTGAGAAAATGGTGCATATTAGATGATGGTAGGGGCAAGTTATTAGTTCTTAATTGCTTAAGTATCGTTATCATCTGTAAAGACAAGTATAGTCAGAGAGGCTCATATGCAGTCAGTTTACGAGAGAATTACTACTTCTTTAAATCACTCGACTCTTTTATGGAAATCTGATATGCCTCTGAAGCAAGACTCCTTATACGGATTCTTTTTTTCCTGCTTTTCACATAGTTCTGTCAACTTTGTGCTCAACTAGTAAATAGACTTGAACAAAATCTGGACAAAGATGATATGATAGGGATCAGAAATGAATTCTAAGCAAGATTCTATCAGGAAGACTGATTATATGTGTATTAAAATATCTTGAGAGGAAGAATGATACTTTAGGATCTCTCAGGTATAAAATTTCTGACTGCAATTGCATTTAGAAGGGAAGTATATTTAGCTGTTGTAATAACATGTTTACAGAGATTTGAGTGTCATATTTTGAAATTTCTTGCAGTGTTTTGTGTTCATGCCCTGTGGATAAATTTTCATTTTATGACAAGACTAATACAATCTATTGGGAAAAAATCTGGAGAAAATATCTAAAGATAAAACCACCTTGGAAGAAACAAACAAAATACAACAAGCTTTCTTGAAAAAAAGCTTATGAACTTTTAAGAACTCTTTAGACACATGTGACATTTAGGAAATATACTGATATTTTGAGAGGCAGGAGGGGAAAAACTTACCTATATTGACTTAATATATTTTAATTGAGGTAAAATGCTATATGGATCCAAGTACTTCCGATTTCTAATAATTTGGGTGTAGCTTCCAGGGAAGCAAGGAATTGTGTGGAAGCTCTGTCTGTAGGTAATGGGGTACATAAACCTAGTGCCTATTGATTTAGTAACTGTATTTTATTCATAACTATTCATGAGGAATCTTGTTGGTTCCAAATGGGAGGTTTAATGCACGCTGAGGGCACTTGGTAGTGCCGAGTTTTAATACTGTTAAGTGTCTTCAGCAAGGTATTCTTGCGTCAGCTTTGGATTAACATAGGATGAATAACAGAGCAATTCATCAACTAGGCAGCTCTGAAGAGTGTCAGCAAGAAAGCTGACGATGATGAATTGGAGAGAAATGGATGCTGTGGTAGATAACCACTACAGCTAACACAGGACTGTTGAGGGATGGCAGTTGGTATTTAGGTGTATGCTGGGTAATTAAGTGAGGAGGGACTGCACTCCTTTGCTTGGCTGAGTAGAAAAGAAACATCCCTTCTGCCATTCAAGAAGGTTACTAAATTGAACAGCTTAAAATGACAGATGGACAACTAGTTTGTACTTTATTGAAAAAGGTTTGCATCAATCTTTAGGACTGATAAATGTGAGTTATGTTTTGAAGACAGACACTCAAACTTCCCTTGATGTTTGCAATCTCAGCAACCTTGTTTGGCAATAAAAATTTGGATAAGTTAACTTTGAGGCAGATTTAGTTTATTCTGAACTTAATTTTGCACCATGTTTTGTGTTAACCTTTCTTAAATCCTCACAGCTTTTGGTTAATTCCAATTACTTCAGTTATTGGTTACTTTCAGTTTCAAGTGTCTTTTTTTTTTTTTTCAGGATAAAGTTGTGAATTTGAGGGGGTCAACCCAGAAATAAAATTGTCTTTTTTTTTTTTCTTTTGTCAATGTAATAGCATAATTAAGTGGGTTTTGTTATATGCATAGGTCTTTCTAATCCCATTTAATATGGTTTGTGCTAGAATTGTTTTTGACCACGTGTTGCTATATCAAAATATTGACCACGATATATGGAGAAAGGTTTTAAAGTAATAATGTTCAAGTTTTTTACTTTATGGGAGTTGTTTGTATGGATTTTTTCTGTCTATTTAGTTACTGTAGATAACTAAACCTACATGTGCAGGTTACAAAGTATGTGTTCAGGCTTTCTCAGCCCTGAGCAGAATTCAATACTGAAATCAGTATTGAAGACAAGTATTTCAGTATGTTATACAGTAGGCATAACTAGTATACTATAAGGTATATTACAGTATAAATTGCTACACAGATCAAACTATATTTTTACTCTATTTTTCTTTTCTGGATTAAGCAACTTGGTTGCTGGAAGTTTTGAGCTATTGTTAATGAAGGGTGTTGTGTTCTTGCTTTCTTCAAACTTTTATTGTGTGCTCTTAGTGTTAAATTTCAGATACAAATGCAAGATACTAATAAAACGCTAACCTTTAAGGAACCTTTTTCCTAGTCTAATTGTGAATTAGTAGTTTCTCATAGTATGTAATATATATATGTAGTTGAAAGAGTTTATGCTGCTATAAACATTTCTTTCTTTTTTTCTGGGAAGGTGAAGGAATGAATATTGCTAGCAGTGAAACCTGGATATTTTCCAGGCTGTTAAGCTAATTAATGAAACTTAGTGCCACAAATATGGATGCAAATACTATGCACCTACCACTATTAGTATCATGAAAAAATTAAGACAAAGTAGTGCATTTTGAGAACATGTTACTGAATAAGTAACTACAAAAATGGTATTGTATGTTGATCTTGAAACTGTTAATCAGATCATTATATGAAAGGAGCAGAAAAAACAGTATGTTTTCTTGAAGTACTTGCATTTTGAACTGAAATGTCTTTCTGCTGTCCTTCTGCTTCCAGTTTACAAAAGTAATACAACAATTTAAGTTAGTCTTCAAACATTGAGATGATATGCTACAACTGATTTAGGAAAGCAGAATAAAGCTGAGATGTAAAGGTGTCAGTAAGTGTTGAGTTCTAAAGTAGCTTGTCATTTGGTTCGAATCATCTGTTTGACAGAACATTTTCTTAAGAGAGATAGAGATACTTTATTATTGAAGTTAATGTTTGTACAATCTAATCAAGATTTCCTCTGCATGTACTGTCTTTTTCAAACTTAATCTATACTATTTTTCCTCATGCTTGTCACACTGAACTACTCTAGCCACTCTTTGTCCTAACCTTTTCTGACATAGCTAAGAATTACAAAGCAGGCATATTTCATTTTGCAGCAACCATCAGTGAAACTGCAATCACTTGCACAAGAAGTAACATCAAAGAGATTTTTTTTTCCCCGAAACCTAACTCTTAAGGGTTTATATTTTGTGTGAAAACAAAATAGTGTTTGGTATGAGACCTCAGAGACCATGTTCTTTAGACAGCATCTTTTTTTGTTTGCAAAGTTAATGGAGCCAAGTGAAAATAAATGAGAGTTACCAGAATGGTGTTTTTCAGTCTGTGATTTGCAGACCCACTGCATATGAAGAGTTGATGAGGATAACAAAGAAAAAGAAGTCTGTTCTTGGGAGATTTAAATAGGCTACACTGAGTTTTTACCTCTTTTGAGAACTTTCTGTTAGTAGTCTACAAGTAGAAAAGGTTGAAGACCACTGGTTTAAAGTAGTTTTCATTATAGCAGTTGTCCTGGTCCATGGGCCAAGGTAAAGTTTTGAAACCAGAAACTTCAAGGAGATAAAAAAACTAAATTGTGTTTGCCATTATGTAAATTGAAACTTGTTTCACCTGTCTGCATCTATTCTTTTCTTAGGACTTCCTGCTATTACATCTTTACTGAGCTAGTGAGTATGATGGAATTTTCTCCAGATGAGATGTAGAGAATCTAATTACATTTATCAATAGAGTCCAGTTTGTAGCACTGGAGCTCAAAAATATTAAGATACTAATTGCCAAGTGTAGTTATAAGCAATGTAACCTACTAAATTCTGTTTGGTATGCTATTATTATACATTAATTTCAGTAGTAAACTGTCTTTAAAGGGCATCTGTAGCTTTCAATTTTAATTCCATTAAAATAGCCATGCGGTTGTCATTCATGAAGAAGGATATTAAAGCAAGTTCCAGATGCTGAAGTACCTTTAGCTGTAAATATTTCAGGAAACGTTTTTTTTCCCCAACACCTCCACACCCCCTCCCCGTGATAGACAGCTCTGTGAGCTGATAGGACCTGTTGTTTGGTGTTAGTGATGAATGAACTTTGAGTAAAAAGGATGTAATTTACAACCTTGTTTAACACGTAGTCCAGGTGCAGATCCTGCATATGTAGTAAATCCATTCTTTAAATTAATCCTGAATATAAAGTCTTAATTTATAATGTCCTTTCTGGTGGATTTAAGATAGATGGAACTAGTGTAATTCAAATCCATAGTGTATTAAAAGCTTATAAAATTTTGTTAAAAAAATTTCATGTGGCTTATAGTTAAGAGTTCATCTGAAATATTGGATGCTTAATTTGTGTGGTGGATTGCACTTTTTTGACTCGTTGGTTTGTTCCTGAAAGAGTGTTCTTAAACTCTCTGGAATTTGTCAGCAAAAAAGAGAACTGCTGTTTCTGTAGCTAGCTCCAATCCCCCTCCTTCTTTCTCTTGTATTAGTGGTACTAGTTAATACCTCTCTCTTGTAGTATGAAGAGGTTACCCAGTTATGAATGTTGTTGCTATAGACAATATTTAATATGATTATAAATTATGTTTTTTCAAAGTTATACATAAGATTGCTATAGTTATAAAGCCAAAGGGAAGGGGAGGGAAAGTCTACTGTTTTAGACTTCACATATCTGACAGTTTAAAATGCACTTTAACTGAAATGTTCTCTTTATGAATGAAGAATATTTTAATGTAGCTTAGTAGTACCAAAATTACAATTTTTACATTAAAGTATTTTCATTAAAACTTCCTGAGTTTAAAATAGATTTACTTTACATTTATTATGAAATTTTGACAGCAAAAATAAAATTTCAATTTTGGCTTTAAAAAAATTATTCTTAAAATACAGTAATTGAAACTTATGGAACATGGTGGATATCATCATGTAGACTTGCATACGGAATTTTTCTGGCAACATGCAGAACTCTTTCCCTTATAATAAACCATGTTTTGGTTAATTCTACAGATTTTGATACAACAGTAATCCTTCTCTCATCATGGTTTCAATTAGAAAAGCTTCAATCTCAGCTTTTTCTGTAATAGCAAGAGGTAAACACTGATTCTGCATTATCTTATCTAGTTGATAATTTCATCTAATAGTCCCGGAACTTGATGTGCCAATTGTTAAAAGCACTGGGCTGTGAAATAATCGGAACTTCAGCTTGCAAATACCAAGCTATTGTTTTCAGTAAAGTTGAGTTGAAATCAGCTTTCTGTGCTGCATTGCAGTGGAAACCAATTAATTACACTGTGACAAGATGCCATTTTTATTGTCAAAAGAAAGTTTTTAGTAGTATTCTGCAATATGAATAAATGTTTGGCAGTTTTAGTTAAAATGTAAGTTAATTTTATAGACAAATAGGCTTAAAGAGCCTTTGGTTGTTTAACTTTGATTTTTAGGGTTCATGTTTATGAAATGGCTTCTTAGATGATTTGTCTAATTTATGTTGCTGCTAATACCATGCAATACGTCCTTGTTATTAGCTATTGTAAGTCTAGATGGCACTTCTGTTTTATGTTGCCCATCTGATATGGTGCAAAACATCTCAGTTTTGCAAGATGTAATAATTTCTGATATGTGCCTGTGATTTACCTATTTTTTAAAATCAGAGATTTATGATTTAACATGTTTTTCTTATGTTTTAAAAAGCAATGTAAGAATTGTCCAGATCAACAGTACTGCTATTTCCAATGTTGTTATCCTCACTTATGTGGCCACATAAAGTGAAATGGTGTTAAGATATCACAGGATAGTTTGACTGTTGAGACATATCAGCTTTGTATGGGATACTGTTTGCTTATCTGATAACAAAGTAGTTTTGAAAAACAGTGTGAGAGGAAGGTAACTTTTGAAATGCAGCATTAGTTAATACAACTGAGTAATACTTAAGCTAACGTAAAATTAAGTCATGTTGTGCACATGGTTTAGTTACTTCTAACGCAATTTGATTACCTTTCAGTGTGACTAATACAGCTATTTCACATGCTAAAATGACATTCTTATGCTTTTTTATAGAATACTAAGGGCTTAATATTTTTAATTGCTGATTGCATATTATCTTTTGTTGTTTTACTGTAATTTATAGTCTTTTATTCAATGAAGCACAAACCAATACAAATTTAACTCCCCTACTTTATAAAGATTCAGTATGTGGCTTTTAGTTGGCTGTTATTCCTGTTGGTAGTTTCACTGCTCTGTGTTTCCAGTAGTTTAGCTTTGGTTTTAAGTACAAATTTTATATGACATTCTCCTTATCTCAGGTAGCATTTATAAAAATAAGCAAAATGAAGACAAGGTATTTCTTTTGATTCTTAGCTGAGGATGACATTAAAATGTATAGCATAGTTTGCTTGAATTGTGTCCACTGCTATGACTTCCGTATCAAGACATAGCGAATATTTAGGTTTTTTATCTATGTATTTCTCAGACTTGCCCAAAAACTTTTAAGGAAAAGTAGGTCATGTTGAGGTGGGAAAAATCAATGAAAATTTGAAAACAACATTTGTGTGAAAGAAAGGGACACTTAGTAGGCAGAGGAAGTGTACATAAAAAAATTCCTGTGGAGTGCTTACTAAAAAATACCAATGTTTTAAGGCAATTTCATATATTTTAGTAAGGAGTGCAAGGTGTATGTGGAGATGTAGTCAATATGAGGACTGATTTTATTCTCAGAAATGTTTTGATTAATGCAAGTAGACTGCCAATATATTTGTTTTTAAACTGTTGACTTCTAGAAACACTTAATGTAGGAGGTAATGATGCCTTTTACTGAAAAAGTTGAAGTAAAGGTACCACCTGTGGAGAACTTCCTTTAAGGTATATCCGCTGTTAGGGCTTTTTCCTGTGAGTGATAGGTCCTTGCATTACATTGGAGACGCTAATGTTTGAATGGATGTGATGGCTGCCTCGGAATGATGCTGCTGTTAGCAGTGAAAAATGTCTTCCTTACGATTCTTGTGCAGCAGGCCGTGGAGTGCAGCACATTTTTATAATAAAGGTGATGAATTTAATCGCAAACTGGCAGCCAAATGGAAATTGCAGACCTTGATACTGGGAGAAAATTGCCTATAAAGCAACTCCTGGGAGAGCAGGCTTTAAATTTATCCACCCATTTCGACATTGAGGAGAACATAGGAAATGCAGGGTATTTTGCTTGGCCTGTTTAGTTCAGATGGATGACACTTCAGTCTTCCTTTATTTAAGATCTAGATACAGTGTTGTGTTGTGGTGGTTTTGTTTTTAAATAAAAAAATTGACCTTGCTGCTTAAACTTTGCATGCTAAGGCTTTTGGAAAAATCTATTCCTTTATTAGCTTGAAGTTTGTTCCTGTTATAAAGTGGGACCTAATATACATAATTAATTGAAACTTAACTACTGCCTCACAGATTTCCCCTTTTGTCAGATTTAACTCTAATGTGATTTGAGATTTTAAAAAAGCGTATCCATGTATTTGAAGGCTGTTCGCAGCATCGCACTGATGTGAGAAGCAATGCCATAAATGATTTAACTGGTCTTGAAGTCCCACTGGAAATAGGATACTTTCTCTTAATAGTATGTAATATAATTTGTGGTAGAGGCACAGCAATTTTACAAATTGTTGGTGTTGATACATTTCAGCGAATCATCCTCTTAATCTCTTGTTTTTAGGAGTGCCAAATGCTGATGTTATTCCTATATGATAACTAAGAACTGAATTTACAAATATGATTCCCATACATGGTAAGCACTATATTAAAAAAAAAAAAAAGACAAAACATTCTTTAGGGAGCTTACTAAAAGATGGTGTGCTTATCTGTTGACAGAAATAATTGCAAATAAATTAATTTAGAGATACATACTTTTATTGCAAACTTAACTGAATGTCCTCACTGCAACACTTTTGGACTGCTCTTTTGGGTGCTTTGAGAGGTGATCATTGTTCAAGCAGAATAAAGAATTAATTAGCATTGGATTTTGTCACTGTCTTTAAGGTGAAGAGAATAGGAACACTTAATGGCAAAACATTAAGTGTGGCATTTGGAAAAATCTGGTAAGAATGTTCTTTCAGATATTTCATTGGTCCAGTTTCACCTCTTAAATCAGAAGTATGGTCTGTACTAGAATGATTCTCTTAGTTATGTGATCCCTAGGGTAAAACTCTCACAGGTAAAATATGACCTGATTTCAGGGCCAACGTGAAGAATCTTTTTAGCAAGTATATGGAAAAAGGAACTGCATATTTCTTGCTCTTTATTTAATTATGTTCTGCCCTTTAGAAAATCAAACCTGTTACCAATCCTGTTAGATTAAAAAAAAAAATATTTTTTAATTTTAAAATAAAATAAATTAAAATAAAATAAAGCTTTCTAAGAGGTAGTGCCCTTTATTACCAGAATACATAAGGATTATTAAGTAGTTGTGTGGTGAAAGCAGTTGAGCCTCACTCTGGCAGTTTACTGCATACCGTTTCTGTAGTTGAATAGATCATCCATGTTCCTTTGCTTAAAGTATATATTTATAGCAAAATAAAATGAATGGTTGACCAGTTCTTGAATGCATTTGACCATTTTCAATTATTTCCATTTTTCTGTAGAAAATACAGGATAGAATTTCTATAGAATAAATATATTTTCAATATAAATTTCTGTATTATTTTCTGATCACAGGAAAACCATGGCTTAACTTGCTTGAGAAATGTGCAGTAGCATTTATAACATTTTATGTTGTGTTAATTTTTTGAGACTGCGGTAGATTCAAATGAATACATTAACCGGACTTCCTCGCTTTGTTGTAAGAGGAACCAACTTTTCCTTAGCATTCTTATTTTACTGCAGGTAGACAAATTTGGATATATACAGACATCCAGTGTTAGCTGGTATAATTTTCACTCCTATTCCTATGCTTTTTGTTGCCTTCTGACTGTAAGCATTCAGAGGCACCCATTCAATTAGGAAAGACCAAATACAGGTCTTGAGTAGAGTTGAAACTGGAATGTGTATGCTGAGTTAACAGAGGAAGAGATTATGTCCAATCAGTTTACTGCAAAATAACTGTAGGACCTGTTTGTTAGGGGTGTGTGTGGGGGTGGTTGGTTGTTTTTTAAATTACTGGAAAACCTTGGAGAAAAGTTATGGAAAATGGTTTTGAACTACTGTAGTAGTTGATGATGCCAAAAGGAGATTCTTGTTTGGGTAGTTGTCCCTGTTATTTTCTGCTAATTCTGTCATTCAGTGGATTCTTCAGTAATCTGTTTCAGCTCAGTAACCTGGAAGAAAGCTAATCAGAAGAAAAAAAAAAAAAAAAAAAGAAAATGTATGAATAGTCTTTTGCTTGATCAGTGAGTTGAATTGGCTTACTTAAGGCAGAGCTGGTATGAGAGATGTTGAGGAACTATGCAGCTGGGTGAACAAACATGATGACTTCATTTTTCAGCAGCGGTGTGCTGTTAAGATTAGTAACTTCTTTTGTGGGGTAATGCTCTTCTGGTGGTCCAGATTTCTGACTTCTGGACTTTTGTGTATAATTTGGGATATCCTTTAGAGCAGTGAACTTTCTGGTAGTGTCATAATTTTCTCTATTTTTTACAGTTTTCTCAGGATCTGTAGTTCTTTTCTGGGATCAGTGGTGTGCTGCCTTTTTAACTATGTAAGTTTTGCTTCTGTAAAGGAGAGCAGGAATAATTTAATACCTCTCACTCTGATAGTTCTTTGGATCTTCCATTTGGTTAAGATTAGCCTTATTCTCACTGTTCTTTCTTCCTCTTGATGAAATGTCTCTGTAGACATAAGCTGCTTTGTTGCCATTCATCTTTCCTAGTTTCAGATTAAAACCAAACAGGCATTAAAATCTAAGAAAAAACACAAAGAATGTCATAGCCTCTTAAAAAGGAGTTGCAACTCCTGTTACAACTAGTGGTAAGATGTAACAAAATGGCCAGGAACATGTTGCTCAGAACAATCTATGATTAAGATCCATTTTCTTTGAGCAGTGTGGTATAGATAGATTTTTCAAGTTAATTTTTTCATACTGGCTTTTGTTTGTATTGCACATATGAACGCAGAGCAAATGCCCATCAAGGAAAGAGAGGGAGGGTATTCTAACCTGTCACTATTTCTCTGTGTGTGGGGTGCACTTAAGAGTTTGTATGGTCTGTTTCTAATAACAGGGATTACACTGGTGTTTATCCACTGTAACTGCATAAGTCATGTTCGCAGTTTGGCAGTTTTGTGTGTATGTTACCAAAATGGGTTTCCTTTTGCTGCCTTTGTTTCGTCCACTGTGATCTTCACCTTGCATTTCAACACAGAAAATTGACTTCGTCTACTTTCTTTATGCCATTCATCCTATCTCTTCTTTATCTTTTGTGTAAACTGTTTTTTCTTTTAGGTCTCTCCTTGTAACTACATGTATTGCACTGACTATGTTCATCTCATTTTTGTACTTGCCATTCTGATACCTATATTATAAGCTTTCTGAAAGAGCTTTTTCTTGAGGTAAAACAAGAGATTCTCTGTACAGTGCCCTTTACAAAAAGTCTTGATGATGTTACAATATAAACTACAGTGAAGACACCAAGTGTCTAATTTAAACTTTGATACGTGTTCTGTGCCTGCTCATTTACTCTGTAATGGTAACCACTTTTATTTTCAGCATGCTCTATTATTTTCCATTATGTTTCTTTAGGGCTCCCAAAATTATTTTTTAAAAAAAGAAGTCTTTGTAATGCTACTTAGAATGGTGTGGACTTTTTTCTGAATTACTACTGTTGAATGTTAGTATAATATATAAGTGAGCACATATTTTTTTTTTTTTCATGCAATTTACTTTTCATGTAGCATTGGATTTAATTGGCTACATTTTATATTCCCCTCCTCCTGAAGAGTCTCAATCTATTCTAACATTTCATAGCTTTCATAAGTATTGTTTACCGCAACCTTGCCATTCATAGTTTATCTTCTGTTTTGCTTTGTTAACTGAATTTTTAAAGCTCTTATTTTCAGTTTGTTCCTAAATACTTACCTTGGCATTTGTTGATAAGGAAGACTTTTAAGTAGGGCATCTAGTCATTCCCGAGTTTAGGAATTGATCTGTGCATCAGATCAGACTTTTGTGGACCATAATCTGTTAAATTGACAATTAACGTATTTTGAGAAATATTAATGAAAATCTCAGGTGTCCAATTTTACTTTCGTTTTTGCTGTTGTTAGTATTTGAGATGTTTTTAAAACCTCCCCTATAACCCACCTTAAATTTCTTACCTTTCTTAACCAGATGTGAAAATTGTGTTAGGATCAGGCGATTTATGAAAGAGAACATTTTTTAGTACTGTTTGCGTAAAACTAAAGCATTGGAGTGGGGGTATGAAATTAGACTCGCCTTTTGATTATTTTTCTTGCAAGAATGGAAGGAGATGGGAAACTGAGTTTACTTCCCAGTTTTACTGGTTGCTGCTATTTCTCTAAGTGAGCAAAACTCAGTTTACTGAAATCCAGAAACAAAGTAAATTTTAGTAAGTTTCTCCAATGCAAGTTAGGTGATTCACAGTCTTGAAACAAATTGGCAGTCTTAGTAAATATGAGAAGTAGGTTGCTTAAATACATGGGTCTCTTTTAATCTTGTTGCGGAATGTGCTTCCATATCAATACCAACTAAAAACTTTAATTTATGATCTCACAGTATTGGAAGGTTTGAAAACATGTGCATATATCTAAATAAATTGCTTTTCCTCCTTCATCATGCAATTCACTAATATCTTCATGCTTCACTTCAATTTCATTACCTGATCTAAAGGGGAAATGTTGCTGGTGACAGAGATGCTTCCCCAAAATATTGTGTGGTGGTGTTTGGGGTTTCTGTTTTTTTAAATTTACTCCTTGAGAAGTTGGGGGATCATGGGAGCCACTTACCTAAATAGAGTGCAGAGCCCCCGGTATTTATGTCCCTGTTTGAACTGCAATTTGCAGTTACTGTTAATTTTTATGATTTTTTTTTTTTTCTTTGAGAGGGGAACACTACAGTTCATACCAGAAATGCTGCTGCCTTTTAGAGCTGAAGAAATATACCAACCAAGATCTTTTCAATACTCATCATATTAATGAGGGAAACTAATAGAAATTACTCATGTAATCTTGCCCTGGCAAGCTGAAATGTGTTCAGCATGTATCCAGGCTCTTTTGAATAGTAATTACATCTGGTGTTACTCATTGTGTTTCTAGTTCCTTGCTACACTGTATGGAGTGTTATAAACTCTACTTAGAATGCTTGTTGGTACTTTTAAGAACACTTTATGGTGAGATAGTCTGGTTCCATTTTCTATAAGAAAATCACATTGAAACAAGTTTTTTTTAAAGTGTCAGTGATAGATAGAGGACCCAAAAATGCTCTTCTACACTCTTCTGTTCTGTGGGGTTTTTCTGTTTGTTTAGTGGTTGTTTGTGTGTTGTTGTTTTTTTGGTTTTTTTCCACAGCACAATGTAATCGAAAGCTGTCAAGCTCTTACTAGATGCTCTGCAGGTCCAGTGGCAGGAGGAGATTGACTATTTGCCTATGTTTTTTTTCTTTATCCTTCAAAGATTATTTCAAAAGACAATTGCTTCTCCCTGCAGCCAGTATGTGGGAACAGGTGGGTGAAAGAGAAGAGTTAGAGAGAAAGAGACAGAGACTAGGAGAAAATATAAGCCTGAAAGGCTATTTCAGGTTTTGGCTGCTTTTGTACTCGGAGCTTATAAAAACAAGTCTTGAATGTTAAATGGAGGAAGAAGATGAAACTTTCCTACTCCCATTCCACATAGTAGGTGTTAAAATTTTATTTTGCTTCTGGTAATGTAGCCTCAGCTATACGCCATTAGTAGTTGTGCATGGCTGTGATTTAATGAGCAATGGTTCATCTGCTTGGGCAGAATATAGTTCTGGATAATTAATGTTGAAAGCAGTAGTATAAACTGCTGCATAGTTAAGACTTCATCTTTGTTCCATTTTGATACCTTTTACTTGAAGTTGAAAATAATCTTAGCATGGTAGTGCTGGTGGGTTTTTTGTGTGTGTGAGGGTGGGGAGGCTTGTTTGTGTGTAGGTGTGTTGTAGTTTTTTTGGGGGGTGGGGTGTGTGCCTCCTTATGATGTATAAGATAAATCATGAAGCAACATTCAGATAGTGATTTTATGGCAGACTAGCAAATGTAATGTTATCTTTCACTGTAGTATCTGGTACCGAACAGTATCACACTGAAAAGAAATATACTGTTAATATGATACCAGTAATCATAGTATTTTTGGTGCATAAACTGAAATTCTATTTCAGTCATCCAGAATATGAGCGTGTTTCTGAAGAAATATATGAATTATATAATGTGAAGCTGCAGATAGGACCTCCAGAATGTGCTGTGTTGTCATACATCTTTAAAGTAGTTCTGATAAAACTCTTGATTAAGGTTGCGTTATATGTTCTGCTAAATTACCTGTTGTATTGTATATAACTCTACAGAGTTGCCTAAAACTTCTCATGACAAGTGTGTGGTTTAGGCTGAACTGTACTGAAAGCTTCAATTAAAACAGTGAAAAAGTCTTCAAGAATGAACATGGGCCAAAAAGTCTTAGTATTTGAAAACAAAAAATACATTTAAAAAATTTGCACTGAGAGGTTGCTAAAGCAAGTGCTTTTATCATTTTGTCTAGCAGTCTGCCTAGATTCCAATGAGACAAAATGCACGTTTGCATTTGAGCACTTAAATGTCCAAAAAGACTGTCCTGCTGAGTACGTGCTGTACCTCCATCCAGTTTCTTATATTGTACTATCTTATCGTCGATAGATATTTTACTCCAACTGAGATGGCCATGTAATTGCAGCTATCTGTTTCTGTGGGTCCGGGCAATGGACTTGAGAGAAGGAACTTGCATCCCTGTGTTGTGAGCAATTACTTTGCTGTCTTCTGAAATTTTAGCTTTTAAGAAGGGAATTTTATTGATTTTTGTTTTTAAGAAGAGTCAGGAAGATGCTGTGTTTGGACAAAAAAGTCAGGTGATGTAGCCATCCTTCATGGTTTGTGAACTGTTTGGAGGTGCAAGGGAACGTTAGGTGGGATCTAGAACTGATCGAAGAACTGAAGAAATGAAGAATCGTATCTTCCATAGGTAAAAAATGGGATTTGACTCTGGAGAAAAGAGTTTGTGAGTAGGAGAGGGTTTGGGATGAGGAAAATGGGCAAAAGCATATGTCTGGTAGAGGAAACTGCTTTCCAGAACCTGGAGTATACCCAAAGTTTTGGGAGTCTTTCCATGTCTTTGCTGTCAGGAAATGTCTGTGAAACCCAGAGGCAAATTTTCTCATTTCTCCTCTGCTGCTGGACAGTATCTTTTTTTGCTGTCAGTTAAAACCTTATTTCATGTGGCAGTAGTCTTTGAATGTAGAAATGCTAGCATAGCTGACTGGTTGAATTTAGCAAGTTGCCAGATATGAGTGCAGTTGTTTTGTGGCAGCAAAACTGATCCGTAAGATGTACACAGATGGGGACTTTCAGGCATGCTTTTTTTTCCTCACAGAAGAGTGATGTTTCTGATACTGGGGAATCTCAGGCAGCAGTTTTCTGAATGATTTTTAATTTTTTAATTTTCTTTTTTTTTGGCAAAGCATTAAAGACCAGACCTGTCTGTGAGAGTTTCAGTATCCTACCATCTTGCCTACTGGATTTGTGTGACTGTCACGGGTGACTTGTAGAATAATGATGAGCTTATTAAGGAAACAAGTGATAAGTAAGGAAAAGGAAAACATGATCATACTTCTGCTTCATGAATAATAGTCACAGTTATCTGAGAATCTGTCAATTATCTTAAATACAGTGCTTAACACATCTGTGGCTTTGTCTGTGTATGCATATTTTGCTGGATTTTGCTATCTCACAGTAAACTTCTTGTAAAAACAAAGAAAAATCCACCCCCAACCCCAATCATCTATGTAGAGAAGATTTATTTCATAAAGGACCTGAATGATTATTAAACAAGACTTTTGTGCCCTCAGGTGCATTATAAAGTTATGTTGGCTTTTTTGGTAAGGTACACCAAGGCATGCTATAAGCATATTCAGTTTTCAATTTGATTATATTAGTGAGTGTTTTAACAAATACTCCACCTCAAGATACGAGTTCTAGAATCAATTGTTTTGAGTATTATAGGGGGGAAAGAAATCCCATTTGCAAGCACTTTAATTGAATTATTTATGGTGTTTCACGAGATTGTTCATGAAGGTCTACTTCCCTGAAAAGTGCAATTCCTTTAGAGCTTTTAGAAAATACCTCTTGGTGTTGAACAAGAGAATATTAACTTAAAGATGTAATAAAGCATAGATAGACAAAGACAGTGTATATTTATTTACATGAAAAGATGCATTGTGCTTATTCTTGAAGATGATACCTCATTGATGTGTTGTCTCAAGGCAGGGCCTAAATGTCTGGTAATAGTAGTAGTTATTGTTACTGATAAGTAATAATAGTTGTGGATTAGAAATCTGAATAACTATTTCAACTAATAATGTCATTTTTGGTATGTATTTTGAAATCAAGGGTCTGAGAATACTGTCATAGTTCCCAGGATACTTACATTGTTCAACTCTAAAAGAAATTTATAAAAAAATACTAATCTCTTCATGTTCCTGAAGAAAGTACATTGATGTTTTTTGAGTAAAGGCTGTGGTTTTGTTTTATTAGGTTTTAGCTGATTACCATGCCACTTGGGATCTTGTGGCAAAGTGCATAAGTTACCTTTGATATACTTTTAAAGTGATGTATGCTTACAAAGATGACTTCGAGGTAGTTTTGACTTGAACTCACCAAAATACTCTGAGGGCAGTTTTGACTATGGTTACCTCACCTGTCAAGGCAGATCTGCCTAGTGGGGGCTTGATGTTACATGATGTCAAGTATTGTGTGTAAAATGGAAAAGGAGGATGATCAGAAGGCCCAGCCTAGTCTATTTTATTTTGATTATTTATAGAGGTAAGAGTAGTATCGCTAACCAAATATTTGCTACTGTTTACAGAGTAGGCAGGCCATCTACAGTCTTATTATTCTTAGTGATAGCTCCGTTATGGTTGAAGGGACTGAGTGTGGTTCTGTGTTTATTGAAGTAAGAATCCACCTAATAGAGCAGATAACAGTGTAGTTTTTAAAAAGTATCTGTTTATCATATAGAAGAGCAAAAAGATTGTGAATCTACCTGTACTTCTGATAGTCAATGGGATTTTGTCATGGTGTAAAAATAGTCTTAATGGATTTTTTTGTAGTTGAGGAACTTTACTTTTTCTTGAAGGAAATGAAACTTTGAAAGATGGAAGAAGTGTATTTTAACATACCCAAATGCAAGTCAGATTGATCATTCCTTTCACTCTGTGGAATAACAATAAAATAGGACAAATAATAGCTAGTACCTTTCATTGCAGTAAAAGAAACCTAAGTAGCAATGTTCTTGTTCTCACTTTATCAGAGGTGGATGCTTTAGTGGTAGTTGATTCTCTTCATTAAAGTTTTGCTGGCTGTGCATGTTTAGAAAAAGTTAGTTGCCTTGCTGATTTCCTGCCTGCTGGTAATGTGTCGAGTCAGATGGCTGAACTAATGCATGGTACAAAAGGATGGATAACAGTAAGATTAGTATCCTAATATGTCTCTTCAGCTTAACTTACATTCAAGTCTGGAAAAATACTCGGGTTTAGTAAAAATGACAATTACAAACAGACCATTTTTTTAACCTTGAAGTGAGGCCTCAGTCATGTAAGATTTAGTTTGATTGTTGACAGGTTTCAGTTCCCTGCAGAACCATGTTTACATAGGTATGTTTATCTTTTAGGAAGATTATTCAGGTGTATGTGTTTGCAGTGAACTCAAGCACACTGTTGTTTGGGGTTTATTTTCCTTTAGGTTGATGAAAAAGGAGCAGCTTTTCAAAGCTGACTGGTTATCTTAATCACTTCAATGTGAAATTTAAGTTTAACAGTTGTAATAGAGGGACAGTGACAGTTTTTAAATAGTGCTATTTCTGTATGTACTACCTAGCATAAATACAAGCATTTTTTTGTCCTTTCAACACCTTGGTTAATGTATTAAATGATGTTACTAAAATTTTTTACTTTTCTCATATAGAAATTTCTGTCACTTATTGTGCTTGTATAATAATTTATATTTTGCAGTAAGGTAAAAGTGAATTTATTAGCATATCTAGTGTTCTTAATAGGTTCTTTTTAACACTGGTGCTTGAAAAAAAAACCCTTAACCTTGCCGTACGTATGATGTGTGGGTCATACAGCAGTTTGATAAACCATTGGCATACAGAATTATTTCTTTCTTGGTGTGTGCCTGTCTAATTTGTGGTAATTTGAAGACTGTTTTCATAAGGAATTCCTATCCCCAGCTATGTATCATATAGGTTATCTGAAAACAGATAATGTTTTAATTTCTTTTTCCCCCCAACAAAATAATAATTCACTGTGGTGGGTCCTTCCAAAATCATGTGTCTCAAATTCAGAATTTTTCTTTTTAACTGATACAGTTACTTTTGGCCAGTTAAAATCTGTTTAATTTTACAGTGCATTTTGCTTTTTTAACTTATTCTGGTGGCAATTGTCAGTGTCTTGATAATGAACAAACCTCTCTTGGGGTTTCTTGGGTTTTATTTTTTTCAAGTCAACCT
This sequence comes from Athene cunicularia, assembly GCF_003259725.1. Lineage (NCBI taxonomy): Eukaryota > Metazoa > Chordata > Aves > Strigiformes > Strigidae > Athene > Athene cunicularia. The sequence goes on from NW_020799097.1 coordinate 75,413,281, forward strand.
CTTCAGCTTTTCCTGTGAGTGGATGTACATTTTTACATGATCGAAATATCCTTTCATATTTTCAGTATTTTTTTCTGAATGAGGATGACCTAAATTTACAGCATTTTAACAGAGTTGTTTATGCAATTCTTCCATTCTCTATGGAAAATATCATACGGAGCTACATCAGTTAAGATACTTGCTCTTCCACTCTTGTCACTGTTTGGTCCCTCTTGATCGGTGTGTGACTGATAAAGGGTTTTGCATCCTGTCAAATCCTGTCAAACAGAACATTATTTGGGGGGAAGGAACCTCCTAGTTGTGCAACATTAACAATTCACAGTGAGATTCCACTTTCACTAACTAATTCTTCAGAGATTAACCCTTTATGAGGTTTTTCCATCACCTTTGGTCAACTTCCTTTTAATCAGTCTACTTTTATCACAGTTGTCCCTTTGTTTAAGCCTATACCTTGAATATATACCTTGAAAGAATATAGGAATCACCATTTCTTTTTAGTTCAATTCCATGCAGAGTGTTGCATGGGAAACGCAATTTAGCACAGCTCTGTTTTCTTAAGCACACTCATAGACTCTGCTAGGCTAACATAATAACTAACTTGGGTAAACTTGTAGCATGCTTTACAGACTTTAGTATTTGAACTTTTTCAATATTTCTGCAATTTGGCATAGTATACCAATGGACTAATGTGTCTGTAACATTTATTCTTGAACTAAGTTTTGGAGACGACTTCTGCATGAGTACATGTTTGGTTATCATAGTTCCAACCCCAGTTTCCAGGTTTTCTCTTTCCAACATTGATCTTTGACCTCTCTGTTTAGAAGATTTTGCTAACAAGTTCCATTGCTTCATCAAAGTCACCTGTTTTGAAATCTAAGCTTAAATAAAATCTGTTTTTCTTCTGTTTGTTTAAAGATTATAACTTGATTTGATGGCCATCTCCTTTGAAATCTTCTTATGAAGGCCAAATCTAAACCAGCTTTGGTTCATCAATAATCTAATGGATAAATCTGTCAGTTTACCACATGCAGGAATATTTGACTACTGCTATATTAAGTATTGATGCCTGTGCTAATTAAGCTTTGTAATTTAATAAATATAAGCTAAAATAAATGTTGGAGATGTATAATCTATTAACACAGATGGGTAATACTTAATTTAGGGCTGCTACGGTGTTCCTTTTGTGTTAAGTAGAGATTGTGATTAAGTAGAAATTTTGTTTATGTACTGCCCAACTCTGGGAAGTCTTCCAGTACTTAAAAGTTAGTTTCGAGTTGCATGGTGCATCTTGATAATGTATTTAATATCGGAGCAGTTAATGTATTTAGTTAATATAGTTAATGTATTTAATGTGGTAGATGACTAACTTATCAATGTCAGTGTTGGTGCTTGTCAACCAAAACTTGTTACTTTCTTAGTCTTGTGAATAAAATCCTGACAGAACCAGAGTAGGGCAGTGTGTTTAAAAATGGGACTATATTACTGTTGTATATGGTTGGTTTAAAAAAGATAAGTTGGGAATGAGAGGAACTAGTCCTTTTCAAGTGAGTTAGATTCCAGTTGAAGTGGTGAAAGCTGTCAGGTCAGCCTCTTATGAAATAGTACTTTGTATATGTAGAGACATTGATTTTACAAATATTGGAATAGCTTTATTTTGATATGCTAGCAGGTTAGCATTAGAGATATTCACTTTAAACAATTTGCTTATGATTATATATATATTTGCTTTCTCAGTCTTTGGTGTTTCATACCTTGCAGTATTAGGTAAATTCCTTGGTTGATAACCAGTGATCACAGATTTTTTTTTAGATGTCACAGGCACAAAAAGTTAGTGCCAAAATCCAGTTTTTTTCTGATTATCAAGTATTTTCATCAGCATCTCAGTAGCAGTTAAAAATGCGTAATGTTAATTCTTTATGACTAAACAGCTAATGTTGACTTCTTTTTCCTCTAACTCACTATATATGTATGGTCTAGATGGCTAGCTTTTAATATTTCGGGTTATCACTGTGCGCATATAGCATAGAAGATTCAGGTTTATGACAAGGAAAAGACTGATAGAGAGCTATGTGAAAAATTGACAAAGAGCATAGAATATACATCTTCACTTTGCAACAGTTCCTGAAACACTTTAGGGACAAAGTTTTTTGTTCCCTCAGATTTCCTTTGTATGTTGAAGATGGGGGAAATTTACTTTGGCCTTAAAACAGTAGAACAGGGAGAAGACTCCCATGACATTATTGTGTTAGTGAATAGATAATTATTTTGGGGTGATCATTGAAGTAAAAAAAAATGCCTTTACTCTTTTTGTACAAAAGACAAAGAATGCATTAACCAATGGAATGTTTTCTTGTAATTGCTAACTCTGGAGGATGGTTGTGGACGGTTTCCAAAAGATTGAGAAAATAACCTGAATGTGCTTTATGTTGTTCTTTGTAAATGGTGACTGTTAAGATGCACCCTTGGAAAGTGGGAAAGAATCTAATGGTGCTGCTATTCAGTTCTTTCAAGTAGTTTGGTTTTTTTAGTAGTTTTCATTATTTGATTTCCTTTCAGTTTCAAGAATAAACCAAACTGAAATTTAGATAACACCATTAGAATTTTTAATTCTCCACTAAACTTCAAAACATTATTTTGGAGGATCTCAACCAGGAATTTGTTTAAATCAGTTTGTTTTGTTTTAAGGGTTGTAAAATAGCACCTTGCCTTTCACTTTTAGGCACTCCTTGCAGTACTGGGAGGATAGCACAGGGTGTGGTATTTCTTTGCTGATACCAAGGCGATTCTGATGTGAATTAGGCTATTGTTTTCTGAAGTATACTTTTTGAGAGAATGTCCTTCTGGCTTTAACTGAAGAGCTTCCCATTACATGACTTCATAGTTGTTCAACATAAATACAATTTATTTCATATGCTGAAGATACCTGTAGAAATTGGACAACAATTGACTCTGTTGTTAATGGAAGGATTTAAACATAGGGAGCATGGAATAGTGTCTGGGTAGAAAGTCCATTGCAGACCAGTCAATCTTGATTATTCACAAAGGACAATTTACAAAATGGATGGTAAAACTAGATAAAATATTTTTGTTTGTAAAATACACAACCGAGGAACTAAAACCATGGAAGTTCTGTTTGAGCTGATATTGTTAAGCTGATGTTTTTAAATAGCAACAAGTAGTGTTGTTGTTTAAATCTCATAGAATGGATGGCTCCTTTCTTTAATTTTTCTGATCACAGTTAGTAGTTTGTACAGAATTGTATTACTGCTGATTCTCCTTCATCAAAGATATTAAAGTCATTTATTATTAGGATTAGCTGCCAAATATTTGATTCACTCTACCAGTATGGAAAAAGCCAACCAACCAAAAACCTTAAATAAGTTTAGTAACTTGCTATATGTGTAGCTGTGCTACTGGTAACTTAAGTATTTGGGGGTAACTTGCTGCTAAAGGAAGCTAGAGGAGAAGATTTTAAAAAGTATAATAGTTACACCTGATTATGAATGTGAGTGACCAAATCTGCTTCAGCAGTCATACTCTGCTGGTGAACTTTACCAGTGGAAAACATTTTGAAGAGTTTGAGGCTGTTAATCTAACCCATGTTGTCAGGAAATTCTGTAACATGAACAGTATATGTTAATTGTTTATGTGAGTGGTTGTGTAAGACTGATCTAATGCTGAGACTTAACAAAGAGATGAATATTCTGGATTCAATTTCCTGGTTTTTAATGTTGACTTTTAAGACACTTAATTTTCATTGACTCTTTGTTTAGTTGTACTGTTTTCTGTCTGTTCTCTAATTACATCAAGAAGCTTTCAGTTTTACAAAGATACTAATTTGAATGTGGATGGATAGTGTATGTCAGTTGCTAGTTGATATAGTTGAAGATACCAAGCTGACAGGCTTGTTCAACTATTCTCTGAGGAACTTCTAAACTGACTTTCATGTTAAAGATTTTTAGCTTTTTTGCAGCGTAGTACTGGGATATGAGGAGACACATAACTTTGAAATGTACAGCTTTTTGAGTTTACCGAGAAAACAAGGAGACTGTATTTAATCTTTGTATTATTTTTTTAAGTGAATGCAGATTGCCACTGTCAGATGTAATGCAGGATTGATGGACTTTTAATCAGACCTGTCCTGGCCATTCTGGCATATCAGTGTATTAAATAACGTAAACACACATTTTAGTAAGTAGAAACAAATGCATGACTTGAAATTTAAAAGTCAGAGTTCCATGTCATGCTCTAAACCAAAACTGCTGAAGTATGAAAATTTGTCAGAAGTGGACTGTCTGTTTTATCAGCTTTCATGCTTGATCATATTTGTCTTTTTTTTTTTTTAAACTCTCTATTAGTTTTTGAAAGAAAGATGATGGGAATATAGCTGATGCTCAGGCATTTCACTGATTAATAGTAGGGGGTGGATAGAGTAAGTGCTTGCCAACATTTCAGTCTGTACACTGATGAAGCATGCGGGGTACAAGTCCATGTGGCACAATATTAAAAATGACTTGGTTTTCTGCTGGCGTTGCTATTTCTGCTGCATCAGCAATAGTAGCGAACAGTGCTGGTGTTAACAGTGAAGACTGATAAAATTGTGATGAATAAAAACAAGTATTTCTTTGCCAAGCAAACATACTAAAGCTGCTAGATTAGAAAACACGAGTTGCAATGTTCCACCAATAATGAAGCACTTAAAAGCTTTCTGTTGACATTTATACAAAGAGAACAGATGAGTGTGCTCTATTTGGTTTTGAAGTCTGTTTGAAGCAAACCTTAAACTGCCCACAACAGAAGGAGTTTTGCATGCTGGTCTTGCAATAAGAAATGACTGAATTTTGATACTGAGAGTGCTGACAAATTGCTGAAAGTGCTGCCCACTTATCAGTGGACTGACAGTTTAATCATCAAAACTGTACTGCTAGACTGGCCACGGAGAGAGACAAAGGAAAAGCAACTAGAGTTTTTCCAAGGCATTAAAAGAGGAATTGAAATTTGAAATGCAAACACTTTTTGGGGCCGGGGGGGGCGTGTGACACTTGAGTCTGCATGACTTGTATGCTGTGTTCTCAGTGGTGGTGTGCAGAATGTACAGATTCTTCTCCTTTTCTTCTGAGTGAAAGTGCTGATCTGTTCAATATATGAATGGAGTGATGTCACTGTTTTGTTTGTTTTTAAAATTTTTTATAATAATGGTTGTAAATAAAATTTAGTACATGCTGTATCAGTAAGATTCTTTTTGGACAGGGGGTGAATATCAGCATGCTGCTAATCTTGTAGTTTGAGCACATGCTCTGTAATAGCCTCCAAAATGCTTTCAAGAGTTGTTATAATCCACCCGTGTTTAGAGATTTTTTTTGATAAGAGCAGAATATAATAGTTATACTTTTTCTGGTTTTTGGTGGTCGGTCATTGTCCGTCCCCAT
>NW_020799097.1:75418759-75442932 GCF_003259725.1 Athene cunicularia
CCCCCCCCCCCCTTTCCATTCTTAGTTATGTTTTTCAGGTTCTTTGTTTTACAATATTATTGGATGCTGTTTGAAGAAAACATGGTATTTTATACAAAATGAACTGATACCTAGTTGCAGTTGTCTAATTGATGGGTAGTGCTTTAATGGAACATGGAATGGATTGTCTGCCTGGATAAACCCTGGATCCATATTCAGTGGATTTGGATCCTCCCACTTAGAATGTTTGTAGCCTTTGTTTACTAGTTTGGGGACTTATCTGATGGAAAAAGAATTGGAAAAAATATGTCTTGTTGCTTAAAAGTACCTCTTAAATTTCTGAATTGATGATACACTAGCAGTTGTGTGCAGTAAAAATAGTTTATAAAAATATTAACTTTTTGCACACATTTTGTTGCATTTCACATTAAAAAAAAAAAAAAAAAAAAGCAACCACAAACCATGAAACTTTCTAGTGGTAAAGAACGAGAAGGGACTTGAATCGGTTGTTTTACCCTCTGGCCCTCTCAGCGCAATGCATGCTGATCTCATGAATTTGAGTGGACTTACTAAAGTTGTCTCTGATAGATAGTTATCAGAATTTTTCATTTTTCACAAAAAGTTGTCATGGAAATACTGAAGTCATTATTCACACTTGTTTCTAGTGCCATAATATATAAAAAACAAAGGTACTGTAAGAATGAATTCTTCATGTCAAAATATATAAAACTAACTGAAAAAAAACTTGGTGTCAGTGATATTTTGGGCATAATGTGATTTCTGTGAGGAAGTAGAAAACTAAAACAATGTTCTATGCATCACTGAGATCCAAGTACTGTGCAGATTTTTAGCTATATGACCATAACTGTCTTTCTCACTGTACCTCTTAAGTTTTTAATTTTAAAAAATTTGCTCATTACATTTTTTAATATGGACATTAGCTTGTGATTGAGAATCTTTGTGTGATGCTTTGTTTCCTTAAGGAAGCATGCTGACTGTTATAAGATGATTAGTGTTTTGATTCATTCTGAATCTCTTGCTGATTGTGGCTACTGGTTTGTTCCACCCCTATTTGCTGTGTATTGTAAAAATCAAGAATGATAGATAAGTGGCTTTTCTGTGATAGATAAACACTATGTAATTTCATCAGTTTAAGGAATTAAATTCTGTGTGCATTGATGACTTAACATGATAGACTTAGGAAAGGAATGTAGGCTGAGAGTGATAAGCGTTTAGCTCTGTTTAAACAGCTGTAGCTAAATTGGAGAAAATTGTTGATAGGTTTGTTTCATTTTTTCATATTCTTACTTCTAGTTTAAAGTGCAATGAGGAATGCATTGGTTTAAAAACAGTGTTCAAATCTACTCTTCTTTCAAAAGCTAAAGTTTTGTAATTTAGAAGCCTCCGTGATGAGAAATTCTAAAGCTGTGGGCACTGGTATGAGGGTGGTTTGCAACTCTGGAAGTGATAGGAGAGATTTTGAGAATTTGAACCTTTTCAGTCATTTCCTGCTTTGAATATGCTTGCTGAGAGGTTTATGTAAACCCATTTTACTTTGCAATCCAACAGTCTTAAACACATGTGCACAGTGTTGCTTCCTCTAAGGGAATGATGATTGACAGCTGAAAAGCAATAACTTCTTGGTGTTTTTTAATGTGATGACAAACATTCATCTGAACACAGTTCTTAGTGTGCTGAAGAGGAAAGAATACTTTATTGTTAAAGTGTCATGAAGAAATCAAAAAAGTACATCTCTGTAGGCAATGTAGTCAGTATAAACACTGTGTCCTGCTTCAGATTGTATATTAGGAAGGTGTTAAGAGTTTGAAAAATACTCTCTGTAAATGAAGGAAACAAAAGACTACATTACTTGCATAGTTTTCAGGAACAGAGTAAGACAGATGTTCTCCTGGACCAGAATGCATGTCACTGCCACCATAGGTGACTCTGTCATGCCATGTTAAGGTAGAACAAGATAATTATATTGAAAAGAGTTTGTCTTTTTTTGAGTCTGTACCTCCACTGCCCTGTTGTGAGCAAGACAAATTTGTCATTTACTGCTAAACTTACTACTTAAAATGAACAGACCAGAGTGGTGTTGAAGGTGAATAATGCGAATTAAAAAATTCTTCTTATGAGTGTCTGCTTCTATTTACAGTACAGTTGGGTACTTAGATATTTTTCAGAGAGAGGCCTATTACTGCATTTGCAGAGCTCACAGGTGTTAGAGCTATGATGAAGCTGCTGCAGGGTTTTTTGAGCCATGTCTACTATTATCAAAGAATCATAGAATGGTTTGGGTTGGAAGGGACCTTAATGATCACCTCGTTCCAACTCCCCTGCCATGGGCAGGGACACCTTCCACTAGACCAGGTTGCTCAAAGCCCCGTCCAGTCTGGCCTGAACACTGCCAGGGAGGGGACATGGACAGCCTTTCTGGGCAGCCTGTTCCAGTGCCTCACCAACTTCACCGTAAAGAATTTCTTGCTTACATCTAATCTAAATCTGCCCTCTTCCAGTTCAAAACTGTTACCCCTCGTCCTATCACTACAATCCCTGATACACAGAGTCCCTCCTCATCTTTCCTGTAGCCCTCTTTAAGTACTGGAAGGTCGCTGTAAGGTCTCTGTGGAGCCTTCTCTTCGCCAGGCTGAACAACCCCAATTCTCTCAGCCTGTCCTCACAGGGGAGGTGCTCCAGTCCCCTGATCATCTTCGTGGCCTCTTGGACCCACTTGAGCAGGCCCATGTCCTTCTTAAGTTGGGAGCCCCAGAGCTGGACACAGGACTCCAAGTGGAGTCTTATGAGAGCAAAGCAGGGGGGGAGAATCACCTCACTCGACCTGCTGGCCACACTGCGCTTGATGCAGACCAGGATGCAGTTGACTTTCTGGGCGGCAGGCACACATTGCCAGATCATGTTGAGTTTAATATTAATTATAATTAAGTATCTCTCCTTACTCTCTTTTAAATCCCAAGTGTTATACAATGTCATTAACCACTGGTGTTAAGATGGAGGTAGAACTGTACTTAGATGTTTGTTTTGAAAGTGAAGCTTTCCTTATTTTATCAGGTGTTTTCCTGTGAGATGCCATGGTGGAAGAATTTGTAAAGAATTATAAATGTGGAGTAGCTAAAGACTTGCAAATGAACTTCAAAAGTGTGATTTCATGAGACATGCCAAAGAAGCTTTTGGGAAGGGTGGACCAGATACCTGCTTGGTAGTGTGTAAGAAATGATGTGAAATAAATCTAAATAAAAGGGTGTTTAGTTGAGTTCCTCTTACTTTTATTATGTGGATTTAGTGGTAAAAAATAAAAATGTGTGCTTGGGAGAGGTGTGACTTTCCTACTTTTGTACTACTGTCCTCAGATTTTTAAGAATTTTGGAACAGAATAAAACTGATACTTGCTAGAGGTGAAAAGAGATTAGAGCTTTTACCTTTTTTAATGTGCTGCTTGGTGAGGCTTTCTGTAATATTACTGCACTTCTGATAAACTCTTGAGGGAGGTGCTGCAAATACAGTAGCAGATAGTTCTGCAGATATCTGTAACTGCTTGAAGGGAGGAGCAAGTCAAGACACTGGAAGCTTGAAATTCTTTTAATGATGACAGTAAAAGAAAAGTTTACGTTACTAAAATTTAGTATGTTGTACGGACTCTCGTTGAGACACAAAAGGTGTGATTAAACCAGAGGCAGGTATCTGAGAAAACTGGTGATCATAAAAGAAAAAAAAAAAACATCTTGGACATGTATAAAAAGATTCAGCAGAATCTGGAAAAACTCGGGATGCATATTAAGTAGCTAAATAACTTGAAGGGCTGTGTATTAGGCAGAGTGCTTGTGGTCGGCTGGGTTAACAGTTTGGGGAGGAAGATAGGTTGTGTTCTATCCATAGATAGAAGTGAGAGAGAACGGATGAACTGGAGATTTGTTCTCATTATTTTATAATTTTAGCAGTAGTCCTTCACTTCTGCCAAATAGAAGATAAGTGAAAAGAGAGGCTCCTAGACAGTTTTATACTGAAAGGGAGTTGAGAAACCTGACCAGCGGTTAAAAGAGAAACTGGGAATACATGCTTGTTCTTTCACCTATTCCTTCTGAATGTTTATTCTGAGGTCTTAGGGAAAGTATCTAAGGCAAGAGAAAAGATAAAATGCCAAGAAGCAGAAAGAAACAGTAGGACTTGAGGAGACCATGATAATGCTGTATTGATGTAGCTGCCTATCCCTGTCCTGATGTTTGTCAGTGTTACCAGTGTCTTAAAAAAAACCCTACATATGTAAAGAAAACTAAATTCCAGGTGTATGGTCCTGGAGTAGATGATCCTTAGTTGGTAGGTGTCTTCGTTCTGTATGATGTTTGAGGTGTGGTAGATGGCTTAGGTTTAACACAAGCCAGAAATTCAGTGGTAGTCCTCAAGTCATTGTATGCTATCTATGTGTGTTTTGAATGCTTGGCTCTACAGCATCATGAATGTGACATATGAGTATTTGCAAGGGAAAGATAAAAATAAATGTTCTTTCTCTCCTAGGAGATACTAGGATACCTAATGTTAGTGATTATATTCTACAATGAAAGATACAATTTAAAATGAAATTATCTGTAAGACTACTCCGTAGCTGCCAAATATGAATAAAAATGACCATGTTGCTACTCACACCGCAGGCAGACTGCCTAGCTTGTTTCACTGTAGTGTAAGTTAATGGAAAATCTGAAGAGAATGAAAAGGAAACAAAGAGTGCCAAAAGATAATAATATTTGTTCAAAGTGATGTGCTAAAGAATTTCTTTATATACTGAAGCCAGTGTAAATACTGCTTGTAGTTCGAAGGATTTTGTGCCTGTTGCCAAAATTGTCAGTGCAGAAGCAGCTGTGGATTTTTTCCTTGAGCTATGATTATATGATGACAAAATTTGTGTTCTTCATTCTAAACAGATGTTAACCACCAAATCATTATATAGTATATATGAGTATGTCAGTTTTCAGTGGAGAAACAACTTGTTCTTGAATATGCAGAGTAAGTTTGTTAGAATTAATTTGGATTGAAAATTCGGTCTGTTGCCTTTCAGAGATTCTTTTCTGATGCTCTCCCTCTCCCCCCTAGCTTTTCAAGTGGCGAAATCTCAGCTATAAATTATTTGCTGGAGAAAAAGGTGATTATGAAACAGAGGTTATATTAATCTCTTGTTTGCTGCTAGAGTTTCAAGTGACTTCTCATTTCTGTGACTTCCTGTGGTCAGATAAAAACATAAAATTTTTGTTTTCAGTTTCATTTTAATTCCAAAGCAGTTCTAACAATTCTAAAACTGGAATTATTGATATCTGGTTTTGCTTTACAGCCTACACTATCAGAAGTCTTAATGCTTTGGGAACAACACTTGTTTAAATGTTAGTTTTTGGTTTGGAACCTGGTTAATACATTCATTTTAAGTAATTCTTTAGTGATACTAAAATAAACTCATTGAGTAATAAAACTTTATACTAGTTGGGATTCCCTAACTTGTGAAATATGAGGTTTTTTTATTCTTATAGCACCAATTTAAATACCAGTTTAAGAGTTCTAGAATGAAATATAGGTTCTTGTTAAATATGTTTTTTTTTGTTAAATAAGAGAAAGTTTTTTTCATTCTAAGATTGTTACAGTTTAGTGAAACTAACCTGGATTTGAATCAAATTATCCATTAATTACCACTTGTTTCCTGGTGCTGTTGAGTTTTTCATTATTTCTCACTGAAGTTGTAGGACTTGTAGGTGTGTATATAGTGGTTGCCCAGGTCTCTGATACTATACTTAATTTTTTCATTACCTCACTGGGAATAGTTAGTAGAACAACATTTACTAGTTTGTTGTAATGTTGGGCACTCAGAAGCTGCATCCTTGAGTTGTCAGATTTCTCAATACTGACAGATGTACCATTTCATTTCCAAATGCTATAGTTAATCTCATAGCTAGCAAATAGTACTGTACAGATGCATTTTTATATTATTTATTAGGTACAGATTTCTAATTTTTTTGCTTTCTAGATGCTTTATTACAACAAATATATAAAAGAGCTGGTTTTATACACATTTTAAATGATGTGAACAATCTTGTAAGTGTGCTAAGGAGCTGCACATAACAGTAGCTGAACTCCATAAACAGGATGAGTAGGCAGCAAATTTACAGACATGAAGAAAACATTTAAGATTGGTGCTGCAATTTAAAAAAGCTACCAACACGCCACAAAGAACTAAACAATACCAGAGTACTTTTTTCTTTCAAGTATCCATGATGCTCACAAAAAGAGGAAGAAAATGGTATTAATATTTGATAAAGATTAGAAAGAGAAGACTGTCATGCTAGATTATAACCTGTTACTGTATTTAATACCTAATATACGTTTTTCCCCCCACAGAAATTAGCAGAGTACGGAAAGACATGTATAACGACACATTAAATGGTAGTACGGAGAAGAGAAGTGCAGAATTACCAGATGCTGTGGGACCTATTGTACAGTTACAAGAGAAACTATATGTGCCTGTAAAAGAATATCCAGATGTAAGTATATCTTTTTAGTCCCTAAATTATTTTTTGATCCTTGTGGTTGTTTTAAAATGTAAATTTCATGTGATGCTACCCTTGGATCGCTTTGAATTGCTTTTGACAAGATACTTCTTAGGGAAGCAGTGTATGTTCCACTTGGTGGCTTGATTTGTAGTGCGAGTGGAAGAAGGTTGTGTTAAATACCAAACTAATATGGCTTATAAAGCTGTAGATCTAAAATCTGAATTATCTTGTTCATTCAGTACTGTAATTCCTAAGACACTGTGTAGTGAGTTTTATAAGTGAAATAGTTCTTGGGACAGTGTTTTTTCCTCTTACTGTGTCTCTAAGAGTCAGTTGAAGAATATTTGGAGACATTTAGAGACCTTTTGGAGACTGTACTTAATTACTATTTGTCACATTCTTATGTGAGCAGTTCTGTTGCATATAGAAGTGTCTTTATCTTGGGGTTGTGGGTTTTTTTTTACCTTCCTTAAGCAATGCTCCTTGCTTGCATGCCAATTTTGTTCTCCTTTGTGTGTTCTGTTCTATTGTACACCTATCTTTTTGAGAGAGAGTGGTTTCTTTAACTAGAACAACTATTTAGAGCTTCTGTGATCTGAATGGTGTGTTAAAAGAAGTCTTGGAAAAATAGTCCTGTCAAAATCTACCCCAACTGTTTTCATTGATCACTGATGAAATAAGAAATTGTGTTATTCCTCCCTAATAGAATTTAGAGGTCCTGTTGCAGTGGAGAAGTGCAGGGTCGAAGATAGGCATTTGCACATTGAAGTGGTATAAAGTGGAAGACAGTACAGAACAGGAAAAAATGGAAGTAACACAGTATTTCTGTGGCTTTTCTTTATATCATTAATTAGATTAAGCTCTCTAAATTGAGCTTTATTTTAATGGTGCTTACATCATAAAAGTCTGTAAATAAAATTCGACTGTTCCATACTCTAAGAATATTAGGTGCAAGTCATTATTCAGAACAGACTATTTAGACAAATGTCTCTCCCTTTTCAGTTTTCACACAGTTGTTTTGATGCATTTCAGTTAAAATACCTGTACTGGAAAAAGTGTTCATATAATCTGCATTGGCAGTAAGGACATTTCTCTCCCCTTTCCTTCCATTTATCTTTTAAATTAAATATATGCATGTTTATATACATATATGTACACGTATGTATGTGAATACATATCCCAACACCAAAACCAGTGATTCTTTTGAAACTCCTTGGAATTAGTGATTTTTGAGAGGAACTGTGCTATGCGGTTATTCAATAAAGAAATGTAAGTAGCTTTGCACTTAGTTATTTGTGTGTATCTTGGTGTTATATTCCTTATTTGCTTTTTGAAACATAGCTTAGTTGTTGAAATCTTGGTTTTATAACTCGACAGTGCATCCCTTGCAAAGAATTGGCTTGATTATTGGTTGTAGTTTTTACAGAACTTGATGCTTGCTGTATGAGGATCATGAGATTAGGAGGAAGAAAAAGAGGTTAGATTTCCTAAAATTATTATTAAGCTTTTCTTCTAGAAAACAAGGGTGTAGTAGCTTAGTTTTTTTTCTGCTAGTTAATTATCAAATGTAGTGTAAATAAGGAGGAAAGAGTTTGTCTAGTTTCTGTCAGAGCACTTGTGTACCTTTGGGTGTATTATTTCTGTAGTTACTGCTAGCTCTTTGTGGGTCTTCTGAAGAATGACCTTGAAGTGGTCACCAGTTTAATAAACTTTTACAAATTCGGAAGTTGGAGAGACTTGTGATTTGTATACATGTGACCTAGGATAAGAAGGTAGTTGATGCTTGTGAGATGATGTGAAATGTCTGCTAGAAAATGTATAGCTTCTACCACTATGGTGGTACTTGGCAGTTGAAGCTTCATGATGGAGATAATCCCAGCTGTTCTCTATGTGCTCCTCCCTGTCTGCATGTTGTCTGTAGTTGTTCCTAGCTACTTGGGATCTGTACAGCCTCAATAATTGGTTAAGCAACTAGAATGTACCACTACATACAAAAAAAACTTGTATGTAGGCCCTTTCTAAGATCTTTCTGCAAGTTAGAAATTAAATAACCTTCTTTGCATTCGAGCTAGTACAGCATTCAGAAGGTCTCGAGTATAGTGATTCAGACTTGCTTTTAAAAATACCCTGTAAAATTCACTTGTAAAGATTATTTTCGCCTGTAAAGATAATTTCATTGTAATCACACAGTGTTATGTGAAACTTCTTACTCGTATCTAGCAGTTGATTTGTTATCCGATGCAGGCAGACATGCTGTGCAGACTATTAGTGAGTTTGTCAGATAAATCCAGTTAATTCTTTGTTGCCAGCATTCTTTTCCAACTGACAGTCTTGTATACCTTACTAGGACATAAAGATGGATAAACTTAAAGATTATTCAGAGAAGAGTGACCAGAAGCTATTTTCTGATGTAGACTTAGTAATAGTTTTATTACTAAAATATAGGGGGGAAAAAAAAAACACCACCACAAAAAATTTTTATGGTATTCTAATAAACTTTTTTTCTGGTAAATATTTTTACTTAGTTTTAAGCATATAGATTAGCTGACTGTAGTAAATACTGAATAGCGATATAGTGCCGTTTTCTACACAGATTCTTAAATTAATTGTGAGCCATAAAAATAATGGTCTGTCATAAGTTTAAACAAACTTATGTATTCTATATGTATATGTAAGTGTACATACATATATATAGAAAAGATGAGAGAGTAAATTTTCATAGCCTGCATCATTTTGATATTAATGTTTGACTGTCCTTTGAGTATATACAGAGGAAATAATATATAAAAAATAATCAGAGCTACAATAAATATATAAACCCCCCTGTACACTCTTAACTTAGTTTTTTATATGAGTGCATATTGAGTATTTTTATTCTGATATTTATTCTGAGATCATAGTTGATGGAAGATTCAGCTTTCCAAAAAATCGATTGTCTGAAATGGCCTGTAGTTTTTAAACGCTGACTATGTAAAGTCTGCATTTCCACTTCTGTACTAGAAAGTAGAAGACATGCAAAAATCTTGCTAAGGTGTAAGTAGTTTTCTTTTGTATGTCATATTAAAAGGAGCATTTTTCCATGCTGTAATCTCAGTCTGGTAAATTGTGTAATTGTTGGGGTGATCTGCTTTCTGGCTCATTGTTTTTCCATTGCAAGCTAGAGTACTGCAATTCTGTATAGTTGTATATATTATTTTTTTATAGCACTCTTGGAAGATGTTAGATCTTTATAGAAATTTGAATCTTAAATTCAAATTTGAGATTTGAGCTACTTAGATTTTCTGAATCATGTATGTGCTCCTGAAACTTTAAATTGTGCATAAGGCACTCAGAAGATTAAATTCCATTAGTTGTCCATAATTTGCCCTTCAGTTAAAAATGTGTTCTCTCTACAGTTAAATCTTTGTATGCTAATTTAAGTCTTTGGTGTTACAGTTGGAAGGTATTTCCAATTCATGGAGAAATATCTTCCATCAGAATTTAGAAAAGTAAGAAGACAAGATGTCATGAAATTTACCGAACTCTTAGCAAGCAGAGGAATGCTATTGTTTGTGGGTGAATAGATAATAGTCTTTAGCATTTCCTATGCTTCAGATAAATGATTAATTTTCTTGAATTTCCCTAAAGAGCTGAGACTAAACTTTTTCTGATATCAATTTTAACAGTTTTTGGAATTAGCACCTACAAATGTTGGACTGAATAAATGTTTTTCCATTATAATCATGGCTTTATTATTAATAAGTACCCTGTTAGCTCTGATTAATGTGAAATTCTCTGTTGGAACTCTTCTGTGTCTCTTCAGTGAAAATGTAAGAACTCAGTAATTATCGCATCTAAAGTAGCATGTCCTTCGAGTATACTGAAGCTCAAAGGCCAGCAGTGATAAACAGCTTGTGCGTACTTTCTGACCATTTTAGTCAAAACTATTTAATTAATACAACAGAATTATGAACACAGGGATTCATTTTACTATGGGGAACTTACTGACAAAACGCTTAAATCTTTTTTTCAATTTGGTAATATCAGAGTTTAATAGCATTCCTAATATGGATTAGGAAAATGATAACATCATCTTTTATTTATTGTTCTGATTCTTTTAGTTAAGCTCTTCATTCCCTAGTGGTAAACAGAGAAGGAGGCTAAAAGAGCTGGCCTTGTTTATCCTTGCAGTAGGAAGGAAAGAGAGTATAATTGGTCCCTCTAAATAAACTTGGGCTACAGAGTACCAGCAGGGCTGAAGGAAGATTTGGCAAAAGGTCAAGTACAAATGTATGAACTAAAATAGTTTGATTACTAATTTCCAGTCTGAATGAGATATATGGGAAAATATTTTTCTAGTAGAATTAGTGGGAGCAAAAAAGTTAATTTTGAGTTAGAACTTTATATATTTATGAGAGGTTTTACACACTCTGGTTGCCAATGGTAAGGAAATGGATCATTGAGAAAGGATGCTAATAAAATGGAGACATTTGTATGAAGTGTTTTTACCCTTTCTGTTCAATGTTTTATTGGATATCCTTTCGTTACTGGCCATCTGATTCACCTTTTGAAAGATAAATTTCTCTTGACCCCTGGTTCACACTCAATAGCTTACTATTTTTGGTAGCACCTTTCTGAAAGATGACATACACTGCCATGATTTTATTCAGAAATAAGCTCACCAGATCTCCAGAGCATATTTGTCCTCAATGCAAAAGGATGGTAGATGGTCTAGAATACATTGGAGATAAAAATCCTGTTCTTCAGTCTCTGACAGTAGTCATGCAGGCTCAGCATCAGTTTCAGCAGTACAGATGAACTTGACATATATCTCATCCTTGTGAGAGTTATTTCTTCCCCATTTAACACTTCAAACATTGAGTGAAATTGTTAGGTGATTACCTAGTCATTTATCTGTTAATGTTCTTATTCCCATTTCATTCTTAAAAATTTTGCTCTTTATTTGTATATATTCTGTTTTGTATGTGTAAATAAAAAAAAATGAAGACAGGGTGAAGGTAAGACAAGTAAAGACTCTGTAAATAGCACTTGCTATTTGGCTAGGGAAAGTGTTTCCCTTAATGTTTTTCAAGGTAAATTTGGAAATCTGAGAGAAGGAATGATTTGCATCTGGTACTGATTCACAAGTTGAACATATTTGTTAGTATACTGGTTTGTTATGGTGATGCTTGTGTTAGTAACTTCTTAAAATTAACATCATAGGTTTAAATTTCTAATGAGATCCAGCATATATATGACACTTGTAATAGAAAGTAGTGGATTATTTTCCTTGTTTAGTCACTATACAGGTTTGACTCCTCTAATCTAACAGTTAGTGCTAGACATCTGGGTGCCTTCTATACACTCTGGATGAAGAGGAGTGTGTGTGGGGAAGCGAAGAGAATGGTAGGCTAGAAAATTAGTCTAAACAGTTAGTTTGTAGATGCCTATTATTTTTCTGTAAATGAAATATCTAAAATTTTAGTTAGAATAAATCTTATAAAAATGGGTAACTTTGGGAATTACAAAATTTGAGGTTGCAAAGTGTATGTCCAGCTGAACTTTTTGAAGAACAAGACCCTAGTAGTCAACGTCTATCATGCTTATTTTTGCTTGCATGGTGCCTTTTGTTATGGCTTGTCTCTCAATTGTAACTGTGTCTGCAGAGTTGGCCTTTCATGGGGCAATCTATTTGATCAGAGCTGTCTTAATATCCTCTTTTATTTTAGAATTCTACACCTTATGTGCATAAATTTCTGTAGTTCATGGACTACAAAAATATTTGAGTGTGTGATTTCAGTTGATCGTGTACTACAACTCTTGTGCTTCCTTTTGTTGAACTGTTTTCCCTCAGAACTTACACTTTGCGTAGTAGTTCTTGCAAGACTGTGTACCAAAGAGTTGTGTACAAATACAAATAATGAAAGGTCAGTTGTGGGGCAGAGAGATTTGTGGAGTATTGATTTTGGTTTTCACTGTTTTTTTTTGTTCAATCTGTTTTTTCAAATGTTTGTCACAGTAAAGAAGGGTTTTATAGAGAGAAGAGGAAGTGCTTCAGCATGACATTTTTGCTTGCTGTTGTGAATAGGTCAGGTACACTTGGGTACACCTGCTGGTAGTTTTTTGTGAATTAACATGCTGTTCACTTTAATTATGATTGGGGACTGCAGTAAATATTGAAATACATGAGTAAGGGCTAAAACCATACTTAATAGAACAAGGTAAATCTGTGTTTAAAAAAACATATGTGGATTTGCAAAATACTGTTTAGGCATCAGCATCCCTAGTAGATGCACCCAGTTATTCAAAACCAAAATCAGATCTTCCTTTTCGTTCAGAGACCTGAAGTTGACCCCTGAAGAATGGGGTTTGTGGTTGCGATGTACAATGTTTTAAGGAGGTAGGAGATACAGAGAGAAAACTCCTTTCTTCATAATGAATCGGTCTTAAAACTTTTTCCTTCTAGTTAGTTGACAAAGGAGACCTGTAATACTGATCTGCTATACTTTACCTAGAAACTTAACCTTGCAATTACAATACCATGCTATCTTTCTTCACCCTCCACCCCATCCAGGATCAGTAAACTTTTGACAACTCTATTAGATATTTCTTCCCCTTTTAGTAGCTTTGTAGTTCAAGTATTACTATTTATGCACTCAGATTTTTATGGAATTGCCATTGCAAAAGTAATTCATTACTTTCTTGTAATAGGACAGCATGAGTTCTGTAACTTTGTATAGGTAGATTAATGAAACACAAGTCTTCACTAACTATGCTTGCTCTATGTTTCACTGGGATAAGAAGACACCAGCCTGAATTGGTATTAAAAGTATTTTTAAGTACCATTCAAAATATCAGACTGGTACTTTCCCTGTATCTCCTAAATTGTATACTCCGGTAAAAATCAGCTTACATGTCCTCAGTACTAAAGGGTCTTTGTCATTTATTACTAGAATAAGTCCGTATAAGCCTTGGAGGTGCATATTAATTATAAAAATGTCACCTTTTATGCAAGAACATGTACTAGTTTTTTTAAAGAGGTGTGCTTATTTTAGGTTCTGTTGTTTGTGAAGTTCTTAACTCATTAATACATTTTAATGTGCATTTCATTTGTTAAGGAAAAGTCTTCAGTGTAATATTGCATTTACAGCATTCATTTATGATTTGAATTTGATCCGTAATTCTAAAGAACAGGATGGTTATTCTTTGTATTTTTGTCTTGACAATGTTGGTCACTTGTTTTTTTTTCCATGGTTCTGTTGAGAGGAAGATTGTACACAAATGCCAGCTTGTGAATGAATTAGCTTTGTGTTTAGAACTTTTTTTTCTTCTGTGTTTTTTTTCATACCTTAGGAACTGTTGTTTACCTGCCTTAGTTTTGAATGTTGGATTTAGAATAAAACACAAATGCTACCTCAATAGATATTTCTGTAGGAGATTCTGAGATTGTGTAGCTAATAGGTCTTCATCTATTGTATGGATCTACTAAATTTATTCAGTTAGTCTCTACTGTTTTTTAAAGCTGATAAGAACAGTAGTTGGACACAGTTGTTTTAGTTACTCTGGCATAATATTAATTCACAATTTTAAGCTTGTTTATGTTTCTTTTATTAAAAGCAGTGTAAAATAGTTGAATTCTGTGAAGGCACCTATTCCCTTCGAAGTTTCCTGCACTACTTTGAAACTGTGTGCATTGTTTTTCTTTCACATACACTCAGTATTTTGAGAAAAATAATGCTGATTGATAAGCAGCCAGTTCCTTTTTACACCTTAATTGTACTCATTTTAGTGGTCTCTTATTAGATAGCATAGTAATTCTCTGTCTTCTGGGAAGGCTCATGCACCTTTTCTTAATGGTGCACATTAATCCACCCAACACTTAAGTTCCTTAGGTTGATCAGTGGTTATTTGAAAGCTTCTATTTCTTTAGAGTAGTAACATAAGCTTGATGAATATTTTTTAGCTGTGTGGTTTATAAACAATCAGAATATACAGACCTGAAAATTCAAGTTAATTCTAGTTACAAACACCATGATCTTTAGTTTTAAAGGACTGAGGGCTTTGTCCAGTTGTCACTTATACAGGGACTGCTTGCTTTGGGAAGATTGTCCATTGAATTATGATTTAGTTGTCTTAAATATTCAGCAGTTCCTCAGGTGATTTTTTTTTTTTCCCTGCCAAATACAAGTGGGCTGCAACTGTGAATTCTGCATGAAATAAACATCTGTGTATTGCTGTTCCAAATCTTTTATCATGATTAGGGAAGTGACCAATTGTTACTTTGTTAATGTGTCTTAAGTACTGATGATAATAAATATACAGATTAAATATAAATTAAACATATAAATATAATATAAATATAATATAAATATAATATAAATTAACAGATTAAACTTCTGGGTCATACTATTTAACGCAGTTGCTTGAATTTTGTAGTTTGAACTCATTTGACTGAAAAGTGAATGTCACTTGTATTAGAAGTAAAGCAAAGTTGCTGTCATTCAACACGAATACTGAAACAGTATTTCTTGGGTTTTGAGCTCTTTGTATTTTTACAAGTTTGGCCAAAATAATATTGTGCATATTTTTTTGTCTTCCACAAGTGCAAATGTTGTCCTTGAGACCTGGAAAATTGTAAACAAAGGCTTGTAAGTCTCTCTGAATGATTTCAGTTTCTTCAGGGAGTCAGCGGATGGACAAGCTGAATGAGAGACCTGGAACTCTGGATATGTGGCATAAATAGGTCTGAAATATAGAGATATGTTACTAGAGGCAGGTAGATTGGCATGTGAACCTGAAGTGCATCTCAAAGCTTTATGATAACTCTTTCTTGGGCCTTCTTTCTTGTGGCAAATATTAGGTAGTTCTTTTGTTAAAATGGTTGTGGTGATGGTGGTGATCACAGAACTATTGAAGTCTGTCTGTTGTCTTACTCAACAAGCCCCTGGGCAAAAGGCAAAAGCTAGATAGAAATGAAGCCTGAATGTAGTAATTGTTGATATGCTACTATTTTAGTAGTGTTGTAATTGTAAATGTTTAGGATAATAGATTCAGTGTGATTTGATATGAAGAGGTACTATTACTACTGTAATACTGGACTGTAATACTTCTCTCTACTGCTTGGTGCTGGCTGAAGCACATAACACTTTATAATGCATATGTCACGAGACTTGTACCCTTAATTGTTCCTGACCAGTCAGGCACTTTTATTATAGGCACTTTATTATAGGCACTTTTCAGTTTTCACACAGGATCATCTAGGTTGGAAAGGACCCTGGAGATCATCTAGTCCAACCGTTTGCCTAGCACAGTTCCCACCTACAGCATATCCCTAAGCTCTAAATCAACCCTACTCTTGAACATCTCCAGGGATGGGGACTCCACCACCTCCCTGGGCAGCCAATTCCAGTGCCTAACAACCTGTTCTGTAAAGAAATGCTTCCTAATATCTAGTCTGAACGTTCCCTGGTAAAACTTGAGGCCGTTCCATCTTGTCCTGTCGCTTTCTACTAGGCTAAAGAGGCTCATCCCCAGCTCTCTGCAGCCTCCTTTCAGGTAGTTGTAGAGGGTGATGAGGTCTCCCCTCAGCCTCCTCTTCTCCAGACTAAACACCCCCAGTTACCTCAGCCGCTCCTCATAGGACATGTGTTCCAGACACTTGACCAGCTTTGTAGCCCTTCTCTGGACATGTTCAAGTAACTCTATGTCCTTTTTGTAGTGAGGGGCCCAAAACTGAACACAGGAATCGAGGGGCGGCCTCACCAGTGCCAAGTACAGGGGCAAGATCCCTTCCCTGTCTCTGCTGGCCACACTAATCCTGATACAAGCCAGGATGCCATTGGCCTTCTTGGCCCCCTGGGCACACTGCTGGCTCCTGTTCAGCCAGCTGTCAATCAGCACCCCCAGGTCCCTCTCTGACTGGCAGCTCTCCAGCCACTCCTCCCCAAGCCTGTAGCGCTGCTGGGGGTTGTTGTGGCCCCAGGGCAGCCCCCGACATTTGGCCTTATGGAAACTCCTCCAGTTGGCCTCAGCCCATGGCTCCAGCCTGTCCAGGTCTCTCTGCAGAGCCTCCCTACCCTCGAGCAGATCAACACTCCCACCCAACCTGGTGTCATCTGCAAACTGACTGAGGGTACACTCGATCCCCTCATCTAGATCATCAATAAAGATGTTAAACAGGAGTGGCCCCAAAACCGAGCCCTGGGGGACACCACTCGTGACCGGCCGCCAACCGGATTTAACTCCATTCACCACAATTCTTTGGGCCCAGTTGTCCAGCCAGTTTTTTACCCAGCGAAGTGTGTCCAAAGGATTGTCCAAACCTCGAGCAGCCATTTTTGCCAGGAGAATGCTGTGGGAAACAGTGTCAAAAGCCTTGCTAAAGTCAAGGTGAATTGCATCCACAGCCTTTCCCTCATCCAATAAGCAGGTCGCCCTGTCATAGAAGGAGATCAGGTATGTTCAGCAGCACCTGCCTTTCATAAACCCATGCTGTCTGGGCCTGAGCATCTGGTTGTCCCTCATGTGTTGCATGATGATGTTTAGGATGAGCTGCTCCATCAGCTTCCCGGGCACTGAAGTCAAGCTGACAGGCCTGTAATTTCCTGGATCATCCTTCTGACCCTTCTTATATGTGGTTGTCACATTGGCCAATTTCCAATCTG
This sequence comes from Athene cunicularia, assembly GCF_003259725.1. NCBI lineage: Eukaryota > Metazoa > Chordata > Aves > Strigiformes > Strigidae > Athene > Athene cunicularia. The sequence continues at coordinate 75,435,930 of NW_020799097.1, forward strand.
TCGGGACCTTCCTGGTCAGCCAGGACTGCTGGTGAATGATGGAAAGCAGCTTGGCGAGCACCCCAGCCAGCTCCTTCAGCACCCTGGGGTGTATCCCATCTGGTCCCATAGACTTGTGTGTGTCTGTGTGATGCAGTAGGTCACTGACTGTCTCCTGGAATGTGGGGGGGTCGTTCTCCCAGTCTCTGTATTCTGGCTGTGGAGGCTGGATTTCACCAATACAACTAACCTTGTTATTAAAGACTGAGGCAAAGAAGGCATTAAGCACCTCAGCCTTCTTCTCATCACTTGTTACCACTTGTTTTGCCTCATTTGTCTTTTTATGTTTACCTTCTTACAGATAGAGCAGAGAATTAAACTTTGGTAATATAACAGCTTTTAAGAAAAAGTAATTTAAAATGAACAAGGTGGATTAGACCTTAAAGCACTAAAGGAAATACTCAGAGGGCTATAACTTGACATATCTTCTCCATTTCTAACCTGTTCTGCAGTTCTAGGCTTGAATTTTGCCAATTTACTGATTCTGGAAGCTGTACATGTATATTGGATACTTTTGTATCAGCCTTTTCAGAAGATGCAGTTGTTCAATTTTTCACTCTAAATATGGTCAACGTCGAGAAACTTATTTATCATTTTTTTAGAAGAAATAGTAGTTCAACAGCAAGTAGACAGCTACTAGTCTTTTTTTCTTTTACACTTGCTTGAAGCATGTTTCTTGAAATCTGTAGTGGAATGACTAGCACTGCTAATTATATAGCCCCACTGATTTTTGTTCTAAGCTTTTGGGAGGGGCAAGATTGCTTTTGTTTTGATGAAACAATTTAAAAACACTTTCTGTAACTTGTTTCAGTATTTTCATGCCAGGAGATTCTAGACCTCTCTTGGTAAATCAGCTCCTAACTGAATCTAATGCAGTGCAAACTAGGTACATCGAAACTGTTAAGTACAAAGCTCCTATGGCTAAGCATTATCATTCTCTAAATAGTGAGGTTTTGTAGTTCTGCTTGTTGAAGTACTGGAGCCTTTTCAATATATTTAAAGATACAAATATTTCAGAAGTTGATTTGTCTCAAACATGTAAGAATTCTGATTTCCCTGCCCCCCCCCCCCCCCCCCCCCCCTTTGTTTCTACTAGAGAGCTTTAATTCTATGAAACAGATTGCAGTTGTGTTACCAATACTTGGATGTTTGTAGAAGTAAAGGAGTAAAGCAAAATATCTAATATTGGTTGTGATGATAAATTACAATTTAGTCAACTAAATTAGGTAATTAAAATCAGCCACATGAATGGAAAGCATGATTATGTTTAGGAAGGTTAATACCTTAATTTGTTACTCAAATCAGGAATTTAATAAAATGCCTTTTCCCCAAAAATGTTTTGGTTGAGTATGAAAATTTTTATTACAGCTGTCATTGGTAATACCTATCTTTCTCCACAAAACAATACTATACACCTTTATCATGGGTTTAGTTGCTCTGTTGCTTGGTGTGGTCCTTTACCCCCTTTTTTTTAAAAAAAGTAAAAAAATATAATTGTATGCCAGAGTGCTATTTATGGAGGAAAAAATAGTGATTCCTATTTATATAATACAGTTTTAAGGCCTTATGATTTGGGAGTATTCAATTTCTGTGTTTCCTTTCACCTTGCAAGGTGACTAATAAATTTATTTTTGGAACTAAGAATTATAAAACACTGAATAATTCAGCATAAAATCTATTGCTTTAAAGGGATGCAGAACTTTGACTAAAGTTCTATTAACTAATAAGATGAAACAAAGGGGTTCCTGAACACCTCTCCTTTGTATAAACTTAAGTGTAACCTCAAAGTCCATTTCTGTTTGGTTCACTTTTCCTTTTTTGGGGAGGAAAAGTGACTGCATTTCTGTGATAATTTTAAAAAATAGAATGGTGTCCAATACATACAAGAATTTTAATTTCTGAAAAGTGTTTGTAACAACAGTATCGCCATCTGCAATGGTGCTCCAATTTAAACATATCTTTCTCACTTCTAATTACTGAAAATTGGAAGTAGTCTGCAGCAAAATTGCCAACTTCAAGTGCCTTGGGTAATGTCACATGTAGTCACATCTAATTAAAAGGTATTATTATGGAAATTAGTTGTTGGACTGTATATCCTGAGGATCCTTTGTTATTGGAATATGAGTTTAATGATATAAACTGTGAATGCTTAGAGGGCAGTGCTGGAACCTACAATTAGGTTTTGGAGACCCATTTACACACAGCACAACTTGTTAATTCTCTAGATAAATGTGTCACAATTCCCAAGTAGAGCATGGAATTGAACAGTTTCTACTCATCTCCTGGTGTTATTGAAACTGATGTCTTGTCACTGTTCTAAAAACCTCATCTTTGTGAATAGGATGAAACAGATTATTCACTATCTCACTTAGGCATGCTTACTATTAGATTGTTCATGGGATCTGATTTCCTGAAAGTTTCTGTTAACAATCTTTCAATTATTGTTTAAAGGTTTTTATGACCACTTAAAGGAGGGAACTACCAAACTGTACTGTGGCCTTTAAATCATTGCAAATGGGCCTCTAACGATAACAGAGATTCCTATTTTAAAACCATGAAATTGTTAATTTGTCTATCTTTACAGCTTTCTCACTTATGTTGATAATTCTAAGCAATTTAAAATCCAATTATTTCCAAAATATGACAGTAATTAGATTAGTGTTTTTACATGAACAGAACATGTAGCATAAAATTCATTTTGAGGGATATTATTTTATAGCTACTTGAAATGGAATTGAAACTGCCCTATTAAGATTCTCTGTAAACTTGTGACATGAAGAAAAGGGTTAATGCTTAAAACAACCTTAAATGGAAAGCAAATGTGACTTCTGTGCACAATTTATATTTGTATGAAAAGCATTGAGAAAGCAGAAGTGAAGTAAATAGTTCAAGTTAATATAGTATAAACAGGAGGATTTCTGTCCTGTCAGGTGAAGATAGGATAATGCTAATTAAACATGATAAAAGAAGTTGTTGCCGTTTCTCTAAAGTAAAGTTAATATTTGTAGAAACAATTACACAATTCATAAACAGTGGAAATGAGATAAGAAATTTGGAGAGGGGCACCAAAACCCCAAATGTTTTTCACCTTGAGTATGTTTGACAAGGCATGGCTTTTGTCTGTGATAACTGATAAGGTCTCTGCTTTGTTGTTGTGTGTTCTTGTACCGCCTGGCTGCTGATCCAGCCTGCAGTGTTGTCAGCTCAGTGAGGAATGTCAGTAGACTGGAGCAAAAGGAACATTAAATAGTTGACACTGAGAGATGGCAATAAATGAGAGGGGAGCTAAATATATAGGTTTGTGACATTCTAGCAGCTGGCTTAAATCCTGCTGTTTGTTGCTTGGGTATACTAGCCTTAAAAAGGAAGAGAATGCATTGTAGCATGAGGAAGAAAAAAACAGCTGGTGCCTTATCAGTCAGCCCTAATGACAGAGAAGGTTAAAGAGTTTGGAAGGACAAACTTTGAAAGAGTGCTTTTATTAGTAACATAAAATTCTTAATTTTATTTAGATAGCTTTATAGAACTAGTCTAAAATTTTGCCGTTTTCCACGGCTTGTTCAGTGCAGAAAGAAATGAATACTTCATTTACTGTCCAAAGAAATTTATTTTAAAAATTAATGTATTTACTTTTGATTCAAGTGGTTTGTTAGTTGATTTAATGTTCTTTTGTTGTTTTCTCACTCCTTAATGGGACTCTTTGGAAACATTTTGAGACCCGATTAAGAATCTCACAGTTTAATACTTAATTTAGGGGGGAAAAATGTTTATTTTTGTAATAGATGAAAGCATGAATGCTCTCGAGTGGTATAAATTCTACATATCTGAATCCGCTGCTTTGAGATGTAGAAAAGTATTATGTGATTTAATTGTGATTTTATATTAGATGCATTTTCAAAAGGCATGTTCATGTTTGAAAAAAATCAGTGTTTAATTGCTTAAAATCCTCATATTTGAGATGTAAGTTATAACTGCATCTAGTTCTTTTGCATATGGTAAAGGCTGTTAGAATATAAGATGGAAATGAGTCCAGTACCTTAGTTGGAAAATTAATCCTGCTTGATATTGTTTGCTGCTTCTGACTGTTTCTTCTCAAGAACTTTAGTTCTTGAACCCAAACTTGATTGTTTCTCCTGGTTTACAGCTGTCAGTTGACCCAAAGAGAAGTGAATAGCAGAACCTCATTTATGGCTTCTCAACAGGTAAACTAGTAATGATCAGGCTTTTCTGTCCTCTCTAATATCTGTAATAAGTGTCTGTGTTGGTGGGACACCCTAGAGATTGTCCTCCGTTGGGTTTAACATGTGAAAAAGAATGGGCCCAGCCTTTACCTGAAGTAAACTGTGGGCTAGAGAGTGAAACTGTACTCTAGCCTAGAAGCCTTTACTGGAATTTACTTTGCCATATTTTTGTCATTATATGTGGACAGGCTCCTTGTACAGCGGCATAATCTGACATGGTGGGAAGAGATCAGGAAATTCCAGGTTTCCTCCTCTTAGAAGGAGCTGCTACGTCCACTTAAAATTTGTCAGCGCCTTTGTAGAAGAGAGGCGTAGCCCAGGAGTTTAGTGGCATCTTTTAGAAGACTACAACAATGATAGATGGGTCTCACTTGTTTTAGTGTTAAGAGCTATTTTTTTCTAATGGTAGGAGCAGTTTCTCCTTGTACTGTTAAGACAGTTTTTCTATCAGTTTGAGATGGTCTTACATTAATTTATTATCTTTGTATGTGTTTATATCTTCTATGGGGAGTACTAAAATAAGTATGTGGACTGTACATAGCATGATGATGCTCCAGATAATGTTTTTCAGGCTTTGAGTAAAAGAGGTTACAGAAATTTGAGCTTCTTTGCTCAGAGAATTTGATATACTGATTAGTCAGATTTACTTTTTTTATATAACTCTGTATTGAGAGATTTATGGCTGTGAAGCTGTATAGTAATTTGTACCATAGAATGGTTTGTGTTGAAAGGGCCGTTTATGATAACTCCCTGATGAAGAGTCCCTCCCCACCTTTCCTGTAGGCCTCCTTTTTAGGTACTGGAAGCCCACTATAAGTTCTCCCTGGAGCCTTTTCTAGGCTGAACAACCCCAACTCTCAGCCTGTCCTCATAAGGGAAGTCCTCCAGCACCCTGATCACCTTTATGGTCCTCCTCAGGATTCATTTCAACAGATCCATGTCCTTCTTACGTTAGGGTCCCCAAAGCTGTATGCAATACTCTAGGTGGGTTCCCACAAGTTGCAAGTAGAGGGGAAAAACTGCCTCCTTTGATCTGCTGAACATGCTGCTTTTGACACAGCCCAGGATACGGTTGGCTTTCTGGGCTACAAGCACAACTTGAGGGGTCATGTTGAGCTTCTCGTCAACCAACACCCCCAAATTCTGAAATCTCTTGCATTTAGTACATGATACCATTTCTGAAGTGCTGGTTACCTTTTGAATTAGCACAGTAGCCCTTTGCGGATGTCTGTTTTGAATTTTGTAAGCTTTTTAGGTCAATGCAGATATTTCCTATGTTATACATTATAGAAAAATATCAGAATAAATACCAGCAAAATTGTAGCTAATTTAATAAACTTGCCTTTCTTCCTTCTACCTATCTAATGCAAGTGCCGATTGTTTATATTACCTTCTTTCCCAAATGATTATTTAATTCTGTATAGGTAAGAACAGGACACAGCTTGTATAGTTTTGAGTTAGAGGTCCATAATTTTACTCTTAAATTAGTTATCTTAACTCTGTAGTCCATTTACCTGATTGACACTGTTTCTATTTAATGCAGTTGAAGCAGTGCAACTTTTGCAGTGTTTTAAAGTTTCTTGATTCTATGACGGTATCATGTAAGGTCTTTATGGTGGCAGTATATCATTAATTTCCACAAAAAATGTAGATCTTCCTTTGGGTTTGTTTGGATAGCTTCCACCTGAAGGTTGTATTATCTAATGCCAAAATTACATGATAGAGGTGTAATTTTGCTACAGACAAGTTGTAAAGAAAAAATCTTATACAATTCTAGGATAGTAAAACTGTAGTAATCAACTTCATGTAAAATTAAGTGGTAAATGTCTTGGCATAAATGTTTAGTTCTTGAGTTAATTTTTAGAAAACTGAAATGAATATTGGTTAGATATTGTAATTTTTCAAATCTGTTAGGTTAGGCTATTTTCTTTTTTGGTATGCTGTTAAATAGAATGACCTTCAAATTAGCCAAAGAATTTGTGAACAAATTATGTTAGCTCTTTAGCATCTAATCTGGCAAAACAGTGCCCTTGAGAATAAATATCCTACCTTTGTGTTGGACGTTTTTTTTCATCTTTTCCACCTTTGATAACATATCTACTGTTGTGTTTAAAAGATCAGGTGGAATCTTCTGCCCAGAGGAGCTGAAAATATAGTTTCTAGGAAGTCTCTGTTATATTTTGTGGTTGAATATGTGGATGAAAATTACATTGAGACAGTAGAAAACAAGAGGAATATATTTTGAAGATTTTTATTTTTTTGAATGTACAGGAATTACTGCATCCTGAATTCTTATGGCTGCATTTTGATAACAAGTTCTGACAGATATCTAGTTCAAACTGATAACAAAGAAAACTATTTTGCCTTCTATAACTAGTTGTAATTCATTCGGTTAACTAGATTTAGCTACTGCTGAAGTGGTTCTGTTGTGTATCAGAACTTCTGTGCTAAATATTGTTACTTGGATAAATTTCTAGCTATTGTTACAATATTTCATTAAAAAACTATCTGAATGAAACACCAAGTATTTAATCTGAATACTTGATAATTTACTCAGGTTCTCTTAAACAAATTAAGAATTTGGAGAAAAAAATTATACTTCAGTGTGTTACTTCTAATATTTGTGCTCTGGGAATTATTTTTTCTTTAATAATAAAGCTCTATTAACAATATTAAAATGACCTAGAAAGCTAGCCTGATTTCCCGGCCCCCCCCCCCCCCCC
>NW_020799097.1:75442982-75463954 GCF_003259725.1 Athene cunicularia
CCCCCCCCCCCCTTTCCTTTTTTATAGATCTGTTCCATTGTATTTACATGGGGTTTTGTAAAGCTGTTTGTCAGTTAAAGAAGCTCTCAAAGCCTTCAGCGAAGAGGATATTAGAGGTGAATAATGTAGATTTAAAGGATTTAGTAATTCATTCTAAATCCCAGCTATACTTTAAAATGCATTTTTACTTTTTGCCCTTTTTTTTAAAGGAGCATTTTAAGCATTAGGATGCAGTCATCTGAGTAAAGCTGTGTTTTATTGACATCACACAGATAATCTGGTTTGCCTAGTTTATAGCTGCAGCGATCAGAAAAAGATTCTGAGCTTTTTGAAAGTTCACCAGCGGCTGATACTCTGCTCAGTCAGAAACTAATGTAAATAATCTGGTAATTGGCAAGTCAGCTCTAACAATAAAACTAACTTTGCAGAGTTGTGCTTTCTTTAAATGGAATAAGTTGATATTTTTATTTTAAAACGATTATGTTCTTTAATGTTGCTGTGCTGTTTTGGGGCTTTAACTGTACAGTACTGCTTCATAAAAACAATTTCGTTTTTATTGTAGCAAGCAATATATGTATTAAAATTTATCACCCAATTAAAACCACCTTAGTTTTCTATCTGAAATTACGTGGTGTGCTGTTTATTTTGACATACTCCAGAACACAATTTGAAGCAGGTTTTAATTTTTTAAATAATGTTATGTTGCCAGTATATAGGTACTAGCAAAGAGAAGTTTATCGTTGACTAGAGCTCAGGGTTACTCTTTGCAGAGTGTGATACTTGTGATGCTTGTAACTAATAGAATTACTTCCAAGTGAAAAAGAAAAATGAAATACAAAAACCACGCTGATTTTTAGTATTAAAAAAATCCTAAAATCTCTTATTTATTGTACCACCTGTTTTAACGTTACTCAAAGAACTTCTAATAAGAAACAGTAATAAATGAGCAGTTCTTAAGGTAGAACAAACTGTTTATTATGGTAATCTGTCCTTGAAATCACGAAAGCACATTTTGATGGTGTCCAAGAGGGAAAGCTGCAATTCTTAATCTCACAGGAAGAATGAGCTGTTACTGTTCATTGTGGATTCTTTACTGTCTTATTATTAAAGCCTTACCAGAAAACATAGATATTCTAAGTCAACTTTCTTACTTAAAAGACTGTGCAATCTCTATATAGGCAAGGTCTGTTTACTAACTGACCAACAAATGCTAAATATTATATTCAGTTCTTGTCAGCCAACTGGCTTGCAGCATGTGCATGTTCATTCAAGAGGTTTTAATTCTGAACATAATGATAACTATTCGGTGTTTGAATTGTACTGATGCCATTTTTCTAGCTTTCTAGATGAGGTGAGTTAGAGATTAAACATCATGGAGGACTGATGCATGCCATGCAACATAAATACCCCAGTACTTAGAACTGAGATCTAAAGTGTTCAACCCTGCCCCCCGTGCTCACTAGTGAGCGTGAAAAACTGTACATCTCATGAGGTCTATACTGTTGCAATTGACATAAGAATTTGTGCTTAAAAGAATTAAAAACCTATCTAACTTAAAGGAACTTAAAATGTTACCAAAATAACTGCATTATTTAATACCTAGGTTAAATGTAGATCTGGGAAAGAGTAATGAAGATATTTATATGGAGAGAGCTCATTTACTCTTTGTTACTAGCTGAGTTTTTAATTGTAACCTCTGAGATGTAGAATATGCGAAACTTCTGCACTAATATGTTATTTTCATATTCCTCTGAATCCTGATATTTTGTATAATGCATCACAGGCTTCAAACCACTGAATGTTAACTTTGTTCTGCTCCCAAAATACTGTGGTTTAGTATTATATTGCAATTATGTTCATATCCTTTAGTTTTGTATTAATAAATATTTTACAGAAGTTTTTTAACAAGACTAAGCTTGTCTTACTCCAAAGTAATTATCAGTTCTTGTCCATAACAGGATGAGTTACGCTATGGCTTTTATGTTGAAAAGAGATTATGGTAACTGAATTAGGAACCAGAAAAAAAATAGCCATAATTTGTGTTAAAAAAGTATACAATGAACTAAATAAAGATGGAACCAGTCAGTGAATTACATATGCACTGAAAATTATGCTTGGCCACTTACTAAACTAAGAAAATTATTTTCATTATCTCATTTTTTCACCAGTGATAAAGATTTTGCTCTTTGTGATTGCTCAAATTTTAGAGAATTTGAACTACTTTAAGTATTTTTAAATGTAATAACCCTTTTATTAAGTGTTGGGATTAAATTTCTCACACTTGAAGTAATCTCAAGAATATTTCAGATGGTGTCCTATGGGTTCTGGTTTTGTTTAATCCAGCACAAAAGTATCTAATTGCAAATATAACAGATTCTAACTTTATGAGAGTTGATACTCTGTATTTTGTTCTTTGATACCTTAATGCTTTTGGTTTTGTGTTTAAGTGATGAAGAAATTATTTTGTGATAATTTATGTGAGTTTCTTACAACACAGCTTTTCTAATTTACTACTTAGCTTCATCACTTAGATGCTTCAATAGTTCTCATTTAACTTTGATAGTATTAGAATAGTGTATGTCAGATACACCCAGTGAATGCAAGTGAATATATCTGATACAAGTAGATAATACATGTCATGCTGGTATTCCCTACATAAGTACTTTGGCATTTAGTTGGTTACTTTGCTTAGAAGAGAGACTGTGTTAAGGATGGAGGGAATGTTTCTTGTGCGTTGTTGTCTGCAGCCTCTCTTTTATTACCAGTAGGTGGTCTTGGAAAAGACTTCAGGAAACAACTTAACTGTTGTCACTAACAGTCTTAACTATCTAAAGTTAGTGTGTATATGAAAATCAACTTCTATATGTGGTTACTATTGTCTGTATTCACTATAGGGACAATCATAATACCATCTGCTTTGCGAGCCTCCTCTCCCTCTAAAATCTCATGTACATAGTCTGTTTTTCTTAACTATGCAAAATACTTGCCAGATTCCACGGGAGCATATTTAATCCTCAGAATACATGCTAATGCAGTTAATGAAAGATTTTGCAATTTCAGAAGTATTTTACTCCTGAAATATTCTTTTCACACTTAATTTCTTAAATGTGTACAAGTGGCTCTAATATGTAAAATTCTTTGTTTTCAGTTAATCTGTGGTGTGGTCACTAATCAGTGTATGAGATGCACTTGTTTTTATTTGGTAGCAGTTATTATTACAGCTTTTCCTCAACAACAGCTGTGTAGCTGGTTTTTGTGGTGAGTGTGGTGTTGAATCACTGGAAATTCTTAAGGCATGAAAGATATCTGAGGTTTTCTGTTCATAGAAAAAGAGACTTTCTATTTCCTTAATTGCCACCTATCAAAAATCTAGTGGTATCATCTTTGCACTGTATGAGATAGTGGCAATAGTTTGAAGTATTTCAAGAAAATATTTTGACTGAAAAAATGGAGGGGGAGGGCTGTAAATGTGAACTGAAAGGCAATGTCTTTAATTGATTCCTGCTGTTATCTTACACTTGGTGGCAAATTTATTCGTGGTCATTTTGAGTAAAGGAAAAAGGTGTAGATGTTTTCTTAAAAGTATATCTGTGTGTGTGTTTGTATATATTCATACACGAATGTAGATTACTACAGCTGCTCTTGGAAAAAACAAACAAAAACAAAAAAAAACAACAAAACCCCCAAAATAAAGCCAACTTTGTGACAAAATTGTCACTGTGAAAATAGATATTTGGTCATGATACATTAATTGAATAAATACTAGAAACTGTTACTGCTAGAAAACATATTCAGTGTAAGGGAGGGTAAATTGCCCATTAAGTTATTTCTATTCTCCTATAAAATGTTTCAGATTAAGCTTCTGAAAAAGTAATCTCAAAGCTACCTATCTATAATGTTTTGCTACAAGTTCTGTTTTCTTTATTAAACACTAAATTACCTAACTGAAATTATACGATCTTACCTTCATAAGGTTTAATATGCTATATTTTGTTTTCCAATACCTCAAATAGTTTTATTCTTGTTTCAAATTAAAGGCTTTCAAAAAAATAGTTTTTTCTAAAAGTCAGATCTGTATCTGTTTTTTATGATTATCTACAACTCAGCATAAAGCAATTCAAGATATTTCTAGTAAATGCAGAAATGTTTTATGGAAAAATAACTATACTACCCATATCATAAAACAATGTGTTCCTTTAAAAAGAAAATTAAATAATCCACCACCCAACAAAACTGCTAATTTTTGTGGGTCAGTGAAAGCTTTTGTTGGCTTCAGAGCCTTGTGCTCTGAGTATTTATGACATGTTTTGTTAGCATAGTGCTATTTTTTTAAATTTTCTACAGTAGTATTTCCAATTTAAGTCTTCATTTAAATATGTTTCAATTAAATGCATTAACTGCTTTTCTTCATCAAAAACATCCATGAAAATAAATGTAATGGTAACTTTAAGAAATTTATTAATACTTAGAAGTAATGTTAATCTTGCTCACAAAAAGTACTCACATTTAACAAACAACAATTATTTTTTTTAATGCCTTTCTCTTCTTGCTGCGGTTCCTTTGTGTCTCTTCATTACTTCATTTCTACAGTTAGTACTTTAGCCTGTAACTCTGTCAGATTAAGTTATATCGCAAATGGTCTTGGAATAGGACTGTTAGGATCCAGAGACACAGAAGGTTCCCTCCAAAATTACTAAACTGTCTGTTAGCATTGCTGCTTAAGATTAAAACTACCAGATGTTCTCCATTATAGCATTCAGTTTTCAGTTGCTTCTTAACCTTGATGTATTTTAACTACTGAACTGTGCATAGTCTTGGTTTTCAGCTGCTTTTTATTTGGGGAAAAGCATACGAAAGTGAAGTGAGCAGGAAATGCTGTTCGCCGTGTCTTTAAAAAGCAAACTAAAATGCCAGGACATTTTGAACCATGTGTTGGTGGTGCTTTATTTTAATATATTAGTATACAATCTGAAAGATGATATGGGTATGGGAAGGGTGAATAAAAGGAAGTTTTCTGTTTTCATGAAAATCCACTTACAGCCAGCAGAGTTATGTCTAACACTGAACTGTAAAATAAAACACAGTAATTGGAAAAAACTGGCTAAGCCTTTTTCAAACTGCTGTAGAAGTCATCTGAAGTTTCTGTGTCGTTAGGTTAAAAAAACCAAAAGGATTTCATGATATGTAAAGGTGATCTCAAAATGGAGAACATTTTTTATGTGTGGCATAACTATACTGAAGCTGATTTCTACAGGCAGTTAAGAGTTAATGTCATCAAGAGCGAGCATTTATGATTGTAAGTACTCAGTTGTAGTAATTACAGTGGGTTTTTAAGGAATTCACAGGATTTATGTGATTTTTCTAAATTGGAGATCAGAAGGTGAGACCAAATGCCAGATTAGTAGTAGAAACCTAAGCATACTGCAGAGCAAGTGTTGTGGATCTTAGGTAAAGGAAGAGCTGGGTTTTGTGTTTAGAATGTTTGCTGAATTTAAATGTTTATTACTGTGTTTTAAAGTTGTTTTTTTAGTTGAAATCAACATGAAGCATAGAGTATCTTTTGGTTTTGGTATAATGAGGAACTACATTTTTTTTCTGAGATTCCCCTTAATATTTATGCTGTGTATAAAATGCTTGTACTGAAATACTCATCATATCTGAGGAACATAAAAGCTTTCAAAGACTTTTCTTGATTTTCTTCAGTTGAACTAGACTGTAAGAATAGCTTGTTTCGGCTTTTTTCCAGTGGTAAGTAACTAGCTCTGCAAATTCTGTGTATAGTAAATCATTGGCACATTTGCTAATAAGTTACTAGAATAAATTAATTTTAATTGAGCAAAATAATTGTTTAACCAAATGCATGTGCTAATGATCTTTCTTGCAGATTTGGATATTTTAATCAGATCAGATTTTTTCAAATTCTTCTCCAATAATGAAGGAAAGAATTTTTTTGGTCAGCTAAATTAGATCTTGCCATATCTTACTTTCAGGTTTCAAAGGAGAACACAAAATACAAAAGGCACAGTAATAGTACTACTGGACTCCCTCAAGTTTCTTGGATTTTAATTTGTATGGAAAATTTCTTAAACACTGTATTTCCCATATACTGTAAAAATCAAACACCCTTCTTTGCAACCTCTTGTTAATCAGCAGCTTTGAATCTTTAGCACAGTTCATTCTTATTTTCATTTACTGCTTTTGTTGTGGGTTGTAGGGGCTGGTGAGGCATAGAAGGATTAAAAGCATCTGGTCTGCTTGAGAAATAGTTGTTCTATGCATAGGGAGTACAAGCTGTTTTTATCAGGAAATTTCTGATGCTGTGGATTTGTTAGGTAGGACACCATATAGAAATTTTCTCAGCTCTTGGGAGTGTTAGTTGCTTCAGAGTAATCATTAATATCCTAGAGTATGTGCAAACATTAGTATTTAGAGCAACGTTTTTCCTAATAGATTTGTTACTGCTTAATCACCTTCAGTAACAGAGATTCTTATGTACAGAGTCTCACAACATATGCTGTCTGTCTCTTCTTAAGTGTGTATTTTGGGCATCTTCTCAAAGAAAAGCAACAATTGTCTTAGTACAGGACCTTGCTGGTCTGTGTTTTGCACATGATGGGAACTTCAGGCTTGTAAGTTTAGCAAACTAAGGGAATGGGAGTGAGAGAAACAGGCAGAAAGGGAGAACAACATGGTGTAACTGGTTGGAATTTCATAAAAAAACCCCAAACAACACAACAAAACTTCAGCATCTGAGCTTCACTAGATGCTCTGATTCTTGGCTTTTTACGAGTATTGTATGTTATATACTTACAGGTGTAAATGTAAAGGATTCTAGGTGGTGCATAGGGTGCTTTTGTGTTTATTTGTCAGACACATTATTCTGGAGGTTGTTTCTTGAGTTCTGAATCTGAGTTTGTATAGGAGGATTTGAGAACACAAAATTAAAATCTAGTTCAGCTCTTTTAAAAAACCATGAAAATAATGCTGTAAGTGAAAATGTTAGACATATAAAAATATATTGACTATAGCGATACATTAATTTTGGGGGAAGGAGAGACTAACTTGATAAAGGAAAATGAAGTATTTGATTCATTTTTCTGTGTAGTTGATGTAGGAGCAGTTAATCTTGGCATGGGTAACTTCTACTTTTAACATATTCTCTTGATTCCAGCATGTGTGAGGTTGGATACCTTCAAAGTAATGCAGTCTCTAATTTGTCAGACTGATTTGTGAACCACCACTGCTTATTTTCTAAGAATTCACTGGGGGTGAGGTGAATCCTAGAGAATTAGACAAGTGAAGAGTCAGAAAATCTATTAGAAATTACAGGGTAATATTCCTAACTTTGGCTCTGTACAGATGTCAGAGCAAGCAGTATTCCTGAGTATAGATGTGTTATTTGTAAGGAAGTACAAGGCAATGGAGAACAAGAGTGTGATTGGGTGAGAGTATAGGAAAGAGAGCATGAGAAATCTTGAGTAAGATGTGGTCTTTTGAATTTGTCATATGTATATGGTTCTGATAATTTTGCTTGGTAATATAGCTGGCCTGGCAGGTAAAAGGAGAAGTAGCTGCTGATAGTTGGATTCTGATAAAATTTTTGAGACTGTCGAACTAGATGGCTTAGTCTACACTATGTTCCCTAGGTGGGGTCTGCTGGTCACTACCTAATCCCTTCACGAGAGAATTGTTTTATTCTCAGCTAGGACTTTTGAGACTGTAGTCTGAGGAACTGAATACTGATGATGATCTGTCTCTACAAAATCTTAGGAAACATTTGTTAAAGTAGTAAGTAGTTTAAGCAATGATACTTGATTACTGATGACTCAATTAGACTGCACCTCAGATGGGGTCTTGCAGAGTTCTCTTTCAGCCTGGATCTCTAACACATTCAGGAATAACTTGATTGGGATAGAAAGTATGCTTAGAAAACAATTAAGTCATACCAAATGCCTTTAAAGACTGTTAAAATTCAAAACTGTCTTGAAATTAGTGTGCCTGAAGTCAACAATGTGGAATTCATTACACAAATGTAGAGCAATGTGTTGTTGTAGGAGGGTGTACAAGTTGCATATGAATATGAAACTGGAAAGAACTGGCAAGGCAGAGGTAATGGAGCAGAGTATCTGGGGTCAGCGAATGTTGAACCAACCATAAGAACTGAATTTTTTGAGGTGGGAAAGAAGCTGGGATGTGTTAATAGGAATGCAGTTTTTAAGTTATAAAAATTAACCTTATTGAGGTCTCAGTGTAAGTATTGCCTTGTCCAGGCATCCTGCATTAAGAAACTAACAAATAGGAGGACTCAAGAGAAGTAATAGGAATTATCAGAATTTTAGAAGACTGATCCAAAAAGATTCAAGATGCTAATAATGCATACAGTTTTGAAAGAAAAGACAGGGGGTTGAGCTGTCTTGGAAGAATTCATGAAGGCTCTTTTATAAGGAGAACATTCTGGGAGTAGCTGGAAAAGAAACTGGCTTAACATTTAACAGAACGTATTGCAGTTTGTTAACAATTTCTCAACTAGAAGCCACAATTCTAAGTAGCATTTAAACAACATGAATAAAGTTGCAAGCTTGAGAATAATACAAACTCATGTTTTATGGGTTTGTTGGGTTTTTTTTTGTATCATACGTTGTTTTATTTAAATTTTTTTATCCAAATTATCATATAGTTTGATTATACTTTTAATCATGATCCAGGTTAATAAAATATTAGAGGCTGCTGTTTCACTTGGGAGATAGAGAATGTAATGATAGTCACCTTGTGTGTTGGTTAGAAGAGTGGTTTAAAGTCTGGCTTGCAATATTTTAGTTTTACCAGTGAAATAGGATAGATAACTAAAGCTACAGTGTGCAGGAAGGGTGGTTGTGGAAAAAGGCAAGTAAGATGCTGTTTATGTAAGATAGGGGTATGATTTTGGTATTGAACATGAAATGCATAACAAATGCAGGATTTTGACAATATTTCAAGGCTGAACTTTATCACTTGTAGCTGGTTCATTGCTTTATCCAGTCTTAGTGAATCCTCCTTAATTTCCTATGATTCACAGTTTGTGTCTGCATTCACAAGTGCATTTAATCTTTATTTATTTCCCCTGACAGTTGTTTCAGACTTCATAATACGTCTTTGGTTTTTGAGGTTGGAATACTAAATAATTTTTGGAGTGTATCTTCCCCATGAACAGTTTATCTGTTGTGAAACACAGTTATTTTTGTTGAAGAAATTTAATTTGCTTGTGTTCAGAATTTTTCCTCGCTCCTAAATCATTGCTGGCCTTTGTAGTTTCATAAGAATTTCAAATATGTTGAGTTCTAGTACTCAAAACCAATTCTAATTAGCTAAGGAAATGAAAGCCAACAACTTCTTCATAATTCCATTGAGCAGCTTTGTTTATCAAGATCTAAAACATCCAGACTTCTGTCCTTACTGCAGAGTTCCTGTTCTTTTTTTTTTTGAATTTAATCTTCAGTCTGAAATTTTTAGGGTCATGTATCCTTTGAGCCTGGTGCTTCATCTTTGCACAAAGTTGTCAGAGTACTGCTGTATGTTCTTATTGCTGCCTTCACTTAGTGCTTTATTTATGTCATAATGTCCAGAATGTGTGATTGGAAATAATTAAAGGGGGAAAAAAACCCCTGGAAAATAACTAGGAAATAACACTATATATGGCTAAATGGCAATGTAACTGTTAAGTGTAGGCTGGAGGTTTGTCTACTATTATTGAAGTTAACCAGTTAAACATTAAATACTTGTTCTATCTGTATGCACAATTGTGCAAAGGATACAACTTACAAAAAATTATGTGCTCTTGTCATGTGTCTTTATATAAACATACATATATATGCATACATTTAGGAGATATGTATATATATGGTAAAAAGAATGTTTTCCAGCAATGTTGCCCATGAAACCTAAATTGGATACATAACAGGGCTCAGTTTTTTTTTCTGAAGTAAATTCTGTGGCATGGGTAGATAAAGAAGAGTTCCTGTAGATGTGGGTGGCCGGCAAGCCACGCACTGTCCAGATTGAGCCCACTAGAACAGCATGAAAGGATGAAAAATCATGTTTTCAGCAGGCTCCCTAGCTGTAGGCAGAGAGCAAATGAATAGTGGGCGTAGGGGCCTTTCCTGAAGGCCCTGTGTCATTATGGGACTGGACCTACAGCTGGCACCCAGTCGGTGCCACCACATAGAAGTTGTGTCTATGTCTGGTCGTGCAACAAGAACCTGTGTGTTTCTGTGATGTGATGCACGTTGTTGGACTACTAATGAGCATGTCTGGTCGTGTTAGTGGTGAGGGGAGGTGGTGTGTAGTTTCTGTAAGAGCTCATATATCTTAAAGAGGAGGAAATTAGGACTACCACTGTCCTACACTACTGGATGTTAAACTTCAAAACCTATTTTCACCTGAAACCTGGTATCCCCCAGTGCAGTAGGGATCGCACAGGTACCAAATGTATGAAAATAGTGCTTACCTCATTCTTTAGCCTCGGGTATTTAGTGTTGTACTCTAAATGGATAAACCATGATATTTTAGAGACAGAACTACATCTTGTTAAATTTTAAGTTAGTTTTTAATTACTTGCTCTTATACAAATAATCTTTTTTTTTTTCCCCCCCCCTCTCAGTTTAACTTTGTTGGAAGAATCCTTGGGCCCAGAGGACTAACAGCTAAACAGCTTGAGGCAGAAACAGGATGCAAGATAATGGTCCGAGGGAAGGGCTCTATGAGGGACAAAAAGAAGGTAAGCTCTTGAAAGGGTAGTGTAGTTTCAGATGCATAGTTTTGTTTCCTAACAGAGGGTAAGCTTATGTCTCTCTTAATCTTATTTGTTTTGTTCTTATTACATGCATTTTCATTATCCTGTGTTTTTTACAGACTTAGTAAGTAACACAACCTATTGAAAGAAGCTAAATGTGCATGCTCTATTATGGTGCAGTTGGGATTGGGTTTCTAACTAGCAGTTATAAAGTATTCTTCAGTAATAACTAATTTATAATTGTGTCGTGTTTCACAAGGTAAAGGTAAAAAAACAAAATGTATTTTTTCTAAGGAAGAGTTGTTAACCTTAAAGGTGTTCTTAGTAAGTTTCTTTTATTGTAGTACCAAAATAGTGATTTGTTCAAGTAGTATGGGTTGGAAAAAACATTTAATGTGTTTCTGGCAGTGAATTCTGTCTGAGTGAACCAGGAAGCACTATGTTTCTGGATTTATTTTGTGTTCAGGTGGAGTTCCAATGTAGTTAGGGCTGTTCCAAGACCTGTCCTGTAATATACTTACTCTGCCCATATAAATACGGAAACTGCGCTTTCAGAATAAAGCCTTCCTGAATGTCAAGTTGCTCTGGTGGTAACTCCTGGAAGTAATTTATTTTTGCAGATTTATTTTCTAGCTGTTTCCCTCTACCTCTAATTCCCTCTACCTCTAGGTTTCTGCTGCTGAAGTTGCACCAGCATCTCCACTGCAGTTTTGAAATGTGTGCTTAAGAGTACTCTTTTCCTCTTCATTACTAAAGTATATTTTTGGTTCTTTCTTTTTAGAAGGACCCCCTCTTCCTTATCTGATCAGCCACCTAGTACATTCTGTTGATACATATGTAGCACATAACAAGTAAAATGGAAAGCTAGCATCCACCCAGTTAAAAATGTGACTTTCCAGAGCTTGACCATCTCTCTTCCAGACTTCATTTGATATCTTCTGCTTTTGTTATTTGCTGTAATACTGTCACCACACTTTCACTTATTCTACCTGTAGCTATTTTCAATGTTTAGATTGCCACCTTTAGAGCAAAGATCTATCATAACCTAGAGATCTTTTTCTTGTCTAGGTTCTGTAGAATTAAAAGGGTGATAGTGTCTTAAATGCTTGAATTTTTTTATTTTTTTTTTAAAAAAAAACCAACATCATTTGTACTGAATTCCTTCTGCCTCTTGGCTGGGCAGACATTTAACATGTAATGAATCCTACTGTTATGCTGTGTTAAACTATAAATAGGCAAATAGAACTTGCAGAGTTGATATTTTTGTACAGGATTTTGAAATACAGATTTTCTGTAACTTGGAGATGTGCTTCACCCAGCATACCAAGTTGTGTGAGTGTGAATGCTGTATTTCGAAACAAAATGTATGGTTGCCAATACGTGAACAATCTTAATTACATAACTTTGTGACTGTTAATAGTAGACAAAGTTTTACATATCCTATACTATTGTTTAAGAAAAGAAAAGATATCCAGGAGCAGGAAATTTAGTACAAATATTGCTTCCCTTTAAGAGTTTGCAAGCTTTACCTAGTTTTTATAAGAGAAGACTATTCAATCTATTCTTAAGCTACCACTTTTTGGCTGATAGATTAATTAGACGTTAAGACTTCTCATTACGTGTGTAACAAAGTAAATCTTCATTATGTGGAATATACTAAAATTTAGTTTGCAAGGAATGAATTCTCAAGCTGTTAATTCCGAAAAGAAGTACTTATTCCTTAAAGTGAGTACTTAAAAGTTCATTCAGCTTTTTTCCTATTTAAACATGGTTTTAAAAAGATGTTTTTATCAATATACGTTCTTATCTTCATTTATGGGCAGAATTTAAGTTTATTGCTGCTCTCTCTTTGTTTTAAGTGGTAATTGTGGGCCAGGGTAGTTCATCAGGAGTTAGGTTATGTAATTTTTTTCTGAATAGAAGTGTTAGTTCTGGTTCATTTATGTTCATAGATATTATAAGTGAAAACATTTAGACATCTATTCTTCAGCAAGCTTGTAAGTACAGATTGAGGCCCAAGCTTAATGGTCCAGAAATAACGTCTCGCTGTTAGTAGCGAACGTATGTATATTTAAGATAGTCATTAACAATAATGCTCTAATACATCCTTAAGTTTTGCAGATTGGTTTTGCCATGTGGAAAAGCACAGTTAGTTGTGTTAACAGTAGCTATACTTGTGGACAGCAGAAGTAGTGTGTGTAAAAAGAAAGCAAAAAACTGCATCCAAGGCCTCAGTTTTTCTTCTGAAGAGATCCATTTCCCTGGAAGTGTTCTCGAATGCACTTAAAATAGTAAACTTTACTTCAGATTTCTTGAAATTGCTGTGTGTTCCTTGGCCCACATGTCATAATCTCCTTGACTCCGTCCTTCCCTGTCCTTGTCCATACTAGCCTGAACAGAAATCAACATGGCCCAGTGAATTCTGTATCAGGTATGGTAGCCATCTTCTAGGACGTGACTGACAAGTGCAGTTTTGTTAGAGCTGTAGAGCCTTCATTCTTTGAATGCTTTTTATATTAGGTCCCACTGAAAATGTCCAGCTCCCAAAGACATTCTGTTTCTATGCTATCAGCAGGGCAGGCACGTACACACCACCGACCAGTGTAGTACATGTGCATGTACCATGTCCTTCGTCACTCTCAGCTGCTAGCTTGGGATAAGCACGTTGTCTGCAATGTTGTTGGTCACCACTATGCGTTCTGACCTATCCATTCAACGTTCATGTAGGTCTTGGAGTTTTTGAAATGTCTGTTACAGAATCACAGAATGGTGGTGGTTGGGAAGGACCTGTGGAGGTTCTTTTGTCAAACACCCCTCCTGAAGCATGGTCACCTAGAACAGGTTGCCACAAACATGTGTAGACAGCTGGTATGTCTAATGCCCATGACCTCCCACCACTGTGCTTCAGAACCTGTCCTCTTCTGTGGGGAGACATCTCTCTAGATAGCTTTATTGTTTATTTTCTGGGGAAGTGGTATTTTTGAACAGATTTCCCCAATTCTTCCCCCCCCCCCAATTTTTTTTTTTAGCTGTCAAATGAAAATAGACAGTGTGTCTTACTGGGCTTCTGTCTTTGAGAAAAATCTTGGAGGAGCTGAGACCTGAATATGAGTCACCTGTTTTTTTTTGAAGTTTAGTAAGAAAAGGAAAGCTGTCTTCCACAAGGGCAAGCTCTGTATGGCAGATTAGCGAGACCTTTGTATACGTTAAAAGGCACAGACTGATTCAGTCTGCACTTTAATGCCCATTACCTCTTCAGAGTTGACTGTTGTTTAATATTTTTGGAGCACAGAATACTTGGCCATTGATGATTTCACGAGATAATACTGCAGTTAGTGTTCGATATTAAATTGTGTAATATATTTGAATACCAAATAGTATAATATTGGTTGTAAACCAGTGTTGAGTACCAAATAATTTTCTTGATAAAACCTATTTTCATGTCATCCATTTGTAATCTTTCTATAGCTCTTTTCCTCTCCTGAGGTGATTGATATTAGTCAGTATTTCATCTTTTTCAGATTGAGTGTGTTGTTGCTACACCATTGTTGCTGCAGTAGAAAGAATTTAATAATCATTAATTATGTTGGAGTTTGTGATGTATCCCAATAAGGTGTTTCTTCTGGAAAATAAAGATTTCAAAGCTCTACTCAAGACTTGATGATCACAAACAGACTAAAGTAAGAACGAGTAACATCTGTCCATTTGGGAAGTACACCTCTTGCTATTGGCTCTTGCCTCTTTTCCTGATGAATTATACTTACAGATGAACTCTTTAGTCTTGCAGTGCAACATGACCAACTTTTTGGAGTCAGTACCTTCTAATGATAATTTTCTCTTATTTTTGAAGGAGCTTCTTTGCAGGTTCTACTTCAAAACGCTAATGCACTTTAAAGTGTAAAATACAGCAGTAATAGTATTCTTATGGAAAGTTAGGCTATGCTAATTGTTTTTTAAACCCCTTTTCTTTCATCTAGGGTCAGCATTATTTAGAAAAGTGAGTATTCAAGATTATTCCAGTATATGACTGAATTGCTTTGAAATTGGGAGGCGATAAGGAATGTAGGTTAATTTTTGTGTATATTTTGTAAGTATATTTTATATCTCCAACCCTGGTTGCCCAGTGGTAGTTATAAAAGAAACCTTATTTAATGTGCAAGGGAATTAGTTACTAAGCCAATGTCAATCTGTAATGTGACAGCTACATGGTTCTAAATACTATCTCCTAGAGTAAGCTGTCATACGCTTTTTTTCTTTTTCTACCTTGCTAGTGGTTGCAGAATCCAAGAGAAAATATGAAGACTGACATGCTGGAAAATAAACCATCCAGACTTGCTCTGTAGTAAATTTTACTCTCCTGTAAAAGCCTATGAAGAGAAGTAATATATTAGAAATCTACCACATGGCTAGATCACTTGAACTAGAACCAAATCTTGAAACTTGCTGACAGATTTCCTCCAGAAAGCAAGAGAAATCCTCAAGTTGTTTGTATCAGAGGCTCAGTTGTCAGATCATCAGAACATCTCTCTAGGCAGCTTTAGACAAATTTAAAAGCAAAATCTTAGTTAAGGAGAATGCTGTGATTTAGAGCCTGGAGGTACTTGAAGGAGATTACTGGAGAGGGGAGAGGGGTAGCAGGCATTCATCAAAAGCTAATGAATGTGTAACTGTATTAAGACCAATCTTTTTTGCTTAGTCTGAATGCACCTCTCATTGGGTGGTGAGGAAAACTAGCAATTTCCGCACCTATCAATGAATGCTGCTTTATACAGGGGAAGACTGTCCAATGATGGATAAGCAAAACTTTTTTTGTCATCCCCCTTGTCTTAGATGAATTTTGTAAAATGGACATTGACACACCTGTAGGGGAGTCAGTTCTGTGCTCTTGAACACATTGACTGCAATTGTCTCACTTAGAGGGGTATGCAGCTTTACAGCATCAGGCTTGGCTTGTGGCAGTCGGTCAACTACATTGTACTTGCACATTTCTTCCTATTTTTAGTCAAGAATCTTCTCTAGAACTGTGTGTGAAGAGAGGGTATCTGTCATTTTTACTTCATGAGGAAGCATCTCATTGTGATACACAGAATTTTTTTCTTACAATTGGTTATTTCAAAGAGGAAGACAGGCAGCTATGCAATTCTGAATTTGAAGAACTCAATGCCTTAGACTGCAGTAAAAATCAAATCTGTTGCACTTTGCTCTGTATTAGGTAGTTTGAACTGATTTGTGGTTCCTGACCTACAGCTTGCTTGTTCCTACATCACAGTTCACATTGCAAGCAGCAATTACGTAAGGTTTCACAAAAAGACAAGCTCTCTGTTACTACCAATCTTGACCTTTGACTGGTGCAGAGCTGTAGTAAGTAGATAATTCAATTTCTTTGGACTCTCCGCTTTTGGGTTTTTTTATAGTAAGGCTAAAAAGGAATTAAAAAGTTATCCTTGGTACTTCTGCAAAGCTTGAGGAGAAGATTAGAGTGGAAAAAATTAACTGTCTTGTGATCAGGATATTTTTCTACACTTACATGCTGTACAGAATTAAATATTATGTGTTTGTAATATTTTAATAGTTTTAGTTTCTGAAATACCATGAGGTACGCTTTGAATGCCAGTGGAAAGTCTTAGCAAACATTCAGTTTAACTTATAAAGTGAAGCTACTGACATTGAATAATACAGACTTCGTAGTGTGTCTTGTTAAGCAAGCCTTATTATTGCTACCCTAATTATGGAATGTTCAACTTTTACATTTTGTGAAAAGTACTATGTGTGAACAAATAATAAAGTTATGGTTCTGACACATATGTTGAAAAGGAATATATTTAGCATATGATAGATGTTTGGTGTTTCAGAATGAAAGGCTGACCAGCCGTCAATCATTATTCTTGTTTTCTGGGAATAAATTGCATGGTTCAGGCCTGTTGTCTCTAAACCTGCCTCTACACATAAGCATGCTGCAGCTGTTTGACAGTTTCATACATCTGTGTGGGGAAATCATGGCCATGGTTTGGCATGGCAATTTAAAAAAGAAATCTGTAACTAATTGCAAAGGTGGGTTTTTAGTATTTGTCAGTACCATTAGGAATAACAGGAAAAAAAATAAATCTTTAAGTGATTTGGGACATTAGCATGCGAAAGAGCAAGTCCATACACATCATGTGTGACTAGAATAATTATCCTGTTTAAAACAACAACAAAAAAATGCTCTTTCTGACAATGCCAATGGAGTTTTTGGAGGTCAGATGCTTACTTTTACGTTTAGAACTGTAATTATCAGAATACTTTGTCAACATCCATCATTAAGGGTACTATTTGTTAAAATAGTTAAATATAGTTAAATAGGTAATTTTCTGTTAAAATTACTTCTACTTACAGAAACTTGCTGACTGAGGCAGTGTGAAGAGGCAGTTCAGCTTGTGGGATATCATGGATTATGCTTTCTTAACTTTTACATGTAAAAGCGTCAACTAGTCTGTTGGAGACTGCCAAACTGATGGTTACATTCACTTGTAATTGCCATTAACTTCTTTGACTGTGCATTAAAAGTCATTGTATGAGCAGGCTGCTCAGCTAAGATTAAGATATCACCTATACAGCACGTTCCTGAATCTACTGTATTCAGGTTATAAAATGTAATAGAAAATAATTTAAGGCATTCAGAATGCAGTATTTAAGATGTTATCCTGGAAACAGTTAACTTCAGCATCTAGCATCTTCTACAGTGGCACTTCCTCTAAACACACTTTCTCATAAGTGTGCATGTCTGCATTGTTTGATTTCTCAAACTGATTCATCAAACTTGGGAGGCTTTCTTCATACTTAATTTTTGACCACTGTAGTAATTGGCCTTTTATTCTTTAAGAAAAAAATTGTATTCATATAAAGGGTACTACCGAGCTTACATGTTCAACATATCACAACTGCAGTTTTAATACACAGTGAAGAATGTACCATGCTAAGCTGTATGAGGACTTCTGTGTGTCTGTGTGGTGAAGAAAAACCCTCTATCTTAGAACCCAAGCCTGTATACTTGGGGCTTGATACTTCTTTGCCATCCTAGAGGTTCATCGTAAAACATAAGATGTACTGAAAAGAATTTTGGTTGCTTATAAGCTAGTATTTTTTTTCAGTAGTGAATTATTCAGAAAATAGGCTTTTCTATTCCAATTGTAAAACATTTATTGTGTTTGTAACCACTTACTTTGATTTCAGGGGAAGTTGCACAGCTGGATTTTTTTAGTAGTATTATTTTTTATTAAAGAATTTCTGAACCATGACCTCTTTTTCCTTTCACCCACAAAACAGAAGTCTCGAGTTACAACCCTGGTAGTCTTGAAGCAGTGACCCTCTGAAAAGATTAAGAGTTTAAACTAATTGTATATAAAGCTAATAGTATAAAAAAGAAAAAGTCATCACAGGAAAAAAGCCCAAACCCCTCCTCTTAGCAAGTTACTGATTTAATTACTTAATTAAATGTTAAAGGCTGCCTAGTAGAAAATACACTTCAGGAAATTCAAAAGACAATGTTGAAGGTAACAGATGTTATTTCTTGAATTACCCCTCACTGAAGATTGACACCTTTTTAAGCCTGTTCATGGGGGTTTTGTAATCCAGAGACTCAGGAGTATAATCTTTGAAATCTTACCTGCATACATCTCTTCTTTTAAGTAAAGAATGTTCACTTCACATTGGCAGAAGTGAAAAATACAGTGTAGGTACAATTAGCTAGGTTATGTATGGGAATGTGAATTTTACAAGAGATTAATGTTTCCTTAAGTTTTATATAAGATTTGACAAACAAGAAGTATTTGAAGTAATTTATTGCAAAAGTCTTTTCACTTAACAAAGGAATGCTCTTATTTTCAAGAGCAGAATGATTTTATTTTGAAGGACAGAAAATTTAGATGCCCGAGGGCCTCAAGAATTATTGGAAAGCAATATTAGTCTTTCAGAAAATGATACTGATATGTATCTGATGCAATGCATTTTTTAGATAGGTTTATTTCATACATACCATTGCTTTTTATTGGCTACACACTGAATATATTCAGTATATATTGGATATATTTCCGCATGTGCTCAATACAAGGTTGCAGCTTTGAGCACATTTTAACACTATTAAGACACGCACAGTGTAATGTGAAAAGTGGCTGAAGCCTTTGACTCTGATTAAATCACTTTGATATCAAATCTTGATTATATGTAATTTTCTTCTTAGAGCAGTTAAACTGGTAAATAGTTAACTGGTTATTGAGCTAATTGGATATGGAATAGCTGACTTCTGGTATTAAAGAAGTATTTTGTTAAAGACGCTAGAAGCTGTAGGTTGGAGGGTTGTAATCAAAGCCACACTAGTAGAAACTAACTTGTATTGTATTTTCCTTTTATTTGTTTTCCTGTTAGTTTGCTGTGAGCAAGAAACCTTAATGATCAAGAGGCAAGAGAATCTAGATTATCTTGAAACTGGAGTAGCATCAAGTGTAGTGGAAAAAGTATATATCAGGGAATCTTGAGTTATTACCTGAACATCTGGGTATAAGCAAGTCTCTATTTTATAAATTAAAATGGAATGGTAATTGACTCATCTTAATCTCTACTATGGTAGAAACTGTCTTTCTGCAAAATTAACTCCTAAGCTTTTGTTAGGTGGGAAGCACAGAGTGTTGTGTTATAAGTAGTTGACTAGGCTACAGTTTACAGCTGTTTGTATGTAGCATTGTGAATAGAAGTTTTGAAAGGTTTGGGGGACAATTCATACTGAATTGTTTTGAGGTATTGACAACATTGTCTGCAAACATCTATCTACATTTTACTTTGTCTAGCAAAGTAGTGAAAGTAGTGAGTGGTTTAAACAATGGAAATCTTGTGGTTTAAACCTGACTGGTAGCCAAACACCATGCAGCTACTTGCTCACCTTTGCTGCCTGGGCAATGGGGAGGAATTGGAGGGGTAAAGGGAGGCTTGTATGTTGAGGCAAAACCAGTTCAATAATTGAATTAAAATAAAACAGTAAGAGAAAGTACAGCTGAGGGGGTTCATACTGTGATAGCTCACCACCCACTGACTGATAGACAGCTTCTTCTCAGCTAGCAATCCAAAGAACCAAGATCCCCAAACAACAGTCTCAGAAGCAAGAGAGAATCCCCTCCTTGCTGGCTGCCCCTCCTTTATATACTGAGCATGAAGTTACACGGTATGGAATGTTTAATTTGTTAATCTGGGTCCGGTGCTCTGGCTGTGCTTCCTCCCAGCTTCTTGTACACATGTGCACACACAGGATATGGTGAGATGGAGACTCCTTGATCTCTTAGCAACAATTGAAAACATCAGTATAATATTAGCATTCTTCTCATACCCAATCCTATACTGAATCCAAAACCTAGCACTACTTTAGCTACTAAAAAGAAAAATTAACTCTATCCCACCTGAAACCAGGACATTGCTGTAACCTCAAATTTTTTCTGCACTTACTCAGCAGAAAAAGATGAGAGACAAGATACTAAACTAGGTGAGACTTTGTTTTAGCAGAGTATGGACATTCTTATGTACGGTCATATGATTTCACAGATTCATCGAGGTTTGAAAAGAGCTTGAAGATCATCTAGTCCCACCATTAATCTAACATTGACCATTCTCAACTACACCACATCCCTCAGCGCTATGTCAACCCGACTCTTAAACACCTGCAGGGATGGGGACTCCACCACCTCCCTAGGCAGCCCATTCCAACTCCTAACAACCCCTTCTGAAAAGAAATGCTTCCTAATATCCAGTCTAAACCTTCCCTGGTGCAACTTGAGGCCATTCCCTCTTGTCCTATCACTTGTTACTTGGTTCAAGAGACTCATCCCCAGCTCTCTGCAGCCTCCTTTCAGGGAGCTGTAGAGGGTGATGAGGTCTTGCCTCAGCCTCCTCTTCTCCAGACTAAACACCCCCAGTTCCCTCAGCTGCTCCTAATATGACCTGTGCTCCAGACCCTGCACCAGCTCCGTTGCCCTTCTCTGGACACGCTTGAGTCATTCAATGTCCTTTTTGTAGTGAGGGGCCCAAAACTGAACACAGGAATCGAGGGGCGACCTCACCAGTGCCGAGTCCAGGGGTCAGATCCCTTCTCTGTCCCTGCTGGCCACGCTATTGCTGACACAAGCCAGGATGCCATTGGCCTTCTTGGCCCCCTGGGCACACTGCTGGCTCCTGTTCAGCC
>NW_020799097.1:75464004-75509073 GCF_003259725.1 Athene cunicularia
CCCCAGGTCCCTCTCTGACTGGCAGCTCTCCAGCCACTCCTCCCCAAGCCTGTAGCGCTGCTGGGGGTTGTTGTGGCCCAAGGGCAGCCCCCGGCATTTGGCCTTATGGAAACTCCTCCAGTTGGCCTCAGCCCATGGCTCCAGCCTGTCCAGGTCTCTCTGCAGAGCCTCCCTACCCTCGAGCAGATCAACACTCCCACCCAACTGGGTGTCATCAGCAAACTGACTGAGGGTGCCCTCGATCCCCTCGTCTAGATCAATAAAGATGTTAAACAGGAGCGGCCCCAACACCGAGCCCTGGGGGACACCACTCGTGACCGGCCGCCAACGGGATTTAACTCCATTCACCACAACTCTTTGGGCCTGGCATCCAGCCAGTTTTTTAGCCAGCAAAGCGTGTGCCCATCCAAGTCTCAAGCAACCAATTTCTCTGGGAGAATGTTGTGGGAAACAGTGTCAAAGGCCTTACTAAACTCAAGGTAGACAACATCCACAGCCTTTCCCTCATCCAATAAGCAGGTTGTCCTGTCATAGAAGGAGATCAGGTTTGTCAAGCAGGACCTGCCTTTCATAAACCCATGCTGACTGGGCCTGATCCTCTGGTTGTCCTGCGTGTGTTGTGTGAAGATACTCAGGATGAGCTGCTCCATCAGCTTCCCGGGCACTGAAGTCAAGCTGACAGGCCTGTAATTTCCTGGATCATCCTTCCAACCCTTCTTATATGTGGGCATCACATCTGAGTTGCAGCCAGAGCTCCCTGTTTAGCCAGGCTGGTCGTGTTTGACATTGGCTTCTTTTACAGCACCTGGGGACAGCCGGATCCTGTGCTGTTAAAACTTCCTTCTTAAAGAGTGCTTCACCTTCCTGAACCCCTATACCCTTCAGGATGGTCTCCCAAGGGATTCTGTCAAGTAGATACCTAAACAAGTCAGTCAGCCCTTTGAATGTTCAGGATGCCAGTTCTGCTACCCC
The DNA here is from genome assembly GCF_003259725.1 of Athene cunicularia. Lineage (NCBI taxonomy): Eukaryota > Metazoa > Chordata > Aves > Strigiformes > Strigidae > Athene > Athene cunicularia. The sequence continues at coordinate 75,464,977 of NW_020799097.1, forward strand.
CTTAAAACTTCAGTCTTGCAGGAGTAATAGTCTTGTGCATTATCTAAAAATACTAAAGTGAGGGAGTTGATTCTTGTGAGATTCAACAAATGATAGATTCAGTGATATTTCCATATCTTCATCATGCTCTGTGAAGGGCAGCTAGTGGTTTTGCAGACTTAACTACACTTCTAATTTATTAGCACCAATAAACTCTTTTGAGTTTCTAGATTTTTCTAGGTTATTACCTTAAGCTATTGGGCTGCCCTTCAGTGAATGATTCCATGTTTGGTATATGGCTGGCTTTTTTTGAACTTTATTTAAAGAATTAGTGTTGTGCTATTGTAAACTTGCTTACCAGAAATAATTTGTGTTCAATGTTCCATTTTGAGTGTGTTTGCTGAGTATTGTTAAACTGTGCTTGGATTTCTATATGGGAAAGACCACACTTAGTTTGAGGCTAACAGGAATTTCCCTGTCCTGTGTGGAAAATTGAGTCTACTTAAATGTGGGAATGCAGGCAGCACCTGTTGATTCAAGGAAGAAAGCAGCATGCCTGTGTATTTCCCAAGTATCAGTTCTTGGCAGCTCCTGGTTCTCCATATTTTTGAGGCGGCTGCCAACAGGCAGAAAACAAGTTCACCATCCTGGATTATGGCTCTTTAGGGTCAGATTTAGCAATTTCATTGAGACTGATAGGAAGGCTCTTTTGCATGGAGCAAAACAGTAAGCACAAAATAGGATACCACTATCACTGAAACTAAATACTTACAGTACTAATTGAGCATTTAGAAGATAGAGCTACTTGATTTCATTGTTTTCCAGATAGAGACAAATAATCTGTAGTGTTTCATTGCGGCAAGATACTGGATTCCTTTTCAGCTTGGAAAAGTCCACTGTATGATAGCAATCACAAATTTTAATTTCTGAAATGTCTTGAGTGGTTTGCCATTTCAACTTGTTTTTACATGGTTACAGTTATCCCCTTTTCTTAGATCTGCTGACTCTGTGTTAGCCTTTGTTTTACCTAGACTTGGATTAAAACAGATGTTATTGATCACAGGTTACCTTTATGCAAGGTATGGCCTGCAGTACAGTACTTAAGGATATGCATAAGTTCAAGTAGCTGTGTAGATGTTAATGGGTTTGCACTGGGACAGTATCCTTAATTTACAGTTTATCCAGCTATAGTTGCAAGATTTGATCGTTGGTCTTTACACTTTTCACATATAGAGAAGGATTTATTGACAGACTGTTGCACATTTATTAGCCTTTTCTGAGAATAATTAGCAGCTTCTGTCTGCTAATTATTTACATTGTTCACATCTTTTGGGGCACTAAATGGGGAATGTTTTGATTAATGTAGGATTCACTGACGTACATGTGCACTGTGAATATATCTTAAAAAAAATATTTAAAACTCATAACAGCTCAGTTTAAAGTATGTGTTGAGTATCTGCATGAAAGGATGAAAACTTATTCAAATGTTGGTTAAGGCCAGGTACACAAATTTCTTTCTGGTAAAGAAAACTTGTAACTCTTACAATAGTAGAACACTCAATTTAGCAATGGCCAGTACTGAATTTGCTTGGAGGCTCTTTAACTTAATAGAATTTAACATTCTGTGTAAATTACCTGGTTTGATTGTTAAGTGCCACAAACTCGCTATGGAACACACACAACACACAGTATTGATGCTTGCTTGAATAATTTGTTGATGTAATTCTTTAATGTAATTTGGATAATAAATCTATATCTAGTACTGTATTCCTACAAGATAATCAAAATCATGTCCTCTAACCTTAATAGCCTGAAATGAGGCTGGCTTTGGGTGTTGAAAATAAAACCTTCAGAACAGTGACTTCGTCCAGGCTATAGCTCACGTGTGCCTGACAGAATGGTAGCTGAAGTAACAGGAGGACGAGCTGCAAAAAGCAATGGGAAAATCAAATTCTTGTTTGGTTTCATTAGAAGATGTTATGGAATTATGTAAAAAACTTGATTGGAATGGGTGGAATCAGTACAGGGAGGAGGTGTCTGGTTGGTACATACAGCCAATTTTTTTCTTCAAAACCCAATTAGCCTGTTAATTGAATGCCTTGATATGGCATGTGGCCGATGACTGCATATAACCTAAATGTTTGGATATAATACTTACTATGTTAAGATAATAGATTTTTCTATTAGTGATTAGTAAGTCTGGTGCAGGTGCTTTTTCCCCAATATTTCCCTACTATTCTGACCATGTGTTGTGGAACAAGATTGATACGACTATTACCAGTGAGGATAACATTTCATACAGGCAAAATGATATGGGATGTTTTGGTGTAGAATTATATATTTATTTGCAGGTCTTTTTGAAATTACTTTCTTTGAGTGTTGGTATTGTGATGGGTTTTTTTGTTGGATTTTTTTTCTTGCCACTGTTGATAGCAATTTATCTTAAGAAAACTTCCAGTTCAGTAGCCAGCAAAATCAGACGCCAGAGTTCTGGATGAAAAGCTGAAAATGGGTACTTCTGTTCTCCTGTCCTCTCGTGGTACAGTCTGAATTTTGTACGTGTATTGTCTCTGCAGGTTGAAGCTATGGGAATAGTTTCTAAAAATCCTGTCCAAGGCATGGACAGGGTCTCCTAGGTCTCAGTTATTTTTCTATTCTGCCTTCCACACTTCTCCACATTAAAATGCTTGTTCCTTTTCTATCCATAGGATCTTAAAATCCTGACATTTGGGCCTAGATAAACTGTTGGTTTTTTCTTAGTAAGTGTCATTATGTACCTTATTTTATTGTTCCTTAGTGTTTCTGCTGTGGTGGTAATCGAAAGTATAAGGAAAGAAGTGCTGACAGCACCTGGTACATTCTGTAGGAAAGCTGCTGTTCATTTCAGCAATTGCATATTTGTCTTGAATAAGGAAGAAACAGGTTTTTGGAAGATGGGACCCCTAGCACATTAATAGCAACTCTGTCACTGCTTATGCACAGTTTGGAGTATTTTTATAAATGGTTATCTGGAATGTTTAGTCCTTCAGCCATATAGAATTGATTAATGCTTCCTTGGCAATCAGATGTTGCTAAAGGATTGGAATGCCAAACCACATTTAACTGACTGTCTGAATCCCCCTGAAGTACCTGACTGATTTAATTGATCCGCTTGACGGAATTATTTGGGAGCTATTTAAGATGCAGTACTATTGATTTCAAATGTCCGACATATTTACAACCATATATATTCAAGGGAGTTTAACTGTTAAGTTGCTGGGGTTCCTGGGGGATATTTTTTAACTAGCTTGCTGAACTGACAAAACATACTGTAATACATAATCTGAAGTAATAAAGCTAGTAGTTGACAAAGAAATGTAAGATTTAGAATGAATTTTTACAGAGAAAAGTATAGGTTGTTTCTGTTCATAATGTTGTATTCACTCTCCATCTACTGAGTAAATGAGCTTCAAATGACCAAACAGTCTTTGAGGTGGCTTGGAAACAATCATTTCTGTTTCAAGTTGGCAATGCTGGAGTTGAATGTTCACTTAACAGAAAGACCTAGAATTTAAATCTGTTAACTCACGCTGACTCATAAGAGCATTAATCAGAAAAGGTCTTAAGGTAAGCTGTGTTACCAGCCAAAATAAGTGATAAATTTTATAGTTATTAATGCAATTTGAAATACTGAAGCTGATCTGGAAATGAGTCAATATGTGATGAGGAGACAAGGGTATTGTAAATGCCCAAATTGTTTTTTGCAGCCTGACTAGTGGAAGTTTTCAGTATCTAGCCTTTTACACAGTACTTCAATTTAGCTTGAAATGTACCTTTTGGGAAGAGTTTAATTTGGTAGTAAAATTAAACTTCCCTTAACTCCCCCCCCTCCCATTTCTCCATTTCTAAGAAAAATCAGATAATCTGAATTTACCATGTCTTCTATATACACCTGAAGAAACAAATGTTTTGAAGAGAAAAACACATTTCATATTGATTATGTGTTTCTGTTCTCTTAAGGAAGTCTGATTTTATTTGGTTACTGCAGGTTTCAAACCTATTATTTGCAGTCTAATTGAATGCGTGTTTCATGACTTACGGTAGAAGAATCTATCATGTAGTATAATGTGTCGTGGTTTAAAATTAATCATATTTGGCCTATTATTTTTGTTCCTATTACACATACTTTCATCTGGCAATTTTTGCAAGTTGGAGTATTAAGTTGTGGTGGTTCGACCTTGGCTAAATGCCAGGTACCCACCAAGTCGCTCTATCACTATGTTATCACTAGTGTTAATATAAGCAAAGGTCTGCATGTGGAAGTACCAAAAAAAAAAAAAAATTTCCCAGATTTATTCTCTGCTTCCCATGGACAGGCTATGTCGGGCCTTCTCAGGAAGCAGGGCTCCAATACGTGTAGTGGTTGCCTCGGAGGACCAAGGGTGACCCCACCCCCTTCCTCCTTTCTCCCAGCTTTATACTGAGCAGCCGTCATATAGTCTGGAATATCCCTTTGGTCAGTTCGGGTCAGCTGTCCTGGTTGTGTCCCCTCCCAAGATCTTGCCCACCCCGTTCTGCTGCAGGGGGGGGAAACGTCATTAAGAGCCTTGGTGCTGTGTAAGCACTGCTCAGCAGTAGCCACAACACCTGGGTGCTATCAACACCCTGCCAGCTCCCAACATAAAACACAGCACCGTGAGGGCTGCTGTAGGGGAAAAACAATTCCAGTTCAGCCAGACCCAGTACATAAGTGTAGTAAATTTGGCTAGTTAATGCTGTACCACCAATCTTGTCAGATGCAGAAAACGGCAAGAATCTGACATTTTGAATATGCTTTTTGATCCTGACCTTTTACAGTAGTAGATACAGTATTTTTCCAGTGTCTTCCTTGGAGAACAACCTAATAGATGGGTGTTTGCAGGGGCAACACTGGGAGGGTATATTTGTGTTCCCCTGTCAGCAGTATCATTCTTTACATCACGCTGTAGTGGGTAGGAGTTCAAATACACAGGTTACATTTGCTGCTCAAACAGTTGTTTATAGTGACCTTTAGAGAAGAAGCAACAGAAGGGGTATAAATGTTGCATAGTCACAACAGCAAGCTGACAATCAATGAGATTTTGCCTTACTGTCTGGTTAAATAAAGCTCTTTCATTGTAAGAGGAGAGAAAGATAAAATCAGGTTGAATGTTTAAAGAAAAAAAAAGCAGCAAATTTGAAGACCCTCAAAATGTCAAATAATTTGTCACACACATTCATCTGTTAGCTCATAAATGTCAGTTCCTGTAAAAAAGCCTTCTTAGCTTTTGCTTGGATCTGTTTCCAGAATGTTTCGGGGCCTACAGCTGGGTTTCAGAGTTAAACTGGGTGGGTTTTTTTCAGGTTTTTAAACAGACCTCTGATTCAGGCATCTCTTGTAATTTTTGTTGCTCCCCTGACCTTGAAAATGGATCTGTGCTCCTGTGAGAGACATCTTGCAGGGTGGTTGGCAATCATGGAATCAGCTGGGAAAGTATTTTATTTACTTCAGTTACCTGTCTTGAAAGCTAAGCCTTAGGAAAGAACGGTTTCAGTTTCCTTTGTTAGTGTAAATTTCCTCACAGCTGAGTCACTGAAAACACAGGCTTGCTTTTAGGGATCTTTTTTCCTCTCTTGTTAGCTTGGAGGTAATTTTGTAATCATTTGGAGAAACAACCGACCAGCCCCTGCTCCTGTTCTATTTTGTTCTTGCTTCTTTAGAGTTTTGCAAGAGCAAGCTTTCAAACTGTCAAAGGCAGATCATAGTTGTGGGTAACAAAGTATTTAATAAGAAAATACTTTATAGACTATTCCATCTGATACTGCACTATTTCTGCTTTTCTGGGCTTTTCAGAGCTGCTGCTAGTTATACTTTCCCAACGTTTTAACCTGTGATCAGTGGATCTCTGCTTCTAGAGGTTCTGTGAAAAGTGTCACAAAGAACCAAGCTTGTGGTGTAGGTGCATGATACTGTAAAGTCTGCACTTCTAGTATCTTGCTGCCTCTCCCGCCTCCCAAAGGGTAAAAATGGCTATTCTTGCCAAAATTACACTAACCACATGGTTTCATAGTGACTTTCTTTATATAAATGTATTTTCAATATACAATTAAAAAATGTTATTCAATAATTCTGCATTTTTAGCTGTGAAATAGACTACCAACGCAGTATCATTAAATATACAAAGTAATTAATTTTTGTTAATTCGAAGATGCAGTGAGCTTAGGTAACATAGGTAACAGCTTAGGTAACAGTAAGTTGAAGTAAAATGTGGTATATAGTTCCAACTTACTTAACCACTATCATGTATATATTAAAATTAATTGTAAGATCGCTTTCATTCCTAGATGAGCCATGTTCTGGATAATGTGCACTCCCATATTTGCTTCTAAAACCCTTATAAATGCAATCTGTTGGAATGTTTTTAAGACAATAGCTGTTTAATGAATAGCTTATGTGTACAGGAGAAAAGAATGAGCTTGATTACTTACAATCTGACATTCAAAAAAGCATTTTTTTTAGATCTCTTGTATTTGCATATCTAATTGCTATGTAATCAAAACTAAGTGAACTGTAGCTACTTGAAACCAAAAAATGAAAGGCAATCATCTTACAGGGGGGAAATATCCCACTCGTATGCAAGCCTGTCTGAATATTAGAATTATATTCTTCTTGTGTTTAATTATAGGCGTCTGACTGAGCAGTAAATTTATGCCTGTGTATTAAAAAAGTGAATGTGACCCTGAAACATCACTTTCCTTTGTTGAAGCAAAGCATTGGCATTGAGAGAACTTAACAGTGTTGTGTATTTTGATGATAAGGGATTGTGCCAGAATAGCTGTTAATTACCTGCTTTGTTTGATATGGAAAGTAGTAGTTCCACACTTTTCTTCCCACCAGTGACAGTACTCAATTAAAACTTGTATTAAACAGTGATAATGCCCTCGTTTATCTGGTGGAGAAGACGTGAGGTGAAGAAAATTAACAGGAATTTTTCAGCTGTTTGGAGACGGTTTTGATTTTTTTCATGAACCTAGTGACAGCAAAGAAAAATGAGTTTTGTCTTTTTGGTGTGGTGGTGTGTTTTGGGGTTGTTTGTTTTTTAAAAATTATTTGACTCTTACATCTTGCACTTCTTTAATTAGAGGCTACAGTGGAAGTAAAAAAATATAATTTGGAAGACACTTGCCCTATTCTCTTCTGTGGCATTCCTCCATGTGAAGTGTCTGTTGCTATGGGTCCTTCCGTCACTGTTTCTTGAAATTTGATTGCAGTGCTTACATGTCAGAAAAAAAGGGGGGGGGCTGAAATTAAATTTATTGCCTGAGCTTTTCTATTCCAAGTATTTGAAGCATGTTTTCTAATGTGGCTGGTTTTCTCAACTTCTGTTAGTATTTCTTATTTTATGACGAAATGTCCTCAGATCTGAATTTGCAAGATTTTGTAATTAGCTTAATATTTTCCTCTTAGATTTCTTAAGTATGTGAGAAAACTATGAATGCAGTAATTTGGATGGGAACCTTTCATTTTGAGATAGGATTCTCTATGCAGCTGATATTTTTTGCATATCTAAACAGAAATAACGATGAGTAAGGCAAGGAAGTTAATGTAGAAGACTTGGTATTCTGTGGGGTCTTTTATTTCCTTCAGGTAACAATGCTGAAGAATATTCTAAAAATGAAAATTTCTTATTGTCTGCTGATGTATTTTGTACAGAGTATAGAGTTGTGACAGTAACACTTTAATGCTTTTTATGTCATTCATCCAAAGAAATTAAGGAATGCCTGGCTTGGTTTAGTTATAAAGTTTGGAAGGTCTGTGTTCAACAAGCATGAACAGCTTTATTCTGGAGTGGAAGCAGAATGTTTGATGGTAGACTAATTTGGCCAAAAATGTGAAACAGTAAGTGAAAAGGAGTAATTACTGTAACGGCTTTAAAGCGTGTAAGCGAAATTCTTCAGTGGTTATGGCAATACGGCGTAATTCAACTGGAACTTCAGAGCTTCAACTCTTAGGTGAATAGAGGTCACATGCAGAAAGTAAGATTAGTTGCCTGCAATAATTAGGCACAATTAATGATGTTTTTTCAGAAGACATATTGCACATACTGTATGGTTAGCAGTCATGACTAGTCTTAGATACAACCTTAGAATTAAACAACAACAAAAAATTGCAGGTAAAAGAATACCGTAAAAAGCTTTATAGGGTGTGGAAAACTTGAAATATTTTCTTGTTTTGTTGAAAACATAAACAATGTTATTGTTGAAGAGCAGAAAGCCAGCTTTTATTTGGAAGTGGAACTTTATAATTTCACAGGACCCAAGCAAACCTCAGTGAAAAGTCAGGTTTAAAAAGAAAAGTTTTAATTGTGTGAATTTATCATGGTTTACAGAAAGAGAACTATAGAAAATCTTGCTTAGATGAGATTTCATAAATGTCATGTTTTTGAAGTAGTCTGCTTTTCTTTTGAAGTAAATGTTTTCCTGGGTGTGTTAAGTGATAAATTTCATAAAACGATTTAATTACATGTAATTAGCAATAAATTTTCACATGAGTATTGATTACATTTTCTTTAGATAAATCTTAAAGTTAATAAATGTAAACTTGTACGTACTCATCACACAATTCCCCTTTCAGACAAAATAAACAGTGATAAGCATTAAATAAGGATTTGATAAGGTGTTTTATGGTCTGGTATTCTGAAGTAGAATGGTCTGCCCTTTTCTTTAACCTGGTTTTCCAGTTTTCTTTCTTCTGCACTGTAAAAAAAAAAGTGGAATGTGACTTTGAGATGCATTTAGATTAGTAGAATTATTCCGTGGCATAGCAGTGCTGCAAGACCACATTACTATAACTGTTAGCTCACCCATGTAGGATTAGATTAGCTTCCTATGATCAGACATGCTTATTGAATAGTCATTTCACTTTATTAGGTGAGAGTTGCAACCCACGCTGTCCGGTCAGAGATAGTTTTTTCTAATACCAAAGACAGTTTGTTGAGGCTTCCTTAAACTTTCATGTATTTAGTATAAAATCCCAACTTCATATAAAAATGAGGACTGTGTTCTTCCAGAATGAATAGACTGAAATGGACATATTGTATTTTTGTTCTCTGTAAAGCAGAGATAATGAGCCTATCAGAGTCTTCTGTTTACATTAAGTTGTTCTGATTACATTCCATTGACTTTGGTCACTTCAAAGTAATTTACTAATGTTTTTTGAGCATTTGCTTCATTATTCATTTCAGTTATATTTTTGAGGAACTATTTAGTGTGTTTTAGAGAAATCTTCTTCCGTACACAAAATTTAAGAATAATGCTGTGATTTTCAATTTTGAATAGGTATTTATCTGCTGTATTATCACATAATCTCTACATGCAGATCTTTTTGCAGAGATGAATATTTCTTTGTTGAAATTATTTGCAGCATTAAAAAATGGAAAAGTAAAGGAACTTTTTCTTCTTAAACAACTGCTTTACCTAGACCCATTTTACATGAGCAGGCTTTCCCTTTATGTTCTTTACTATTCTCCTATAACTTGCAGTCACTTTTGGGGGGAATTTCAGTATATCTGATTGTGCCTTAGATTGAGATTCCTAAATCTAAGACATAATGGAAATTCTCTTTTCTAGCCATAACTTTTTCAATTTGAAAAATGACATCTGGAAATGACAAGTTGGGCAATTTTCTGCACTCACCCCATCAACAATTTCTCCTCATGTTTAATTTTTAAGTTACACTTATTCAAATAGCAAAATCTCAGTATCTCAGTAACCTTTAAAAAACCCTTCAAATTTCTTCTACCAAGAAGCTTTAGGATGTGAAAAACCTAGAAGCTGAGAGTTGACTTTCACCTCTCCATAAAGTCCTCCAGAAGAATACTGTTTGTTAAGCATTCTGGTGACAGTGTTTATGTACCTTGTGAGGAAAACTCAGACTCCTTATCTCCCCCTGTAATCTCAGTTGATGGTACTTGTCATTTGAAATACATATATACACACCTACTAAACATGCTTTTTTCTCTCTGATGAAAACAGTACTGCTGAAACCATGTCATAAAACTTAGTTTTATTGCAGGTGTACAAAAAAAATTTATAATTTCCAGCAGATCTTGACTATGTAGGATCAGCAACTAAAACACTGAAAATGTGAACATTTATGGTTGGTACATATAGACGTCTCACATTTGTACTTCTACCTTTTAGCTGCATAACAATGTACGTGCATGCATAAGATTTTTTTTAAAATCAGATTTTGAGTGATTCAGAATTCTCTTCAAGAAAATGTGAAGAATCCATCTAGAATAAACTTTAATTGCATGTATTAGCAGAGTCAAGTTATGATGACCTTGGATATGCTCTAAACCAATTTGTAATGATTACTGTCAGAGCAGTTCTTTTTCTGTTGAAAAGTAATGGCCTATGATATATTGGAGGCCGGATTAGATCATCTTTGCGATTCCTTCTGGTCAAAATCTCTGAACTTGGAAATAAATGACTTGGAGTTAAGCCTAGGTATAAAAAGAGGGATAACAGTAAGATGTACTGAATAAGATTTCAATATAGTATAATGGAACATATAATTTATCAAAGTTTTGGACAAATCACAAAAACTTTCATTCTCCCTATATATATAGTGTGTGTATACAATTCTACAGTCAGGCTGAATTTAAGGATTTGTTTTCTTCATATCAGACTGTGCATCATGGATTTCATACATATACTCTTAGATGGTAAAATGAAAATAGCTCATTGATGAGGATCAAACTAAAATTTTGGAGCTCCAGTATGGTTTGGCTGCATGTAGTCTCAGAGAATTCACATTTTAATTGTATAGATTTTTTTGTTGGTTGTATCAAGTTCTATTGCTTTGGTTATACTGTGAATAGGGCACTTCTATAGTAAGCAATGCCTCATTAATCCTGAATTCAAGAAGAGTATTCAGCAACAAATATTAGTGTACTGGACTGTTGTTGTGTGTCTTTGTTACTGACTTCAGCTTAGAAAAACTTCATTTAAACAGGCTTAGAGTTTTTGGATATTTTTTTGTTTGTGTTAAGAAAAGTAGTAAAGTATGTTCAGTTGTGTGACAAATTTGAGACTGTCCTCAAGAATTTTTAAAGGGAAAAAAAAAAGTAAGTGAGGCATGACCTTGCTAATGGGGAACAGGAAATGAAAGTCTGCTGCAAGTTTCAAGATGTATAAGATCAGGCCTGAGAAATCAGGAGGAAACTGAGAAAAAGGTGCTAACTTTCAACAAAATAGTGACAACAGTAGCAGAAGGCACTGCTTTTCTCCCTAAATGTATTCATAAATAAATGCTGATTTATTTTGTGTTATTTACAAATACAGTTTTTATGATGATAAACAATTTCTTGCCTTCTGCAACTCAGAAGGGTAATTTTCATATGTATTGAACTAGCTGTTTTACCACTTCCTTGCATTCCAGTCTGTTCACTCTGTCTTCGTACCAGTAGTTACCATGGTTATAGTGTTATTACTTGGAGGTGGAGGTGAATATTAGGACATATACAGAACTTGCAGAATGCATGGATTTCAGTATCCTGGGATGACTTAGCTAAAAGGACTGTGTATGGTTGTCTACATACCACTAAAAAATAATGCTTATCCTCTTATGGAAGGGAAACATTTCAAATACACAAATTAAAAGCTTGGTATGTAGCTGTGTGCTGGTTGTTTTCTGTGCCTGGAGTTTCAAATTTTATGTACTTAGAGTTAATTGAGCAGCTTTTTGGACTCCCAGTGAATATACAGTACAAACTTCATTTCTTAGTTTAGTTCTTTATTTTCTTAGTGCCTATACTTATGTATGTATCTTGGGGAAAAACTGTGTGCCTGGGTTTTTTAATCTTCATGTGTGGCATTTTTACGTACTATTTGATTATCAGATTTAAGAGTTTATATGTTGGCATCATCAGAGAAAAGAATTGGTGTAAACCTTCTGCCTGTGGTGGGGCAGTGTTTTAAAACTCTAATAGGGAAGTTATCCTGCCTGTTGTGTTATGTTAGAGAAAGCTGTTAAAACAGTTTATATATACTTAAGTACCCAAATAAAAACGTTACACAACTTGCTTTCAGACACCTCATGTCTCAAAGGTGATACCTTTTTTTAAATGCTTTGTTCATCCATTGCTTTATTCTGTGTGTTTTATCCTGTTGATGTTTTAACTTCTTCATGTGGAAGATGAGCTATGCCTACTTCTTACTTTGCATACACTGCAACTGCAATAGATCCCTTTCTTGCCTTGTGGAACTTGAGTGCTGGTGTGTTAAATAGTTGTATGTTTTCTACTAAGTCAGTTTAGTCACTAAAATTTTATTGCAGGTGGTTTCAGACTTTTATTATCCCCAAGTGGGATACATCTTATTAACCTTGCCTGCAGCGTAAAGGTTGGGGATGGGACAGAGAGAATATGGAGGCTGTGCTGTGTACACTGGGCTGAGCATGACTTGCCGTGAAAACTGTTTTTACTCTTGTTACTGTAGTTTGTTAAATAGCTAAAATGTGCTTTACTAACAGAGGAAAATAAATCATATCAGCAACTTTTTCTGATATTTTTTTCTGACTTTTCTGAGCACCTTTTAGTGAAGGTACTTTTTCCTGTGAGACCGTAGGCTTTTGCAGCAAGAACTTAGAGTATATGGTCTGTTATTGTTTGTAAATTACAGCAGAAGATAAATTTCTTTCAGATTAGTGTATCACTGTGGATAATAGTATTGAAACTGGTAGTTGGTATACTTTGATTTAATTCTCAGTTCTTTTCAAAAGTCTTTTAGTCACTTCTGTTCCATAACACTTAAATGAGATTTAATGCTTTTTATGAAATATTTGCATAGGTAATAGGGGTATCAAGATAAATAGTTGAATGGGTAGGATATGTTGTATAGTAAAAATGCTATTTAAAACATTACCAAAAAATGGAAGATATTTTTGTGTCATGGCTATGTTTGGTAATCTTAAAGTGAATTAAACACAATATAAATACAATTTTCTTTAAGTGGGTGGTATAATGAGTATTGAAGTAACTACATATTTCCTTAAATCAGAATTTAATTCAAAGGGTGTTTACTTACATTTTTGTTGAATTATGCAGGATTGAAGAGGCTCACGCACTCTTAAGCAGAGTAATGCTTGAGCTCTGGAAGTTAATCATATTAGTAGTCCTCAAAGGACAAAATCTACTTGCTATCGCAAATTATTGAAGGTTTTTGTGTGAGTGCTATGGCACTGTTTAGATTGATCTAATGGTCATTTACTGTTGAAAGCCTTAGGACATTTGTTCCCACTGTTTCAGGTGCATCCTCAGGAGTCAGTTGACTTTGTGAGTTTCTTAAATTGAGTCCTGCACAATTATCTAAACAGCAGGGACAGCTCGGGGCATGTAGCAGTCAGGACCACTGTTTTCAGTGATAGGTGGTTGTTAAATGACCTTAACTTGCAGAGTTAAACTTCGCCACATTCCATGATATGAGTGTCTGCATTAAAGTGTTTTTACTTTAACTCCTAGTTTGGTATTTTGCCATTAATTTCACTCAGTAAAGTAAGAAGTTTTGATGGAAAGGATTCTTGTTCAACAGAAAAGAGAAAAAATATGTAATTTTGTGAATTATTTCTTCATAGCTTTGAAACAAGAATCCTGTGTATAATCCTGGAATTTTATGCTTTGTAGACCTTTAAGTTACTTTTCTGAGCTAAACTTGATTTTCTTGATTTTGACTTAGGTTCTAATATTTTCTTTTCAATACTTTAAAGATCAAATGTTGCCTTTTTTCTTCTTTTTTTTTTTTTTTTTTTTGTTCTCTTCTTACAGTTCATCTGTGGAAGGAAAAAACCCACACGAAACACCCCTCTACACCCCCCACCCCACCCACGCCCAAGGAAATCCAGACCCGAAAAACCCAAACAACAAAACAACTCACCTTTGAATTATGTCACTGGAACACTTAATTCAGTTCCAGTACTGTTTGATTTGCTGCCTGCTGCTTGTTGCAACTTGAAAAGTAACATTTTAATTGTTAATAGAGAGCTGAATTGAGGAATCAGGTCCTAGGGTAAAGATGCCCAGGTCTATTGCCTGCTCTTGTGCAGAACTCAACATTACCTAGGTTGCTTAAGCCAGTGCTGTCCCTGAAATACTTATTAAACTGTACTTTGTGTCGCCAGGTGTTCCTATCAGAGTATATAAACAACTCTTTTATTAGAGAAGGGTGTTAAGGCTGTCTAATGCAGGGTTAGCATTTCAGCAAGATCACATTCCATGTATGTAATGGTGGGGAACCTTCACCCAGTTCATTGGTTTGACTTTGCTTAAAACATTGACAACAACTGTGTACTGGTTGAGCATAGCTTATCTATGATACATAATTTGGAGACAACACACTTTACCACAGTAGTGTTTTAAGTATGTACGTTAAAGTATTTTGGATATATTTTTCTTACTTTTGGGCATCCTGCTTTTGTTTTTCTTGATGATTGCATGTTTTTCATAAGCAACAGTTTTTAACTTCCCTATTTACCAAAGAAATGGACTTTCCTGTTTCATATATAGTAATTATGTAGTTGAAGTATAGATGGAAGGAGTAGAGAAGGGACTTTAAACCATTTTTTGACTGGATTACATGGTACCATCTCATCTTGCTTAAAATTAATTAGCTGTTATGGTTGCTCCAACAGTAATCGGTATTAGTTAAAATAAACTAATAAAATAGGTTAGTTAAAGTAAAAATTGCCTCTGATATGAATTTGACTTTTTTTAATTAGCCTTCCGCTATCAGATGAAATGCAGTAGTATTTAGAAAAAACATTGCAAGAACTTTCATATTCTGATAACTGCATCAGTTATAGCATACATGCAAACTGACTTGCATGTCAGTAGTGGAAGGAAGTCATGTTTGTCTCCCTTTTATAGCTAGCCAGCTCATGTTTTTTTCACTCCCATTTGCAAAGAACTTCTAGAAATAATTTGTCTCCTTATTTTGCTATTTTGAAACACCCTGTAAATGACTTGAGCTTTTTTCCCTGATTTCTTCTCATCTTAAAATTTAAAATACAACGCCAATCAAATTTCAAACAGGTTTGTTGTTGTTGTGGGGTTTTTTTGGTATAGCATGTATGATTAATTCATAAAACTGTGTGCAAATCACTAGTAGTGATAGTGCAGAAATATTTAACTTTGGAAAGATTATTATTTGTCATTCAAATGAAGGAGAATTTGGAGGTGGAGGTGAGGGGAAGAAAACTGGTTTGTTGTTTCATCTGTGATTTAGCTTCTGTTGATTCTTGCATTGTTTTTCCTTACCTAGGCTGTCTTGTATTATGGCTTCTTGGGATTTCAGTCCCAAGTGTAAATAAGGAATAAATCGTGTCCATCACAGGATAAAATAAAAACCCTCATTTTAACTCTTCATGCCTCTCTTAAACATCTTAAAGAAGCAAAATAGGGCACAAGCCCAATTATTTTTTGCTTTTCAGGTCTCCTTTAAGAGCAGAGACAACCATGATCCAGCAGTTTTGGAGGTAGAGGCAAGTAAATGATTTACTTCTTGTAAACGTTCCAGTAAGTTTTTTGCGAATCACCTATAACTTGAGGAGACGCTGCTGGTGTTCAAATCAGCTCTTCAGCATTCTCACTAAAGGCAGTTCAACCACCTCTTATGTACCGGGTCTAAACTTGTAATTATTTCTACGCTGGGGACATTTCTGAGTGGTCATGTCAAGTTTCTCCTGAAGGTATCACTTGTGTTCTTAAATTAGTATTTTTGCTCTTTTCTGAAAGCTGTATTGGAGTTATAGGAAGGAAGTATCCATCTGTATTGCTGAGGTAAAAATCAATCAGCCTCTGAGTGCTGGAAATTTGACTCCTTCAGGTATCTCAGGCTGCAGTTCCAGGGCTGGTCTTAGGACAATTTAAGTCAACACTTACTGTTCAGTGCCACTTACCCAGCCCTAGCTAGGTATACTTCCTCCCATCCTCCTGACGGTTACTGGTGATTTAAATGACTATGACCACCTGCTTCAGTGCTAAACCAGCTGGAAACTTCCTCTTGCTTTTCAGAACCATCAACTGGATTAGAAGCACTTTAGTACTTCTATGTGGGACTAGCAGCACCAATTTTTGAATGGTTTAAATTGTTGGTTTAGGCAAAGCGCTGTAATGTTTTTTTGAATTAGTTGAGCTGGATGACTGGCTTCTTGATATGCTGTGGAGATGATGCTTCTTACATCTTCAGATGATAAATGCACGATCCCCAACTTGTTTTTTAGATGTAAAATATGGCACATACAGGCTTGACATATCTGTTCTCTTTTTCTGTGTTTAATTTTCTCATGTAAAGATGCAGACATTTGAAACAGAGTGGATTTTTTTGACTGTGAATGATACTAGATGGGTGCTAACTGACAACTGGGAAGCAAAGTTGTAAAACTGTACACTTGGGTTTCAGTTCTTGGAAATATCAGAAGTGTTTTTTGGGAAGGGCTGGAATTTTTCAGTGCTGTTGGTGTCTTTGAAAGTAGTGAAGTTCATTTGGGACACATTTGAATGAATTCTTAAGTCAATACAGTGCAAATGTAATAGCGAATACTTACAGGAGTTTTAATTTTGGTGGCAGCCTCAACTGTAACATGGAAAATATTAATGGTAGGTAGCATGCTGATGCTGTTAATTCTTTATTTTCTAAAGAACCTTCAAACCTATTCAGTTAGGAAACTAGTTGTTTGGGGGTTTTTTTTGACCTTCCCTCTCCTTATTATCAATAAAAAGAGGCAATTTGCATAATTTCCTAACAATACAGGATTACATGTATTTGTGACAGTATTGCTCAACTTGGTTTTTGGGAGGTGGGGGGAAATTCTATTCCATGTTAGAGGGTTACAATGAGGACAGGGAAGAAGTTAGATTTTGGTCAGCTATTGTGAGAATGTACGTTCAGTGGGATAAAAAATTCTGCTAGTTAATAAGATGTATTGACCCAAATTAATACCTGTGCCATTTTGAGAAAGGAGAGGAGGGGAAAAAGGAAGTGGCAAGGTCAGCACCTGTTGGTTGGCAGTAAATCTTTGTCATCTGTTGAAAATGTATTTTGAACAAAGGGATTATGCTTGTGCTTTCCTTAAGAGTAGGAAACATTTAGAATGAAGGAAGCCAGCCTCTTCTAGCTATCTCTCTAGGATGTGAGCAGAGCGTGTAATTATTCTTGTCCTCAATTCATGCACAATGCTGTCTTATTTTCTAAGATAGATGAAACTGTTGTGCATGCCTTTCTTACATTCTACATAATGACCTTTTCTTCCCAGCCTTACCATCTTTTCCTTTGTTATTCAGAACTATATTAATTTAAACTGTAAAACTTTGGTTTGATTTTTGTGGGGTCAGATAAGCATGCAATCTAAAACTGTGTATAATAGACATTTTAACAAAACAAGTTTGGAACTTGTCTTCTGAAAAGTAGAAGCAGTTAATTTTTCTAATAACTTTTTGCATGTTTTTGATAATGTACTGGAATCTATTAAAAATCACTCAGTTTAAATGTATTCAGACTTGGTTAACCCATCAAGGATTTACTTTGCTTCTGTGGCTTCATACTGTAATGACATTCTGTTTGGTTCTTTTAATCTGTCCAATATTTATTCACAGTATTTCTCTCTTCATTAATATTTTTGTTTAGTTGGGGGAAATGGCTAGACCCGTGCTTTGGGCACTACGTTGAAATACAGAAATTGAAAATTTGCAGAAATGCATGTCTTAATTTTTCATATTACAGTGACTTGCATTTGAGCTGTGATAATTTGGGTAATTGTGGTTTTTATTCAGTTTGTGCTCTCAGTTTTACTCAAAATCTTTCAAATGTAAATGTCAGCAGTTTCGCTATTTAATGAGATTTAAAAAAAATTATATTTGTTTGGATGAATGTTTTTGTACATTTTACCAAAACTTGTGGGATTCAAAAAGTTCATGTGAAATGGGACTTTTTTTTTTTTTAAACTACATTTTAATCTAGCCTTGAGAACACATGCCACATGCTGGATACCCTTCATTCTGCAGTCCTTATAATCAATAGAGTTGTTGAATGAAAGTGGTCATAAAGAGGGTTTGGAACAGTGATAACACTTTTGAGTTATCTAGGTGGTAACTTGGGTGTGTCTAAACCGATATAATTGTAGCAAGGATTTGAGGCAACTGCTGCAATAAAACATTACAATTACAGACCATGCAAGGTTTCAGTCATAAATACATGGAAAGTTTGTGTGCTGAGATCATTTGAGGCAGTAGTTCTGAATTTGTTCAAGGACTCAACTTTAGTCAATTCTGTACTCAGTGACAAATTTGTGGGAGTTTTCTGTGTTTTATTGTTTTATTTTTGAAGCAGAAATTAGTTTAATTTACATTAGTATCTTATCTGTTACTTACCGTTTGTCTTGAACTGTTGTCTGGGTTACTTGTTTACAAATATATTTGTTTTGTAATTGTTGCAACTGAGTAAATATGGAAAGAATTGAAGTATTTCAGGAGGAGGGAGTAAAATGATTAAAACCCAGAGATATATAAATACATGCTTGTGTAATCACCATAAGATGAAAATTGCTATAGTTTTAGAGTAAACTTTCTCATAGCTTAGCGAAAAAATAAGAGAATGGAGATAAAATATAAGGATAGACTGATACTAAATGTGTTAAAATCTAACAGTCTTAGCAGCAGTGCTATAGAAATGCTATATTCTTTGTTCTCCTCAGTACTGTACTGTTTGTGGGTGACCATTGAAGAAAAAGTTGAATAAATCATGGACACAGCATACTACACTCTTATTTATGCACTGCTTAGAAGTATTAGCATAGTATGAATCCAAAGCAGACAACACAAAGCCCACATAGCCCATTCCTCAAAAAAAAACAACAACAACAAAAAAAAAACCACAAAAAAACCCAAACCTGGGAAAACCTGTATGTATGGAGGCTCAACCTGAATTGCAATTAACTGGGGAGCTTTCTTGCTGTGGAGCAAATCAGTTAGTATATGGATTCGAGTGATCCTGAAATTTAGCTTTTTAGTTGTTTGCAACTGGTAAAGAACCTCTTACCCTGTCTGGACAACCCATACATTTGGTAACATGCTGTGAACTTATGCCACCTGTTGCACAATGTCTATTTAACAACAGTATTCTGTGGAAGACGAGTTTGTTACATTAGACAATGAATTTGACTGTCTTCTCCAAAAGACCCGTGGACTGTAGAAGGGGGTCGCTAGAGGAGAGCAAGCCACCATCTAAGCAGTGGAATAAGAACCGTGGGCAGTTGTCTGCTTAACAGTATCTGGTCACTAAGATAAAGCTCTTCTGTAATAGTGTTTCACGAGGCCTGCCGACTATAGAATTAAGTGACCATTATTTCTGGTCTCACTCCTCTCTAAGCCAAAATGCTACACAAAAAACTTAGTACTGTGGGAGAAATCACCGTGTAAAGAAATGAGAGAGTGAATAACTGACAATTATATAATTCATTAGGGGAAAGCACTCCTGAGCGATTACAAAAGGCTTTTTTAAAAAAACAAGCAAACAACACTTTATGTAATAAGGCAGTATTAGTTCTGCTGTATGATGAACGGGGAAACAGGGCCACTGAAACCCAGCTGATGTTTCCTGTGAAATTACAGATTTTTATAGAAGGGCATTGAGATTGCAAATTCCAATTATAATAAGAGATGCTAGAATTAAGCTTGCTAATTACAACCTTTTTGTATAAATGACTTTTCCTTGGAGTTAATCACTATTCTGTTAGTGACTAGGGTTTTCCTTGACACACCTTTATTTAAATAAATAGGACACAGTATGTTCATTTCTCAGGCAGGCAACTGAGATGTAACATTTGAAGTGGAAAATGTTGATTGCTTTGCATGTCTAACTTGAGGTGAGTGGAAACTTGAGTTTTCAGAATACATAACTTTGAAATAGCATATATGCATTACAGTAAAACTACGTTGGAGTTAAGTGCTGGGATAGGTGTGGAACGTGGCTACAGAGTTGGACGTCAGGCAGTCGGAGCATGGGCCTCCCTCATCCTCAGCCCCCATTGTGAAAGGTTTGGTAGGGCAGGGGAGCAGCTGGGCTGTCTGCTGAAGGTGTGACTGACAGCTGGCAGCTTCCCATGAAGAGATGTGCCTGTGCCCTCCTTTGTGCTCAGTCTGCTGCTTGTGGGATGTGTCACTGAGCCAGTTCAGCTTGCTAAACTTGCAAAACCTATTCTGACAGCAGCAGTGTGTTAAACTGTGTTAAACTCTAGAATGGTCTTGTGAGGGCTGTTGCTGCTGCAAAGAAGAGGGAAGGACTCTGCAGGCAACTGAGAGGAAGGAGAAGGGAATGGAGGCACTTGTTTTGGTGTGAGTGAGCAGTTAACATTTCAGCTCTGTTGAACTGAAGTCTACAGAAGAAAGCCTTCCATACAAGAAAACTCAGAATAGTTCTGACTTGTGATTTAGGAGAGTGTCTCGGAGGTGACTATGCAAGATCAGTATTCTAATTATAAGCACAGATATTGTGTTTAAAGCTAGCAAGATTTGCTTAAGCAACCACTTATAAAAAAGGTTCGTTTATGTTTAGCGCTACGTTTTCTTGTTGGTGTAAGAGGTGATTTGAATCTAATTATTCAGGATAGCATTTAGCTGCCTAGGCACTTGAATCTTTTTGCCATCCCTGCAGACCTGCAGGAAGCGAGTGATTCAGACGCCTGCTCTTCAATTATGCATTTTTGAGGAAATCTTTAAGGCACTTTCATCCCAAGGATTGAAATAAAAAAGGGAAAATAAAAATATTAGGTGTAATCGTATCAGTGCTGATACCCTATTTTTCATTAAGGTCAGAATTCGGCAAAGCACTTTAGCTTATGCATGAGATCTGTTGTAACATCGATTACTTCTCCACCTCTTGTTTTTTTTTGCAGTCTGACTATGCATGTTCTTGTCAAAACTCAGTTATCTTACTTACAGAAACAGCCATTCCCAAGCAGTGCAAGATACCAGTTTTGAGCTAAAGCTCTGGCATTGCAACCATGTCAGACTGGCCCTGGCAGTAAAAACAGCTTTGCTTTTCTGTGTACGGCCTCTTCCCTGCATTTTGCTGTGTTCTTGTAGCTCAGCAGTAAAAGTACTGTTGCTGAAGTGTTACTGGCTAAAGTACTAAAGTTTAAACTGACTCCCCTTCTACCCTTTCCCCTCCTCAACCTGCCCCTGAACCAATCTGAAAAAGTAGGGGTGATGAATGTTTGCTTTCCTACTTTTAATTTTTTCAAACTTCACTGAACAAGAACAGTTTCTTTATGGCTTGTGAAGTTATTTGAAGCTTAACTACTACCTTGGTATGTTTGGTTTGAGTCATGAGTCTCTTGTTTTTGTTGCTTTGACAAATACTAAAAAACTAAAGATCACTATGTCCTAAAATAAAGCTAACAACATATTACTATAAAAATAATGTTATTTTACATTACAAGTCATTCAGTTTTAAAGAAACAGTGTTAACTGTGCATATTCTTAAACAGAGGCCACTTTTTTGTGCATATGAAGAATAAAAACTATGAACCTGTTCTTTTTTACTTCAGTTTGGGGTTTTTTTTGGGGGGGTGGGGGGCGTAGCGAAGTTTTCTTTCTGAGTTTCTTAAATTTGGCTGGCAGTTTTGCGTGGTTTTGTAACTATCTGAAACTTGTCTATTACATTACAAGTTAAGAGGTGGTACTTTTCAATTTTCTTGGCACACTGAGGTTATGTTAACATCTTCAGTCTGAGTTTCTGTTAATGTTCTGTAGTGACATCTTCATATGCATTTCTGCAAAGATTTGGAGTGAGTGGAATTTCACTTTTCTTACTAAGTGTTAAGAAGTTTCTGAAAAGATGTTAAGAAGGTTACCAATCATATTATTGTTAATGTTAACAGCATGAGAAAATGGGCAGTAGTAGTTCTCTCTTTTAAAACCTTACAATTATTTTGTAGCTTAAAGTGAAGGGTTGGCGTGACTTTGTCACTTTACAAAGTTGTCTTTACAATATACTTCCTTAATTAAGACCTTCACCAATATTTATGCAGACAAATCCCTACTGATTTTTTTTTTTTTTTCATATATATATGGGGCACATATGCGCCTTATCCTTGAGGAAAGACTAAAAGCATAATGGTTGGATTTTCAAGTGGAGACTGAGTCACGGGACTCTGGAAGTGATAGGCAAATTGAGATTAGGAAAGTACATATGTGGGTATGTTGGCATTAAAATACAGGATGTAAGCAGCTCTATGTATTCTGATGGCTCCAAAAGGTCACTTATCTATTATATTTTTTCTTTGTATTTCTTTCTACTCCTTTTCTTTAACAGTCCTGTAAATTCAGTCTGAAATAAATAAAAAAAAAAGGTCACTTATTCCTAGTTGGGTTTTTTTAAATCAAATTATGTGTGAATTAATGTGGCTTTGTCTGTTTCCTAGACTTTTTAAAAAAAAGAGTGAAAATTGCTGGAATTCATGCTTAGATTAAGTAGGAATAGCACCTGAAGAAAACTCCGGGTTTATTTTGTTATTTCTTGACCCTCATGGATTGTTTAACATGACATGTATGTGGAGCTGTCATAGAAGAGCTGGAGCACAGGTGTTTGAGGATGAGTTTAACTGCAAAATTGATTAATCCAACACTGAGCTCAAATTATTGAGGAAAGGAGTGTTCATGTGTTGACCAGGTTTGCTATGCAAAGCAGCATTCAAATCTAAGCAAGGCAGAGAGGAAATAAAACATGGATTAGAGAAATAAAAATTTTTGAAATACATTAAAAACAGATGCCACAGTTATCTGGGGCAGTTACTGTTGTTGAAAGTTACATGATAGTACTTCAAAAGACGAAAGAAAATGTTTCAGAAAGTGTAAAATTATGCTACCAGGCTAAGACCTGATCATGTTCTCCATTCAATACAAAAATACCACTTGTTTTATTCTTTTTACTGTTAGAAGTGCTAGTGACTAATACTACATTGATTACAGCATTCAAAATCCAGTATACTGTAAACGGTTATCCAAATTGCAGAAAAAAAAAGTGTTTTGGAATTGGGTTTTTGTCCTTTCTTTTGTCCTTTTTTTTTTTTTTTTTTAAATATCTCTAAAGAAATACTTAAAAGTACTATACTGTGTAGACTAGAAGACTGAGAAACCAATGAATGCACACTTTTCCCCCTTAAATACAGGTGGGAAGTAGTGGTATATAACAATAAAGTGTTCAGAAATGTGAAACCACGGGTCAGGTATTTCCCTATGTTCCCAAATCATTAAACCACAGGCTCTGATCACGCTTTCCATCTTTTACTTTCATCTGTGCAGTGAATGCAAAAGTTCAATATGAATGGAAAAGGGAAGAACTAAGGTGCTTAACGCTGAAGTTGGAAATAAAGCTGCTTCTAAAAGTAGTGTTTACACGTTTTACCCAATCATTAACAACTGCAAAAAGCCTCCAGTCCTAAGTAGAAGAATGGGAACTCACCTCCTGGTAACATCCTTTATCATGGGGCTGGAGATGCCTCCAGCACTTCGTGTATATATTTATTATTTTTCTCCCCTCCCCTCCTGGACAGTGATCTGCCTGTTTAAAGGACAAAGTGGAAGGTGCCTTGTTACACTTTTCTTTGGTCTGGTGTTAGGGCATTCCTGGAACATAGGCATGGTGATGTTGATGCATTTTTGGCTGAGGCAGTATTAGGATCTTGACTGTAATTCCATGGACCAGTGTACCAACCTCTGCACTGTTACTTTGTATTTTCTTGGAGTTGCAACTTCTTTCTTAAAGCAACTTTCTTGAAGTTTGGATGCCTTAAGAGTTGGAAAGTTGATTAGATTAGGTCCTTTCAGATGTCAACACTTTGAACTCTCCTAGTTTGAGAATCCCAGATGAAAAATAGGCATCAGACTTACAGTTTTATTAAGACTATTTTGCCTTTATGCATGTATCTTAGCAGAGTTTTAGACACTTTGGTAAGTTTTTGGGTGAAATACGAAGGCATGTGTTAGCAAGGCTAATACCTTGTTGTGCTAGTCTTCCTCTTGAGTAGAACTATAATAATAAATTAAAATATAATACAACTAGAATACTGCTTAAGTAAAAACTGAGATACAGAAAAAAAATCTTTATGTACTTAGTGAATTTAATAGTATTATATAGTAAAATATGATGTTACTGAACATGTTGACAGTACTTCAAGAAATACATTTTTAGAGAATAACTAGTTCATAAAAACTGGCCTATTCTGGATATATTTTCTGTTTGGTTTTAACATCCTGTTAATCATCGGTAAAATAAAACTTCTAAAGTATGTTAAGACTCTGTAAACTGAGTAATATCTGTGTGTATAAAAGTGCATGGTGTATTAGGTGCTGCTTGATACTAAGGTAGATGAAAGAATACTTTTTTTTGTCAGCTTTTATCAAAGCTGAATAGCAGAATCAACTTCACACTGATTAATAAATGCTCATAAACTTAGAGGCAGAGAGGTTTATGCAGAAGCGATGTTAGAATCATTGCAGGTTATTTTGAAGTTAATTTCATTAGTTAGTGAGTGCTAATGAATGGACTTGAGTCATGAGTTGAAATAAACTTACTGTCTGTATTTTCTGATTAGAGAATGCTCTGAGGAATGTGTCTGCTGTCACAGATTAGATTTTGTTGATCTAAGCCTTCATTGAAAAATGTCTTTCGTACCTTGAGATTCAGAATATAGAGGTACTTCTCTTCAAAAAGCCATCTGAAGATAACCCTGAATCAAGAAGACATTGCATTCAGGTTTTATTGGTTATTAATTTTCTTTCAAGGGAATTTGATACTTGTTTACAGATACTATTACATTAACAGCGGTCAGTGTGTGAAAATAATCACAGTATTGTGAAATGCCTTGTACTGCTTACTCCATTTTCTGTAGGGGAATAAAATTTTACTTGGATACCAGCGTAACTCTATCTCCATATGAAACTTCCTACTTCAGTATTACTGGTAAAGTTTAAAATATTAAAACTCACCTGTAGTTGAAAGTCAGAGAAATGAACAGCCTTATTCTGACTAGATAAAAGTTTGGCACTTCATGGTGATGTTAAGTACCGGTATTAATAATTGGATTCATTTCTAACAAGTATATCCAGGTGTTTTGTTTATGCTGCGCATTTCATGTGCTAAATTCTCATTTATTCCCTGAGAACACCAATGCATAGAAAAGTTTCTTACTTTTATCCCAAAACTGCAATATTCAGTCTTAACAGGCTCCTAGGTTTTGATAGCGCTTGGCAATACAACCCATTCCACAAATCATTGCTCTTATTTTTCACACTGGCACAACTTGAAACAAATATGCAATAAGAAAATCCTGGAGAGATGCAATCCTGTTGCCTATTTCACAGAAACTACCCTTTGCGATGGAAAGTGTGTGCTGGCTCTGCTCTCTGCAGCCATTCACTGTCCATCTAGAAGCAGGGGGCTATGAATGGTGACAGGGGGCTGCTTCTCTTGACAGTAGACCATCGTGATTATTAGATTGCTTGGTTGTGCTGTGAAGCCACAGCTTTAGAAATATCCATTGTGGTGTTTCGTGTGTGTTGGAACCATTTTGATTGCAGGGCAATCTGAACTTGGGGCAGTGCTTGGTTTAAAGTTTCCTGAACACAAAGTTTGTGTTGAGGCTCTGAGACAGAGAACAGAATCCTTTTCTGTCTGTTTAGACATTAGGTTTCATGCCATCAGGTTTTTTCAGAATAGTTCTTAAAAGTTTTTTTTAGATACTGCCCTTTGACGATGTTTGACAGCTGCTAGCTAGTTTAACGTGAGCTGGAAGACATGCACTTCTTCGTGCAGGATTTTCTTGAAGGGGACATAGAATACAGTAATAATGGATAAATAAAGACATACTAAATAATACTAACTTGTCTGACATTCAAACAGTAAGTATGTGACTTAATTTAAGCAATTGATCTGTTGCTTTTATGGGAGAAAACTTCAATCAGAAATTTTAAAAGTGAAGTAAGCGACAGTGTTTTCCCTGACCAGGTGTTATCCTTCAGCATTTCTTTTGTTGCATTATTTTTTCACAGCTTTTTGCTTGTGAACTGCTACCATTAGAAGCTCAGTAGGAGCAAAAGTCTATGTTAATTTGGCTGACTGTAACTGCACAATTAAAGCAGTTTATCAGCAGGGGTTAGGACAATCAGTGTGTCCTGATGCTTCATGTTATAAAATTACTTCTGTTGTTCAAACAGATACTGTAATTAGTGCATCATTTTAAACTGGTTTTCTGCAGGGCTGGCTTGGAGTCTCATCTGATAAAAACTTCTATTTTTGCTACTTAACTAATAACTAACTTTGTTTGCAGGCCTCTTCTAAAGTAACAGCTTTCATTAAAATGTCAGGAGTATATCATGTGAATGCAGGTTGGGGGGGTGTGGATTATTTTTCAGGGTGTTTTTTGTTGGGTTTTTTTTTTTTCTCCACTGGACAGTCCTGTCAAGACAGACACACTGGCAAAAATGGAAGTAGAAAACTCGATGCTTGTATTTACAATTGTTTTTACATACTAGCATTTAATACCTAGTTCTTACATAGATGAACAAGTTGCTTCATGTCAGATAATAAAGATAACGGTGTGTTCCATCTGTGCCACATGCATAATTAGATTTTTACCTAGGATATTTCATAAGACATGGTAAAGCCAGTCTTTAAGTGGAAGTTACTTGTTAAATTATATGGTCCCTCATCTTCTCCCTTTCTCAATTACAGCATTGACCTTGTGTTGTGACTCAGTAGCCACTTATGATCTTATTCAACTCACTTGTCCAGCAGAAAAGGCGAGGGGGACGGGGCTGTGGTTTTGATGCATTAGCATGCTGGCCTGGCTCTGTGAAAGGCTGGTGTGGTGCGCCAGCCAGTCCCAGTGGAGGAATAACTGCCCGCTAAGGGGCGTGAACCCTTTGAAGTTGTTAGATTGGTCACAAAAGGATGTAATTAGACAACAATAAGAGACGATTCAAGTGATTTTTGTTTCATTAGGGCTAAAGCTCTCATAAATATGTATCAGCTGATGTGGAGTTATTTGTATATCTGAGACTTCTAAGTGGTTTATTCTTTGCACAATATGTTACAGAAATCCTCTGTCTTCCAAATGTTTGTTTTCAACTATTTCTGCAGCAGAGATGCCAAAACCTTAAAAATAAAGTTCTGTAGCTGAGGTTGGCAGAAAGAACAGTTACGGGAACAAAAGTTACGTTGAACAACACAAGGTGGACAACTCTTATGGCCCATGAAAGGTTGGGAGTAATGACTTAGTATAGGGAAAAGAACATTCATCTTAGATTCCTCTGGCTTGGTTTTACTAGTTCAACTGTTTTGACAAAAGGTTAAGTAAGGTGTAATCCATTCTGAATGGTTGAGTAATGTTTCTCTCGGACTCATTAATTCAGACCTGGCATTGTTGCATGGCTACAATACGTATCAAGCAGGACTACCGTTTGCTTACAATGACCTTTTTAATTTATCACTTTTTAGTAAGTTTAACTTTTGTTTCAAATTTGCTTTAAATCAACATACAGATTTTTTTAATTCACACAGCTTCTTTTAAACAGCTCTTCCAGTTATTTTTAAAACTTTGATACATATGTGTGAATGTTTTCATTATGGAAACATTCACCTAGAACTACTGTCAATTGTACCTATAGCATGATTTATTAGAGAAAACATATTGTGGTAATTTTACTAAACAGCTGAATTTCTTCTCTCCACATCATACCTTCTCCATTTGACTGTGAGAAGTGGCTATGAATGATTATACTGTTTCATACATCTTAGGGTAATTTTAATTAAAGTTCTTAGAATATACTTGAATTAAACCTCTGTATGGTTTAAAGGACTAAAGGTGTTCTGATGCCTATTAATTTTAGCATTCAATTTGACATCATATGAAAACATTCTTCTGCTTTACTCTAGCTTTTCTGTGTTTCTTGTCATTCAGCAGGGAGAGCAGCTTCTTGTAATAGGTTGGTGAAAACAAAATTTAATAACCTATCACTTCAAGATGAGGATATTAAGGTCCATTCTCAATATTTCCTTGAGCCAGTGGCTTTATTTTTTAAAAGGCCCCTGCTGTTCATTCTGAGCTATGTTTGTATTTTCTAGTGGACATTACTGGAAATTGTATGAGTTAGAGTGGAAAAAGTGCATAGGATGGGAGTTGCACTTTTTTTTATTACTATGGGCCATAGCTTTCTGAAAATGCCATGTGGAAAATTCCCTTCCGCTCTGACCACATTGCATTCATTCTTTTTTTATTGTCTAACTAATATATCCTTGCCTGCATGTAAACAGATACTAGGAAAATATTTCTTTTCAGTGTTTTATTTAATTTTCCTTTTATGGCATTCTGACAGCTGGAAATAACTGGATTCTACTTCATCATTTTTTAATTTGTCAACTTATTTTTAGTCAGTTGGCCATACTGTGGAGATCTTTAGGCCTTTGCGATGAGAAATAGTTTGAGATTTTTTTAAAAGTTCTTGATAAAATATTTTGATGGCTTTCTTTCTGAAAATATTTTCTTCTTTCACCATTTGAATCTTTTGAACAATTTTGGTCAAGCTTGACAGATACTTCTTTCCTTTGAGTTTAAAGTTTTTGAAAATTACTAGCTAGGAGAGGAGAGGCCTAATGTAATACCTTTATTTGAGGGAAGGTATGTACTGAGTTTTCAGTCATCTGCATTGCATAGCTTACAGAAGCTAGTAAATTGCTGTCTCGTGACATATATAGTCAAGTTATTAAGAAGGAAACTTTGGGATATAAAGATGTAAATAGAAGTAGCCTTAAAGAACTGGGATGCAGGAGGTATAAGACCGTGGCTTAGAGTTACTGTGGTAGGTAGGGTAGGGTGTATGGAAAACACAACACACAAATCAACAGGGAACTGGACTTAAGTATTTTTTCCTCATGGAACAACTTTTCTAATACTAAAGCATGGCTGTATATATGAAAGTCCGTTGCATCTTTTACCTGCTTTTTGGCTCCCCCCTAAATCCCTCTCCAAGAAAATAAAAAATAGTTAGGAACTACTTTTATTTTTGTGCAACTGAATTTCGAGTAGTTGTAGCAAGATTTTTTTCAAAAACTACCTGATCTATTGACCTTAATAGCAAGATAAATGTTGAGCAGTTTCAAGTCTATTATTGTGTATAGGTACCCTGAGGATAATGAGTGCATATGTACGGGCAACAGAAAGAAAGCAAAATCTGTTTACAGAATTAGGCTATATTTAAGGATACTGAAATTTCTGCCAAACAAGGAGCACAGTGAAATTTCATCTGCCAGTTATGTTGCTCTTAATGTTCTTTAATTTAGCAGACAAGATAGTTTGGTTGTAATTAAGCTTTTCTAATATTGTTGTTCCCCAAGGCTGTAGCATAAATCATTTTACTCTGTAGTTTCTTGCATCTTCACTGCCTCCATTTTTCCTGTATAATTCTTCCATAAACAATCTCTGGGATGCAGGAGAACTTCATGCTGTAAATTACTTCTTATGTATGCAATAGAATGTTGAATATGTGCAACTGAATTTATTTTTCCCTGAGTATTTTATTCAGGTTTTCTGTTTTTCTTGGTGATGTTTCTTTCTTCTATGTGCATGCCCTTCCTGCTGTGGTAACAAATGTTTTTTTGCCCAAAATAATTCTCATGACAATTTCTGTTCCTCTTTGCTGCTTTTTCTATAGATAGGCCTAGCAACCAGGCTGAATTGCTCAACACTTTGTACTGAAGGACAAGAGGCAGTGGGCACACTGAAATAAATTAAATTGCATTTAAACATAAGAAAAAGTGCTTTTTTATTGTGACTGAACACTGGTTGAACACTGAACAGATTGCCTGGAGAGAGGGTGGAGTCTCCATCCTTGGAGATATTTAAAACTTGGCCCTCAGCAACATACTGCTTGAGTGAGCATGAGGGTTGAACGGGATGATGTCCAGGGTCCCTTCCCACATCAGCCATTCTCTGGTTCTGTGAAGTAATCTGGTTTGTCATAGCTGCAATTCATTTCAAGATAGCAACAGTTTGTAGGTTTTTTTCTGCACTGTATGCAACAGGACAAGTTGTAGTCATTCTCTCTTGCTCTTCTTTACACCTTTTTCTCCTCAAAGAATTTCAAAGGAAAACACTAACTAATCCTTAAAGTCTTGGACCATATTACATGAGTCTTAAGAAAGGATACCCTCCAACTTGAATTGCAGATATGTTCAATTTAGCCTTTTCTACAATAAAACAGGGTTAGGAAAAGATGCTTTCGAGTCTTGTTGAACAGAGGATTAGTCTTTTTCATTTGGGGGGAAATTGTGTTTTTTCCAAACCATCCTTTCAGGATTTAAAAGGAAAATGAGGTAGCATAAAAAATTGCAGCTCTTAACTGCAAGAAGTTGCAGGGTATCTCTCCTTCTATGAGCCCTAGCCCTGTCATACATCTTGCATCTTTGTTTGCATGAATGACCTAGTGTAGACCTGAATTTCCAGCTTTTGATGAAAACAAACAAATAAAAAAGTGAACATACATATTGGTATGATATTTAAATAGCATTTTCAATAAACCAAAAGACACTTCTTGGAAAACTGTTAATTTACTAAGAAAGCCACCTCATGGGACAGTACTGAAGCAGTGGAGGAATTGGAAGCCCTGGTGCACTGAGGTAGAACTGAAGAAATTAGAAGCCCATTACAGACTGTGTTCTCTTTTTTTCACTGATTGGTTTTTCAAAACATATTTCATGGACTTTTATTCTTCTTAATCTTTCTTTCAGTCTTACCATTTGCCACAACAACAGGACTTTTATTAATGTATTTCATGACCGCAGAAGAGGCATATATAGAACTAGTCACATACTAGTTAATTTATCTTACTGATAAGTATTTGTATGATTGTGCTGTAAGGTCTGACCTTAATAATATGAGTAATTATTGACCTTATACACAGTATGTTCCACCTAAAAACTAAATCAGGGGTTGTGGTAAAAAAAATCTACAGTATCAATACCATCTGTTTGTTGTCCTACATGCAACTTTTTTTTTTTTTTTTTCAATTGAACAAAAAAATCCTCATGCTGCAGAAAATAGTTTGAATTACAGCACGAGTAGTTGAGATTATGTTATTCTGAAATATTTAAATACTGATTAACAGAAAGGCAACTACTTGTTTTATATAACAAAGGAAATATTTCTGTGTGTTCTAAAAGTTAGAAATCAGGCATACATCCACTATAACAGTATGCTTTTTTTTCTGCTGATAGGTGGTAATTCCTCCAAATCTTCCAAGTTTTTGAGACACTACACCATATTATTTTCATTATGAAAGAAGTCTATGCAGTGCACTAAGGCCCCTTTATGTTTGCCCACACTGTATATAAGTGTGCCATTTATGGTAGCTAAAACTGCCTTTAGACATTCCTTCTATTTTAGGAACAGAACTTGCCGTTTTGCTTGGGAACACCTTTCATTGTTATTTTTTCTCTCTTGGCTTTTTTTTTTTTTTTTTTTCCCCTGTGGTGCTATAGTTATGCAGGTTACCATGCATCTCGTGTTAGTAACCGGTACTTTCCCATTCCAGGGTTGTGTTAGCTCACCACCAGTCAGTGAAAGAAGAGGTAGCAGCATGTTTCTTGCTCTGCCCTCTGCTGGTTTAGGAACCTTCTCTCATTCATCATACCTGAAACATAATACTACTACCTCATATTAATATAGCTTGTCACCATCTTAAAAGAAAACAATTCACTCCTGCTTTGGATTAAAAATAATAATAATAAATTGAATTGTTTAAATAGTAATAGTGGAGTTTCGATCATGATCGATTGAAATAAGCTGAAAATACCTTGTGGTAGATATTTAATCTTTGAAAGAACTTAAATCAGCGAACTTGTTGTAACTCAGCTGCTCTTTGTGTCAGATTCTGTTTTATAAATGAGGACTATTTTTCTCTCTTTTTTCCGTTTCTGAAATTCACAGATATTTTCACAGCCACCATTGTTTAGGAAGTTGGCTAAGATAACATTTAAAGAAAATAACCACTGTAGCTGACAGTATGGAGTATGTACATGTTACATGAAGAATAGTGAAAAGAGATCTCCTTCAAAGTACTGATTATTTTACATAATTTTTCTATACACCTTTCACGATTATTTTTTTCTCCCCATTTTTATCCTTGTCTATTCCACAAAACATTTCAGACTTAAAGCAGCTCAATTAAAGATAGAACATTTGAAGGAACAGTGCTCCCTCAGGTATATATGAATATAAAGTACTGCAAGTATTTGTTAGTATTAAATCTTCAAACATTTCCTCTGCATGTCTGATTTCCTGGAGGAATTTTAATGAAAATTGGGGAAAAAGACACATTTGCAATTAACTTTGCTTGCCTTATTTTATTTTTTTTTAAATATGAATTGTGGTTAAGCCACAAATGTTTGTCTTGCAATAGGAGGCTCAATAAGTGGGTTTTGTCTTAGGGCCTTTATTTAGATTCAAAGATTATAATAAACCTTTTTCATTTAAAAATTTTGATCCCCTCCTTTACTTGTTTTACTACATTTTAAATATTGTCAGACTTAAATTATGTTTCTGGAAAATTTAGCTAGCTTTATTCACTGTTTAATAAAAATGGAATTGGGAAGCTGCTTCTATTTTGTGTTCATTATCTTATTATTTGAAAGATCTGATACTTGAATGTGTTACTTAAATTTACTGATAGATGTTGTTTTAAAATGTTTACATTTCAAAAAAAAGTCTTAGAATGCCCTCCTTTTATGAAAATGATCTTTGGGATTATTAATACTATTGACGTAACAGAGTACCTGTGTAATGGTGACAGTCTTGTTACATGTTGTTCTGTGTCTTCAATATTAAAGCCTTCTCATCTCTTCCTCCCTGCTCTTCATCTAGTACATGTCGCTCTGCTTTGAAATTAGCCTTTTCATGAGTATTTAAAAGCAATTTTTAACACTGAAGAATTGCTCTCTTGTCCTTTGGAGTGATTCAGATGGAGTTCCTATGTATGGTATCTGTTTAATTTTTCTTGAAATTACTAGATTGCTTAACCACCAGTATATTTTATCTGCTTAACCCTTGAAAGGCTTCTAAGAATATTGAAAGCAATACTGCGTTTGTAGTACTTGTTCTAGTTCCTTTGGTTGGTTGGGAATAAGAAATCACATTTGTTTTGTAGTCTGAAAAAAAACATATGAGGTTCCAAAACACAAAATCCTCCAAAAGATGTTTTGAAGCCTGAGTTCTTGTTAAATAACCACATGAAACAAAACAATCTCCACAGTATGAAGAAGTCTTTTCCCATCTAGCTGAAAATACAGTTCATAGTACTCACTGTTTGTCTGTTGTTTATGTGATTGTTTTATACAGAGTGTAACAGTGCTTCACAGCTTCCATGTTTTAATTTTTTTTAGGAAGAACAGAACCGAGGCAAGCCCAACTGGGAACACCTGAATGAAGATTTACATGTACTTATCACTGTGGAGGATGCTCAGAACAGAGCAGAAATAAAACTGAAGAGGGCTGTTGAAGAAGTCAAAAAGTTACTGATACCTGCAGTAAGTATTTGTATGCAAGTCTTCAATTTCCATTTCCAGAAATTACTTCTGAAATACAATTAATGCTGCAGCAGTAAGAGTAAGCCTGCAGAGCAGCATCCTAAAATGAAGATTAGATATTATTTTGTAATACTCTAGTGATCTTTAAAATGTCTCATCCCAGATTGAATTATTCCTCATAACAGGGTAATATTTTTTAATAGATTTTTTTGGCCTGTTTTAGATATAGTTGCAGGAATTTCTTGTCACCTTTAAAAGGTGATGCTGGACTGTTACAAACACGAGCTATCGCTTTAAGTCTGGGGAAGTATGTCATGCTTTGAGATGAATCTGGTACTTTAAGAAAAGAAGGCATCTTAGATCATCACATTAAACATCTTCCAAAAAGAACAAAAACCTTCAGGAACACAGTATCAAAAAACTTTGCTGTCAATATACTGGGGAAAAATAAATACATTGAAACTGGAAAATGGGTTTCCTTTCTCATTTCTTGATAATATAAACTGCCTTCTGCTCAGACAGATGACTTAAAGCCTTTTTCAGGGTCCAGAATTAACCTGTGAGAGCCCTTCTATTAGATCTGCTTTGAATTCTCACTCAAAGCAAGGTGATTCAGTGTGGCTGTATAGTATGTCCCATGCCATTAAGTTACATGTTGTGCTGATTTTTACCACCACTTTTGTGCCATTATAAACGGATAAAAAATAACTTTATCTGTTTCAGTGGAGGGAAAATTTTCCGTGTTACAAGGAAAAGTTAAGATTATTTTGTGAAAGAAAATAGTAGGTGGTATATTTTGGGTGCTTAGTGAATCCTAGTGGATGCTGGTTGTGAGGAAACTTGTGGTGACACATGCTGTATAAGCACATTTATTCAGAACACACTTTTTAAATTTCCAAAGATTGGGATAGAGACAATTTTTGAATTCACAAAATATGGTAGAGTATTAAGCAGGAGCTACAATAAGATGCAATTTAGACCTCTTCACATTGCACACTGTCAGTCCCTGAAAGCAGAAGACAACTACAGAAAGTAGATCTTCAGAATTTATTCATCCACTAAAGAGATCTTGAGCACATTAGGGTTGAGTTTATAGTCAGGCTTAGAAATAGTAATAAGAAAGACTTTTTATATGGGTAAAACTTGAAACCCTATGTTCATTCTCTAACTGCTATGCAGCAAATTTTAAAACCACACAACTCAAACTTCTGTGTGATACAAGATTGATTTTGTCAAATGTCTGTTGATTATTCTACCTCCCTTTTATTGCTGAATAAAATCTCTGAAGGGTCATGGTCAAGATGATCTAATAGGTCACCCCAATACATCTTAAGTAGTAATGTATATATTTTGCATACTTGTGTATATTTTTTGTTATACTTGATTTCCAGAGCAGGTGAATGGTGGTGTTTTGAGCCTAAAAAAAAAAATAAAAAATTGATTAGTAGTTTTTCATTGCGATAGTGTCAGTCAGCTCTTTTGTCTTGAAAATATTTTGCCTCATTTAGTAACTTAATCAGTGGAGGGAGCTCTGTAATTCTGATTACAGAAATAATCTTTTGCCCTTTAGAAAAAAAACAACAGAGGGCTAATTATTGTCCAAATATAGCATCAGTTGAAAAACACAGTCCATTTCATTAACATTTCTATATATTATGTGTAGGCATAAGAGATTTGGGTAGTGCTTATTACTTACATGAGCAAGAGTTAAAGGTCTGTTGGCTCTCATTTTTGAAAATTATGCCTCATTGAAACAGGCATATGAATTAGTATATAAGTGAACTACTTCTTGCACTACTTTATTGCATCTGTTCAGTTAGTAAGAAAAATGACTGTTTAGTAGAATTATGGTTTCAGGCAGTTTGAGAGTTGAAAAATTCTGCTCTAGGATTAAAAGATATGAATTGAAAACTTCCATGAAGGAAGCCATAAACCTTGACATAATCAGGGTAAGCATGAAGAAAAAGAAAGAAATCCTAGCTAATTAGGATAAAATGGGGGAACCTGTGAATGGTGGAAGATTCCAAAGATGCTCTAAAATGTATGAATGGAAAATTGGAAATTCCCTTTCATGTGGTAGAATACCTGCAGCTATTACTGTTTTTCAAATAAAAGTCAGAGGATTAAAATTTATAAAAATATATTATATGTATTTCTGTTTTATCTCCATCCAACTTGAATAAAATTTGAAATTATGTAGGAGAAAAGATTCAGTCTCATCTTTGCCATATAGTGGCAATGCCTCAGTTTTCTGATACAGGTTTCAGAAAAGCAAGAATAATCAGTTATTTTTATACTGAAGATATTAAAAAGCCTAATTACAATTTATAGCAACAGTGCACATATAGGCACATTTCTAAAATGGAACACACTGAAGTGTGTTTCTTCTCATCTCTATGAATCTAGATCACTAATTTGTTGTTTGTTTTTTTTTTCTTCTTGTGTATGTGAATTGTTAATTTCCCTTTCCACTTGCTCTTGGTTTTTTTTACCAAAATGGTGGTGTAGTCAAACAATTTATCTTTAGAAGTAAAAAGGATAACTTGAGGCATACCAGCTGAACAAGCTGGTTTTTCTTCCTAAGGAGAAAGGCCAAAATCTTTTTTTTGTTTGTTTGTTCCTTTGGATTTTTTAAGGTTACTAGTTTGGATTGTATTTAAATTTCTTTGGAATGAAACTCTTTTTGTTTTAGCTATACTTCAAGTTCAATAGGACTCATTCTTTTCCTCTTCCCATACTTTGAGATACTGGTCATTATCTGGACCTGCAAGGTCATGGTACTGTTTCTTTCATGTTTTTCTCCAAAGAAAACCAGGAAGAATAGTCTCCAGACTTTTGAGATCACATTGAGCTAAATGGTCCTTATACCTCCTTCAAAAGTGAATTCTACAGTTTATTGATCTCTCTTCATTGTGAGAGCTTTGAGAGTTTGTGAGAATCCAGTAGGAATGGGCAGTTCTCTAGTAAAGGAAAGAAAAGGTGCTCTGGATTGGGCACTGCAGAACATAAGAAAAAATGCAGAGCCTGTGTAAGGAGATGTACATAAATAAGTATAGCGTACTGAGTTACAGTGTCATTAAGGGTTTGCGATTATTCTTCGAGATCCTGGGCAGTAGGGCTGAAATCCTCTGCTAGAAATATGTAAGCCTTCTGCATGTTCTAAGAAGTGTTTAATGAACTTTTTAACCTGAATGTGTTTTCTAGATACTCCTCTCGTCATACAGATGTCCAGGTCTCTAATTACTAATTTACCTTTATACTATCTTTGTATAGGATGAGGCACATAGAACAGAATTCAGATTTCAGGCAAATACTTTTTACCTCTTTTTCCTTTGACTCCACATTCTTCCTTTCTGAGGAACAGGTTGGCTTTTACTAATTCTAATTTGGTCTGGAATCAGTGTTTTTCAAATTCTTTGTATTGCTTTTCTGACATTGGGGCAGCTGTAGCTTTACTTGGTGGCTGGCTGCATCTTGTCTGAAATCAACTACAACATAGTAGTCAGTAATGTTCTCTGTCTAACTGTGTATATCATTTGCCACTACAATAATGAAATTTTAAGGTTGCGAGGGATAGGACATATGTTTCAGTAGAAGATTATTTAATTTTGTTAGTACATTTGGCTGTTGCCTATAAGAGTGATTTTTAGACTTTTTAGTCTTGAATATCTTTAAATTTAGCTGTATGGTATGGGGGAAAGTATCATTATTTTTTTAAAAATTGAGCTTAATTTAAATAAATAATCAGTATTGATTTCATAATGTCAAAATCCTTAGTCGATGAATGTCAATGGTAATGATTTTTTTTAAAGGTAATTCAAACACAAATAAAACCATGCTGTATATCTGAGACAATTATTCCTTAATATGGAATAATATTAATTATGACTTAAAGTAGATGGGAGTCAACAAACAAACAATTTTATCATGGTCATTTTTGTGTATTTTGTAGCAGCTTTATGCATTGAGCAGCAATTACTACCAGTCTGTGATAACAGGATGAAATGCTTGGGAACGCTTAGTGATAGATGTGTTAGTGTTGTAGTTGAGGAACTGAAAAAATGGAGTAAGGAAAGGATGCAAAATAAAGGTGTTACTAGAACACACTTTCCACACCAAGATGATCTATAACATGAATTCACAGAG
Organism: Athene cunicularia; assembly: GCF_003259725.1. Classification (NCBI taxonomy): domain Eukaryota; kingdom Metazoa; phylum Chordata; class Aves; order Strigiformes; family Strigidae; genus Athene; species Athene cunicularia. The sequence continues at coordinate 75,502,735 of NW_020799097.1, forward strand.
AGTCCGAATTACCAAAAGCTAATAAGGCACTTAGTAAGAGAGGAAAGCTTGGATAATTCTTGATGTATGGAGGAGCTGAAGTTGGAAATTAATTTTGCCAGTTGCCAGGTAAACCCAAACAAAGCCAACTTTGCAGAGCTACAAATCCTCAAATGTTAAAGCAGAAATACCAAACTGGTCTGAAGAGTGATGGATAAACTGATGTTACTGCCCTGTAACCATATCATAATTGCTGTTATGACTGTAGTCCATTTCCAGCAAGCTGTTTAGAAGGCTAAGCGAATTAGTGGAACTATGAAATAAAGGAAATAAATCATACACTCTTGCCTCTAAAAATTTTCATAAACAACAGAGAGAAAATAGCTATGTTTAACAAATAATAGAGTAGTAAAAATCAGAATGAGAACAACTGTGGAAATACTTGAAAATTGCCCAAGAGGCTGAAGCAGTTGCTGAAAGTGATTGATTGAATCTTCCTGAGTTAAGGTTTTACTATTCGGTGAATTTACTTTAGCCTGAGGGGCTGGTAAGGTTAAATACAAGGCACTACTGGAAAAGTAAAAGTTAGGAGTGTGGATCTGAATGTTTAGAAGATGTGTTAACCAGAGCAGTACAATTAAGAAATACAGTCTCATTTCAGAGGAAAGGAAGCAACTTAACTCTATATAAGATCTTGATTTCATTTTACTTGTGCAATAAAAACAGCCTCACCAAGTTGAAATTGAATTCTAGATCATAGAGAAAATGGGGAAAACCTGTGCTGATGATGGCTGCCTTCAGTATCAGCTGTGACAAAAGATGGAACTGGGAGAAACCTTATGAATTATTTTTTTTATGTCAAAAGATTAAAACAGATAACATACACTGTTTATAAAACAAAGGATTATTATCTTCTGTATTGTAAAAGGCAGATGAATTAAGAATAAAGAAAGTAGTGGAAGGAGATATGGGGGTGTAGGATTTGATTTTTACCTTGAAGATAGCCATCTATCTGCTATTAAGAAACAAAAAATTGAATAAAAGAATCATATTCACTCACGAAGCATGATACTGTTTACATTCACGGTCTTGAAGATAGTACGCCAACAAAAATATCTACAAAGCTTTGTATGAAGACGTAATGCAGACAGCTACAGCAAATGTATGTGGCTCAAGAAAATGTGTTAAATGGGATACAATCTCTTCTTCTGTATCTGTTGCTTTAAATGGTGAAGAGATGTTGGGAAAACACAGTACAAGCATTTTGCAGTTACACTCGATGGTTTGTTTCACAAAAGAACTGAGCCTTTTCCATCGTAGTCCAGCTAATGTGCAAGGATTTTACTCAGACTTTCTTCTTCCAAATGCTTGCTGTACTCCTTATCAAAACAGCAGCAGAAAATTACATTCTAGTATTTAATCTGGTTTAAAGTGATGTTTACTGCACGATTTTTACAAACTCGAGCATTCTTTATAGCGATGATTGGTACATAAGTACTCACTAGCTGTTGTTCTGTTTACTCCCTGTTATGAGGGATGTTATTTTGATGGTAATTCTGGTTTTAGTCACTCCTATATGCAACACATTTTCTTTATGTAGCAGGAGAGAATAGAATGAAGGGGCAATAGTATTGGCAGAATGTTTTATTTTTCACCTGGACAAATTAAAAGCATTTCTTTCTCAAAGAGAGCCTTCAGCAAGTGTGAGAAGGTGGTGCTTCTTAAACTAAATTTCTAATACCTTCCTTGTAAATGTAGTTGTAAATTTCCATTGTGGTGTATTTTCAGCTTCTTACAATAAACTGAAGGATGGCTTCATTTTTACCCTGAGAACTTTGTGTACTGTGAATTACATAGCACAAACCTGATACGGTAGAAAGAATTTTAGTTTAAGAACTTTTAATCATGCTTTAGCTTTAATAAAAAAAAAAGGGGGGGGACGACACATATTGTAGTAATGCTGTACATAGTTTGTGGCTCTGCAGCTAAGACCAGCAAAAGCTTGAAATTTGAAAGATACTAGGACAAGATTTTGTTTGTTTTAGCCATCTAAAAAGTCTCAATAAATTCAGCATGCAAGTTTGACTTCCCTGAATAGCTCTTTCTAATTCATTCCTGCATGGTGTGCTGGTTTTACATTTTTGCTTTCACAAGTGAGAATATAGTGCTGCCTTCTATCGTCTCCATGTTGAAATGTTGGTCATGCTGTGCAATCCATTGTTTGCTGCTTGTTCAATTAAAATTATGAAATGAATAAGTGATACAGTAGCCGAAAAAGAACTGTGCTGTCCTTAAAAGCTTTTTAGGAAATTCCTGCATTACATCTGTTTTGTCAGTACAGATGCAAGTTTTTCACAGGGCACATCATGTAAGTGATCAAAAGGGAAACTCTGTAGGTAGGGTAATGAAGCAGCCAGACTTATTGGGAGTGACTGCTAGATGACACGTGGTAAACTTTTTGATGTGGAGGAGAGGTGATAGTATGTTATTTTTAGTAGTGTGAAGCAGACTTAATGTTTCCATGACAGTATAAACCAAGGGTTGCTGCAGTCCTGCCATTCCTTCATGATTTGCTGTTCCTGCTTCCTGTTTTGCATCTGAAAGTACTGGCCTTCATCTGACCATGTAGTGAGTCCATTTGGTGGAGAGCTTAACCTTGGATTAGCTGACTTGCTACGGAATCAGTTTTGATTTAGCAGTGACAGAAGTGACGGAATGAGAACAGGCAGCTAGGGAAAAATGACATTACAACAGACCACCCTTAAATAAACTTCTGTAGAACTTCGAGTATGTTCACCTGCTGATAGGATGACAACAACAACAGAAACAGTGTAGCAGAATTTGACAGTGGAAAACAGAAGAGGAAAGCCTATAGTATGTAGGTTTTCCTCATCTGTTTTCCACTGTCCAGTATAGTCTAGTACTTCTAGAACCCAGGGAAATGAGGTAATTGTGCCTGCATACAGTTACTGTGGAATACCCTATTTATTTTCCCCTTTTCCTTCTCCAGAATATTTATTGGAGATGTATACCACCTTCCTCTGTATTCCTTTTTTTAAGGTGTTACAAATGTATAACTTGAGAAACGATAGATCATAGTATCTGAAAGAGAACCTTGGGAAAATTTCAAAATAGTCTCTTCTCAAAGAGAAACAAAGCAGCTCTGTTGCCTGAAACTCAGTAGGCACATGCCCTTCCAAAGCAGGATTATGCATTTATTAGGAGATCTAATTAGGTTCTATGTGGGTTTTGTCTGCCTTCCAGAAATGTGCTTAATCTATTTGGGTTTTGGTAGACATAGTTGTGGAAGAAAAAAATAAGTGCCCTATTCTGGTAATTAATTTCATGATACCTGTAACTTTTTTTTTTTTTCATTCTTCATCCCATTTTTAAAATTTGGTTCATCTGTTCTTGGCTATTTCCAGTGTTTCCTGTAGTTGTTGGTTGTTTTTTGGGGGGTTTGTGGGGGGTTTTGGGGTGTTTTTTTGTTTTTTTGTTTTTTTTTTTCCCCCATCTTTTTTTGTTCTTCTGTTGATGGCCCTGGAGCAGAGCATGTAAGGTGGGATCTTTATATAATATCTTGTTAAAGTATTTCTTCCCTTATTTGAGAAGTAGATGGTGAAGCTATGATTCTTCTTGTCTGTGCATCTAGATAAAGATGACAAGAAAATTGCAATAAATTACCCATACATTATTTTCCTTATCCTTCATTTCTAGTTGCAGTTGCTCTTTGTTTGTTTGGTTAGTTTTCTTTTTAAAATCGCAGCATAATCCCTAATTGAAAAAAAATGATAATTGTAGAATTGTGATTCCTGGGGATATGTAGTAGGAAGAATAGAAATTTATTGTCCAGCACTTTTAACACGTTTTCTTACTAAATATTAGTCAGACTACATTAAAGAGGTCAGATCACTTTACGTTTTGGCAGTGGTTTCTAGACAGATCTTAGCAATGGCAAAGATTTTTGTGTAAAGTAGTAGTAAAGTAACCAGTAAACATTTCCCTTTCCCAGCTATTTAAAGCATGCTTTATTGCCAGTGTTAGTTCTGAAACGTAGATTTCTAATATAAAAATAAGGTTTGTCATACAAACATCTGTGGTTTAATGCTGACTTATGATTTATAGTCATCAAGTTGTTCTACATTATGCTATTTTGATGTCAGAACACAGAAAATTCTAAACTTTGGTAAAGTGCCCAGGGTTTTTCACCTACCATTCAATAGAAAACTTAAGTGTTTCTTCTTTAAATCAATACAGAAATGTTTGAGCTTCCAGTAGAGGACTAATAAGATTTCTCTTTCTTTCATAAGTTATTTATAAACTGAGGCTTTAATATGAGTATGTTTTGTACCCTGTTATGAGGAGAAACATAGGTGAGCATGATATAAGAGACTTGTGCTAACTATTTTAAATAGCATGTATCATTTACCAGGCAGAGCCTCCATCCCCTGCTAGATGCAGGTCAAAACATTGGTAACAAGTGATGAGGAAAAGGCTGAGGTGCTTAATGACTTCTTTGCTTCAGTCTTTAATAACAAGACTAGTTGTACTGAGGGAATCCAGCCTCCTAAGCCAGAAGACAGACTGGGAGAACGACCCCCCCACAATCCTAGAGGAGATAGTCAGTGACCTGCTGCATCACACAGACACACACAAGTCTATGAGACCAGATGGTGTACACCCGAGGGTGCTGAAGGAGCTGGCTGGGGTGCTCGCCAAGCTGCTTTCCATCATTTACCAGCAGTCCTGGCTGACCGGGGAGGTGCCGACAGATTTGAAATTGGCCAATGTGACACCCATCTATAAGAAGGGTCGGAAGGATGATCCAGGAAATTACAGGCCTGTCAGCTTGACTTCAGTGCTCAGGAAGCTGATGGAGCAGCTCATCCTAAACACCATCATGCAACACATGAGGGACAACCAGATGCTCAGGCCCAGTCAGCATGGGTTTATGAAAGGCAGGTCCTGCTTGACAAACCTGATCTCCTTCTATGACAGGACAACCTGATTATTGGGTGGGGGAAAGGCTCTGGATGTTGTCTATCTTGAGTTTAGTAAGGCCTTTGACACTGTTTCCCACAACATTCTCCGGGAGAAATTGGTTGCTTGAGGCTTGGGTGGGCACACGCTTTGCTGAGTAAAAAACTGGCCTGATGCCAGGCCCAAAGAGTTGTGGTGAACGGAGTTAAATCCAGTTGGCGGCTGGTCACGAGTGGTGTCCCCCAGGGCTCAGTTTTGGGGCCGCTCCTGTTTAACATCTTTATTGATGATCTAGATGAGGGGATCGAGTGTACGCTCAGTCAGTTTGCAGATGACACCAGGTTGGGTGGGAGTGTTGATCTGCTCGAGGGTAGGGAGGCTCTGCAGAGAGACCTGGACAGGCTGGAGCCATGGGCTGAGGCCAACTGGGGGAGTTTCCATAAGGCCAAATGCCGGGGGCTGCCCTTGGGCCACAACAACCCCCAGCAGCGCTACAGGCTTGGGGAGGAGTGGCTGGAGAGCTGCCAGTCAGAGAGGGACCTGGGGGTGCTGATTGACAGCTGGCTGAACAGGAGCCAGCAGTGTGCCCAGGGGGCCAAGAAGGCCAATGGCATCCTGGCTTGTGTCAGCAATAGTGTGGCCAGCAGGGACAGGGAAGGATCTTACCCCTGTACTGGGCACTGGTGAGGCCGCCCCTCGATTCCTGTGTTCAGTTTTGGGCCCCTCACTACAAAAAGGACATTGAGTGACTCGAGCGTGTCCAGAGAAGGGCAACGGAGCTGGTGCAGGGTCTGGAGCACAGGTTGACGAGGAGCAGCTGAGGGAACTGGGGGTGTTTAGTCTGGAGAAGAGGAGGCTGAGGGGAGACCTCATCGCCCTCTACAGCTCCCTGAGAGGAGGTTGCAGAGAGCTGGGGATGAGTCTCTTTAACCAAGTAACAAGCGATAGGACAAGAGGGAATGGCCTCAAGCTGTGCCAGGGAAGGTTTAGACTGGATATTAGGAAGCATTTCTTTCCAGAATAGGTTGTTGGGTGTTGGAATGGGCTGCCTAGGGAGGTGGTGGAGTCCCCATCCCTGGAGGTGGAGGTCTGGTCGACATAGTGCTGAGGGATCTGGTGTAGTTGGGAACTGTCAGTGTTAATGGTTGGACTGGATGATCTTCAAGGTCTTTTCCAACCTAGACGATTCTGTGATTTTTGAACTGGGCCATACTTTAAATTAAACTGGAGACTGGTAAATGTTCTAGAAAGTGAAAGATTAGATGAGATGTTACTGGAAAGTTGCATTTGATTAGAACACATTTATTAATGAGAAGCATTTAAAACTCCATCAAGTAGTACATTTTTTGTGTTGTTTGAAACGGTCGGGGGGGGGGGGGG
>NW_020799097.1:75509123-75526533 GCF_003259725.1 Athene cunicularia
GGGGGGGGGGGGGGGGTATATTTTTTGATGTATTCTAATAAATATTTTTAAAGCTCTGCCTTATTTTCAAACAGATTTTATTAGTAGAGGTAACTTAGTGAAAGCAGAACTACCTTCTACATCTTCAATATTACCATTATTAGCTAATCTTTAGTATTTCCACAACATCTGTGTAAGTATTGTGTTAATCAAATTCAACTTGTGATGGAAAGTGAAATTTGAACAGCAGCAAATCTTAGAAAAAAGTCAATAGTCTCTAACACTATATCCAGTCCTTTGATATTGTAGCCTCTTAAAAATAGATTGTAATATGTGAAGTTTTAGTTTTGACCAAACACAGCTGTAGATGCTAAGAATTTCAGTTGCTTTGTTTATAAATAAAGAAATCCAGCCTTTAATAGGTACCTTTATATAGTCTCCAAAATTGTACATTGCAAATCCTTTTTTGTGAGACTAAAAAAATAGATCAATCCCCCCAAACCACCATTTGGAGTTGTTTGTCTTAAGATCATTTTTAGTTACTTTAAAAATGAATTTTCAGTCATCTAATTGCATGCACCACTATGCTCTCAGAAGTAGCTTTTTCAGGATTTCTTCACTCTCTAGCTTATGTGTGCTAGTCTGGGGAAAAAGAAAAAAAAAAACAACAAAACAAAACACCCCAACTTTGACTATGCAGGCTTTCCTGGGAACCATAGTAATAATGATACAGTTGTACTAATGCAAGCAAATGATACATCTGGAAAGGTGAAATGAAACTAGAAGGAGGAGTAGTGATTTGTCATATGTACTCACGGGCACTTGAATGATGTAGTGATGGAAATTATGCATGTAGGCAGTTCTTTGCTAAGCCTTTTGCCTATGTTAGGCAGCCAGGGGCCTTAGTTTTCTGAATCTGCTGGTCTGAGCTTTTAGTTTTTAATGAGTACACATATACCTGCTCAGGTCTTAAAGAAAAGTTTCAAAGTTTTTAAATGAGAGCTTACTTGCTTAGTTTGTATAGAATTTGTAATCCAAATCAGTTCTATCGGCAGAGTTGTTTTGAATAATAAAAATCTTCATGTCATATTGTACACGAAAGCTGTTTGAAAGAATATAACCACTTGTTTTGTCTTGGAAGATAAATAATGAAAGACAAAGGGAGCTAAGAGGAATGTCTTCAATTCTTCCACATTTTTAACCCACCAATATTGTGCTAATAAGAAATAGCTTCATTGATTTCAGCTTAGAATTAATTTTAAATTATCTTGAAAATTGTTTTGTGGCAGCATAAACCTTCATGTTAATTCTATGTAGTACTGAAATATTTTTGTAGAGGAACTTTAAAAATATTTTTGATATATATATATATATATATATATAATCCAGCTATGTAGTCTTTGTGCTGTAAGGCTTTAGTAAACCAGGTATTAAAGGTATTAAATGATACATCTTGTCTTCCTTAGAAAGTAAATGGGAAGATTAGCAGTTTTGCAGAGTCACCTAGGAGTTGTGCTCAACTGGGCAGCCTTAAAGGGACTCTTAACAGTACGATTTGAGAAAATGTCGTATCTTGTTCCTGCATAAATCATATTGCAGTGCTTGGAAAATAAAGTGAAGCATGTAAAACACGAAAGCTGAAAAATAGTGCAATTTATTCTTACTATGCCATGCTTTACATTCTGTGTATTTTGCAGCAGTTAGAATATGTCTGTAGCAGTGCCAACATGCAAATGGTAATCATCATTAAATAAGACTTTCACTATTTACTGTAGCTGGGATTTCTTTAAAATATCCTAAATGAGTCCAGTAACTAGAGCCCATTAATAGTACTTTGTACACATACCCTTTCAGACCAATCTTAATGTTGAGGGGAACCAAAGAAGCTAGATATACAATTAAATGTCATTTAATGAAGAGCACCTGTGGTTTAAGGCATGTCTTCTCTTACTAAATTCTGTAACCTCTTTCAGATGGAGGTGTCTCTAGTAACTCATGGTGAAAAAAAGAAAACACTTCTAGTGTTCTGCTATCAGTTTGTTTTTTTATAAGCTTTACTTTTCACTTTAATAATTTATTTCACAGAAGTGTCAAAGTAGGATCCCGTTTAATTAAACCAGTTTATTAACAGAGAACCTTAACTGGCATTAAAGTAGTAAATATCACTGCTTTGACTTCTCTAAATAGCTTATGTAAAAAGTAGAAAAATTAGCTTTGTCTTTAAAAGTCTTTAGAACATCAGCCTGTTTCTTATGATTAAAAAAAGTAATTTCAGAAAAAAGTCTTCGTTTGAGTTGTAATTATAGAAAGTAAACAGTAAACATGTGTCTATTCCTCTAAAGCATTAATATTATCCTCATGTATTACAAGCCAAACAAGGTAAATAATACACTTAAAAACATAGAAAGAATGATTTACAGTGGAATTGGGGGGGTGAGAATTTTTTTTTTCTTTAATTATCCTTTCAGTGCTCCTCTATACATACCTTCACACTTGTCTATTAGGGTATCCTTTAAATGTCTAACTAATCAGACCATTTCTTTTCCTGGCTTTGACCTCAGGCATATGGCTACACCTCCTTAACTTTATCAGAAGAATTGTTGCGTTTCTGTGGTAAAAGGTGCTTTTTTCCTCAAAAGAATATGGATGTGTTGTGATTCTGGCAGAGAACAACATATGTCCTGTGTGGCACACAATCCACAGTTAAGAGGAACAAACAATAGCACCAATAGTGTGTACCTATAGTTGCACAACCTATAGTTGCACCGATAGCAACAATAGCGTGGTTGAACTTAAAGGCTTTTTGCATTGAGTTTCTTGGAAAAGAGAGATCAGTACAGGTGACTACTCCTATCCTTGTATCAGTGTTTGTTGATTCAGAAGAATAAAAAAGACCTGATCATGATTTAAATCTCAGTTCCTTTTCCTACAAAAAAAAAGTACTTAGTGTTATAGTGCAGGGTCCTCCTTTGTCTCTTGATACCCAAAGTGTGGCATCTTAGGTTTGCAAACCAGAGCATGGCTTTCCTGTCCTTTTTTGTAGATTTTAGTTCTGCAGAGTTTCATAAAGGAGGACAAGAATGTCTTAAAACCAGAGGGTCATCCTTCTTGGATCGTGCTCATAATCCTGAAGGATCTGATGCGAGTGAAATTGCCTCTCATCTCAGTAATGAGCACCTTCCTCAAGCACAGTTCTTTGGTACATAAATCTATCCATACTTGCTTTTGGAAGTAGTCTCCTAGGTCTTCTGTAGACTCTCCATCACCTTCCAGATCCTTTGCTATGCACTGTTCTGCTGCCTCATCTCCGATACGTTGCTTTTGGAAAACTGTGGCAACTGGTATTTCTGAATCCTTGCTGAGACCTTCACCCTCCTCCAAAAGATGCTCTGGGTAAAGAATTCTTAAAATTGTATATGAACCAGTCTGTCACTTAGACCTCTGCAGTTAACATCCAGACCTTGCACTTGCAACTGTGAAATCTACAAAGAGTACCTTTTGTTGTTTCTATATTCTATTCACCCTCCACAGTTTTGTGTACCGACCTTCACAAAAGCCTCTGCTATTTGCTGGTTATCTTGTCTTCCTTCTTTAAGTAAACCAGTCGGATTTTCTAACTCTTGAGATACCACTTACTCTCCCTAGTAAGGCTGACAGTCTGTTGTACCTTTCTGCCACTCTCAAATGTAAAACAGATAAATCTTTTTTTTGCTGTGATTTCAGGACTGGTTCCACGATTTAGGAGTGTCTTTTGTTGGTGCCGACAGCATCTCTGCTGCTTCGCATACAGGCACATAATGATGATATATCTGTGGATCCTGAAAAGACTCATAGCTTTAGCCACCCCACTTTTCATCTGTGAGAATATTCTTATCTGGACTCTAGCATCTGTGGGTCTATTGCTTTGTGAAGGAGTTAAGAACAATATTTAAGTCAGATTTGGGATTTGGATATGTTTTGACTTCTTCCCACTGTCAGGTCAGTGCAGATTTTTTGTCTGTCCATATGTCCAAAGATCCTCAGAGAAGTGCTGCCTCCAAACAAAGGTAAAACATCACATTTTCTCCTTATCTCAATGATGAGCTTTTAGAAGATGACTTTTAGCTTTTTGCAAAGGACATGGTTGATCCTGCTTTCATCATTGTATCTCCACTAAATTTCAAGATTAATTTTATAAAAATAACATGTTTTCTACTTACCATGCAGAATTCACAGAGCAATGTTGGATTTCTCAGAGGCTATGCCACTTCTTTCTCAGAGCACATTTCATCTGTTGACCATAAATGGAAACTTTCAGTAATACCAGCAGCTGTTTTGACTCTGAGACCCAGGTGTCTTGGCACCCATGTGCTTAGATGACCTCAGATGCCAGATTTTGAGTGATTTATGAACAGTCAACTTTCCAAGTTTTCACATCTGTTGCAAATCCTGGACAGTGTTTATAAAGGGGTTCTATTTCGGTATTCTTCTTTGTGCAAAGGATAATTATTTCCTCTGATAGGTGAACCTCACTCAAGATCAGATGATACAGGTCTGCAGATTTCAAACTGGTACAGGCTATACATCCAGAACATGGAACTGGGGACTATCATGGGTGTCTTCCACCTGCTTTCCCTGGGGTAGTATATGCTGTCAGTAAGGGAAAGTGTGGTAATCATGGTTTCATGTTAAGAATAATTAAATAGTGGAAGATCCTTCAAAATATGCAAATGATCAGTCAGCACCAGTTGTCCTGACTACTGTTAATTTCTCAACAGTCCTTTGGAAGCTAAAAAGAAAAACTACTCTTCTCCATCATCAATTAGGTTCATGTCTGATTCAGTTCTTTTAACACTGAATCTCTTGATCTCAGGAATGACTTGGACATTTAAGATAAAGATGATGTTTCTTGCAGCGGCATAGCTCAGCTGATTCTTGGTTTCTGAACTGTCATACTAGCCACAGAAAGGAGGTGACCTTTTTCGTAGAAAAAAAGGTACCATAATTGAAATATGTTATTAATTTGATTTATTGTTTTGACTTTTTATTCCTAAAAGAATTATGTCACTGTAATACTTGTGAAGATTTTCCTGACTTTTAAAATATAAGAGATGGCTCTAAATGTGTTCTGGATTTTGTAGTTCACAAGACCACATGTCTCTTCTGCATCACGTAGTTAATAAAAAGTTACAAGAAAGTCATGTTCTTTGGAGGAGATAATTCATTAGGAACATGAGTATACTTCATCTTTACGCTATTTAACTTTCATTTTTGGAAGCTACATGATTTTTTATTTACAGATAATTATTTTTAAGACAACTTTCTAGGGAAAGTTCCTCCATTGTAAAGAAAAATTTCCAAAATAGTTTACATTAATGTCAGTAGATTCATATTTTTGAGCACGTCTTTATCAAATGTTGGTTTTACTGTGATGAACTTTTCCCAGAAATTCCTGCTTACCCATTACCTTACTATGAAATGCTTTCAGATTTTGTATTGAGTCTTTAAACTGTGGAGGGATAGTTAATTTATCTTAGTATCAGTACTGCTAATTACATCTCTCTAACAAAACTCTTGATTTAAAATTCTTATTTAATCCATATGAATTTCTTTGTAAGGCAGGAGTTTGAGGTCAAATGTACTGCACTGTAAAACATAAAAAAATAAGTTTGTGGTAGGGAATAGAGTAAGTGACATTGCTCTGATTGCTGCTGTCAGATGGTATGGTACCTGTTTGCACTTATTTTAATGTGTATTTTTGTAAAGCAGTGGAGATATACGTCCATGTACTCTCCTGTGAATTGGGAAATTGTTTCAAGGCTTTCTTTATAATAGATGCTTCTACACTCTGAAACTTAGTCTTTGTAAGTAGGTATTGGAAGAACCAGCAAGAAACCTTCCAGATATGTGAGTATAAAGAAGTTCAAACTAAAAAGGGCAAAGAAAACTGTTGAATATCACCTTTGAAGATCTTCTTTAGGATGCTTAATTATATTTTTAGGCACTAATTTCTTTTTGCAGTTACACTTTTATGAAAGTTATCCATGTAAGCCTTAGATCGTTGAAATAAGTGCTTCCAGAAGGGTTTAAAACTGGGGCACAGATGATAGTAAAGGTGACTCAAACATCTTTAGTAAATGGATTCTCTGCTTTCATCACAAAACTAAAGCAAACTCAGATATTTTTTTTTTTATTGTTGTTTTCCTCATGGTGTATTTAAAGAGAGAAGAACAAATTTACTGCAGTACAAAATATGAAACCATATAGTGATTTCAAACACTGTCCAGGTGGGCCAGTCATCTGTTTAAAAGTACTTAAAAATGATGAAGCAACATGAGGAAGTGTTGGTGTTAATCTGTGATTTAATGTCACAATAAGGCGAATGGAGCTTTCTGTTCATAAGCTGCCAAATGCCACAAGCGTATAGAGTTGTCTTCAACCTCGAAAATGATCAGAAACCCCAAAATGAAAATGAAATGGTGTACTTATTTAAATATTAAGTAATTACACCAAGCACTCAATTGTATTTGGTTTAAATGGAGACAAATGATACTTCTATAGTTGAAGTTCGGTGTCAAGCTTGGAAGGGTGGAAGTGGCACTTACTCATCTGTAGGAGAATTTGTATGCAGTAATTGAACACACTACATTTAATATGCATAGTTGGTGTCCGCATGTAATACACTTGTGAACTTCAATAACTGTCTAATGTGCTGAAGAGAAATTCCATACAAAATACTTGAGAGCTGCTTTCTTGTATGGGCTTCTGCACTGTTGCTCCTTTTTAGAAGAGCTGATCTATTCTGGTTGTAGTACTTACACTGTATCTAAAATAGCATGTGCAGTGTTTGATGTACAGGTACGTGTTGAATGTTTTACAGTCATATGAAAATATGAAACAGACTTCTAGAACACCAACAGGTACTTAAGAAAAAAATGAATATAATTTGGGCAAGCATAATTAATATAATTAATGTGTCAGTATGGTTTTATGTCAAATGCTCCTTACATCTTGAAGTACATTACTTCAGACCATTTGTACCTATTCTTCGGTACTAGTTCTGACTTCACTAGCATCCTTATAAACCACCGAATGAATTGCATGTAGAGGTCAGGATAGAGCAATATATGGAGTTACTTTTTTTTTGCTTTTCTGTTGATAGAAGTTGTAGATTCTGCTTCACTAATTGGGACAGATGGGTCTGACTGCTTTCTTAGATGAGTCAGCATACACTTATAAGATGTTTTTAACAATACGGCTGCATTTCATTAGAAATGTTTCATGATAAAATTTCTTTGGGTTTCCTGTTTGTCGTTGCATACAGGATTTTAGAACTAAATCTGTTCTTAAAAATGCAGTGTTTAGAATATCTCAGTAATTTTTTTAATGAAAGATACTGAAAGTTTAACTTTCTCAAATGTTATGAATCAAGCTAATGTAGAATTTAAAATACTTTGAGAAGACAAATATATGTTAGCTATTATGACATTTTAGATGAAAACAGAAAGCAGACAATATGTTTTGAAATTAAACACGTTGCTTGTTGTCTCTAACATTTTAAAAATTGGTTTTGCTTCCGTTTTGTGTAACTTTCTTAGAATGCGTTTTATTTTTTGTACATCTAGTTCTTCACTGATTCTGGTAAATTTTCATTTGGAGAAAGGAAGAAAAGTTGTGAAGTTTACTATAGGGGTTCTTGCTCTAAAATAAATGTTCTTGCTTGTTGCAATATGACCAAAACTAAGTAGTTTGCAGAAAAGGTCAAAAGTTCATCATTGTATTTCAGCTTTATAAGTTGTTCTTAGTCCTGTATTTTACTTAAGAAATCTGTCTTTTCCAGCTACATTTCAGATTTTTCCCTCTCAAAACATTGTCCTCACTAATGGTCATAACTTTTCCTGCAACAGTTTATTGCATTTTTTCTACAACAGTTTATTATATAGTGTAACACTGTTACGCTCACACCTGTTGTTTCCTTCCTTGCTCATCATTCCTGGGCATGAACTGAAACAGCTTTTAGACTTGTATTCTGTGTTCCCTGAAATGACTCAGAAAGCATCCAGTCTAATTGATTTAATCTCATCAGTGAAATATTTAGTGACGCCACACCGTGATTTTCACATAGCTTTGAGCTGGTGCTTCTACGTTTTCTTAAGCTTTTCAGAGACATATTCTTGTTGTTCATAGTTGCCATACAGCCCTGGATATGCTGGGCATATTACAGTTATCTTTCTTGTGATTAATACCTATTGAACTTACAGCTAAACTGAGCATTTCTTCTATGACACCTCAGCTTATTGTTCCAAAATTACAGTGCTTTTGTTTAAAAATAAGACAATAAATGTATACATGCATCCCAAGAATTTAAAAGCTAATGCAATAGTTGTAGTATGAAAATACTTAATTTCAGAAAACATTGTTTCAGTGATGTGAAAATGTCAAAACACTTTGAATTGGAAAAGTATGTTCTTTGCTTACGGCAGTAAACGGAGGCCTCTGAGTAGAAGCTGACACATTATTTTTCAGCTGAAATGTTTGAATGAAATGTGATAAATACAAGAATAGTGAGCATGGTGTAAACAAAGCTTAACTAAGGTTTTGTATATATTTATACATATATAGTAAGTCTGAAAGTCTATTTCTGATGAAGAGTGTTCCAAGAGACAGTCAAACTTCAGAGCAAATCCTTGTAGCTTGTATGACAGATTGGCTATCTCGGTGAGAAGTCAGTAGCAGCCATATGAAGTTAAAATAGTACTTTAATTTAGACCATTTAAAATATTGTTCATGTGAACAGTTTATTTTAAAACTATTTATATGTAATAGCTAGGACTAGAAACAAAAGCTATTCAGGTCAGGGTCAATGGTGGAAAACATAAACTGACCAAAGGTGGTATTCAGGTTTGTTCTTTTTCCTCACTGACTGCCTTGCTTTTTAGAAATGTCAATTAAATGCTTAGCTTAATAAACATGTAGGTGAAGCAAATGTGAAAGTCAAGTGTAAAAGGGGAAAAAATTGCAAGAATACATCATTAAAATAAATTACTTGAATCTAGTGGATCTTTAGCATTCAGGAAAAAGGATGAAAAACTCCCCAGCTGAGAGATCACCTAACATTGCACCATTTCTCAACATTTCTCAATGGACAAACCAATGTAATTATCCTGATAACAAATTGTGCTGGGCATGCTATATCATATGAAAGTCACATCAGTATGCATTATTATGACTATTTCTTCATAAAAGTCTTAGGTAGTGATGGGGTGATTTATAAGCATCCTTGATATCTGTCATCCTTTTTCTTTTTCTCCAAGCTGAGAACCATGAGAGGGAGTTAAAAACAAAAAAAAAAAGACTTAATCTGTAGATATGAGCATTTTTGGATAATGTGAGAAGAGCCTTGGCATTGATGTGTATCTGAACCTTGTAGAAATGTTTTTGCAATACATTTATGACAATAGCCTCAACCTTTTTTGTAGTAGTGAAGAAGTCAGTTTCATGTCTGGGTTTACAAAGGTTTAACTAATGCGTATCAATAAGTGTTTTTTTTCTGTGGGTTATAAACAAGAGATGAAGTAGAATATTTATATAAATAGAATTTCTCTAATCTTAAGGTTATGCAGGTGAAAGACAGTGAAGAAAAGTCATTCAAGATAGGTCAGTTATTAAATCTAGTATTGAGAAAGAGGGAGGTCAGGTTGGTATCCAAAGCATTCCCAGCTTTGGCAGTCATTGGGAAGTAAGGACCTATTGGACCAGCACTGTCAGCATATACAGTAACCACTAACCTTATAATGTTTCTCAACGTGATTCTTATGCAAAAGGAGAGAGGCTTTCCTGAAAAAATTAACAAGTTGTTGTTTAGAGAAAACTTATTTTGAAGTTGATATTACCTTCCTGAAAAGGGTTATGAGGTAATTTTGCAGCCATGGCCATATCCCTTAGTTTCCAATTCTTTAAAATGCTTGTTTGGTTAACCACACACCTGGGACTTTCTTAACTGATGAACAACAGCCTTGTGCAAACCAGCCACACACACATATTCTGAAGTGCAGCTCACTGGCATGGATGTTGCCCCTAGAAGTCCTCAAATTCAGTGCCAAAATGATCTAGCGGTACTTTGGCAAATACCTTTCTTTATGCGATCTAATTCTTTCACTGGGTGGAGCTATAGTATTTGGTGGAACCTGAAATTTAGGTTGATCAAAACTAACTCAGATTCATTGATACAGTCCATCAGTAGCTAACAAGGATAGATTATTAAAACAGATTGTCAAGAGATGACCCCATAACACTGAGGACTTGTAGGTTACTTATAAAGGAACTATGGAAGATTTTAAAATAAATAAAACCATACAAATCTATTTTCATGTGCCCAGAACTCTTGGTAAAGAGGTCATTGCCTCCACTAGAAAAAATATTTAAGGGTTCATAAGTTGGTAATCACAGTGATCCTAGAGCATTTGTTCTCTCCTCCTAGCTTTGAGTAACGCCTGGTTTTGGTGTCCATGCTAAACCATTGGGGTAGGGTAGTTAGTTCTGCCACATTAAGGAGGGAAGAAGGTAGGTGGTACATATAGGAGAGAGTACTAAAATTTCATCTGAAGATTTAGTGCTTGTTTTTGTGATCACTTGTGAGAGATGCTAATGTATTTTAAGATTTTTCCAAGAGAATTCCTTCAAATGAGTTGGAAGTTGCTAGTCTAGGGAGGATGGTGGTCTTGTTTAATTCATCTCAGGGTGGATGTCCTCTTGTCTGATTTCCCAGCCGCTGTATGGCATTTGTAATACCCATGCCTTCCTTTTTTTTCCAGTTTTTCAG
Organism: Athene cunicularia; assembly: GCF_003259725.1. NCBI lineage: Eukaryota > Metazoa > Chordata > Aves > Strigiformes > Strigidae > Athene > Athene cunicularia. Next base: position 75,519,904 of record NW_020799097.1, read on the forward strand.
AAACAAAAGCTACCTTTCACTTCTTCAGAGTACTAAGAAAATACATCTTATGGGAGGATAGCAAGACCACCATCTTCATTCTTTCTAGAAGACAAAATTAAGACAGGGTTTAGGCTTCTCCAATACGATAAATGTTGTTCCAGAGATAGCAAATGTTTATTCTATTCAACATTGAGCTGCTGTTTACATTTCAATGGAAGAGAGAACAGCTGGGGCAGAAGAGCAAGGGAGCAGTCATTAGTTTCCTTAACATTTTCTTGATTAACAGTGACAGGGGAAGAAAGCATTGTCACAAAAAAACCTACACACCCTTCTCAAAATAAATAACCCTGTAAAAGGACCTGGGTGTTTTTTTAAAAATTGAGACGTTCTGCTGACAGTGAGACAGTTGGCGCTTACACATTCGGTATAATGACACAAACCACAATATTCAGTAGCGTTTTGTGTAGTTCCTTGATCTGTAGTTTTGACTATTACATGCAGTACATAATAGCAACAACAGAAGATGAATTAATTTCATTTTAGAAGTGACTAAATATCTTCAGTAGTCAAAACGCTTAAGTTAGTGATTCAATTGTCTAGTTTGCTGTCACACTCCTTGTTTTTTTCCTGTCTTCACGTTTGTTCTGCACAACTTAGCCTGTAGAAGATTCTTTGTCTTTGCAGTCATGGAGCCTCTTGTAAAAGCCGTAATGTGAGAGCACATCCCTTCCTGTGCACAAAGGTGTTGCTACTGTTCTCTGCTGTGCACAGCCATTTTAATCTGAATGGGAAATCTGTCTAGGGACCCGAGTACAGTAATTAGCAGTCTCTTCAGATTGTCAGAGCAGAATTACCATTGTAATGGTTTAGCTGGAGGATAAAAGGATTGAATTTGGGTCTGCCTTCCTGCCAAACTAAATGAGTTGCCATGGGAATTTTCAAATATAAGAGGCGTTTACTTAAAGCAATTTGGCGGGTTTGAATAAACTCATAAATTACGGGTTTTAGAGGAGAGATCCCTGCTTTCTCTGGCATAGGCTGAACAGCAAAGAAGGCTGTTAGAAAGCTGCTTACATTCTTAATGAGAATAAGTTGATCCATGCTCCCGTGCAGACTATCAGCTTATTAAGGCTAAACTGTTTCTGCTAAATACAGTACAGTAAGCACATTTTGAGAGACAGAGTTTGCAACAAATCCCTGGAGTAAAAAAACCAAATCTGATTCTCTAAACGTAAATTGAATTTCCTTTGCTAGATTAGATCTATTTTCAAGTAATGCTATTAAAAATGGTTCTCTGTATTGTTTCAATAAACATTAACCTGCTATTGATTTCAACTTTCCTCTGTGCATGTAACATTTATTACAACACTTGTCAAATCTGCTTCTGAAAGGGGAGGAGGGCACTGAAGGTTTCTTTCGAAAACAAATAAGGTGCTGTGGCCCTTCGAACTATTTTTTTCGGGTCACATGTAAATGTTTTCCGAGCTCAGGCCTGCCTTCTCTCTGAAGGGAGTTGGGCTTTGACCTGCTGACTTCTTTGTCAGCACCAATGCTATTGAAATGTGAGAAGATGGACTTGGTGCTTTCACAAATGCCTCAAGTGATGAACATCACTTATGCTTGTTTAACCTTCAGTTGTGCTCAAGAAGTCAGCTGTAGTATAGTAAGAACTGATGGCCAGTGTTTTGCACTGCTTGTTTGGAAGTATGTATTAATAATATTCTCCTAGCCACCTAAATTTGATAACTTGAAGAAAGAAATAGGGAAGCTTCTACGTGCTTGAGTACTTTGATACTAGATTTAAAAATATATGTTCAAGGACATGTCGTACTTGAAATAGTATGCAATATTTTTTCCAAAAAATAATTTATATTTGGTATATAGCTCAAGGCTTACATGTTTTCTTGTGATGCCTGTTAGTATGTATCTCAAATCTTTACTCATCGTAACTATTAGGATATGGTGGAGCAACTACTTAAAGAGAGAGCAGTACTGCTGTAATGGCAGTTATTCAGACTTTTGTTCAAAGCAGTAAAAATACGTTTAGAACTTCTTGATATAATCTTACATTACTAGCAGGAATCCTGTAAATTTGCAAAGGAAAATAGTAAATTTGTGCTGGTGATTCAGTAGTTGAACAGCTGCTAAGTTCTAACAGATTCCTGAACTGTTACTAATGATGCAGCTGAAACTCTGTTTGGTAGCCTCAGGGTACTGTTTCTGTGAAACTTTAGAACTATCTCCAAAGAAATTAGACGAAGACAAGAGCAGCATTTACTATTACTAATACTCAGAATTTTAGCTGTTCATTTAACGTTACTTGGAGAAGTATTTGTTCCTCATATTAATTATTAGTGTTCCAGAGTGTTTGTGCTTAAAATGGCCAGTGAATTGATTTCATCAGACTTGATCCCCACCCCCATACTTTCTTAGATGAGTTAGTAGAATGTGACAGCAAAATCTAAAGGTATTCTCTGAGTGTTTGTGAAGCGGCTTGCAAAACTGAAACTATGAATGCTTCTACACTCCGTATTATAAGAAGAATGCTATATGATTAGAGAATATTAACAGCATTTTAAAAAGAAGTATTGAAAGGTGCTGCAGAGAACTGTTTGGAACATTTACAGAATCCATGCAGGGAAAAAAAAAAAAAAGGCTTATTGGTATTACAGTTTTCAAATTTCATACTCTGGGATTTATTCTGCATTTTAGAGTTTTGGTGCTGTAGATCGGAGGGGCTTGATTGGCACCTGTTATGTTGTCTTCGGTAAAACTAAGTTGGACCTGCTGAGATCTGAATCTGATTCCAACTGTGGTATGTTTTTATGAGATCCGATGAGCCTGTTTAACAGTTAGAAGCAAAATTCCCCTTTCTGCTTCACTGTTGAATCCACCTGTCGACTACTTGTTTGGTGGATAGATGTAGTAAAGTAGTAGTGGTCAGGCCTTTCCATGAGCTGATTTAATTTGCTAAATGGTAGAAAAGTAACCCATAACGTTTTCTGGTGATTTTTGAGAGGTAAATCACTTTGCTGAATGTTTCACAAGCACCAGAGCACACAGGAAGTGTCGGGAACATGGACACAGGAAAGGTGGGAATGCGGTAGTGGGGAAGAAGTGGAAAGCTATGCAAAGTACTTGCTCTGTGTGTTTAATTTGTTATATTTCTAGGGTTCTTGGCTCCTGCTGGTCCAGGAATCCAGAGAATTAAAGAAATGTGCATTCTGCTAGACTAGTAGGGATTGCAGCTGTTTCTTTAGAAGGCACTCCCCCTTTTCTGATAAACTCTTAAAGTGTTTTTATCCACTCTCCATTTAATTTTAATTTTTCTGGGGCATTGTTACATTGGCCTCTGATCTTTAGATTCCAACGATGTGTACTTTCCGTAGTTCTTTTCACTTAGCCCCCAATTTGTAAGATTTTGTGAGCAGAAGCCATGCCATGGGTATTGCTGGTATCTGAACTCCAGATCAGAAAAGCGTTTATATACTGTTATGCTAAAATTAACGTTGCACACAGGAGCTTGAAAATAAAATGCATCATTCTAAATCATACAATCCTTTGCTAAATCAACAATTTTCACTGAGCATAGTTACATAGAAGAATGTAATACAGAAAAAGGAAAAAGTATTAGTAGGGAAATTGATTTTTATAGGCTACTCACATTGAATCATGCGGTTTTTTCGATTGGCTAACATGAAGCTTTGTAAGTATTGGATATACTATTTAACTGGTATGGATTTAAAGTTGGTGGTCTAAGGTGTAAAAATTACCAGTTTAGGATGATGCAAATACAAAAGAATCTCAAAGCTCTCTGCAAAACATTAGTGTATGTAGACATTTATAGTAGTAAGTAAATGGTTGAGACTGGAGCCTTTGCTTCTGATAAGCAAATCTGCAAATGGAGAAAGCGTACTTCACAAAGTTTAAGGTAACCATTAGAGGAGCATGAGTAGTGGTCAAGGAAGCTATTATGGTATTCCTCCACTGAAGGTCAGCATCAGGAGAGAAGAAAATCAGAAAGGAGAGTGATTTTAAGCAAAGAGAAATGGGCAGAAACAGAATTAAAAAAAAACAAAAAAACAAAAAAAAACCCCAAAAAAACAAACAAACAAAAACTATTCAGTTGGTTGTGAGGTGGTGGATTCCGGTTACAAAAGAAAAATCTGTGCTTCTAGTTTGGAAATTAGACTGCTGACTTTCAGAATTAGCAAAACTAAGACTCAAATTCCACATGCAGCTGACTCAATTGACAGCTCTGCACAGAGGAAGTCTCAACTCCCCACAATCTCTCCTCCCTTATGCTGGCACACATTTGAGCCTGCAGTGAGCTCTTTCAATTTTGAAATCTGGCAGAAAACAATTCAGATTTTTTTTTTTTAATTGTTTTGCCAGATTAGCAGGTTGACATGCCTCAGTGATGGATACAGGAGAGCAACAGTGAGGAAATAGTTAGGATTGTGACCACCACAAGTTAAATTGACTTAAAGTACTACAGGAATGCCAGCTGAGAGGCTTTTTACATGTTCAAAAATAATTTCTGACTCCTTTGACAGCAGTGTAAAACTTCTGCCTAATCGTCCATAACTAATTTGTAGCCTGGGAAAAAGTCTTAAGATAGCATTTTAATTTTTTACGTTCTAGCATCAGCTGTTGTGTTTTCTAGGTAAGCTTGTCTGAACATGTTTCCTCTGAAATTACTCTCCGTAAGTTTTCCATCTGATTGATTCCCATTCCATTCTGTTTTTTAAGGTCTCAGCTTTCTGAACTCAGTCATGTGCAGCTACACAGCAGCTTATTTTTACACATTCCGGAAACAAAATTCCATTCATTTTTCCATTTATTTGAATGACTTCAGAATTGCTGTAGCTTTTCAGGCCTTTCAGAACTTTGTTGTCTGTATTTCCCTTGACTTAAAGAAAAGGATTTAATTTGTTTCTTCCCATTGATGATGAGTAAATGAATATTCTTAAATTACTCTCAGATAGTGTCCAAAAATTTGCATTCCTTTTTAGGTTTGCTTCTTAAATTTTCAGCTATATCTTGTAACTGAAACTTTAATTGTACTTTTCTGTGTTTTTTGGGTGGGTTTTTTTATTTCTATATGGAATTCTACACACATTAAAGGAGGTTTTTAATGCAATATATTATGTATAAGTATATAATCTGTAAAGTTAGAGAATATGTGAATTTAGGTATTATTTTGAAATATTCATGAGATTTTTGAGTTCAGGAGATTAAGAGGGACTAAGTTGATTTATCCTGTTGTAGCAAACGTATTTTAAGCTGCTTTTGGGTGTGCACCTTGTCTACTGGAATATGAAATCATAATTCTGCAGTCTCTGAAAGGCAGTTTGACTGTACATATTTCAAATAACTGTATGTGAGGAGTTGCTTTCTCCTTATGATTGGATTAGAACAATAAGTGCTTAGGGAACCCGAGTGTCTGAACAATATTTAAACTGATCTATACAAAAAGATGTGGAAAACAATCGAGGATGAAATCTAGAAATGGGAAAATGGGAGAATTTTACTGTATAACAAGGACTCGGGGATCATTCTGAAAATGGGTGGAAACTGCATATCAATATGCAGTTGACAGTACAATATGGAGTGAAAGTGATGGGCAAGGCACTGGTAACAAATGTGTAGGAAGAAAATAAGTTACCACTTGAAGAGTTCAGTATTATTAGGGCTGATTTTTTTTTTTTTTTTTTTTTTTTTTTTTTTTTTTTAAAGTTGATAAAATATCCATTTGGCATTTAAGGTTAGTTGGAAGTCTACAAAGGAGATCCTACATATAAATATTGTAGGATTATCCTGTCGAGAACGGTTTCCTGGTCATGATATAGCAGTATTGATCCAAAGTGGATCAGTGACTGCAGTTTGCTTCAGCCACAGTTCAGGTACTCAGCTGCTTTGTAAATGAAATAAGAAAACTGTTAAATTAATTTCTGATGTAATATGTGATCCAGAGTCTGCAGCAAGCTGTTCAGATACAACACTATAAAATATGCAAAGATCAGCAGCAAATAGAACCACAGAAGTCTTGATTATTTCTGTCCCAGTATAGCCTTTAACTTGCAGAGAAATTTGATCAAATTTATACAGTGAGTCCTGCTAAATGGTTACTTAAGTACAGTGCCTGGGTTTCTGCTGAAGCAGCAGATTTTTAAAATAGTGTGTAGAGCATCAGGGAAGGATGGTGAAATTAATTATTTAAGATAGGCCTAATACATACTTCTCTCATTCTAAGACAGAAAATTAGACTTAAAGAATTTGTTTTATCATCTAGGATCATTTAATCATTATATAGAAAACAAATGCTAATTAGTTGATTCTGGTAACATAGCATTTTAGGAAAGAAGAGGTGAAAAAATTCCGGTCAATAATTTATTGGGGACTTTCCAATAGGTTAAGCAGTCCTTTATTTTGGCTAGTCCCTCGATAGTCAGGTATCTTATGATCCTGGCCCCTTCTGGAAAGAAGACTACATCGTGTTTGTTTTACTACAGACTCTTTTCAGTATGTGAACTGTTATTACCTATAATTGCTTGTGGGAGATACAGTTCTGAAACATGGCCTACATGAAAAATGGTAGATTCTGTTATTTATGCAAGGTATTTGAAGTCTTAGGTGGAGGGGGGG
>NW_020799097.1:75526583-75597391 GCF_003259725.1 Athene cunicularia
GAGTTCCTATAGTGTGTGTGTGTGTGTGTGTGTATGTGTGTGTATATATATATATATATATATATATATAAAAATTGCTAATATTGAGATTTTTTTTCTCATTGCAATTGAGTAATCTTTTTTCAGAATGTAAGGGGTTTTTTTTTAAAGCACTAGTAGTAATTTCAAAACTAAATTACTGTTGCTGTCTCTTAATTTTAATATTAAGTATTTATAATTGCTCTTAAAATATGCAGCAGAATTAGATTTTATATACAAAGTTCAATATCATAAGAAATTTGTGTTACTAATTTATGAAAAATAAGTGGTTCTTATTTGTCAAAATCTGGATGTTAAATACTGACCTTTATGTATGTGTTAAACTCCCAAAGCTAGAGGTGCATATCTTGAAGCAAGAAGCTGGTTTAATTTCCTTTAACACGAGCAGTGGATCTTACTCCAGCTTCAAGTTCCTTTTTTTTTTTTTTTTTTCCCCAAGAACTATAATGAATAATTAAAATTAGACTTATGTATGTTTGAATTAATCTGGATGATTACACTGGAAAACTGTGACTGTTGAAAAAAAGTCAAATTATTATAATTTCTGCTATTCTGGAGCAGTTAGAAGAAACTGAATGATGTTTTATGATTTTTAACGATTGACTAAGAATCTGCTAATCTTTAGTTACAAAAGTTGCTAATATTAAAGGAATTGATTACAAAATGAAAATCTGATGCATGTATATTTTTCTGTAATACTTATGTCAAAAGTTTTTTGGCTAAATGTATGGTACTTTACCTTATAAAGCTTTTAAAATTATTTTTAATGCTAAATCCATGATACATAGAAATAAAATGATGATGCAAACTGATAGAAGAAACTTTCATGCCTTCCCTTGGCTCTCCTGTGTGACAGCATGAATAATTGCTCAGGGCTAGCTGGAGTCCAAGCTGCTTTTTGTCAGTTTTATCATCGAGTGCTTGAACAGCTGATGCTCTTACCTGATAGACAACTCAAGAGTACACACACAGGGCTGCTCCTCAGCAGCACATGTTCCTAATAGGAACCTTCAACAGCAATACCGGCTTGCCTTTTATTTTTGGGGCAGGAAGGGTTACTTGCCTGCGAGATAGCCACAGGTTGCAGCTCTATTTGTGGATAAGGGAAAGTGTTCAGTTGGTCAGGTGGGCCCAGCGGTGCAGCTCCTGGGGAAGAGGCACTCCTTAAAGGCCCTTTGTGCCAGCCTCTGCCAGGCAGCACTGAGTTCTTGCTCCTGTCTCTGGAAAATAAGCATTGGCTGGCCTCTAAAAGCTGAAAAGAAAGCTCAATAAATAGCAAAGAAAGCCTTCTCCCTAGCAACACACTGCCTTGAGCAGCTTGAGCCTTCAAATGGAAGGTCATATGATTGACATATTTGTCCCCTAAAGAGAGTGCACACAATTCGTTTTTTCACTTCTCTGTATTTTTAAGCTGTGTGAAAGCAGGTTTTAGCCAGCCATACAAGACAGGAGACTGGCTTGTTGGAATACTACCTCCCCCTCTTTTTGGACTTCATCAGCTCTTGAGAGCTCAAGAACAGGAGAGACATATGTTTAGAGTACCAGTAAAACGCACATAAGACATGTATGTGATATTATATTCAACAGAGCTGTGGGTTGCTTGTATACTTGTAAGCAGCTGGAAGTAATTGTGATCTTTCAGTACTCATTCACTTTTTTGCAGCTGTTGAGAATTACTGAAATATACATACTGAGTGCATAGGTCCTTTTACACTTTCAGTGTTGAGTTTCCTCAGTTGGAATAGAAATTTAAAATTTGGTTCAATTTTAAATGTTTGAGCATCTTACATTTAAAAAAAAACATTTCTGTATCTGGTACCTTTATACAGAGTTCTAAATTAAACGGTTATTAGATGACTCCTCCTTAGGGGTTGTGTGTGTATAGAAAAAGAGTGTCAACAAAACTGTGCATTTTCTATTACATTGAAAATAAAACAATTTATGCAAACATTTCACAAAAGAGAATGTATGTGAAATGTAGAAACAATTCTTTTAATCGCATTTAGCTGTTATAATTCTTGTTGAAGATTGTTGAGCAGTACTGCTCATCTACTCTTGTTGAGCAGTAAGTGTGACAGTTCAAGAAGCTATTGGAAGACCACTGCTCCCTGAATACTAACATTTTATAATTGGATAATCCTAAACATTCATGTTTTTACTCTGTATTGTAATACATGAATTTATTTTAATTAGTCTGTATTACCTTTTCAGGACATCTCAAGCTGAAGATAAAAATATCTTAAAAGTTACTACTGCAGCTTGAATTCCCATGTGGTAGTCTGCAGCCCTGAATCCTGTGTTTAATGAAACCCGTAAGAGAAGGTACACTTGAAAGATGTGTACTAATTCACAGCAACAGTCTTTGTACTCCTCCTGACCAGCAGTTAGTTTTCTTTTGTTGCTCTAAAAGAGACTTCTCATGTTCTTCCTAGGTTACTAAATTTGATATGAAATGTCATTTTTCTTACTTTATTTTCTGTGTGGGAACAGATTAAAAACATAATGGACATGTTTTCCATATGAAAACATGGGGTCATATTTCAGTACCATTTTGAGAATAAAAGGCTTTGTTTATGTACTAAAACCTTAGCATAGCTGGAAACAAAATCACCTGGCACTGGAGTCTCTAGAGTTTGCAACAAAATACTAGTTTTGAAACCCCTTAATGGGGTTTGTCCCATCCTGTCCCCCGTCCTGTCTGAGTTCAGTGTCTTTGCACTTAAAGGAAATTTACAGGCATTCAGAGTATCTAAACTCAAACTTTGAATAGAAACCTCTTGGGATGACAGAGGAAAAAATAAATGTTACATGTCAGGCCAGACTTACCTACAAGTATTTTAATTAATTGTTCTGTTGTTGTATTTCTAACAACTGCCTCTAATCTGTACCTGTTAGAACAACCACCTTGATCGTAGGTAGTTGCATAGCATAAGTTGTTTAAATTACTTTTATAATTCACTTAAAACTCAGGATGGGTTGAAGCATTTGTCACTATTTAAGTGGAGTGTGTCAACGCAGTCACATAGTGTTTGGGCACTGCTCAGTCTGCTCAAATGGCTACAGCTGGAATAAAGACCTGCATAATGTAGGTTGTGTTTGATTTTTGCTCTGTTCAGATTCCTAGGATGTTCATGGTACTCAGGATGTTGCTGGTAGAGTACCATATGCTGGAAATTCGTACCAGAGGCTTGCCTGGTAGTATCTCATTAAGCATGCATACAGTTTATCTCTTGCTTTCAGAATTAAACTAACCAGTGAGGAGGAATTTTGAATATCTAGCATTCCAAAATTAGAAATACCAAAAATAGTGTTTAGCTCTGAGAGGTTTTTTTAACTGGATTGCACATTGCTAAAAATAGCTCTAATGCTTTAGATTGCATTATTGATAGCTATTTCATTTGAATCTTGATACAAATGTTAGCAAATATCTATGTTAATAAATCTTAATGTATTTTAGTATAATTCTGCCTTTCTGAAAACATTTTAGAAGGTACTGTATAAATGTGTTTTTCTTTTTGGATTTTTGGGGGTTCAGTCTATATATATGTCATGAAAGATATATTGCTGTTCTGGAGCTTTATAAATTGCTGAAGCTGTTCTGTGTGGTATATAGAGGTTCTTGTCACTGATTTTATTAACACCATTAAAAGGCTGAGGTGTGAGGGAAAGATGAATGATAATACTAAAAAAAAGAGGCTAAACAAAAAGAAAATTCTGGAATTAAGTATTGTTGAATGTCTAGTACAATTGATCTAAGGGACCTTATTTCCTTGAAAGCCCAAAACCGTGTGATTTAAATACAAGCCTGTTACATCTGTCCTAAAGAAATGTTGGGACAGACATAAAAATCCCTTAAGGTCAAGCAGAATGCTACCGGTGATTCCCTCTGCTCCCCCCAATATATTAACAACTAGTACCCAGAGGGTATATGGTGAAGCAAGTCTGTACATTCCACTGATGCTGTATTTTGGTCTGGCTTATAAAATGCAGTTCATGCTGATTTTCTGTACCTTATCTGTATTTTCTTCTTGCAGAAGTGGAAAGTGGGGGAGGGAGGGCATAAGGACTCTCAAAAATATTACTGGTAAGCCAAGTATCGTGATTAAACATGGATATGTCAGATAAGGTGATGGGGAAGTGTAAAAAGATATACTGCCTTTACCCCTAGTGTATCTTTAACATTATGACCAATGAATTTGTCAAGTGAAACAGCACAGTCTTCTTTGCATATCATTTGAACTGAGAGCTTGCTTTGAAGAAGATAAGCAGACTGTATTGCCCAGAAGAAATAATGATGCTAATTTATCTTTGCCTGTCCTCATAGACATAACAGTGTGCGTCAGCATTGAAAAGGAAATAGAGAAATAACTGAGCTACAGCTTGCCACGTATTCAATGCTACAGTATTGTTGATGACATACAGGGCTCTAAAATACAGCTGATCTTAAATTAGTGATTTATTTTATTTTGTCTCAAAAGTATTTGGAAAAGTTACCTCTGATATAAGAATAGTTGCCAAATTATGGCAGAAAAGACCTCTTTGGCAAATTCTCCTCAGCATGAACAAAGCTGTGTTGTAGGCTTTCTGCTCCATTGCCATCAGAAGTGTATAATCAAGGATGAGAAATTCTAAGTAGCATAGGTTTATCAACAACTTCTAATTATCAATATTTACTTCCTGGGCATGGGAAAGTGGAAGTCTTGGAATTTTTTGAGGTGAAGGGTAATGATGGGATGTTTTCCCTTACACTGGGTGATAGAGTAGTTTACCAGAAGTAAAAGCCTTTACAGAAGTTAAATCTGATGTCTTGTAGTAGGTAATTGATTAATAGTTTAAGTACTCACATTCAGATTATTTTTAAAAGCTCTTTTTTGTGTGTGTTTTACATATGGTTACTTGTCATCTTGCCTAGTATCTCATTGCCATGGGTACTTCCAAACGTAGATTAGATTTTAAGTGTGTATAACTTAGCTTCAAGAATTCCAATGTATTTTAGCCTGCGATCTTTTATAATATATTTTATAATATATTGATGTCCGAGATCTGGGTTTTTTGTTTAGTATGCGTATGTCTAGGAATTTGTAGTATATTGTTTGTGAGGTTTTTTGTTTATAAATTATGAATGGAAGGTTTTTGTCCATGAATGGAGACATTCATGTGTAAAGGCTGTTTGACTGGTGCATGATATGTTAGGAATACTTACTGATCTACAAGTGAATTGCAGTGGAACATTTTTCTTTGTCAGGGAGATAAAAGCATTCTAGAGCTGGGAGAGTCCAGCTAGTATCACAGTGCAAGCCTCCAAGCTGCAGCTGTGCGGCTCTATAGCAGCTGGGTGCTATGGGAAGGCGGGGTGACAGACCCGTAAGCGGTGGCAGTGCCTCCTAGATAAGTAGGATAAGATCAGTAACAGTAAAATATTTCAGTGGTGCTGTTGTGTTATACCAAAATTTGTATTAAATCAATGAATTGAAGTTGGCTTATATAGATATGTAGTTTCAAGAATAATGAAAGCTTTTGTATTTATTGTATTTCCAGAGATGCTGTGGTAGGAAAGTTACGTTTATTGTATGTGGCAACTGTAACTGACTTTTCTATTTGGAGAAGTGTTTTAAGTACCTATTTTTGTTCATTAGTGTAATGTTCTTCCATAACTGCGAAGTTCCCTGCCTTTCTCTTTGGAGTGTGTGTAAAACTAGTTAATGCCTTACCTGTGTACTAAAAATGCAATGTGTTATTGGAAAAATTCTCTACATGAAGTAAATGTGGAGCAAAGCATATGGCCTTAGACAATATATGGCAGCTGGAAGAGGTCTCTCCGAGGGTGGCCAGAAAGATGACAGAATTTTGTTGAGTGTTGCTATTTAACCAGAGGTGGTGTGGGGCAGACAGGAAGGTCGTCTGTATGAGAAGTTGGTGAGGTGCTTGGAAGGTAAGTGCTGCTCTTTGGTGACCTTGCATTGCTGGTGCTGCCTGGTCATTCTTTCCATGAGCCTGGTGGGACAGGCCGGCTGCAGTTGTCCAGGGAAGATCAAGACTGATGTTTGGCCTTTGTATTTGCAGTTGATTTATCCATTATTTTGCTTCACCATCATTTCCTCTTCCCCCTTGATGCTGCTTCTCTGATCCTGAAAGGATAGCCCTGGAAACAGCTTATAAAGGACTGCTCCCTTAACCAAAGCCAGACTTGGGTGCATTTGGTGCAAAATAAAACCATCTGCAGCCTTTCCTAGGGTTGGGCTCAGTTCGGTTCATGAGAATTCAGCTGAAGTGCAGGGATTTGTGACGGAATTGTAAAAATATAATCCAAAATGCATGATGTTTGGAAGCTAAACTGTCAATGAAGGTCACTAACATCACCTAAATAAATGTATCTATATAATTATGAATGTAGGAAGAAGGTGTATTTGTTGAATTTTCCACAGAATTTACTTTAAAAAGAAAATAAACATTGTACAGGAAAGGTATATATGTTTGTACAGAAATGCTAAAAGCCTTCCCTGCCTGCCTTGGTAATAATGAGAATCAGAGTATGTTCTGAGACTTAGCTGGGTAAGACTGTAAGGCTCAAGGAGCTCTGTCAGGATGAAGATATCATACAAGTAAGTGGATTGTTTGGTTTGTGAATTAACTCAGCTGCAGTCACCTCCCGTATGGGTTAGTTGGAGTCTGGCAGCAGTATGGCAGGGCAGTATGGGCACTAACTGGCTCCACTGGATGTTAGGTCATGGATCTCTGCTCTGTAGCAAACATTACTACCTGATCCTTCTTTTAAGATAGTATCTTTCTTCTCTACTGTAATTTGTTATAGGGTTCTCAGAGTTGACTGTATACAATCTACCTGTTATCTCTGAAGACTGTTGTCATCTTTTGACGTCTTTCATTGACATAACACAGTGAATGCATTTCAGTTTGGAGTCTGTATGTCTGTCTTACACCTTGATACCGTATCTATCGTGTGTGTGTGTTTTGTGTATAAATAGGAGGTTAAACTGTGTAGTGCTCTTAAGGGCACACTATATGCATATGAGAATCTGAGGCATTTATAGTGCCTAATAATAGTTTCAGAAGCATTAGTTAAAAGAATTCTCTGAGGGTCTTGGGGTATCTGAGGTTGAAGTACAGCTAGAACATTGATATCATTAAAAAAATTGAGTGCTTTATCTGAGCTCCCTATTTCATGACATGAAACAAGCTCTTGCTAATAGTTTATTACTTACTGTATACCCATATGCATTATTACAATCTGCATAGTCAGTTTATTACATAACTGTTTCTTCTTTGTTTCCTCCAAAACAGACAGTATTGTTCAGTGTTAGAGACAGAATTGTGGTTTTAACTGAGCATCAATGTGGTCAGTGTTCTGTATTTCATTTGAAATTGTTTTATTTTTGGAAGTGTTTCCCCAGAGACTTCACATAGGTGGCACTTGTAATTGTTACTAGTGTTTTGAACCTTATGACTATTAATCCTGCTCTGAGAAAGATTAGAAAACAAGTTACTTAAAAATATAGTGGTCACTGGCATTTGATCTCCTTCACGTCTTTTTATTGCTAGCCCAAGTAGGGCTGAGCTGCTGTGAGGAGTACTGACTGTATGTTCACAAAACTATAATGCCAATTGTCCTTGCACTGTTGGCTTTGTTAGGATTTGCTGCTTGCATCTCTTCAGTATTTGTATTCAGTGAGCTGTTGCAAGTGCTTACATTTAAAGAATTATGTTTCAAGATACCATTTAAGGTTTTTTCTTAATCTGCATGTTATATTGTACATGAGATATACAAGGAAAGCACTGGAGATTTAAGAGGATGAGAGGCTTGAGTCAATCACTTGAGCTTCAACTTAGTAATGCAAATCTGGCTTTAAGTGACCTTATTGATGTTTGCTCAAAGTAGCTTCCTTTTGGTACAAATGACTGAGCTTTGTTGTAGCTATTGTACAGGTAATGTACTGTCCCTTTAGAGATTGCCTTTGTATCCCTGATGCAACCTCTCTTTGCTTTAACAGAGAGCGCCTGCAGAAATGCCTGGAGCTAAGATAGATTGCATCGGTGTGCCTCATTTGATCAGTTGTTAGCAACGGATAGAGAGGATAGGGCAGGCGAAAACATGCACCCATTCTCTAGCCCAGCTCCTGGAAATTTGAGGGTTTGGCTCTTGGTGAATGATGATCAAGTTAGAGAGATTGATACCAGGGAATGAAGGACATGACAGCATATCTGAAAGGGTCCTGACCACTTCTGTGACTTACGCCTTGAAGAGAGGTGGCAAGCGACCGTTAAAAGTTTGGGGTGTGAGGGGATAGCAGGATTTTGAGCAGTACTAGTAGGGTGGTGCAAATAGTTCTAAGCACCCATGTCTTGAGGAGATAGTATTGTATAATAAACACTGCCATCTTCTGGGAGGAATCGGAATGATGCCCTAGTGGTCAGCATTAAAGATGTTTTTGAAGTGGGGTGGGTTGTTTTTTTTTTGTTTGTTTGTGTTGGGTTTTTTCCTATCTAATAAATACTTTGAAAAACAAAATACCAGAAGTTGAAAGACAGTGTTAATGTCTAGTAATGCAAGTCCACATCCTACATCTGTGAATTATCGCTGATACAGTCTTTAAGGAGCAGTTTTGAAGTCTGTTTAAAAGAACAAAAGTTTATCAGCTGCTGAGCAGTACTCCAGAGAAGTAAATCTCAAAAATAAAAGTTAAGGACTTGGTCTACTTTGTATGCTGAAGTCCATTATTATTTTTGTAAACATACTTTGTAAAACCTAGGTAACTGCAAACATGTTTTCTCATCGGAAAGATAGTGACCTATAGGAAAATGTTAAAGATTATTAGTTTGTCTTCTATTGCTTTTAAGTTGTTATAACTCCTTTTTGAGGGGATGTCAGAGGGGGGGGAAAAAAAAGTTTTCTATCTTCAAATTATTGTCCTATAAATAGTTGCATTTGGGAAATATTCACTGTGATGCAAAATCTGGGATTAGAGTTACTAAAATTATCCTAGCAAGTGGAATGTAAGATTCAGCATTTACTGTGACTCGTTAATGGTGTCAGATCAATCACCTGAACTCTTATTTGGAGGAAGTGAGCAATTTTAGTAACATTAATGGAACTATATGGGAGACAAAGCTGACATGGTGAGAAGATTTTTTTGTTACACGCTTTCAAACAAATAACTAAAGAAACCCAAGCAAAAAGCCAATAACAAAGTATAACCGGGGTGGGCAGGGGAAAAGAGGAATCAGTGTTCAAAATTTTTATTGCTAAAATAAGTTAGATAAGGTATATTCAGAATGACAAGAATTTGTGGGTTCTGGATAGACAGATTTGGAATTATTTTTATTGCATCATGATTGTCTAGGTAATTTACCAGCAAAGATGCAATGGAATAATAGTTTCTTTAAAAAAAAAATGAAATTCTGTTACATGTAATTTGTAAGTCTGTTCTGAGTATGTCATATTAAGCATGCTATAATCAGTATGCTTTGTGTTCCAGAGCGTCTTGTTTTAATGACTGTGGAGTCTGAGGTTTCTGGATAGTACAATACTTAACTGTACAATTAATTTGTAGTTAAAATGGTAATTGAATGTGTATTTACTTTTTCAGTATTCGTGTTAGCTTGGTCTGTCACAGTATTTAATATATAAAGAAATTGTCTGACTTTCAGTATATTTTGAATGTTTAACAACAACATAAATTGTTACTGTGTATACTTTTGTGTTTACGTAAGCCCTCAGTTAGGACTTTCGTTTCTGACATCTGAAAGTAATTTAGTGTTGACCCATCTTACCATGTTGATTTTAAGTCGTTGATAAAAATCAGATGTTAAAGTTTCCATTGCAAGGGGTGGTGGTCCTTGAGCATACCTCACACTAAGTACTACACTTGCTTAGATACAATTAGAAAACTTTTTTTTTTGTCTTGTAATTTAGTAAATTACTTCTTCACAGTTTGGGAGTGATGTAGAACAGTATTTTGCTTCAAACTACCTGAAAAAATATTTCCATATACATTTGGAACACTGTGTGTATATAATCCGATTAACTCTAAAGTACTTTGAGACGATGTTTCACCGGTGCAGTGCTGTAATGGACACAAAGTTATTTAATAGGACCTTTTGGTTATTGGTGGTGATTACTATTCTTTGTGGCTTTTAATTCTGTATTTTTGTAATCGCTCATGCTCTTGGAAGTCCTAGTTCAACCATCTGTAAGAGTTGTAGTTTAAGACAGGTGGACAACTCTCTCTGAAATAAGACTTGAAGATTTTCAGAGTGGATATCACAGTATGTTACTATCCAGGTCCCCATTAACTTGGAAAATGCTGTTCCAAACATCTGGAAAACATTGTTTGAATAGACAAGATAAATAAAAATAATCCTTTTTAGCAAAGGAAGAATGCAATACAGCTGACATTGAAGCTACCCTCTTTTCCATCAGACTGAGAATTTCAGCAGTGGCTTTCAATACAAGAAGGTGGTAACTTAAAGTGGATGCTAACCATCTCTCTTGGGTTTCCTATATCTTATTTTTCTGTTTAGTAGGACGTAGACTAAAGAAATGGTAGTATTACTGGAAAGACAAGTCAGAAAATGTCTGGTCTTTAAAATTGTACTAATTAGAAATTTTTGTTGGTAACTGGAGAAGCAAGCTATTTTAGTGACTGCTGGGTAATACTTATGCAAGTTGCAGGATATTGATGGAGCAGATAACTTCAGGGAAGTAATTTACATTGAAGCAAAAACAAGCATAATGTATACGGTGTAAATAGTAGTGTTATCCTAATTGGAATATATATACATGTGCCAGAAATATGAATTCTGTCATATACCAGTTGTTGATGTCCTGTTTGGAAAGCCAGTCAAAGTTTGTTGTTTATTTTTAGTTTGGCCATCCCCACCCCCAGTAGTCGGTATTGACTACAGTAGACCAAGTTACAATAAATTGAAGTTGCTCAAAATTTATGGTGTCTATGCTTCCTCAAGCCCAATAATATATTTTTTTTAAAGATTCCTTTAGCGTACATGAAAACACTTACTAAAACTTTCAAAATTTCCTTAAACAATTTTTGTCAAACACAACTTACACTTAACTTACTTATTTTCATAATTTATGGTATGAGACTTTTTCAAAACTCCTTTAAGATATTTATCAATACCACTTAATGATAAACAACAGGCAACTTGCACTTACTTACGTAAGTAAGACAAAGCTTATTGGTTTTGTGACTAACAGTAAGCCGGTATTTTGCTTCGTTAAAACTTGAAGGCATTTTATTCTAGGTCTCTTAGATCTTGTGCACTAGTGAATTAATAAGCCTGACTTTCTTCCCATCTTTTCACACACAGGCAGAAGGAGAAGACAGCCTTAAAAAGATGCAGCTGATGGAGCTTGCAATTCTGAATGGCACCTACAGAGATGCCAACATCAAATCACGTAAGTATGTCATAAGCTCGAGGGTCAGTGCCGTAGTAATGTTTTCAGGTTTTGATTTCTAAAGCTATTTTTTAGCAAAGAGTAGCAACTGTGTTGGAGAATGGAAGGCAGTAAAAAACCAACAAAACAGTAGGTAGCTATTGCAAAAGATATTCTGGAGATAATTTATGACAGTTCCAGGGTTCTTTTGTTTGGGTTTTCCCCCTTTGTTTTTTTAAACAGTATGTCTGGGTTGAAATATTTACAAATATATAGTTTAAAGAAATTCAACCCTTAAGCTAGATTTTTCTATTTTACAGTCTTTTTTTTTTTTTTTTCATTAATACATGTAAAGGACAATAGACTTCTTTTCAATTTTATTTTAGAGATTTAATTTGAAAATGTTACAGATGTTCAGGATACTGTGAATACATTTTTCTGTATTATATTCCTTCCTTTCATCTTGCTTGCATGTGTCCCCCCAATGTTATGTTTCTCCAACAATTCATCAACTGATTTCACAGCTGAGTTCACAGGGATCAGTGATGTAATGAGCCATTTTTACAACTTCTTCCATTATATTTATGTGAAAATGCTTTTGCAAATGCATGTATGCACAGGTTTACACTTGAAAATTAATTACATACACGTACTAATGAGAGCTTATACCTATTATGTGTGATACAGATTATTTTCTCTACTTGAAAATCTAATTTCTCCTCCTGAAAGTATAGTTGTTGATATTGTTCCAAAGTAAATTTTCGCTGTAGCTGTGATACAGATGTCAAATGTAAGCACAGTTAAATCAGTCTTTTCACTAAGGGCCTACTGATATTTGCAAATTTGTTTCTCCACACAGTCACCATTTCAGTGTTGAACATGTTTAAAGGTTGGAATGCAGTTAGGTCAATTTGATAGTGCTTACACCAGTGTAATTATTCTGATTTGAAAAGAGACATAAGCAAGGGTTTTTACCACTACAATGGTAGTAGTAAATCTTTCAGCCCTAATGAACACTGTAATACTTAAAGCTAGATCAATTTTAAATATATTTTAGTTTCTAAAATATTGCTAATTTATCAGAAAAACAGCTTTCAAATTAGCCTAAGTTGATGCAAACTGATGCATAGAAGCCTTTATATTAATTTGGGCAATTTCTTTGTCTGATCTATTCTCACTGGTCTGTTGTATCTGGATAAGTGGGAAGATGGATTTTTTTTTTTAAATATTTTTTTACTAGAAATTTCCACACTAATATTCAGTTTTTGATAATAAGACAATGTCACTGTTTGTCTTTTTTAATTAAATTTTTTTTAACTGAAAATCCGAAGATGTAGAAGCCGTACTGCTTTATTTCCATTTAAGAAAGGACATGAAAATGTTTGAGGAGGGTTTTTTTAATTATACACTCAGACTGAGCACTTTTGTTTAAAAAATAAGAATAATTTTAAAACTACTAGTTTCAAATCTGAAATCAAATTCAAATCTTTTCAGACCACCTGTAAATCAGAAACTACTAGTTTCAAATCTGAAATCAAATTCAAATCTTTTCAGACCACCTGTAAGTCAGTTAAAGCAATGTAGATCAACAGTAATGCATAGAAATCTATAAATTATAACCCTTTAAGATTGACTGTTACCAGCTGATGTGTGTTTAACAAGTTGTTAGTTTTGTGTGCCAACAGGCTTCAAATAACACTTAGTGAAATGTGCTAGCACCATTTAAAACAAAACCAAGCACCTCTTTTCTTTAACCTAAGCAAGGCCACAGTGAACTTCTAATACAAAGGAAGTATTTTATTTTGGGGAATTTGATATGGAAATCACTTTTGAGTCTGTTTTAGTCATGCTAAAGTGGGAGAGGAGATGCATTGTGTTTCTAGGTCATCTTTAACTTCACTGATCTTGAAAATTGGAATTGTGTATATGTATGTTTAAGTACAATCTTAAGACGTGTAAAAGCTGTAGACTATGACAGCTCTGCATAACTGAGTATCTGTGGACTCTGTAGTTGCACTAAATTTTGTACTCTGTATTTGATTATGACAGTATTTTCCTTGTATCTTCTGCATGCATTTCAGTCTCATGCAGTCTTGATAGCATAAATGAAGAAATGTGGTCTAAATGGAGCTTTTGTGCTGTGTAACCTGTTTGAGAAATCTACCTCACTGTTTTACAATGGCTTTTTTATTTTGCATGTTCATACTTAATCACACTGGAAAATGGAAAGCTGTTTGCATTTGAATGGTGTGCTTTGGCACTGTGTGATCAGCGCATGTACTAATGATTTCCTTTTATTTTTCTTCTTTCCTACTTTTCCCCTTTTTTCCCATTCTTTCCACGTTTTGTACTGCTATCTCCACACTTTCCTCTGAATTTCTTTGCTTACTGTAGCAGCCCTTGCCTTTTCTCTTGCAGCAACAGCCCAGGCTCCAAGGATTATTACTGGGCCTGCGCCTGTTCTCCCACCAGCTGCCCTGCGTACTCCTACGCCAGCTGGCCCTACCATAATGCCTTTGATCAGACAAATACAAACCGCTGTCATGCCAAACGGAACTCCTCATCCCACCGCTGCAATAGTTCCACCTGGACCCGAAGCCGGTTTAATTTACACACCATATGAATACCCCTACACGCTGGCACCAGCTACATCAATCCTTGAGTATCCTATTGAACCTAGTGGTGTATTAGGTAAGATCTTTGTACACGTATGACTGGAGAGTATGTTGCCTGTGCTTTTATGATATTTACAAGGTAGAGGTCATGGGGCTCAAAGGAAAAAATTTGAAGCAACAGTCTTATCTCAGGTATATCAAAACTGCTTCAGAAGACTGCTGAAATGTTGTAAATCTTAAGCATTTTAAACATGCTTTTCATTATTAAATGTGTGTGTTTGGTATATTAATAAGATTACTGAAAATAAAACCTTAGCATTTGTATGACCCTAGATGGTTGATACATAGGCAAGGAAAAAAAAGTTGATGTTTATTATATGTCATTTGGGCTCCCATAAATACCAGATTTGTTTATGCTCTCTAGCATAAATTAATTTCCAGTAATTTTTGAAAGAGAGAACTTCTATTTTGCTTTAACTTTTTAGTAGCAAAACTGGAGAGAATGGAAAGGTCATTTTAGTTCGTTGGGAGTTTTTGTTTCTTTGGTACACAGCTGATGAATCTCTCTTCAGTGTCAAAAAATTCTGAATCATTTTGTAAGCAGAAAATAGTTTCAGTTAATAACTAAAGGGTGATACAATTAGCAACTTTACTGATGGTTTCTATTTATATCCATCATTCCTAATATTTAAGACCATTGACTTGCTCTGTGAAGGCAAGAAATATAAAGCAGCCATGACAAGTTAACTGGTCAATATGGAAAAAGCAGTTTCAGTAGTTTCATCCTTCGCTACCCCTTACAGAATCTAAATAATCTTTTCTCTTCAGCTTGTTCTGAATTGCATATGACCTTGGTGCTGCATAATGTTGATTTTATAGGACTTTGATCTTAATTTGTTCGGTGGCAGTTACTGATTTACACAAATTCTAAACATCTCTAATAAACACTGGACAATACAGTTCAAAGTCAGTATTTTGTGGAATGTATTGCAAAAAAAATCAGTGCTTCACTTACATGACAAATACTTTTGAGTTATCTGCATGTGTGCGTGTTCCCATGTTTGAGCAGTAAAAAAGAAAATATATTTCAGACTTCTGCCTTTGAGGATTAGTGAATCAATAATAAAAATTTTAGTAGGACAAAAATATGCAGTAGGTCTGTCTTTGAGCAGCTTATGGTTGTTGTCCGTTACCCCATAGCCAAAGCTCCTGAGCATGTGATAATGTCATCATTTATTAATTTTCCACAAACATGTAAATATTCTTCCCAGTTACTCCACCTCCAATCTGCCAGTCCACTTAAAATATGTCCTGGGGTAAAATCACAGTTACAGGCATCATCAAAGAAGCTGTCAGTTGCTGGTTAGTGGCAAACCCCTCTCCTGCATTCAGCTAATAGCAAGTAAAGAAATACATTAATACAATGCAGGGAACTTTGATTGCTTGCAGGATTTTCTGTAAAGAGAGAGGAGGGGAAAATTAGTCCTAAAATGGCATCTGTAACCATTGCATACTTTGGGCTTAGCTGTGAGAGCACAGGTGTATTGCTCAAAACGAATTTCACCAAGTAATGTTATTTAAAAAAGGAAAAGAGGATGGAAAGGAAGGGGGGGGGGCAAGAAACCCACACTCCCACTTAGGTGGCATAGAATCAATAACTCTTAATACATCTGCTCTATTATCTGAGCAATTGTATAGAGTTAATTGAATTAAGTCAGTTTTTCATTGAGTTTTATTTTGCAGTACACTAGTTGTCATTAATAGTACTCTATATTTTGTCCATTTTTGTGGTGGACCTTTAAGATGTCTTAAAATAATTCTGTTAAAAATGGGATAAATGCATCCCTATTAGTATTATTGGGGATATTGATGTTGGGATCAAATTTTAGTTGGTGACTAACTTTAATTCCCTTCCTTTTATCTTCAGGTATGGCTTTCCCAACGAAAGGCTAAGAATTCAAGAACGGTCTTAACTGATCCTTCATCAGATCTGAATTTTAACAAATGCTTAGTTTCAGCAGCCTTGAAAAAAGCTTGGCCTAGCAGTCAGTGACTTACTTGCACTTTTTTGCACATAGATTTAAAATAAAATAGTGCTATTAATTTGGATTAGCTCCTATTATTACAGAGTAGCTGTAATTTATGAGTGTATAGTGGTATACTGACTGCTAAGTGTTCTATATAGTGTTTGCTTTACTAATCACCTAATTCATTGCAGTTCATACTTATTGACTTAAATTTTAAAATCACAATCTGTAGGCTTGAAGAATTGCTTTAAAACTTTTTTTTTTTTGTGGTAGAACTGGAAGTGATCTTAAGGTTAGCAAATAATTGTCAGTATTAAAAGATGGCATTATTTAAAATAGTCCTGCTGCAAGAAAGGCACTTCAGTGAATATGTGACTAGTAAAGCTTAAATGTGCTTGGGTCTAATAGATTTCATGAAATACTGTAATTTTGGGATTGTAAATGAATGGATTAAACAGGTTAAGGCCAGGATGTTTAAAATAAATGCAATATTAATCTGCACAGATAAACTTCTTTTTAAGATTAAGATTTGAAACTACTGTGCCTTAACTTGTTGCTTTTCTTAAAATGAACTTTTGTAGTTAATGATCATTTAAATCCATTTTGATAAACCTGCTGTTAATGTTTTCTTTGAATGTTTTCTAACTTTGTCTTGGTAATTGCAATTTAACTAGGTGCGGTGGCTACTAAAGTTCGAAGGCACGATATGCGTGTCCATCCTTACCAAAGGATTGTGACCGCAGACCGAGGTTAGTTTAGTTCTGCAGTTCTTGTTTGTAAGAAGTGCTTTGAGTGTACATGAGATTTGCAACACCACAGCTGGTTAACCAAATACCCTGTTTTGACCCATTTATTATTTTTCACGAAAATATGAATAGTTAATATTTTAAAGCTGTGGGAATGCTTGTGTTTTTAAAAACATTTTGTGAACTTGGCTTTCCCAGCTCAATTAAATATATAAACTTTGTGATATATTTAATATAAATTCTATAACTGATTCCCTTTTAAAAAGTATTTAAAAATCCATCTGCATCAGGAAACACTATGAATTCAGTGCTGCAATGATTAATTCGGTTGTGTTCCTCCCCTCTCCCCCCAGTTTGTTCTTTTAATTGGTGTGGAAATATCAGACTGGTGTTGCAAAATAAAATGAATGGATGGTTGCTTAATGAGAAAGAAGTAAAGGAATAAATGCCTCCTGTCTGTGTCTGGAGAAATCTGAAGATTTAGATTCCTTTTTTTCCAATAAACTTTTGAGCCACTGTACTGTATATTATGAGGAGGATGCATGTTCTCAGATACCTGACTGAATTCAGAAAGGTAAGGGCTGTGAAGATAATACTTCAAAAGTTGTTTGAGGTTGACTTACTAAGGGTGGGGGAAGGGAGGGTGTTTTGGGTTTTTTTTGCCAAAATCTATTTCTTGGTATTTGCCTTTTGCTGCTAAAATGTGTAACCTGAAGGAGAAGCAACTTTTGAAGTTCTGTTGGTGAGATGACATCCAATATTTGGGCATCTCTCTTTAAGCCTTGAATGGAAATTAAATCTTCATTTTTCTCCTGCTCCTCAAGTGTAATGCCTTTGGACCCCTGAATGAAGTATTTAAGCTTATTGAGAAAAGTGATATTTTCGGTTTATTGACATTGGCTAGGAAGCAGTGTGTGGGCTGAATTCTTATCCCATCCCTGCTGCTGACTCACTGTGGGTTTCGGCAAGTCATTTAATCTCTCTGTGTATGTTTTCCCATCTGTAAAATAAGAATAATAATACTTCCCTACCTCACAGGGGTGTTGTGGGGGTTCTTGTTTTGTACAGGGCTTTGAGGATGCAAAGCGTTATGTGCCAAGTATTATTATTCCACTCTCATCAAAACCAGTGTTGTGCAGGCTTCCATGATACTGTAATATTCAAAAGCCAAATTCAGGTGACAGATCTGACATCTTTTAACATTGACTACACTTCACTTCTCACAACCTTCCATATATTAACTGCAAGAAACAAAACAGATTTCAGTCAATACGGTAAAAAGGGCCCTCCTGGATATTTGCTATATATATGTGTAATAATTCTATCTTTCATATGATCTTACGCTTTACAGAAAATGTAAAGCATAGTGTACATAGTGTAAAGACACTACTTAAGTTTTCTAGAAGACTGCTGCTTCTTTTGTACCACCACACACTATTTACAGCCCATTGGCTTGTTCTTATTTCTTGAGAACTCTTCAGTGGACAACAGGGTATAATCAGAATAAGGTCATAGCCCATGGTTACAAAAAAAAAAAAAAAAAAAAGTGGGGGAAAAAAGGAAATAGAAGAAAAAAAAGAAAAAAAAAAAAGATGTAAAACTATCTCTTGTCAAGAGTAATTAATTGGATGATAAGGATTTCATTGTCTTCGAAAGTTTGACCTGATGTTACAAAAGCAGTTTTTGCTTTCATGATCTGCAATGGTAGTTTCAGGTGAGAGGTGAGACGTGAGACTACCTTTTTGTTCAATTAGATATCTGTCTGAGACAACTAATAAATATAATGATAAAGCATAGGGGAGGGAAATACCAGTTTGTAGTTGAAGTTCGTTATTGTAGTGTTTACTCAATCTAGATTTTAAATACTTTGTGAAGGACCTAGATGTTTCATCTGGGTCACTTGTAAGTAATTGAAATTAATTATTTGTATAATTTCACCTTCTCTTAAAATACAGCCATTTTCTGTTAATGCAGTGTCCATGTCTAGCAATATTGGAAGCCCACTGTCTTAAGTAGCTAAATAAATACACATGGCTTATCTCCTGTGGAATAAGTCATGCATACCTCTCCTTTGCATGAAAACCATGCTGATACTTCAGAAGAATGTTATTTTAAAGTCTTATCTAAATAATCCCAATGTGTATTAAGAAACTTAAAGTTAATTTTACAACTGTA
This sequence comes from Athene cunicularia, assembly GCF_003259725.1. Taxonomy (NCBI): domain Eukaryota; kingdom Metazoa; phylum Chordata; class Aves; order Strigiformes; family Strigidae; genus Athene; species Athene cunicularia. The sequence continues at coordinate 75,545,596 of NW_020799097.1, forward strand.
CTTCGTTGTATTTTGAATTTGAAATCCTAGATTATCACTGCACAGATTTAACAGTTTCACGAAAGGTTTTGAAGAGAACTTTGTTCAGCAATAGAATAGTTTCTTTTCATGTGCTAAAGTTACACTGTACAATTAAAATACTATCAGTATTTACCATATTCACCCATTTGGTTATTCTGTCACCAATATAATTCTATACCTATAGCCATGAAAAACAATGTCAGCAAACCGAAATACTTTTTTTTTCAATGTGGAAACTTTTTTTTTCATATAGTTAAATGTCACTAAATCAATATTCGCATTCATTGGGTCTAAAGTTTTTTTAAAATTATAAATCAACTTTCAGATTACTTTGTAGTACTACTGCATTCACTTTTTAAGTAGGTTTTTATTCTTTGCATAGGGTTTTTTTAGAGGTAAGCACTGCATTTAAAGCAAGAATCCCCAAATGTGTAAATGTTTTACTCTTACAACTAAGCATTTAGAATTGGTGAAGGGTTGAAAAATATAGCTCATTTTAACTCAGAATAAACCCCCAGTTTATAAATAATACAAATGAATTTGATGCATATAACAGAGAGACTGACTGATTTAATTGTAATAAACTGTAAATGGTGTTGCACAGTTGACAAACCTGTGTGTACTGTAGAAGGCCAGAGACTTGGCAGAGGATGTATCACAGGTGTACTGGTATTTTTAAAAGGTAGCTTGCTCCACAAGAAATATTAATGCTGAGAATTTTCTTGAATGTTTTATCCAAACCAACTGTCACATAATTTATATATAAATTTTAATACCATTTAATCAGAATTGTAATCAGTATCAAAATGCTTTAAGAGTCTGTTTCTAGTATACCTGTAAAGTGGTGAGATTGTGCCACATAAAATATTTATTTTTATTTTTGCTTATTTTTGAAACAGCTGGTTTAATGTAAAGAAATCCCACTTAGCATGATTCTGAAAAAAATCAGGGAGTATGTGGTCTCATTTACGTTACAGTAGTAATTTTTCATAGAGTTATGAACTGTATCCTAAATGATAGGCCATTTTTATTATGTGAAAGTAAATCAGCCCATGAGAAAGATTGCTAAATCAATGCTATCTGTGAATATTACACCTACTGGACTTCATTTTATGTAATGGCACAAATCTGATTTTGCACTGAATACCTTTCTCACTTTCATCTCCTCTGCCTTAGTCAAAGTGGCAACAGTACAAAAACTTTATCAACCTCAGAATTTATTAGCTATAATTAAGCTGTTGAATGAGTCTTAAAAATTATATTAAAAAAAAAATCATACTACTGTTAAGTGGACCAAGTTTGGTGAAGGAGAATGTGAGAGAATGATTAAAAGAAGGAACAGCTCAAGAACATTGGGAATGATAACTTTCCACTTGAGAACTTTTTTATGTTTTACTGTAATTTGTTTGTGTTTTTGGGTTTGATTTTTTTGTTTTGTTTTGGTTTTTTGTTTTGCAAAAGAAAATAGTATTTACAGGTGGCTTCTTTTAAAATATAAAAATATAAAGCAGGAATGTATATGAAATGTCAGATTTTATTGTATTTGCAGAGTATTAGCTTTGAAAATGAATAAAGAGAGCTGTTTGTAGTTTTAAAATGCCTTATTAGTATCAATTAGATATTTTCTCTATTTTTTGATGTACTTAGAGCTTTTTAAGTATAGACTTTAAAATGGCAGGACTTTTACAGTGTTTACATGCAAGTGCATTTTATAAGTGTCCTATATGTGTAAAATAGTATTTTGAATGGGAAAATGCTGGCTAAAGTAGCAGGCTGAGCGTTTTCCTGGTTCCCACGATGATGCCTACGTTGCTAGACTACAGTTTAGTATTGCTTTGTATCATGAGGCCAAGAAATTCCATGTTGTTTGTAAATAGAATAAATGAAAGGCAATAAAAAATTTATTGAACAAAAACCCTTTGTTTGGCCCATAGTTTGTTGAACCAAATTGTTTCTCTAAGTCCAGAATTCCTTAGATGACTCCATTCTTTTAACAACCAGTTATTAATAATCACATCCATCATTAATAGTTGCTTTAATGCTTGCACCTGGGGAGGTACTAATGCTTAATAGCAGTCAGATACTGATGCTGTGCACTGACTGTTGTTCCAGAAATCTTCTGCCCAGTTCCAAAACTGTTCATCGTTTTTTGTTTTCCAATTTCCTTCATCGACTGCTACTAACCATTAGTCATTAGTCGTATTTTATCTCTATTTCTCCTGTTAACCGGTTTTGTGGGAGCGGGCTTCTCCTTCACGTGTCCAAATCATGATGGAGGGCTGTCATGATTTTAATGCATTCTGTAGATGGTGTCGATCAGTATGTCAGAATTAAACATGCTTGTTTTTTTTATTAGTTGTGATTAGTTTTCATGTTGTCATTAAGCCGTCACTAGCTGGAACTAATCTCTTCTCTATCTTTTCTTTCTTTTTTTTGTTTTGTTTTTTTTTTGTTTCTAACCACCCAGCCGCCACCGGCAACTAACCTATGACCTTCTGACCTCTGAACTCTTCACCCAATGATGACCTGACCATGCCTGCCTGCTGATCAGTTAACTGGTAAACGCCTTTGCTTGCCTGTCTTCAGTGCAGCGAGCTGGGGCACTTGTCCGTTCGTCTTACCATCTAACAAAACAGACAAAGAAATTGTTGTCCTCCAACTCCGCTTTTTGTTGTTCTCCTGTTTGGGTGAAAGTGGTTCTAGAACCTGCACTGAATAGTAGTAAAGCAATAAGGTCCAACTCATCCCTCCGCACTGATCATCCTCTAGTGTCCTGCCCCAAGCGAACGGTAAGGAGGCCTCGCACGAGATGGAGACAGATGTCCCTTAACTACCCGATGACAGAGGCAGTTACTGTGAGAGACTTCTAGGAATATTTTTCTTCTCAAAAAAAAAAAAAAAAAAAAAAAAAAAAAAAAAAAAAAAAAAAAAAAAAAAAAAAAAAAAAAGTCAAAGCTCTCTCTGAATGTACTGTGTGATGATGCATCATGCATGAACCTTTGGTCAGGGATATCATTGGGGAAGGGATTCCAAAAAGTATTCAAAATTTGATATGCTGTTTAGTCACTACCGGTGCCCTCAAAGGGCAGACGTTGCAGCCTTTTTTCTATTGCCTGCCAAATTGGACGTTTTAAAGGAAAGTGTGCCATGAAATGCAGATTACAATGACTTTTCAGAACTATGTTAATGCAGAGAACAAAACAGCAACACTATTAAAGCAAATCTGAGTTTAAATTATTTTAACCATATTTTAATCTCCTCAGAAGATTACATGAGAACAAGGTACATGCATTATGTGTCACATTACTGGGCAAACTGTTCAAATATTTTTTTTAAAACTCCCTGTATAGAAAAAAATTCATTAAGGATGTAAAAGCCATGCTTGCCTATTTGCTGTATACATGTAATGAAATTGTAGATAAAGTGTAGTGCATTGAAACAAAATGAACAAAAAAGTAGATACTTTTACTATACAAGGGTGCTGGTGCAGAAAAAAAAATATATTTTTGGAAATGTAGCATTTTATACTTTCAAGTGTTATAAAAAAAGAAAAAAAGAACAAAGAAACCCTTTATTTCATTAAATGATTTTTTCTGGTGGTTGTCAAGAAACAAAAGACCAAAAGAGCCTTTTAGTCTTTCTTTTTTTATTTTTTAAGTATTGGAATAAGTCTAAAGAAAAGGAAGTGCCTTATTTTCTTCATGGTCATTTAGTCAAATGTCTTGTATAATCAGCTTCTCCCTCAGACAAGTTACTGCATGCCACTCAGTCGCCCAGTATGTGAAAGAAGCTGTGAGGAAAGACAAATGATGAGTTGACCATATTAATTACCTGATTTTTGCCATACTAGTGTGATGTGACTTTGCCAAAATCTCATTACATAAAATATTTGCTAAGTTTTTGTCAGACCAGCCCGTTGTTATTTCAGCCACTCTACTTCTTAAATCATAGCAAATGCCATACTTGTGCAATGTAAACCAAAGGGTTCTGTGATACAGACTGTCTCATGCTAAATGAGACTATTAGCTGACAGATGTTTGTAGAGCTGGAAGTATGTCGGTTTTGTTCAGGGATGGAGAGGAGTTTTGATTTTGGTTGGAATAAATACCTATCAAATATAGTATGCTTTGGTGTCACCCAGAAAACAGATGTTCTGTGGATAATGAAATTCAAAGTGCTTAGCTAGTTTTCAGTTCTAGTCTGAGCATGTCCCCAGTTTTCACAAGCAGCTCCTGCAGTGGCAAACAGCGTGCAAGTCACTTATTTTTCAGCTCTTCTTTGATTATTGTTAGATCTGCCTGCTGAGTTTTCTTTGTAAGATAAGCAGGAGAGGGACATCAGCTAATTGTATGAAGTCCAGCTGTACTTTATTTTTAACTCTTATTTCCACATGAGATGCATATAGTTGGGCAATTGCAAGAGCTGAAGCTGTTGAACGCACAGGATTTAATTCTGAAAACATTAAATATTACATTGTGTGGGGCTCAGTACTAAACTTGGCAAATATCAGGTGATAACTTTATTCCCCTCTTGTCAACTTATTCTCCTCCTGCAAATCGTCACAGCTTCCAAATGAAAGGTCAATAGTAAGCTAAGAGGGCTTACATTTTTAAGCACCTGCATGGTGACCTCATCTAACATCTTGTCTCACCTGGAAATAATTATGTTTATTTACTATGCAATAGACATTCATCCTTTCGTATTCAGCTAGCTTTTTGTTTATTGTGCCACCGGCTTTGTCTTCCTGTTACACATACAGTTGCGTTGATTTTACTTACAGTATATGCTGTGCCATTTTGATTTTATTTTGGTTGGTTGGTTGAATAAACTTGCGACACTCGAACATTTGAAGAAAGATTTGTTAAAACAATACCAGTATTTGATCCAGTGTCATCTCAAGTATGATAAAACCTGGACATTTTAGATGTTTAGCAAAGGTCTTTTACTGGGGGGGAGGGGAAGTGTATGAAATAGATGTGTGACATGTGAAAGTAATGTTTGCTCTGAACAAACTTCTGAAAACTTAGTTGACAAAATTTTGGATCAACTTAAAAAAAAAAGCATGACTTTTGAAATCTCTGAATGCCTTGGTTCTCAGTATTATCATTCTTTAATGACTTTTTCTTTATTAAAATAAGTAGTTTTAAGACTTCTTTCTGACAGTATTATGTAATTTTTTTAGAGTGGGTAGATGGGAGTGTCGCTTGTATGTAACCGTACAGATGACATGTATTTGTCTATTCTTTATTATCTTAGTAGTTTCATGCTATGTATGTACCATAACCAACCTATTGCCTATGAGAAACATGTAAGATAATGTATTTACAGCCATTGTTACAAGTTTATAATGTATTTTTCTATCTTGTTTTATATGTATGTTATATAACATTCAAAAGAATTTTTTTCCTGATTGAGAAAAAAGGATACAAAATGCAAAACCCACAATTTTGATAACTGAAAAATTGCCAATTGTTTTGCAGTACTTTATTATATTGGGAGTGTTGTCTTTCTTGGGCTTTTAGTTAGCTACTGGATGAATACATTAGACATATTTGGGTTTTAGTTGGGTTTTTACATAGCTTGCATTTTAATTCTTTGGTTCTTTGCTGTTTCTATTAACCCATAGCATTATTTTAATAAATGTTATAATACCAACCTACTAACTCTGGACTATGTCTGTTTATTAACCATTACATGTTTAATTAAAATAAACAAATAAAGACGGAAGAATGTAAAGTCTTGAGTTACTGGACTAACCCTGAAGAACGTGACCACAGATAACACAATGTGACTTGTTTTTATGTTGTTTGTCGGCTGACATTCTGCACACTACTATATTAAGTTGGCTTTGGTCATTCTGGCCTTTTACCTTGAGGAATAGGTGCCAGTAGAAATGGGAACAAAGTAGCATTTTTTGAGGCATTCTTCTTGTAGAGTCTTGCCACTTGCCTTTCAGCATCTGCATTACTAATTCCACACTTTCTCTTTCTCTAAAATAATTACTGTCAGCTCACAGCAAAAGAGCAAAGATGCCAGCGTATTGGAAAATTGTGACGATGTACAGAAACCAGTTTGATTCTTTGTTGAACCATTCAGAGGTTGCAGTTAATCTCATAGTAATTTGTGATTTGTTGGTTTGGGCACCTGATTCACTGTTGCATCATGTGATGTTTCTAAGCACAAAATGCTTCTAGATAGAATTACTGTACATCAAAATACAAAATCTGGGGGTTTTCCTTGCCAAAAGTGCCTTATTTTAATCATGCCACACTATTTTTAAGTAACTCTTTTTTTTTTTTTTTTTTTTTTTTTTTGGGAGTACAATTTCTGTAAGCCAAAGGTCAAACTGGATCATATCCTAATGACTGCAGAAAGTACAAAAATACACCTTTCATTAAAGTTACATACCAAGCAACAGCCATTTCAAATTCCAGGGCTGCCTTTATGTGATCTTTATCCCTGTGGATGACTGTAGCAACATGAATGCAGGGAATTGAAATGGTGAAAATGCTGTTTTGAATGTACATCTATGCAAATATTTTTACAGAAATGTTTCTCTTCCTTAAAACTTCTGCTGTCTGAGGCTACTTTACATATCCCAAGTCGTCCTCCTAGATTTGTAATCTTAAGTGGACAGTAATTACAGCTAATGTCGAGGGAGATCCTCAATGTAGATAGCTCTTCAGATATCAACAGTTTTTGTGAAAGCCCAATTATTTCCTGTAGATAGTAAAAGTTCAGATGAGGAGTCTTTGCATCTGTTCAAATGCCTTCTTTAATTTATGATGTTTGAAACTACGTATCTTGAAATCCATGCAATATAAAACTTTTAAAAGTTCTCACAGTATTGGTAGTAATTAAAATGTATATTTTATGGAGAGAAATATAGTCTGTCTCTGATGAAGATGTTTGTTAGTTTTCTAATGGCACGCAGCTCTTTGTTTTACAAGAATGTATAGGTACAGCTGAAATATCAGTGCATTTAGAATAGTTTCACTTGTACAGAAATATTTTTTTAATTTAACAGATCGTTAATATGTTGCTATCCTAAAAGCCACAGCCAGATGATTAAAAAATTAGATGTTTACAACAGATAACATCAGTACCTTTTGTTTGGATAATGGCCCAAGTGTCATTTCAGAGCCAATGATTTGTATTCCTAAATAATTTTCAGAAGACACATGTAAACTTGGTGAAGTACTCTCTCCAGTTTAGGTGAAACTATTCAGATGGGACAAAAGGTTAGTATTTTATATTGAAAAATACTTGTATTCCCAGAACTACTGCTTTTCTGTTATATTTTTATTATTTTGTATTTTTGTTATATATGAACTACTGTTCTATTTTGCCCACAGTGCATTTTCATCTCATTCTTCATTATATGCAGTAGTGAAAGTTGCTGTGTTTTGAAGTACTCTAAAGCTGAAGAACAGCAAAAAAGGGACAACTTCAAAATCAAAGTTTTATACTAATTGTCTTCCACCAAATACATTTCTCAGTTTACTGAAGTGCCTGTCTGAAAATTTAACTATTTTATACTTTGCCTGCTTATAGGAAAGAAACAGGCTCTTTTTAGAACTGAATTTGAGAATTAACATCAGTATTGCTGTATCACTGAAGCTAGGTTTTCTTTGTTGTTATTATTCTGGGGTTAAATTATCCTAATTATTGAAAGATCATACCTTCAGGTCAATTAGAGAGTTGCTGTTCCATGCAATAAAGTGAGATTTATTTTAGGCTTTTTTTTTTTTTTTTTTTTTTTTTTAGAGCATTTCAAAGTAAAATCTGATCAATGCTATTCACTTATTAGAAGTAAACTGTTGTACTGAAGTACAACAAATTTGGTTTCTCCAAGTATGTTTTTTTGTGCATTTTATCAATCCAGAATGATTTTGTGAAGAGTCTTCAGGGACACCTTTCAAATGTTTTTATGAACATATGTTCAGTATATACTGACAATATTTTATTTGAACATGTCTTTTAAAAGTAACTCCAAAATCTGCATGTAACGAGTGGTTTATTCCCAGATGGTCCACTAAAAGTTTTCTGCCCTGAAAATGCAGGGAAATATTGATGTGTGTTGCCATCCATTAAGAAATTACTTTAACTTGGGGGAAACATACTTAGGAGTATACGAAACTTAAATCTTTGTATCTGAGTAAAAATAGAAGTCATCATAAGTAGCACATTGTACAGAATGGAATCTGAGTAACACATTCCTAGGGTTGAAAGTACATAATTGTTATTAGAATTTTTATTTTGTTTTTAATATATTTGATATATTTTTCTAAAACACTATTAATGGGATACTGTCCAAATAACACATGAGCCATAACATTACACATGGTAATCAATGTTGAATCAAACTGGTTAACGAAAGTACAGTGCTTTTCCTTCTATGTGCCTGCGCACTAATTGCAGGTGGTATGGTTCTGCGTAGGAGGTGGGGGTTAGGCACAGAGGGTTGCAGTGCTAATTCATTGGTGCCAGCAGTTCGGACGTCTGTCTTTGACAACAGACTAACTGGGAGGAACCTCACTCCCAAGGCAAAGATTAACTCTTAGAAGAATTAACTGAAAAAACAGCAACAACAAAACAACATATATACATATATGCTTTGACTTGTATTACGGCAGTTTGTGTGAAACACTTAAGGTTTTGTTTGTGCAAAATAATGTATTCTGAGGGGAAAAACAAGCATGGACATTGCCAAAACACATGTAAATAAAACACCATTTATGACTGTACATTATGTGCAATAAAGTAACTGGAAAAAGTGCATGTACTTTATCCTCAAAAGCAAACTGACAGCTCTCAAAGCTGTAGCTATAGTTTTATTTTCTGAAAAGTTAAATTTTATTCTGTATCTAAACAGCAGAATAAAGAATGTACATTTTTCACACTTCAATTTTCATTAATGCTTTTAGCAGTGTTATAAGAGATGTTAATTGTTGAAGAGGCTAAAATTTTCATGGTCATCTAATTAGGGTATTTTTTGCTTAACGGTTTCTTATTGCATATGCTGTTGTTTGTAACTGTGAATGAAGCAAGTATGCGTTGCATACTGTAAACATGCAATTCACACTTTGAATTAGATTTGTGGATGCACTGGTTCTATAAATTTCTTAAAGATGACCAAGTGATTTTGATGTTAATTGTACACTTACAATTGTTTAGAGCAAATAAGGAAGAGAAGTACTATATAGTAAAGCTGACATACTGGTCTGAGGGGGAGGTTCCTTTAGAAAATGGAAGATAATAAATCTGCCACCTGACCTAGTGTGAATCTAGTGAGAAACACACTGGAGAAGAACTAACTAGATTATGGTGGTTTAATGTTTTAATTGATATTTATGTGATGATAGTTTATAATTTCTTTACTAAGGTATTCATTGTGAAAAAGTCCTTTTACTTTACACTGTTTAAATAAAAATGGTTTGCTTCAGAAGTGAGTGTACAACAGATAAGATTAAATGTGTCTTTAGGAGTCTGGTAGGATAGTGGAGAGGAAGCTAAATACGAGTGTTCAGGTATGCTTCCTCTCCTGCACTCTTCCAGGAAGGGAGAAAAATTTGGCATAATTAGCGTTCAAAGATACCTTCAGTGATGAGTCTCAACAAAGTGGTGGCGTATACTCATATCTGAGCTAGCTTTAATCTTGGTAGTTCATGGAACGTAGAGATGCTATTCAGCGTGTGCCACTGGAGGAGGTAAAGCAGCCCTTGACATCTTTGCTCTTACTCTGGGTGCCAAGGCAAGCACATCTGTGCCCTGTAGGCCTGGCTTGTGTGTGCACAGACTCACTTTCTGTGCTGTCTGACTGCACTGTGCAACCCCCCTCCTTTATCCATCTAGATCCCTAGAAAACAGAATTGTGATAATCTTCCTTATCTCGCACCAAGACAGTAATATCTATTTATGATCACGTTCATGCTAGGAATTGCATTTATTGGTCTACAAATTAAAGTTAGATGTGGAATTTAATGACTGGAAAATTTCTATCAGCAGACTTTACTACTGTTCTATCAGTGCTTTCTGCATAAGTGTTTTGGTATGTTCATGGAGGATAGTCTAACTACTAGATGTCTCCTGAATGTTTTTACTACAGTTACTGTAGTTCCCTTGAGGAAATACAAACAACCATTATCTGTGTCAAAATAATGAGAGGCATTCATACCAAAGAGTGCAAAATGGAGTGTCTGAAATGACTGTCTTTGACATTCAGGTCTACCAACAAAAGTAGAGAGATACATTATCCAATTGTTTTCTCAGTATGCATATCAAGTTCTCAAACAGTTAAAAATAGACAAGTGACAGCTGCTTCCTGTTTAGTTGAACTCTTCTAAAATTTATCAACCTCAAATAACCAGTACCTCCCCAAACCATACCTTTTAAAGTTTTAGTTACACGATAGCATAGCTTAAATTTGCCTTTTTAAATTTCTGTCACTGCATTTTCAAAGTGTTTTCATCTTCAGCAACAAACAAGGTTGACTAGTTTCAACAGTAAACTGGATAAACTCGAGATGAGGTTCAAGGAAAAAACAAGCAATAGCACACCTCTCAACACTGCATCATTTCAGCAGATCATCAGTAAATGAAGGTGCTTTCTCTAAATTTTATATGTAAACCCTTTATGCAGACAAAAGGCTAAGCAGAGACCTTTTTAGAATGAATTCTGTGATTTTCAGTTCACTGTGGATGGCCTTTCTGAAACAGGTGTACTGCTACTTCCTGAAGCTAGGAAGATTCTTGGTCCTCTTGCCAAAGGTCAGTCATTCAGCAAGCACTTGCCTCAGTGTTACTTTGGGTTTGGTTTCATGGTCTCTTGAATTATTAAAAGGGAACCCCAACTTCTGTATCCAAGCCTTTTTAATATGAAAGATGTGTCAGTCTCTACCTTGTAGGACAGTGTTTTAAACGGATAGATTCTTAAATGAAGTTATTATGGTAAAAAGGCAGGTTGAGTGAGCAAGAGTATTATGGGAAGCATGTTAATACACAATAAATATACTAAGATTGCTGGTTTTGAGTCTCACTGTATTATGTGCATTAGACATGCACAATGTAGTAATAGTGTAATGTCTTGTCAGTTGTGTACACTTTTCCAGCTATGATTTCCAGACAATGGGGTTTTCATGGGACTAAGAATGTACAGTTCACAGGTAGTGAAATGACAAGATACTGCAAATCACTCCTATGTATATACCATTTATAGAGCACAGCATTTTTCAAAGGAAGATTTTAAGGTCCTCGCCTCAGATATTAGGTTAAACATGGTAAAACTGATGCAGGGAGCATAGTTTGTTAGTCTACCTGTTGCTCTCCAAAATTTTAAACGTTACCAATTCTGAGATGTTACCGCCTGTTAATTGCTATGGCAAGATCCATGTCTTACTTTTAACATGGGTGCAATCTGGAGACCTTCACATGCATATTACTCTAGTAAACCTCTGGATCATTTCATAGAAGGGGGATCCAGTACTGCAGAGGGGGCCACAATGCCATTACTTGCATGCTCTTGTGTGACCTTCCCCATATAACCTTAAGTGATGAGTCAGTTTTAATTCTTTCCCTGAAAGGCAAGGAATGAAGCAGATCATCAGCTTTGTTTCTGAGAGAAAACAGGAAATGTATACCTATCTGGAATGAAAGAAGATAAAGAATAAAAATAAAGTCAGACCTTTGAATCCTGTCCTGAACAGATTAATAAAATTACTTTGGACTTTATATGAGCCAGGAGGAGGAGACAAACCTAAACAAGAGCAGTGTTGTGGAGAAGCCCATGCTATGTTGACAAGAAGTTCATCAGAGACTGTAGGCTGGAATTTCAAGTGAAGGAAATTCAAATTATCTCAGTCCTTGAAGAGCTGGTTTGCCATATCTCCCTGTTATCTTAAGCAAACTTCTTAATATCTCTGTTGGAAATCTTTCCCTTCTTCAGTTTAATTTGAATTTCATGTTCTTCTAAGGTTCTGCCCTGCCCCCTTCTGTGCTGTCTTACATTTCATAGACAAATTCTCCCTTCATTAGGCTGGCCAGGTGGCACAGTTCATTCTTGGTATAGAAAGACTACAAGCACAACTTCAGGTCTATATTGGCATGTGCAAGTGTGACATTATTTAGAAAGCCTATTTTAAATATATGTGACTGTGTCAAGCAGATGGAAGAGGAATGTCTCGATGGTGAGGGCACAAATTTTAACACTTGGAACACCTGGGTTTCAGATGTTTCTTTCACTGCTGATGATTTGTGCAATTTTCGGCAAGACCCTTGCAGCCAAATCCACAAAAAAACACAAGTTACCTGAAGTTGGAATTAGGCCTTATTCAGGTGTCGAATTATGGAGTGTGATTACCTAGGTTTTCATCAGAAAAGTGTTTTTATGTTATTTCATAAAAGAAAACATCATCATTTTATCTTCGTTTGTCTGTTCTTAGCAACAGCAAAAAAAGAAAATCCCTGGTACCCAGAGACAGCATACTTGCTTGAGTGTAGAGGGGAAAGTACTGGTCAGTAATTCCCATCTTTCAGCCACACCCATAGTAACTGGGTTAGCAGCTCAGCCACTTGGGTATGTCTCTCACCATTTTCATGTGCACAGTGTGTATGGTTGTAACGTAAACTTTTGCATTCCCCAGCTACCCATAAAGAAGCTCAGTACTGTTTCACTCAAGTACCTTTGTTGCTGTTGTTCTGAATCTTTGTACCTCAGTTCCCTGTCAGTGCAATGAGGTTAACAGGAGTACCCTGGTAGAGTGTCAGCTGTGGTTGACTTCATTCAAGACTGTGGAGTGCTCGAACAGTACAATGCTGAGTGCTCTCTAGTATCATTGCAGTGTCCAAGTGTCTTACGATCTTGAATGTACTTAAAACTAAAGCATGTAAACAAAACAAAATAACTTTGACTTCTTACTTAGTCAAGCCCATGGTATAAAAACATTGTACAATGCTGTAGGGCAGCTGAGTCCTAGCCTCAGACCAGATTACCTCAGAGGGTACCAGCAGCGCTAGAGCTGGCTGTCTCTTGTTCTGGCTTGATTTGTGTTCCTAACTTTCTCCATGCTGCAGGCTCACTGGATGGACTGAGCTGCGTTCCAGGATTTCATAATTGGCAAGTCCAAGGAGAGGCAAAAGGACAGAGTTGCAGCTGCAGGGAACAGTGCTGCTTTGTCTCTTCACCGTTGGAATGTAGAAGCAGGGATTGCTGATTGTGCTTGAACCCAGGAGGACAGACAAAATGGGACTGTATTGCAAACCTGCTTGGTGGAAGTCAGAATTTCCCAGTACAACATGGGAGATGGACATGAAGATAGTACTAGAGTATCTTACACACTGCTTTTTACTTGTTGGATTGTTAGTATTGTCAGACAGCAAAACACCAAGAGTGTTTAAATTTTCTGCTGGCTTTTGAGAAAATGCTTATCTCCTCTGAGAACTCCGGTGTTCACAGAGCCTGCTGAAGAGTCCAGCAAAAAGATATTCTCGCTGACCTCTCTGTGCTGAGATTGAGCAGCTTTGAGCTTTTGACTATAGCAATCTCCATACTGTTACGACACAGTGATGGTTTAACATAGGATGTCCATTACAAATCTATGTTATATAGATTTTCTATATTTATTACTATATATTATATACACAATAAATTCAAGGGGCTGAAAAAAGATGGAGCGAGGCAGCATTCTGCATTACTGTTAAACAAAGGTGCACGAGTGTTGTTGGATGTGGGAGAAGCTACTTGTGACATTACACCATCTCTATTTGAGAGCTGAACTTAGGAATTGGGCGACTTTTAAAATCCAAATCTGGGTGCTGGATGTTGCCTTTTGTTTTGTTAGTATGGCTCTTTCTTGACAGAAAAGTTAGCATACAAACACCACATCTCCCCTACAATCACGTGAGGTCCTGATTGTTCAACTCTCAAGCTGCCATATGATTTTTGAAACTGAAATGACTTATAATAATGAACTTTGATGCAAGAACAACAATGTTTGCAGCCTCAGGCTGGTAGCTGTGAATGGTTACATTTGAAATGCCAGTTTTGCAGTAAGCTTTCTACTTGGTCCTGAAAGAAAGAGATAAATGCTCTCTGTGAGAGACAGAGCTTTGGGTTTCTCAAGCAAGAGCCAGCATTAGCAGGTAGGTAATAAAACAGAATCACCTAATCAGCCATACCACTAGTTCCAGCAAAGCCCAATATCAGCTGATTTATCCTTGATCACACTCAATCACACAAATCAGCTGGCAACCAAACACTTTTGACCGGTTGCCATATAGTGGAAGGTGGAGAAGTGGGGATTTAGCCCCTCAGTCAAGACTCTTCTAAGATTATCTTGGTGAAGTAAACAGCTGCATTTTTATTAGTTGTCATGTACATCACTGTGTAAATTATATTCATGAAGTAGGACTTTCATCTACTCTGGTTTTGTCTTCAGACTTCCCTGTGTGAGGGAACCTTGAAATAAATGATTTCCGCTCTGGCAAGTGCTTGGTTTAAAGCAAAAGTGAAACCAATGAATGAAATAGTCAAACTTCTGACTCTTTTTAGGAGGGAGGGAAGCAGTAAATAATGTTGCCTCAGAGCAATTTCTCCCTTGTCATCGCTTTTCCCATTGCAGTTTGCTGTCACTAATCACTGTGAGCCAGTCTGTGCACGTTGAAGAATCCTTCAGAGTTGGTGGGGCTGCTCATGTGAGTAATTTGCAATGCACACAGACAGGGCCATCAGGCCCTGTGCTATTAGACTCATTTCAGCTATAAATTCTCTGGACAAGGACTTATATTTCTTGTCAGTAAAACACTGGGTGCAATTTTGGCGCTGTGCTTGTTTTTATTTTTATCTTTCTACATCTCCTTCTCATTTTCCCTCACCTTTTTTCTTCATGCACACACAGAGCACTACAAAAATGAGAGTGGCAGCAGCTCTGACGACCAATCCTAACGTGCCTTATTCCTCTGAGGGACTCCTTTGAACAATTTAACAATGTCACTCTGGCTCGCAACGTTCCTTTTGAGTCAAGAGCCTCATCACTGATAGCAGCTTGGGAAAAGGAGAGCCCAGTCGCAAAGGCAGGAAAAAAGTTACATCAGTAGCTGGCGGCAACAGGAGAGTCTGGTTGTGCCGGTGAGTCAGCTGAACCACTCACTCTACTTGCTTATTCCAGCCACATACGGGCATGTGCAGGCAGGGAAAATTCCTAGCTTTGATTGTGTGTGAGGAAAGGACCTGCTTATGCTGCCACAGTAAACTCTGTTTGCTTAGAATAAAATCTCATGAAGCCTAATTGCCAAAATTCTGGGACGAAATATTTCTGCTTAAACCCTGACACATCTTGCTGTTTTGACTGGGTAAAAAGTAGTCATTTATGGTTTTTTTCCCCCAAATTTAGTTACCAGTTTTGCTGGTAGTTTGCTATAATGGGAATAACGGCAGAAAATACAGGGTCTTCTGTCTGCACTGCTACCTATACACTTGCATATAAACAGCATTTTTGTTTCACAGGTTGGAATAATGGCTGGAGACATACCAACAGTGCAATAACTCTTTTCCTTTGTACTGGATCTAATAGATCTGCAGTACAAAAAATACCACTTATGCTTTACTTTAAAACTGAAACACACTCTGTGCAGATGTCTAGTCCAGGGCAGAGTCTCCACATCCTGCTAAATCCTCCAACAGGCCTTCTAGGTTCCCTTAGGATAGGTACAGGGATCCAGAGGGTTTTGCAATCTGTTCACGGCTAAAGGCATCTAAATAATACCTTTATGACACAGGTATGTCTTGAAATATGCAACCTGATAGCAGACAGTCCTACTTTATTGTACAGATACTTGCTCTGAACCACATGGCTGGTAAATCATGAAATATTAATGGCCATGCAAATATTCTCTTCTGTATCACAAGCTTTTCTGTGTTCCTGACCCTGACTTCCTTTAATCATCTCCTGGGTGTGTGGTCTGTTACTATTCTGAGGTATCTTGTGAACAGGGGCAAAGTAATTACTTGATCCCTGCCTGCTGCAAGAATCTTTTTGAAAAGAAAATGGATAACTTCAGAGACGCTTCCTCCTTTCATTAAAATCAGCCCCGCCTGCTTGCTTCACAAGATTTCTCTTTTGATGGCCTGAGTACAGACCTACAGTGCTTAGTGTTATTTTCATGACTGTAAAAACAGCCTTCTTGGCTCTCCTAAGTCATCACCTGCTCCTCCATAGATTAAATACAATTTCTGGTCAGATGTTTTCTCCCCTCCTCTCCTACTGATTTAACTTAAGGCATCCTTACAAATAAGCTACAACTCCAACCACTAGATGTTTTATTGTGATTTGTTACAGGAAGGCCCAAAGATCTTTCAACTAGCAGCTGTAGTGCTTGTTAGTTACATCTCCCTAATAATTAGCGGCTGAATTAATGCCTGAAACATGAAGGGTTTTTAAGAATCAGGGCATGGATTTTTTGGCAGAAATCACCTTTCTCTACCTATTCTCTAACATCCCCAGAACTAAAAATAATATATTACCATTGTGGGGAAATATGGAAATGCTTCTTAGCTCCCTGCCAAACATAGGAGAGGTTGGTGGTTTGTTGCTATCCAGGTCTGACAACCAAAGGAGAAGCAGCTCTTCAAGCAATACAGCTGTAGAGATAAAACTAATCATGGAAGAGCGTGTGCCATATGGGAGCTATTAAAATAGCAAGTCAACATCACGAAAGTATAGACACGAGTATTTTTACAAGCGAGCTTGTAGTGACTGCCAAGAGCATAGTGCAACACAAGGGCAATAATGACCACAGTTCCATACAAGGTTATTAAATGTCGACCTACAAGTGGTTTCTGATTTCTTGAGCAATTTTGCCCAAGTGCAAGAGTCAGCAATGCAGCACCAAAACCAGTACTTTTAAAATGGCAGTTTCATACAGATAAGAGGGTGGGGGAGACTAATTAAGATCAAAACATTCATTATCGGAGTAGAGGAAGAGGAACCGGTATACTTCAGGTGTTTGTAATATTTCACTTTGTGATACCTGGGATGAAACAGAAGAACCTTTCTGGGGCTCTGTCCTTCAGTCCTCAGATAGTTTGTGTCATTTCTCAGGTGCCAGCTTGGGAGGAATCCATACCCTGAGTATTAAAGGTGCAAATGTAGCTACCTCACCCTTTATTTCAGTTAGCAGTTAGGTTGCCTACATGTCTTTAAGGGCATAGATGTCTGCCAGCCACTGCATTTCAGACCTGATGTCATTTGTATTTTTCCAGCTCTTGCCTCTGCTTTCCAGCTGTCCAGAATTGTTCTTCATTGTTTTTCTTTCTTTCATTCACACTTTTATTGGATTCTTTTTTTTCTCCTGAAATGACCTCACTGACTTCTGGGTCCTGTGAGAAAGGCAGACCCACAGCTTGGCTCACACAAATGACAGTCATCAAGCAACATTATTCAGTGGCTTTAAACCTATCAGCCTCCAACCTGGGGACCACCTATGACTTGACTGTGTCCTGTACAGGGAGTGGGAACCCCTCACCCTGTGAAACTGGAAGTTGGTGTGACACTAGCCAGTCAGTCGGAGCTACAGAGAAAGCAGACAGCCCAAAGAAGCCTTAACATCCCTCCCAGCCTAGATGGGTCTAGATGAAGATGACTTATTCATGTCTAAACGAAGGTAAAATGAGTTCAGCTGCAGGTGCAGCTCTCCCTTAGCTTGCAAAGGTGACGATTGCTAACTCTGGTTTTGGAAAGAGATGAGTTCTGATCAGCTGAAAGGAGCAGTGAGTAATCCTCATTTGTGTGACTTTGTAACTAAATTGTGAGTCACTCTAATGAGCCATACCAAAAGCACTGACCTGCCCATCTCATGCTTCTTCACTTGAGACTCCAAGTTAACTTGCAGCCTTGGTGTGTGTCAGGGCCACCTTTTGGGCTGATGAAACCATAGAACAGTGGTTTCAATGCAAACCCTACTAATGGAAGAAATGCTTTCGTAGTATGTATATATGCCCAAATACTCCGTATAAGTAATTAGGAGGCTTTACACGGTTTCTCTGTATTTGGCATTTCCCTCTAAAGCTGCAGAATTATTTTTATTTGAATAACCCCTTCTTACCCCTCACCATGAGGATTTCAGCTGCAGAACATTCTTGTCTTGCGCACATAAACCTGGCCAACTGGAGTTGGTTGGGGTGATGTGCAGCAACCAGGGAGAGAAGCTCATGGGATTGTCACTGTGGAAGTCTGTGCCCTTGTGTTCCTGGGGTCAGCATGAAGTATTCCAGCCTACTTGGTACTGGCTGCTTTCCTCTGTGCCCACACTGCAGGGCGGGACAGTGCCCATCCTACTACTTCAAAGGCTCTGCCACCTTCCACTCCCTTGAGTGCAATGTCCTCAATGTCCTTGCTTGGCTTTAGGCTTCACCTGTGGTACTGGCATGTCAGGAATTATGAAAGCTGTTTGCCTCTGGTTTGAATGCAGGGCATGGGCTGGCTTGGCTGCGTGCAGAAAACTGCACCACTGGATGTTTTTCAGCAGTTTCCTCTGTGTGCACAGTGGTATTTAAAGTGAAAGCACTTTGATTTGGAAAAGGCAAGGATGAAGGTGAAGGCTAATAATGGAAGTTTATAAATGCAGCTGACATTCTAGCACTCTGACTTTCATGCCATCCTTCATTTACTCTCCTGGTGCTCTCTCCTTCTCTTTTAATGTTCTGTTGTTTTTCCCCCTGTGAGCATAGTGCTGCTGAGAGTAACTGGGGTAGCTGAGTTTGATCTGTTTATGTAACTATGGGTAGAGTGTGTGCTGTTGTTTTAACCCTGTAAGTGAAATGATCCATGAAACCTCCACCGTGAACTGTGCTAAGGGACAGACTTTCATAATCTGTGGACTATACAGTTTCAGGTGTTAAGAACTATGAGCTCTTATAACTCGCAGCTGTTTAAAAAAGTCTCTTATAGTTAAGAGCTTTTAATAGAGACCCATTCACATAACACTCCTGTGTGGGTGAGTGTTGCTGGCACCAGCAGTGGGATGCCTGCCTCTAGTCCTATCTGGGCTTCTCAGCTAGGGTCCCTCCCTTGTCAGCTGCAGGACATGGGCAGCTCTAAGGGCAGCTCATTCTAGAGTAGGAGAAAAGTCTAATACAAACTGGAGGAATAGTTCTCCTCCTCTGTTACCTGCCTGCGCTCCCCATGTAGTTGGCTTGGCTGGATATGAGCCCTTCAGACAGCAAAACCCATGTGAGATGAATGTGACTCATGCTGAACCTCTCTCAAAGCCCATGGCAGGTGAGGTAGACAACGAGATACTAGTCCTGTAGCACAGCCTTGAAACTGGACTATCCCTCCTCTGCTGTCTATGAAACTTCTTTGTCCCTCCTGCCTCTGCTTTGCAGAGTGGAAGTCCACCTGGGAGGTATACAACATTGTGCACATAAAGATATCTGGTTTCTGCTGAAGCCTGATGTATTTGTAAAGTTGGTCTTCCTCGATGCAGCTCACTCATTGCCCTTCAGGTCCCTAGGGATTTCCTACCTCACAAGAACAGGGGGAACTCCTCTGCCCCAAAATCCTCATCAAAAAGCACTTGCTCAGAGGTAGCGAGAGGCAAAACTGTGAGTTCTGCAGCTGAACTCATATTAGAGGAATTTCAAGCAGTCTGTACATTCCTTCCACTTATAATTTATTATTAACAGTCTGAGAAGGAGAAAAATAATTCATTAAACAATCAGCAAGGCATTCATAAGACATTATTGATATCGAGTCTCAGGGAAACACATGAGGCTTCACAAATATATTAAGTTTTATCTACCCAGTTAAGTCATTTTACATAGGAAAGTGAAAACTAATCCAACTGCTCTGTCTCTGTAGCTGCTGCTCAAGGGGAAATGAGTTCAGATCCACCATAATCTGAGTAATAGGTTCAACATCAGCTCCCTCTTATCAGAGGGAAAGGAGCAGTTTCATGTCATAGTTTCTGCAGTCTGCCCCATGCTTATCTATTCCCTGGCGGCCAGATATCAGAGCAGACCAGTTAGAGGAGTCCCCTTCCAGGAGCTGGAAAGAAAAATGCCTCTCCATGAGACCCTTCTTCCTTCCCTCTTGTTGCAGGCAGTTTGCAGGTGCTTTCTTTCCCAGGTGGGAGTTGTCTGTATCTAGACTTGAGAAAAAAGCTGAAAAAGTGGTATTTCTCCCTTAGCCCAGATCTGTATCCTTGCTCTAGCCAGCAATGAGCAGTAAGGCACTGCTTGATCAAACTTGCCCCTCAGAAAGCCCCTGCTTTCTCTCCAGTATTGTACAACTGGTATACTTGCCTTCTAACCATGCTACTGGTGGGATGATTTGTTTTATTGAGAAGCTGAAGCTCACCAACAGCCTCACTTCTCACCCCCATGCTTTGCTTTCTGAACCTCTACCATTTGACTGTGGTGTGTGGTGATGATTCTGTATGGGAAATGACTTTAAAAACATCATAACAACGTTTCTGGGAGTAGTGGAGTCTTCAAAGGAAATTCTTGGGGAGCTGGAAATATTGTGGGAGGGAAAATATAATCTTTCTCTCATTTCAGATGAACTTCTGCCTTCCTTGAAATTCCTGTGAGTTTCAAAGCCTTTGATAGTCATGAAACATCAGAGGAGCCTTTATGCTAAGCAAAACCTGTGTGAAAGCAGTGTGGCTTCTGATCCCACCAAGAGCAGCTGCATACCCTGTTCTTCCTCCTTATGTTTGTCATCCTCTCAGCCGATGCAGACGATCTGCATTTGTTTGGGTGGTCATGGCTGTGTCCTCACTGTGCTGGGTAGGATGATGCTGGAGCAAAAACCATCTACAGGATTTGCCTGCATGGCCAGTGGGCCACCCCAGCTGCTCTCCTGCAGGCCAGCCTAGCTGGTCCCCGCGGATGGCAGCACTCTGTGCCCTGGGATGCCTTGCCTGCAGGAAGCACAGCACAGCTTGCTTTTATTCCAACCTCCCTTACAGGGTCAACATCAGGCAGAGAGGCCATGACAAGAGGCTTTCCTGGGAGAGCTCTGACGGCACCAGGCACAGGTGGCAGATTTCTAGGCAGCCACAAATCACTGTGAATGCAGGTTACTGAGAAGGACAACACCACCACCATGAGCTGGGGCAGCCACTCCTTGGGACAGGTACAGCTTGTGTACAGCCAGTGTGGTGAGGTGGGGAATTCTGGTAGCACAACCAGCAACAGGAGACTATGGAGGGGATGACATAGAAATTGCAGGGGCTGCAGAGTTGGAAAATATCTTCACAGGTCCCCCCTAAGGGGGACACTGATCTGTGTGAGAGAAGATACAGTCCTCCCATTTCTCATGCTCTGCTTCCCAGATGGTTCAGCAGCACTTGCGGGTGTCCCACCACAGACTCCTTCCAGAAGTGCTGCTGGCATAGAACAGCATCTGATCAAGCCAAGGGGGAGAGAGAAGAACCGATAGCACAAGTCCCAAGGGTGTGTGTTTTCCACCTGGGCAACAGTTATCCTGTGGAGACTGATGCATTTATGTCTTCTTCATTCAATGGGAGGGAAGAGGCTGCTAGGGTGGCTGGGCAGTGGCACGGCCAGGCTGGTTTCAGGCAGAAGGCAGCCCCTGTGACGTGCCTCTGCCTTGCACTTCCCTTCCCTGGGCACCAGCCAAGGGGAGAAGCTAATGGGGCAGGCCATGGTGTGGGTACCCCTAGAGGAAAAAGTCTACACAAGCTGAGCAAAGAACATCGGGGCCCTTGTTAGAAGAAGACAGTAAGAGCATTGAGGAACCTTCCTGCCACTACAGGCAGACTTCAGATGAACCACAGTCTGCAGCATGAAGAGCTGCAGGTCTGAAATAGTCATCATCTAATCGTTGTGGTGTCATTGGCAGTTTAGATTTACGTCATCTCTCACAAATACAGTCTTATTTATATTTGACTCACCCATCTAATTGATTTGCATTCAGACATACCTGATTCATGGATGTGAGCACACACAAGAACTGTCCACACCTCTCTCTTGTCCTTCATTGTGTCCGTTTCCTTGCACTCCCCAGGCTTCCTATCTATTTCCCCTGCCCCCTCCTGCTGCTGCTTTGCACCGTGATGCTTCTCAGGAGCTAGTTTGTCTTCTGCCTTGCTCCAGCATGCTTCCTGCCTGTAGCTATAGCTTTTCTCTCCAACAGGTAGATCAGTTGTTCTTAAACAAGCCGAAGAAGTATCAGACTATTTTTTGGAGCAATGCAATGTGTTCCACAGAAAGTGAAGCTTATGCTTTCTGCTGCAGTGCTGTGGAGATGGAAATTCCTCTTGATGTGAACTGAATGTAGTTTCTGAACATGTGACTGGCACGAAGTATACAGGCAGTGACTTTCTGCAAGCATAAGCTGAACTAAGGCGTGGGGTAAGTTGAACCTTTTTTTTTTTTTTTTTTTTTTAGCCTTTGAACAGAGATGGTGAGGTCCTACAGGGATGTAGACAGAGCTGTGAAGAACATCAAGAGTGACCAAAGACGTTAATGACTTTTTGTTAGATATAACACAGAAAGACAATGTTATGACTGACGTTATATGGACCAAGGTCAGGTTATGAATTTGTAACTGAGGCAGAAGGCTATAAAATAAAGCAACAGCATTGTCCAGTTCTTCACATGACTAATGAAGCATCACTTGATAATGCTGATCCTCACTGCCAAACACATATTTAAGCACAGCAGTGTTTATCAAGCTGGTCCCCTCCAAAACGAACTCGTGTCTGCAGAGCCAGCAGATATGACTTAGCGATTAGCCAAAGGCCATGCAGAGGACGAAAGAAGAGTATCAGCTCAAATTACTCCCCACCCCTTCTATGGGCAATATGCAATGGTTTTTGACTGAACTGTGTTTGAAAGATAGTGCACGGGTCTCAACCCAGGGGACAGAAACAGTACAGCTATCTAACACAGGTGCAGTTACGGCAGTAGAGCTACCTTCACATCATGCTACTTGTTACTGCAAATTTTATTAAATAACATTTTTTAAAGAGTATGATAAAAGAGTTCAGTATCTGTGGCAAGGGGAGAGAAAGGGAAATCATGCTAAAATCTGGGAGTATGACAGGGTGTTTTGGAAGACAAAGCCCCTAGAAGAAAGAAAGTAATTCAGGAAAGCTTTATTGTAAGTGAGAAAATGAAGATCTGTAGGCTCACCAGAAAGGCTCCAAGTGATACAATCTGAATATAAGGCAGAGGAGGCTTTTGCAGCAGTAAAGCAGCAAAGCAAGGAGGAAAATGCAACATAATAAAGCGGCATAGTCCAATACGTAATCCAAGCCAATATCTTCTGTCTTTTTCAGGAAAGAGAAATGCAGTCTGAACAAAGCTAGGAGGGAGGAAAATTAGACACAGAAGGTAAAATGTTAGTTGCCTCCACTCTTTGAATTTTGCAAGAGCTAACAGTTGAAGAGGTGAGAGTAGCTAACCAGAAAGTATGTATAAGAGAGGCTTTCCTGAGAACCAGTGGCCAGGGTGGAAAAGTAGAACCCTTCAAGGAACTGTCTGCTAAAGAAGCTGAACCACTTTGGTTCATTTGTCTTCACTGCAGACTAAGACAGGGAGAGAGATGCAACCCCAAGCTACTGTTCTTAAGCAGTTAAAAATCAAGGAACTGTTGGGCTTGCAGTAACCAGATAACCCACCCACCATCTGACTGCCATCAGCCTCCCTACAGAAAAATTCATTGCTGTTTCACAAAATCCTCCTACGGGGCTTCTCATTCTTTCCTGAATCTCAAGCAGAGATTCATTGTTTGGTCTGTGTGATAGTTTTTAGATGTTTTGGAACAGAGGTGCCGTGCACCTAGCAGATCTCTATATGGAGGCTGCTGGACTTCACACCCACTGCAGAGCTCTGGGAGAGGGCAGGAACAGCCTCTTCCCCCGTACAGAGCTGTGTTGCTTGGTCATTACCAGGCAGAGCCTCCAGAACTGAAGACACAGAAAATCACAGAATGACATTTCAGTTGCAAGGAGAAATGAAGCCCTTGTTTTTAGTCTAATGTGGTCATTTTCCTTCTTCTGCCATACAAGAAAGGTGTTAATCTGCTTTGGAACCCATTGAAGCTGGTGGTAAACACCTCCTGGCTTCTGTTGGGCAAGTTAAAGCACAGCTCCTGAAAGAAGAGCTGGTTGAAGATTGCACCCATCTTGCAACAAGTTTTAAGGGGGTTTATTCTTTACTGAAGCAAACATACGTGATTTCAAGTATTTTTATGGGAGAGAGATGTGCATTGACAAAGTCAAGTTTTTTTGATTTGCACCTTTTTCTCTCCAGATGCAACAGTCTGTCTCCATTGGAAATATCACATCCATGAAGCCGCAGGGATATGTTTTAGCCCTGACAACACAAGGGATGCAGGCGATCTCTCCCCTCTCACCTCCCCAAACAAAATTTGATCACAAATAATCTGGCTGATTTCTAGTGCCACCAGAAAGTGGCAGATGAAGAAAAAGCCTTCCTTTTACTGAAAACTTCAGTGACTTCATGTCAGCCAGTACAAAACCTGATTCTAGCTCTAGATTTCAAGGCAATGGTCAAATCTGGTAGGTGGTACTTGGAGGAAATGTGGGGGAAGGTAGGCTGGTTGGGGTTTGCCTGTTTTTAAAATCCCTGTATAAAAATCATCATGTACGTGCTTCATGATCCCATAGTAAATAGACATAATTTTCCCATTTCACAAAGTTAAATGCCTACATGCCCACTTGCACACAGAAAAATTGATTCAGGTGCAGTGTGCGGACTTTAGAAAGGTCATTTTCAAGACTGGGGAGAGATTGAGGGTGTTGCTCTTAGTCAAAGAAGTGATGTTTAACATCTTTGTGACAATAAACAATGCAAATAATATTAGTTCCACTGCCATCCCTCTGGCCTACAAGTGCTGTTAAGACAGTTCTTGTACATAATACAAATATTAACCATTACAGAGTCCTCTGTTGTCCTGGCTGTGTTGTGCAATCAGTGGTGCAAAATTTCCACCAGTGCTAGCTCTAGGTATCACACTACCACTTCAAGTCTTGCCTTTTTTGCACTCACACTTCTTTCCTCTGAAGCCAGCTGCAGTGACTGTAGGCAAGCAGTCCCACCTTCTCATTCTCCCTCCCGGACTCTGCCTGTGCTTTTAGGCAAGCTCAGATTACCTGCCATCTCCGGATATATCTCCTTCGCCGCTGTCCTGTAAAATCAACAAACATCCCCACCTTCCTCATCCCCGTTTCCCTTCTCTGAATGCTTAAATACCTGGGAACTCAGCACTGCTGTTGGGATTTCAAAGCCCAGCCCAGCCTCAAGTGCCAGTTTTGGGCTAAACAGCTGCTGTGCACTGTCAGATCTACACACTACAATGATTTGTACAGCCCGTTGCTGAACCAGCTCGAGCCATTTGTTTAAAAACTAAAGAGACAGATAAATTCAACTCTTTTCCTTCTCCTAGCAAGCTGGTATCATGTGCCTCTCTTAAAAATGGCTTGCTCCAGAATGCGTTAGAGCTAAATTATCATTTATGTTGTCACAGGGATTGCTAATGTGTAATGAGATTTTAGAGTTAATGTTTTGTACAAAGCACTTAGTGGAGCTGGGATGAAATTGGTTCAGGATTCTGATGTGGTGTTTTAATTAAAGATATTTTCCAATCAGGGCCGAGCAAACGACTTGTCAGAAGATTTTGTAGCCATCAGCCAATATACCAATGCAATGCTGGTCTCGCTTTCTGATTTTGGGTTTTCTTCAGGGAATTAGAGGAGAGAGCCTCTTTGAATCTCATGCAGAAGAGCCTTTCTTAGCTGCAATCCTTACAGGAGAAGAAACACATATCTGATGTTCTGAAACTTTCAGCTGGATGTCAGCGGTCTGGTTCAGTGCAGCGTGATGCCAGCCTTATGTTACTTTGCTTTTGTTGAACTTGCAACTGCAGATTGGTGCAATATATGCACACAAACTGAAAGCAATAGCAAGCCAGGTCCTGTGAGTCAAGTCCTGAGCTCTTGTCTGTCATAGCAGGGTCTTGAGCTCAGACTGCAGCTCCTCTTCCCTTTCCTGCTCTGCCGTTGGGCACAGGAGCCAGGGAGGAGGCAGGAAAACAGGTGATATAGATCAAAAAAAAAAAAAAAAGGAGAGGAAGGATTTCCAAAAAATGTACCTGGTAAAACCACCATGATGATGACCAAGATGTCTCTGGTTTAAAAAATCAGGCTTCGGTTGTATGGTTCAATGCAAGCATCAACATCATGTTAATAAGCACAGCTCTTATTAATTGTTGGACAATAATGGTCATTATTACCAACCTAAGACGTTGTTTTCTTAGCTATCTCTGGTCCATGCAGGGAACTTCAACCAATATCAGCTCTTAAGGTGGGTTATCTGCTTAAAACAAAATCATTATAACTAAGCATGAACTGCAGCACACAGAGCTTGTTTCAGGCATAGGCAATGCAAGCCTCTGGCAGAAAAATGGTCACCGCCCACCCTACAGCCCTGAGACGCTAAGTTGGATAAAGCTGCTGAAGAAATACAGGGGGTTTGCAGGGAAGTGGCTCCTGCTGGGACGGGACAAAAAGAAGGCATTGCCCTTCCCAGTGCTCCTCACTCTTCACCTTCTTCCCCCCTCCCCTCCCACCTCTGCAGTCATCAGAGCTGTGACCAAGGCCCCCTTTTGCCTTCCATGCCCTGTTTTTTGCCCCATCCCCACTTTCCAGACAAAGAAGGGCATTGGCTCCACAGCCTTGGGCAGCCCCTCTGGAGGCTGAGTCAGCTCCACAAATGCGAAACAGCACTGCTGGAGACCCACCCGACATGGGTGCGCTGCTGAGACATTGGATAATAGGACTGAGCCATAGCAGAACACCCTGGATTTGTATAATTCCATGTTTGGTTTTCCAGTTTTTCTGACATAAACCCCTATAGAGCTGCATAGTTGTGAACCTGTCAGCAGTATGTATTGCATCCTACTTGCTACAATAATAGAAAACCCTTCTTTATATGCTCATGATTTCAAATACATTTGGTTTGTTTATTTGTTTTTCTAAGAAGAGCAAGGAGAAAGCTTCCATTTCATAGTCAGTTTTGATGTTTTAATATATGTGTATGAGATTTTTCTTGTATTTTTCTTTTGCAGGGTTGCCCATCTACAGGTTCCATAATTGTTTGGAAACAGATGAGCGCTAAGTAGAGATTTTGATGCCCAAAATAAATTGTAGCATCATCTGTTCATGGGAATTCACCTGAGCTGTGTAAAAGGATGTTACTGACTAGAACAGAGAGGTGAAGGTGAATTTTGCAGAAATAAATCTACAATTTACACCTCTACTGTGTGGTGGATACATGAATATGCTGGTTATTGTAACATTTTCTTTGCATAAACTTTGTCTGTCATCACAGGATCTCAGGAAATTAGAAAGACAGAAGGAGACCAAGCTGCCTGTTCAAGTCAGCCCCTCAGTGAAACAGCATCCTCCTCCATAAAACATAATACACATCACAACTTCATTTACATCTCTTGTTCAGCTATGTGGGTGCTTTATCTGCAAGATCACTGACACACAACTTAATGAGTGGTGTTGACCTTTTCAGAGACAGTGAGGTACAAACATGCATAGGGCATCTTTTGCTGCCAATCCCCAACGTTCGAAAACCATGAGTCAGATCTCCCAAGCTCATAAATTATAAGACTAGCTGAAAGAAATGTTCATGAAAATGCCAAACAAATGTGTTGGTGTTCTCTGCCATGCATTTTATTGAGTCTATGGTTTTGAGCCCTCAGAGGTCACTCAGGTTAAATTTTAAGTCTTTTGTTCTCTATAAGCAATAAAATATTCTGCTGACGTTCCCATCCATTCAATTACAGGACTCATTTTCAGAAACTGGGGAATTACAGTGAACTCTAAGAGAGGCACCTTCATGGTGCTTCTGACACACATCTCTGCCATGTGCCAACCTGTACGAATTAAATTCTGTATGAGGTATTGCCTCCTAAAAAGCATTAGGAGCTACAGGAGAGCTGGATTTGTGTCTACAGGGAAGGTGCTAAAGCTTCTAATTTTGCTGCTTGCTGCTGCCAGGACAGCAGCAGTTGATAGGTTTAGGTTCCTATGGTCAGAGATCCCCCATCCATGAGGACTGTGGTGTAGAGAAAGAGGAGGTCTGAGTTGGTGGAGAGGCAGGATAGGGAGCCACGGAGGGACTCCCATCCTTGATATGATTTGCACCTGGGAGGAAAGAGTATAGTCTACAGGAACTGAACACTCCAATGGAAACGCTGAGGAAGTATTTACAGGGTACTTTTGGTAATGCAGATAATGCATGCCAAGCACCCACACCTCCCTCACTCTGGAGGGTGAAAAGTCCAGATTTTTAATACTTGGCAAAGGCACCATCAGGTACACTGAGGTGCTGAGTGATGGAGCATGGGCTCAGGCATGTTGTTCTGTGTTGCAAACATCATGGCTTTAGCATTACCAAAACATATTCAAGTCTTCTGAAGCAGTTTAAGCACTTGGCTGATCGGGTTCAACCATGTACCCTCTTCTGACCTCCCATATCTCATCATGTCTCCACTCTCAAGGGCTCATGTCTACATTCTGAAGTCTGGTTCAAAGTCTTCATTTGCTGCTCACTCCTATAAAGTGAGTAGTACCCTCCTTTGCACTGTTGGTTTTTGGGGGGTTTTGTTTGGTGTGGGGGTTTTGGGGTTTTGATTTTTGTTTGGTTGGTTGGTTTGGTGATGTTGTTTTGTTTTGTTTTGTTTTTTCTAGAATGCTTTGTTAACTTTGGTTTGAAATGTGTTGCTTTTGACCACAGAGCAAGTGATTTTGGACCCTTCAGGTGTCTGGCCTTGAATTCTGCTATGTGTTGCATATGCCTGCCAGAGCTGTTCTGGAGGCTGCAGCCATCAACTCCACAGCGCGACACTGCTTTAGCACATTTGGCTGTGCCTCTGGTTTCAAGGCTCCACTTAGTGCCTTGACACCAGAGTTTTGATAACTAAAAGTGGTGTTTCCTGGGAGCAGCTCTTTGATTCTTTTATCACTGGTACAAAACTTCTTATTCTGTAAAGCGGTGTATTTTCTAAGCCTCTGTAGCAGGAGTCATCTTGCTCCAGCTATGGATTCATGGACAGAAGATGCCAGTGGGATGCCCTGGTTGCAGCAGCTGCTCATAGAAGTGTGTCTGTTTAGCAAGTACAGATGGAAAATGCTGTTGTTTTTCCCTCATTGATCACTGTCCAAAGCATCTGAGGCTCCAACAGAAGAGCCAGAAAGAAGCAAAGTTGCTGTTCCCACAGCTTTGGTACTTCCTGTCACATTTCAATTTCTTTAGAAGTTACCATGCTGTACTTCAGGCTCAGCATTATCGCTGCATTGGCCCCTCATGACAGGCCTGTTCTGGCACAGGGGTGGCTGCAGGGACCTGCAGCAAGCTGTTCTGCTCAGGTGTAGGAACACACAGGTTTCTGCAAGCCTAGGGACCCGTTCATCCTTTAACTATGCCTTTTTTTCTCTTTTCTTTCTTTCCCTGTTGTAGGTGACTGGAGTACTCTGTGCAGTTCTTCTGTTTCAGGCAGATAAAGACATCTGTAACTGCCAATATCCACCAGCCCCGTCCCTCTGCCATTTTTCTTTCTTTTTGTTTCACACAGACTTTTACAAGTGGCTCCCTCTCAAATTTCTGGTGAAAAAAATAATGTCAGCCAAACCTGTAAATCTGTTTCCCTCTGAAGGGGGAGGAAGACACCATAGGCACAGGAACACCTCTGGAGAGGCTGAGGACACGATCGCAATTAGGCTGAACAATTACGGCAACTTCCCCTGATTCCTCATCTCCTCTCTGGGTAGGGTGCTCCTCCATTGTCCATACAGCCTTCCCAAAGAGGGTTCTCTTTGATGGTCCGCTCTTTCCAAAACCAGTGAGTTTGTAATGGGAATTAGCTCCCACTTGAGGGGCCCCATTTGTCCACTGACACTTCATCAGCTCAGGGTGTCATTGCTTTATTTAGTCAGCTCCCTAGCTAAGGCTTTTTTCCTTCCCTTTTCTGCTTTTGCTCATGATAAAGCATCATTGCCAGGAGTGATGTCAAGGTGCTGCCTGCTCCAGAGGCAGCTTCAGCTGCGATGTTTCGAGGGGACATTGCCACCGGCCAGCCACCCTCACTCCTCAGTCACAGGCAAGCGTGCTGGTGCAAGCTGCCATCCCCTCCGGAGGACTGGGTACACTGGACCCCATCCTTGTGCTGGGAGCAGCACCACATCTGTGGGGTGGTGGAGGCAGCCGGGCGCAGGGTTGGCTCTCGGACTGCTGCTGGCTTCTGTGTAGGAGCTAACAACCTCTCATCTATGGACACCTTCCCTTGGAAATTGCCCCGAAACCTGGCCTGGCATCGGCCACTACCCTGACAGCTCACTGTGATGGGAACGTTGCAGCTCTCTGCTTAAACAGGCACCGTGGCGCAGCAGACGGCCTCTTCTTTCCAGGGTCCTCCGTTTGCACCTGTGCCTAATTACACCTGCAGGCACAAATGCTGAACAGAAGGATGTGCCTGAACAGCTAGGCCACGCTCTCGGAAAGCTGCTTAAATTGCTATTTTGGTCTCTATCACTCCTCAGAAACCTTCTCTTTGTTTAAAGGCAGTTAAGATCTTGCTAAGTAAATCCAGCAGGTGCCTTGCTGCTGCCTCTGTGGGTAACTGCCTTTCCTTTTCCTGCCTGCGATGAGCTCACTGCTGAGAACTTACCATGTGGGATGCCATGGAGGGCTGCACCAAAACCTCCCAGTCCCCGCTCCCCTTCTCTTCCACCCCACTGTGCTTGCCTTCTTATGGGCTCTTGTTACAGGAGATGTGTTATTTTTCCTTGTGTGCAAAGCTCCTCCTTTTCAAAACCCATAAACTCACGACTGCTCACATGGCGGGGCCCAGACTGGCTGTGCAGCCAGGAGTGGTTTATTATGAGAAATCGTCTGTTGGCTGCTGCAGACTCGCAGCAACATAAACGTGTTGTCTGCAGAAACAACAGAGAAGCAAGGGGAGGCAGGGAGAGATTAGCTGTGAGTGGGAGGGTGAAGATATGGGGAGCGGAGGTCAGAGGAAGCGTAGGTTTTAAAACAAGACCAGAATGTAATGCCATTGCTCTGTGATATTTTCTTTTTAAGTAAAAAGGCAGATAAAACTGGCAGGTTTTAAGATGGGCAAGCGTCCAGGAACTCCTTCCAATGCTAGTAACTTATTTGTATCAGTTCTGTCACCCACTTCCCGTCACCACTGCTCACTGGGGCATTGGGAGAGTGCCATGGAGGCGCTGGGTCGCTTGTTTCTCAGCTGTCAGATCACCAATAGTAGTTGCTATTTTTTGAGACTCGGCGTAAATTGGACAAAAATCAGTGGGTCCTTGTCTGGCCGCCGACCAAATCAAAGCCTCACTTTGGTGTGGGAAGCCTCAGAGAGGGTTTTAAGTACTGAATATTTGTCACTGACTTTGCAGGCTCCATTGCTCTTACCCCTAATCTTCCTCACTTGCTCATGCTGTGCATGCAGAGGCAGGGAGGGATGATAATGGACTTGCAGTTGTACTTGCCGTTCCCATAACAAACGGCAGGATCCTCACATAAATTGTTTGAACATGTAACACTGCTCTTATTTCTTAACGATAAGGGCTTAGGAGCTGCCCTTTTCCAAAATGAAAGAAGTGAACCAAATGTTATCTCTTTGTTTTAAAAAATGATCCCTGCAAGTACAACAACAAAAAGCCATTACAATGATTCTTAAAGGTCTTGCAAGCTTTTATGGGAGAGATTTTCCACTCACCAAGTCTGGCTTTGCTCCTGCTCCCTCTTTCTCTTCCCAGCCCACATGGCTTAAGGTTTTTAGGGCAGCTTGAGCTCCTAGATACAGCTGAGTTGAACAGGCTTACCCTGGAGGACATGTCAGAGGTCCGGAAGGGAGAGGTAACTCCTCTGGATACTGTATCCAAAGCCAAGTGCTCTAGATCTTGCTCCAGTCCCAAGTGCATCCATCATCAATTATATATCTACACTCAGTGTTTACACAGGTTTCTTGTTTATCATTAAATATTTACTTCAAGGCTCTGTATTTGCTGTTAAGCCCAACAATAGTATCTGTTGCTTATGTCAAGGAAATAAAATTTCACCATAACCTTTTGGTGCTATAGCACAGATCTCTTAGGTGGTGGGCTTGTGCCAAGCCAGGGCAAGCTGCCTGCTGACTCTTGCCTGGACCAGTGAACACAGTAGGGGTACATTATGAGCCTAAAAAAAATCCATTATCATGCATTTAACAGATCTATGTTTCTGGAAGTAGTAGGGAGAAATTTTAAAAAATCATTTTGAGCAGCATATGCAGACATACACATGTATGCACATACACGTACACGTTCGCACTGATGAGTCTGACGTAAAAAAATGTGATGATGTGAAATCACTTTACTGCCATCTCAAGGCAGAGCTCGAGCCCTTGGAGTTAGTGTCACGATCTCTGAAACAGAAGGCCTGAAATCTTAACCCATCTGATTTCTGCATAGCCCTCCTAGCTTAAACATGCTTACGTAGGTTAATGCACGCACCCATTAACTTTCCCACTGTCAACTGAGGTTAGTGTAGCTGCTTAACGCCCTGCTGGGAGGGAGATGGATAGGCTCCTCCAGATGCCATCTTGATGCTGCTTTTTTTAGTTCAGCCCTGGGGGATGCAGATCCTAGATAACTCTCCTGGAGCTGTGTGTGGCCGTGCAAAGCAGTCAGTAGACATGCCTCTCTCACACTTTAGATTTCCAGTGTAAAAACACCCCATGCTATTCTTAACTATATTAAGTGGAAATAATGTCTTTCTCGAAGTAGATAAGCATAGCTGCTTCCCAGGTGGGGAAAAAGAGCCACTAAGGGCTTTAGTGATATGGACTGAGCGAGCTGCAGAGACGTGACTTGGCTCCCCAGTTATAAGAGTTGCTAGTCAAGCCTATGCCCAATCCACTAGATCATGACAGAAACCTGAAGTGGGCACAGGGAGGTGCTAGGAGTGGAGGGGAAGACAAGAGAAAAAGGGTGATGATGAGAAGAATGAGGCATGTGAAGGCAAAGTCTTCATCTGTCTCCAGAGGCCTTTTGAACTAACTGAATGGCTGCTAATAAGAGTGACGACCTTCAGTGTGTTCTGTATCATGTGTATACCATGGCTGTGACTTAGCGATGTTTTTCCCCACACAAGACTGTAAGGAGATGGTCATCATGCTGCATGTAGTAGAAAGCAGGTGGATTTACTTAGCTCTTTGGGTGGCAAAAAGTGGGAGCATTTTATGTTGTCCAGGTAGGAGTTACTATTCATGTATTTTTCACTGTCTTCCTTTGGATGTGTCACCCAATTGGTCTGTGCAAGGAGGAGCAGGGGGAGGAGGGGAGAAAGCGAGACATCTAGAGCCAATGCACATGGGAGGCATGGCTGAGTGATGAAGAGTGAAAGATGCTGACCAGGCTCAGGCCACACATGAAGGGCTGGCTGCCCTTCCTGACCCTCCCTAGCTGTGGAGAAAGACAGACCTCAGCAGAGCTGTGGCTGGAAGGGAGCACGCTCTTTTCCACTCACATCCATGTGTGAGCACCATGAAACTGTGGGGTCAATGCCATCTTCCAGAAGAAATCTCCTGTTGGCAAGGAGGAGAAGTGGGTTTGATTTGGCCCTGTACTGAGTTGCTGGGAGTGCTGTATTCCCAGCACCGAGCTAGATAGTTGAGTGGAAAGTCTTCTGGCTGCTGGACACCCGCTGCTGGAGCAGTTCCACCTCCCCTCCTTGAGAAACCAGCCTGTCTTGGAGGTGCAACCCACAGGTAGAGACAGGCTCTTGTGGGCTGAAAGCGCTTCCAAAACCTAAGCAAATTCTGCTGTGCTGAGGATTTTGCCACTTCATATGATTAATTTCTGAGCTTTTATTGACAATTACTGTAAATTAAAAGGAATTGGCCACTGGCTGCAGCACAGCGTTTTTAGGTAGAGCCAAGGGTGTTTTGGCAGTGGATAAGGAGAGGAAGGGAGAGAGGTGCTGTGTCCTGACCTGGACCTCACTCCTTACTGCTTAACCTAGGTCTGTAGCGGGGAGAGCTGCGCTGCCCACCAGTGCTGCTCTGGATGTCTTCAGGGTCTCAGTACAGCGCTGTCCTGTACCTAACCCCTGTGCAGCCCAGGGGAGGACGCACCATGGTGTGGAGACATCCACCCGTGCTGGCCAGAGCAGACTATGTGGCTTCTCAGTGTGCTCAGTTTGGATTCTAAACTCTTCAAAGCAGCTGCAGTAGGGTGGAGGTTTTGACTGTGCTGGCCTGGCCCTGGGGTGGTGCTGGGCTGATGAACCTTGTTTTCATGCACACACAGCCTCGGCTGTGCCTTGGGGCTGGCAAGTTTTGGCGGCAGGGTGGCACGGGGAGGAGGGAAGCCCAGTGGGTCTGCCCGAGTGGGCCTCTCTTGCCTCTCCTGACTCACAGGGCTCCGTGCTGGATGCCTGGCGTGGAGCCTGCTGCCATTTAGGAGAGAGGGAGTCATCCTCACGCGCCTGCACCTCCCTGCTGTTTGCACAACCACCTCATTCCCAGGCTGGGGGAGGTGAAGGCTGGACAAAAGCGCCTTGGATGGAGCCATGGCATCCCGAGCTCGGGGCTGTGCTCCCAGGGAAGCTGCTCCGTGCTGTCCTATTTAGACACTTTCCATTGCCTAATTGGAGTTGCCAGGGATTGCGTGTGTCATTC
Organism: Athene cunicularia; assembly: GCF_003259725.1. Taxonomy (NCBI): domain Eukaryota; kingdom Metazoa; phylum Chordata; class Aves; order Strigiformes; family Strigidae; genus Athene; species Athene cunicularia. Next base: position 75,580,355 of record NW_020799097.1, read on the forward strand.
AGCAGAGCATGAAGGGACATGACAACAACTGTCACGTGTATCTGGTCTTCCCTCTTCTCCCTGAAAGAAGTCTGGACAGAGGAGTACCTGGGTTTATCGTCCCAGAGAAACGCAGGTGCAGACGTGCGTGCGTGCACCCGTGATGGCACGTGTTTAGAGGAGACACAATCAGATCTGTGCCCTTTGTGTGCAGCTGGAAAGGGGCAAACCTGAAGCAGCCGCTCTCTGCAGGCTGAGCTCAGGCTTGAAGGCAGCTCCGATCCCATCCCGTTCCCCTGTGCTCTGCAACCAGTGAGCACAAACACAGGGGTGTGAGGACACCCAGCGCAGGCCAGCGTTCATTCGGTTTGCATGGTGGATTTTACTGTTTTTTGAGAGCAGGAATGCCGCCTGCTCATTCGCCTCCTCTAATGCAGCTGCACCTCTCTGTCCCAGACCCAGCTGCCACAGCTTAGCTTTGCCTCAAAACACATTCTTGTGCTGGGTGCAGTGCCTCTGCGCTCTTGGATGGAGATTGGCTTTTAGCTGCCTCTGCCTGCATGGCATCTGCTTCCCTCTGCCTTTTTAATCCTCTGCATTTTCCATAACCTAAAATAAACCAGTAACAAATCTGGGATGCACTTCTCCAGCCAAGGGGATGGATCTGGGGCTGTGGCGTTTTGCACCTACTGTGATTTCTGCAGCAGTCCCTCTTTCTTTTCTCTTCTTCTTTTTTTTTTTTTTTTTTTTTTTTTTTTTTTTGTATTCTTATGTCAGTAATACTCAAAGGGTGAAAAGAAAACCTGCCAGAAGAGACCCTTAAGAGTCTGACATATTATCATTCAGAGGAGAATTTTCAGTAGAATTATGCTGGAACTTTTCCAATAAATAAATTCTACAGACTTTTAAGGGAGAGCTTTTAGATTAATGGAAATATTACTTAAATTAAAATTCATTCCATTAAGCCATCAATTCCATTGACATTGCAGCATCATGTGTTAAATGTTAATGACATGCACAAATAAAAAAGGAAGAAACCTATTTGTTTTATTGTGCCAAAAGCTGAGCGTGGTCCATTGTGGAAAGTTAAATACAAGCCAGAGTGGGCACAAGGCAGGATCAACAGAATCATGGTTAAAATGCACTTGCAAAAGATGAATTGCACAGTACTGTGTATGGAAATGTTAAGGAACATGTTTGGGCTTGTATTTTCAGTGCACTGATTTTTATTTTTTTTTTTTTTTGTCTCTTAGTGACTCCAAGAGAACACCTTCTGTGGCTTACAGGCTCTGTTCCTTTGTTTTTAGAGCATCACATAGAGGGGAGTGGATCCCAGACTCCAGATGGGACATGTCCTAGGCTCACTCTTGTGCCAAGAAAACTGTGGGCAGCTTGGAGGGGTGTTGCCAAATTCAAACCATGTCTTGAGATCTCTGCACTTCCAAGATGAGCTCTCACAAGACTAGGTTTCATGCCACCTGCATCAGGACCTTCTGCTTCTAAACAGTCTGGGCAAACTGAGGGGCAACCTTTGGGCCTTTTGAAGCCTCTGCTTCCCATCCTGGTGAGGGGACATGGGCAGAGGGACAGGTGAGTGTGCGAAAGGGAGAAGCTAATTGGCTTCCACCTCTTCTGCCTTTTGGTATGATTTATGCTGGATTGCAAGAGGGAAGGCAGCAGAGGTTTCTACATTTTCTGGTATATCACTTGTCAACAGGTTAGAGGGCTTTTGCTTAGGGTGGACGTGAACTTGGCTGATCTCCCACTGTAAGGGTTTTCCTCTTGAGCCATCCACAGTGGCACAAGTGTGTGACCTCGGGGGTCACCCCAGGTGTAGGGTCTGCTGTTGGTGCCCAGGGAGGAGGTGGGTCTCCAGCAGATGGGAAGGACTGTGACACTTCTAGAAAGTGTGGCTCCTAGTAGCAGGGCCATGGGGAGCAAAGACGTATTAGGCTAGCCCATGGGAGAGCTGCCACATCACAGTCACCGGTGCTCCCACCCCTGAGAGTCTGCTTGGGCTTCTCATGACAGCTGTTGTATTGCAGTACACTGGGGTACCTCATGGCCTCACGTTGCTTTGGAGAGCCTGGCTGTCCTTTTGGCATCCAGGTGCAAATAGCACTGGGGATTTTCCCTGAATCTTTGCTGGAAAGCAGGTGGGCTGCCAACTCAGGGGACAGAGTCCAGCATTTAAATCATCACTTACAAACACAGCCCCCTGCAAACCTCAAGACTGGAGAAGGATTTCAAGGCAGCATCTAAACGTGCCTAACTGCAGTGAAGCTACTTAGTGACTCAGTTCAAGCTGCAATCCGTAGACTGAAGCACGTTATTCAGCAGAACAAACCAGCACAGAGATTGAAAGGTGAGAGGGATCATTGTCCATTGGTATCTTCAATACCCATATCAACACCCACAGTCAGGATAGCTCCAGTAACAGCAATCTAGGTGATAGCTACCTCTCACCTTTCAGAAGAAAAACTAGCTGCTGTTATTGTGGATACAGGAGCTGCATCTCATGGAAAACTCCATCTATCCCATGGAAAGGAATGAGCAGGTTTACCTGGCTCTCATGGCAGGCTCCTCTTGCTGCATTTGTCCTTTACTGAAGGTGAAAGGGTCTTAGGGCAGGAGGCCAGTTCCCAGTTAAAGGCTACATGCACTGCAAGGCCAGGCATTAGCCTCCCCCAAACCTGGAAAGAAAGTTTGACCTGGAGCTTGTTCCATCATTCCTGACTCCTTGGTCTGCGCAGCAACAGGTTGGGAAAAACACTGGATCAGATTTCATGCTCCCCATGCATTTTGTGGAATGTTTGTAGCAAATGGAGAAATGACTCAATTTAATGTCTAAGGTGGCTTTAAGTGAACAGAAAACCCAGGTAGGTTACTAACATCCCTGGGTTTCTCATGCCCTCTTCTCAGGCGTTTCTATGCAAAATGAACAGTGTTTTTCTTCCTGAGACTAAGGATACCTTCCAGGCCAAGTTCCAAGGTCAAGTCATTCATTTGGCCTTCTCCATCTATATGAATTAATGGTCTTCAGCACAAATTTGAAACAGTGCAAATGCATCATTGTTTAGAGCATGTTTTCAGAACAGCTTCAGGAGCATCAAACATATCGTTACTTGTACAGAGGCAGGGTTCCCAGACATTTAATTGTGATTGCTATTTCTGCTCACTTACCACAGCGGCTTCCCAGTCTCTCTCTTTTTTTTTTTTTTTTCCAGGTTACTCCTTTGCCACAGAACAAGTATTTATTTTTCATCAGTAGCATAAGATGTATTTTTCCTTGGATTCCCTTGAGTATTCCTTGCTTGTGGTCAATAAAAGGGAAGTTCTCAGCAAGCCTGACTGCTACGTGTTGTCACATCTACTATTTCATAGCTCGATTTCTCAGCATCCTGAGGGTAGGGGTGGACTTTCACTCACTGGTACTAGAGTTCATGTCCAGTGGGTTTTGTTCCTCTTTTTGCCCTTAGCAAAAAGCTAAAGGCTCTTTTCCACATTCTCATGAAATTGTTCTTGCTTTCATCTTTCCCTCTTGCTCCCCTCGGGTCCTCGGTTTTGGTTCAAAGGGACCTAGTGCCAGCAGACTCCTTCACACCTGGTGCAACCCAGGGACAATTCACTCCCAGGGAAAGAATGGGCAGTTTGTACATTCCCATCATCACCAAGGGCTTCCTGCAATGGAAAATAGCTCAAGGTTTCCGAGGCTCCCTTCTCCCACAACAGAATTACCCTGTGGGCAGATGTACAATCAGCACATCTCTATTTGTCTTGGCCGTGAGCCCTCTGCAGGCAGTATTGTCATCTTTGGGAAACCCCTGAATCGCCTTGTACTACCCCCTGCTTCCCTGCACTCAGACTGTCTGCTTTGCAGGACCCTGCATGCTCAGTGCAGTCCTAGGGTGAATTTAGTCCTTTCCTTTTGAGCAGAGTCTTTTCTCCATCAAGCCCCACTTTTTTGGCTGTAGTTGCCATTTGTCACACTGACAGTGAAGGGCCTGCTTATAGGCCTGTACTCGTTTAAGAAATGGGCATGACAATTCTTCCATCTCTCCTAGGGGCATTCTGAAGAAAACATGTTAAATATCCTGACCTCTGGTCTGTATGATTAGTATATGTGATTACTGCATGTCAGCCAGGTAGACAGACCTATGTAGCAAGGCAGTGTAGGATGGCCCTTCTAGCTATGGGACGACTCATCATTAAAAAATGCTCAGTGGTTAACTTTGGTCTGAGAGCAGGGACAGACCTTGCACTTTCCTGGTTCATCAGGAACACCCATACTGCTTGAGAGCAGGAAAATATCTCCTGGGGGTCATGCAGCGGTGGGAAGCTGATGTTCCATGGGGGAAGAGCTCGGACTCCATCCAGTTCATCTATGCAGCAGTCACTTGTAATCATTGCTAATCCAATGAGAGTAATAAGTAGGTATGGACTCCTGCATGGATTTATTGGTCTGAGGGGATACCACTGGCAGAGATAAAGCAAGGGACAATATTTACCAGAAATAAATGTTGACATTTATGGAAACCTAGAGTGTGTGTTCACATATATTTTGAATGTTTTTGTGAGAGTTACCTAGGAAGCTTCCATTATGGGTATATTTCCTAAAGGGTAATAAATTTTTCTTTTAATCTAATAATCTAAAGGGATAGATTAAATTAAAGGTTCATTTAAAAACTATTTCTTTTCTCCTGGAAGGTGAATAATATTTTTCACTTACACTGCGGCAGTCCATCATAATGTGTTTATTTGAATGTGTAATTTGGTTATCTGGCGTTACTTCAAACTCAGTATTATTCATTTCTGATGAGCAAAGAACAATTTGGGCCCTAGTCCTTTATATTAATCTCATAAATTAATCCCAGTCGATAAAATCTTGCGCCACTGATGTTGACAGAAAAACTGCCATGGACATCATTTGGGCCAGGGTTTCACCTGCTACTTATATGCTTAAACACACATATAAGGGTTTACAGAGTCCACATTTTACTGACCTGCTGCGTGCCAGGGGCTTTCCTCATGTTCAGCCGGCAACTCCTATCCTCCAATAGTGATGTGAAGACCTCAGCAGAACAAGTCTATTGAAAAAATTCAAAGTCCTGTTGAAAAAAATCCTGACCTGCTTTTCATCTTCTGAGAGTTGAACAGGTTAAAGGAGTGAAATCTAGGCTGTCCACGCTGTTTGCATGTGATGGTTCCTCAGGGTTAGTGTTTCCCTGTGCAGTCAGGCAGGGATTGATTTTTGTTTGTATAGGTCTATCTCAGAGCAGCAGAGAAAGCCATTATAAACATGGGAAAATCTGATATGGAAAAACTGGCAAGGGAAACTGTTCAGTCTTTTAGGACTAATATATATGCATGCATTTAATGAATGGTATATTATGTAGCCCAGAAAAAATGTATTGAAACATATCAGAATTGTGAAGTGAAACATTGGGCTATGGATGGATGGTGTTTCCTGACTGAATAAATATCCTTTGTGTTTGGCTTGGGTTTATTTTATCTCTTTATTTTTCACTCTCACTGTTCAGTAGGGGGTTTTGGGTTTCCTGAACTCTGCAGAGGATCAGTCATTTTCTCCCTGTGGCATTCTCAGCAAAGTATCTTTATTCTGTGCATATTCACAGCTGACTGGGTGCACTGAAGTGCTCTTATTCTTTTGGTTACCTGAAAAACTTAGTTGTAGAGAGGAAAATCAAAAAAGAAGGTCAGCTAACTGGGCAGGTCCCTGTAGGGAACTCAAGGGCCTTGCTTTTGTTGAAATTGCTTGGAGCTTCATGATGTTAATCTTTTCCACCTGATAAGTTAGCCAGATACAAGAGGTCATGCTTAGTTTTTACTGAAAGGAGAAAATGGTTGATTTGTTGTTTGGTTTTGGTTGTTGGTTTTTGGTTTGGATTTTTTTTTGAATGCAGGATGGTCTCCTTTACAAAAACATACAAGTCCTGATCACAGCCAGAACCAAAGAGCAAATGACAGTGTCTTTGCATCCAGCTTTCTGCCAGCACTAACATAAAATAGCCTTTTTTTTTTTTTTTTTTTTTTTTTTCCTTTTTATTTTGTGTGTGTGTGTGTGTGTGTTCTGTGCTTCCCTGGACATTTGCCACTCTGCTGCAGACACAAAGCAATAACCAGATAAGCTCTCCCCTTTGCACCTGCATTTACTTGCCTGCATTTAGGATGGTAGTGGGGAAGACTCTTTTGAAAGGGCTGTGTGTGAAGGACAGCAACTACATCCAAATGTCAAGAGTCTGTGTGCACAAAGTAGAGATTGTTTTCCCTCTGCTTCCAACAGAACCTACCTACTCTGCAAATTAATCTTTGGATGTCTGAAGATGGGCACCCAGAAAATGAGGTACAGGCAGTGGCAGTGTGTGACCAATTAGGAGGAATCTGTCGCAGCCAGAGACAGTATCCATTTCTGAACTCACAGGCAAGCAATACCCATTGACATTAGTGGGAGCACAATGAGGGCCCAGCTTGCCCACAGTTACTATATTAAAAGACCTGTAACTCAAAAGGTCTTGGATGAAATTTATTATTCTGCACCCAACACATCAGTTTGCAGTGACATTTATCTCAAGTCAAACTCTGAAGAAGTGATAAGCTAATGGAAAGCAGGGAAGGGAAAAAAATGATTAAATTAAATCTAGGTAATTTTATTAATGATTTTTTAGTTTAAATACCTGTGGGTAATTTTGTTCTGATTCCACAGAAACAGCTCTCTTGCAGAAGGAATTGCAGATCCCAGAGAGTTTCCAAAACAAACCAGTCTCTAGGAAGATTTTATCATGGAAACCGTTTTCATTGTTAAGTAAAGAGACATTTCCTCTTATTTCTTATCACTGATATAGGTCCTTAGCTGGCCTGCCAGAGTTTCCTAGTACTCTATTGATCTGTTGATGGTGCTAGTCAAGAATATTGCCCCCTCTACTATCTCCAGATACATGTCTGTGTTGAACATGCATGTGAAATGGCTTCTTCAAACACTGTTCTATTGCTTTTTCAGTTTGAGAATTAAAATGGAAAGCACATTCACTCCTTTGTGTAGAAAGAAAAATGGAAATGTTATTTTTAAATATTTAAAGTGGTTAAAATAGCAATCAGCACAAGTGACTTTGGTCCATTTTTTAAAAGCAGCCCCCCAATGGCAGGTGAACTACAGGCCGATGTACTTGGATTCAATCTTCCTACATATTTTGATGAGATTTTGGGGGGTTTTCGTTCATTTATGGTAATGCATCTAATTATGCTTTAAGAAAGTTAGAAATTAAGACAAGAGATGCTGCTTGTTTAAAAGTATTTTGCATAAATGCAGTGACTTTTAATTTTCTGTAATGCCAGAGATTGATAATGCAGTCTAGAAGCTAATAAAATGCTGGCATATCCTCTGAAAGCTTTTCTTCCATTGATAAATGTCCTTGCTGCCACAGACATGTGCATCTTTGTCCAGTTTTGTCCAGCTGTGAGCTGTAGTACAGAGCCATCATTTTATTCTTTAGGCAGATAAAAGTCCTGAATGTATAGGCCAGTAATTTGTTATACTTACTGGCCTGATAGAGATTTCTGAATGTTACATAGACATATCAGGACAGGGCAAAGAGATTTGCATAGTCTGATGATCAAAATCAACATGTGTAAGAGCACTTACTGTGCAGCATTTTGGTGTTTTTTCTAGCCCAAATCTAGCTAACGCTTCAGATGTGTATGTAAGTAATAACTAAGATATGCTTTCATAACTGCAAATGGCAACCCTGCAAGGATTAGACTGCACTTTTGGCAAATGATGTTTTCTCCAAAAACAAGTCGTTTAGAAAAATCATGAATTATTTAACTTGTGCTTCTACAAACAAAACACACTGAAATTATTATTTTCTCTTTTCTTTTTGATGTTTTGTTTAGAAGCCTGTTTTTTGTCATATTCTTCCTTCTAACTCAGTTTGGTAAGTGTGTTACAATACCCTCCATTTGATGAGTCTTCTACAATACCCGTCAGAGAAATGGTGGCTAAAAGGAGTCTGGAAAAGTACTTAGGGCTAAGAGAGTGTTTTTCTTATTTGCTGGGCTAGCTTATTATGTGGAGTTGAGGCAACAAAGGAGATTTCACTTCTCCAGTCCCTCAGCTATTTCGAGAGTACAGGCAGAAGTGCTGCTGAGCCAGTGAGAAACCCCACTGCATAGGGGACACTAGGACAGATCTGTCCATCCTCATGTGAAGATGTGGCCTCAGATGCCTTGGGTCAGCTTTTTAGGGGAGCAGGGAGCTAACAGCTCAGCAGGAACAATGGTGATGCCCAGGTCTGTAGAGGTCCTACTCTCCAGTGGTCGGGGAGGGGCACACCCCCTGAGCCCCCTCAAAACAATAGACCCAACCCTGTGTGGGTTGGGAGGTTGGGTGGTCAATGTCCATGGAGGTTGAGTGACCAACATTCAAGGGCTGCCGGTGATGAAATGCTGAAGTATCTTGAGGTCAGACAGCGACCTATTAACCAAGAATAAGTTGAAGGTCTTGATGTGCATAGTAGGGGGCCAAAGTACACATCAGTGATTAAAATAAAGTGTTGCTTGTGGTAGCTCATAAATATAACACTTGCCCCCTCCCAGTAGACCTAGATACTGGGCAGTTTTAACTCTGTTTTAATACTGCTATATATATGACTGAAATCATAATATTTATGCAGGGTAGTTTTTCAAGAAGCTTACTGGATGTGAAAACAAGTTCCTGGGTTTTCCCCTTTCATGGAAGCAAGCTGAAGGTCAGATTTACAACGTTTCAAGCTACATTCTGTGCTCATTTACACAGCTGTAATCTTGAGTTATGCCACCGAGGACAAGCAATTGCTCCAGACTTACAGGGATATAACTGACAGCAGAATTTAGCTCGGGGTTGCCAAAGCTCGACAGAAAAGGAGCTGTGAGGGTGGAATTTGATGTTCAAGAAGTAGCTTGCACATATTCAAGGAATGCAAGAGCCCAAAGATTTATTAGCAGTGTTTCGCAGCATTATTGAAATTAGGCTTAATTATCTGTGTAATTTGCTGGAACCAGCATTTTAGCATTTTTGATCAAGTATATGCCATTAATTTTAAAAAGGGATGTACCAGGCTACTCTCAAAACATGAAATAAAAAGATTTAAAAAGAAAGCTCATGATTACTAAACTGTATGTTTCAAAAACTTCAGAGGTTGTTGGTGGTGGAGTCCCTCTCCCCACTTTGCAAACAAATAGTCCATTTGCAGTTTATTCATATGGAAGAAAGTTCACATCACCCAAGAGGGTTATTCCAGCAAGAAGGGAAAGGAAACATCTCCTCATTCCCAGGCTTGCCAAGCTCTGCCATCCCTCTTCCTCCTGTCCTTGCTCCAGCCCCATGAACACCACCTGGAAACAGGCCATCCTTTGGATGAGGGAGCAGAAGACATGGACCTCTGAGCAATAACCCACCCACTCCTTTGCAGTGATGAAAGCGCAAGGGTCCTGTTCAAACCCGTACTCCGTCCTTTCCATTCAGACACACTCCACAGGTACCACTCGGTTCAGAGGTATCAGCTCCATGCCTAAACCTCTGTTTCTGCACTGCCTTCTTGCCAGCCCTCTGGCGAGGTGTAGTCCTTGGTTGCCTGAGCTCCCGGCAGAGAAGGATGTTCTTGTGCTGAAAGAAGCAGCCACACCAAACAGCGGACCTTGTTTTTCTGCTGGTTTCTGTGGAAACTTTGGAGAAGACCCTTAGCCACTGTTATGTATTAAATAGCATTAATGATGCTTCCCTCTTTCCAAAAGAGTGCTTTGAGGATACAGTCATTAATATATATGAATAGCTTGAAGCTTACATGAACACTGTAATGTTGAGGGCTAAAGGAATGCCAACACAGCCAGGTTATTAGCTGTCATTTTGACAAACCTCTGTCCAAGCAAGTAAATACAAAGAGGGGGAATACCGTTATTGAAATGTTCTATGCCCTGGCTCAAATGACAGAGAAGCATCAGCTCAGACTTTCCCAGTAAATGATTAGCTTCTGTTTGTGCAGAGGACAGAGCCATGGTAAAGAATTCAATTAATTACGCCAGCAGCCCAGCCAGGCCAGCAGTCAACGGTGCTCTCACTTGCAGCTTCTGGCTCTGCAGGTCTGATTTGAGAGTAACTAATTAAACGCAGGTGCAGGCTAGAAGACTTGTTGAATTAATGCACAGTGTCTTCTTTTCTGTGTTTCCAGGCATTTGTAGCTCACAGGAAAAGAGCAGGCGCTTGATGCTACAAATAATAATAGAGTGCTGATGATGGAGGTAATTAATCCTTTATTATTCTGGTGTGATAGGCTGCTGCTAGGCCTGTCATTCAAGTACTTCTCATGCAAAAAACGTGTCTCAAAGGTGAAAGAACACGGAGTAGGTGAAAGACAGAATAGCGTTTTAATGGATTTTCTGGTGTTATGGGCACAGATACATCTTCAGATTCTTGGCAAGACTGTCAAGACCCGGTAGTTAAAACTCAAGACCGGACATTCACTGCACTATGTTCTGGGCTCTTTGACTTGCCAAGGCAATTTCAGCAGGCAGCCGTTTAAAATGAAAATTCAGGCTGGTTCAAATGATGCACGGACATGGAAGAGAAATGTAAGGCCATAACTGTGGGTCACTGAGGTCTTTCTTTGCTCTTTTACTGCTTCCCAGACATCCTGTGTTGGCCACTGTCAGTAACAGGCTACCAACTTTAGATTAATCCCAGCACTGCTCCTACTGATGGTGCAGAAGCTGATGGTCTTGCCGTAAGGGATACTGGCTTTGAGTAAAGGTAACATGGATGTCTAAGGAGCTGCAAAAATAACAAATATTATTTCAGATTATATATTACCAATAACAAATGCTGCAAAAATGGTGTTTGTTGCTGGTAACTTTCTGTTCCCCAAATAATGATCCCTACTGGTTCAAATCAAACTCCAGGACTCAGATATCTTTTCCAGTTAAAATTAAGCGTGAATTCTGAAGATGTTGGCCTTCTGCTCTCTCTATTGTCATTTACTTATTTGTAATACTCCTTCCTCCCAGGCACAGGAATTTTGAGATTATATGAGGTGGCGAGGAAGAAATAACTTTCTGTGGTAGAAGCTCCATGGAGTGCCAAGCATTAGGAGACTTCAGCCTCAACACAAGGAAAAAAACCCCAAACATAATGTTTATATTAATTTTAAAGACAGTAGTGATTTCATGATCTTCTTGTTACTTCATGGTGAGAATGGTCCCAACTTATTAGGAATGTTTGTAGCGAGAAAATAATGCTGAGTCTAATAAATGGATCGGATAGGACAGACTATGTTTTATTCAGTGTGGAAACCAAACACTGCCATATTGTACAGATTTGCTGATCTGGAAGAATTGTACTTGCCTTACAGAATGCAGCTCAAAAGCTGGGTGCATGAATATGGCAGTTTTCTGGTTTTTAATGCAGAGAATTTTAAGACAGAAACACTGCTTACAGAGTTTTCTAAAGGATTCTGATCGACTTACCTAAGTTCAGGAAATCAGCAATAATTTGCTATCCTGCCATATTTTCCAATGACTTTTGTTTTCCTTGCATCACAATTCTTAACCCATTAGAGTCAAACTATATTCAAGTATCTAGACGAGGGGTTTACTCTGCTACAGATTTTAATGCTTACTCCATGTTAGGGGAATAGATGAGGGCTGTTCTTAGGACAAGGATAGTTTTGATTCTTCTTTTCCTCTTTGCTAGTTACCTGTGGTCCTGACGGAAATTTTACACAGTGGAGTGTTTGCCCTCACTGGGCACATAAAAAGTTTGAAAAAAATGTTTTTCTACCACCATTTGTATTTTACAACATCAAGAATCTTTGCTGATCCACTCCTGGCTGTGGGCCCTGACGGGAGAGAGCTTGGGAAGGGTGAGGCCCTAAATTACTGCTCAGCTCATAGGAAATTTAGTTGTAGTGCGTGTGTGTGTGCATAACCATGTGTTGTGCCTGTAACAAGTATGATTTTTGTTTTCTGAACACCATGCCTCTGAAATGTCCAGGAAGCTGCTCTTTGCTGCTGACAGTTGCTACAGAGGCGATGGCAGCAGTGAGATGGGTTTTGTTCATGTCTTGTCTTCATTAATTTCCAGTGTGTCGTTTCAGCTGAAAATATGCAGTTGCTGTTAATGTGTTCAAAAGCATGATATTGGCTAGGCGACTATTTATGTCACAGTAAATATTTGATGAGGAGGTGTGTTATTTTTAGCCACAATCACAACATATTACTGGGATTTATAGGCCTGAAATGTCATCTAACACATGATCATTTGTTACCTTTACAGTTTCCTGAGGGTTTTTTCCATTTTCCTTCATAATTTGAGCTGGAGAAGTGGTGATTCAGAGATTGTTGGTATGAACAGTTGCACATAAGCTTCATAGTAGGGGGAAACGTCAAGCCTCAAAATCACGGGTCCCATGCTGATGAGGGATGCTGCAGCCACTGAAGCAATAAACCCAGAAAGGCTGTGCAAATATGTGAATGTACAAACGGATCTCAAAGCCGTGATTTTCATATTCCAGCAATCACTGCTGTAGGAGTGTATGACTGACAGCACAAAGGACTTAGATTTACTGTAGAGAGATGTAAATTGATAAGCCAGTAGACAGCCATCATTCCTCCTTTATTCTCTCTCTGCATCCCATGTCTTTCTCTGCTGGCATAATCAAAGCTGACATAGTGCAATGCAATACCAAGTTATATTTTTTGTAATTATAAGACAGTACATGAGATCTGAGGGTGTTATTCAGGAAATGGCACAAAGCTCACTGAAATACAGGTTTTCAGAGTGATCCTCTGATAATATTGTTTTTCACATAGATTCTTGATACTCAGACTCTACATCTATGTCTTTAAGTTGTCTGGGTGCTTTAAGAAGGGATAAAGACAGTGGAAAAATTGAGGTTGCTTTTCCTTTTGCACAGAAGAAAATGTATGAAGCATGCGATACTAGTTTTCTTTCCCTTCATCCTCAGCTGAGCCTGAAGCATTCTGCTGCACCATACACGTTTCTAAAAATGTGGGGGGTAGGTTGATTTAAGGGGAAGAGAGAAAAGAAGACAGGAAATCAAAACATAGAGATCATCTGCAAAGGCCTAAAAGAGCAATCAGCCTCCCCCTTAGCACTGGCTGGTGTGGCAACCTCTTGTGTCTTAAGGTCGAAGGGTCCTTCTCTTCTGATCCATCTCATTAGTCTCAGCTGCCTCTGACTTGAACTGCAACATTATTAGATCTAAAGAGAATGGACTATGAGATACAATAATGTTGTTATGATGCAGATACACTTGGAAATCTCATTTTTGCTCAGGCCTGAAAAAGTATGGTAACATCTGAACTCTAATATTGCAGCTCTTTGACCTCAAACACATACACTGAAAATTCAGATCCCATATGGATTCAGTGAATGTGAAACTTGGAAGAAGGCAAATGAATGAAGCTTTCCTCGCTCTGGAGCTCCAGAAGGGAGGTACTGCAGACCTTCCGGACAAATCCTGGGGCCGTGAGTAATTTTCCATATACTTTCACTTAAAAATTCTCTAGTATTTTTATTGAATTAATCAAAAGAGCAAAGAGAAAGAAAAATGACATTTGGATTTTTTACTTTAGTCACATTAGATTGAAAATAGTAGGGAAAAGGGAATTATTTCACTTGTTAAGGAAGAGATTACTACTTTCCTTCCAAACACTGTTGTCTCTTTCTGTGTCAGCCTCCCTCAGACTTGCACTTCCAGAAACAAACTGAGAAACCTATAGCTATATGTCATGGACGTTTATGTGCAGGCCTTGTCTCCTCACTGGTGCACGGAGTCGTCCCATGAGCAGGAAATCACATTTCTGTACAGTACCCGTGCATAGGCTAGAAGCTCATAAAGAGAGAGTAAGTGGGATGAGCTGTATACTTTGCATGTAAAACTTGATGGAGTAGTCTCATACTTAGCCAGAATGCAGTTCAAGATCTTCCTCTTGCCTTTGCTAAATCTGGGCTGCCTTTTGTGCTTGTTTCAGTCCCCTCTACAAAGATGGGAAAAACCTCCCCTCATGATAGCATGGGTTAATTTATTTATTGCTGTGAAGGGTGCTATAGAGTCATCGGCAGATACCAAAGCAGAACAAGTCCTTGTTATTTGCACAAAGACTCTGATATTTGCCTTGACCTACTCCCTGCTCATTTGCCTAAATGGATTCTCACAGACTACACCATTGGCTTTGCTCACTGGGATCTAGGCTCACGATATCTCAAGTCTTGCTTTGCCTCGCCTACTTACATGCACAATGATCGTAAGGTAGAAAGCAAGGTATTTCTCTCCCTTTCATCTTTAAACAGGGAACTTCTTACATCCAGTAGCTCCTCTGCTTAAATATAGATAACAAATAGTTTCAAAGAGGCAGAACCGATTTATTTTTATTTTTCTTTAAGCAATTAAGTCAGGTGCCAGAATCAGGAGCCTGTTTGTGCTAAATTGCCTCTGTAGTTGAGGGAGAAGGAGAAATGTTTCTGAAGGGAGATTTAGATCTTAGGTGCCCTTTGGAAGTGCCTAGTTCCTGATGCAGATGGTACGTGATATCAGCATCTCAATTTTAAATGCTTCCAATTAAGCAAGATGGACCTAGTGCTCTTCATAATGTTGGGAACTTGCTGAGAAGATGTAAGGAAAGGCTGGTCATGCACTCCTGTCAAAAAGCAGCGCCTTGTCTTATGGCAACTCATGGAGTTAAAAAAGAAAGAAAAGAGTTTGAGCTAGTGAATAAAGCAGCATGTTGAACTACTAATAACTTAAATGAGAGTGGTTGTCTGAAATATTCTTAGAGATCAACCCCAGGTGACTCCCATTGGGCTCAGGGCTGTTTAAATCTTTCACTTGCATGCATTGATGGATTATTGTTGCTGTCATTGGAGGACTTTTCACTGGAAACTGGATTTTTGGAGGATTATAGGAAGTATTTTGGAAAAGGACAGAAATTTCTCTGTAATTCTTGCACTGCATACATAGCTCTGTAAGAGCTACCCAAACGGACACTGCCAAATGATTTTGCATAGATCACTGAAAAACTCTTTGGAATAGCTATGCTGACTTGTTATGAGCACAGATTAGTTTCAAATGCATGCAGAAAAGATGCAAAATCTTATTACCAATTTCCTAGGCCATCCAATTCACAGGACACTCATGCCAAAAATGTGTTTACTGGACTATTTTCTTAACAGGGTCATTATATTTCCTTCAAGGTAATTCTTAAAGAAAGGGTTTATTTCTTCTCACTTTTTCTTATCTGTTTCTCTGGCAAGAATAGGCCTTTGGGAGATTCTTAGGAATGAAAGTATAAGAAAACCATCTTCCAGAATGTGTACTGCATATTTGTTGCTGTATATTCCTTCAGAATTTGCTTTTAAAATGCATATTGGTTACAAAATAAACCCGAATGAGCCATTATACTCTGGTGTGTAATTATGTATTTAGGACACATACTACACACAGCTTTAAAAGAAATCTGTATGGAAACAAATTGCATTACATTTGCAATAGCTGAAGGTAGTTGAACAGCAACACCTCAAGTCTTTCAACATACTGAAGTAATTTACATCATTTTCTGAAGAAATTATCTCCCAAGCCTCAGATTCCAGTTTCAATGCCTTTGCTGCACAGGAGCTGTAGAGGTCTCAATATAGCATAAAAGACCTGGGCTTGGCTGTATAAAAGCCTTGATGTAGATTTAGTGCTCCTGTGTGACATACCATCTTGAAGCAGGATTGCTGGCCTATGGGAGGGAGCATTACGTGGGGCTAACACTGTGTTGAGAGTGAAGACACGTGCCAAGGAGAGAGGTACCCCCAGGTGCAAGGGTGAACTCCAAATTTCTGGCTCTCCAAAGACTAGCGTGTAGCAGGGATTTAAGTCTTGGATAAATGATTCTGGGATTTATCTGAGAGACAGGGGTACCTATATAGCTGGCCAAGAAGGTGGAAAGGTCTCTGGCTGGTAGTTTCAGGTTTTGAAACTACCACTAAAGCAGTGCAGTGGATCTCCCCAGCTTTGACAGTGTCGTACCACATATTCTTCCTCTTTAACCGGCACTTGGCAAAGTACCTGCCTCTCAGGGTGCTGATCCTTGGAAATAGCCATGTGTAATAGAAATGGCAGCAGGCACCCATAAGAAAGCTGTGTGCCTGCCTGGGTCGATGGTATGGAGCAATATCAAGCGTGCTTCCCTGCCTTGAGACAGCAGTTCCTGCATTAAATCTAGAAAATGCCTTTCTCTGCACAGTACAGTTGGAAATGTTGAGTCACCTTATTAGCACTGGCACATATAAAGCAGAGCTGCAGTAAACGAGTTAAGTGTCCTGAGGATTTGAGGGCTGGCTTGTTGTTTTTCCTTTTTGGGAGCCGAGTACTCAAGAGACTTTTGTTAAACCTGGGACTTTGCAGATCCTCATGCTGATTCTGCCACTTATTTATTGTTTGGCCTCAGGCTAGTCACTTAACCTCTTGCTGCCCTAATTTCTCCATCTGGAAAATTATATTTACTTACTTCTCCTGAGGATTGCGTGGGGCTTAATGAATGCCTGTAAGGGATTTGGAGATCCTCAGATCTGAGATGATATAAGACTGCAGAAGATTCACTGCACGTGCAAGGAGGAGGGAGCAGGTGTCCAGGTGGGGGAGCCTGCCTGCATTCCTGGCCTGGAACGGAGCCTGAAAGTGTAATCAGCAGGGGAGAATCATACAACCTGGTTTTAGATGGACTCTTCTTCCTTGTGGCCGTTTCAGATTTGCTGGAAGAAAAAGGAGGCAAGTGACTGAACAGAGAGGAGGGCTGCTGAGGTTAACTGCTTTTTCCGGTTGGTCCCCTGGATCTTCTTGTCAGTGTGATAACAGCTGGATCTCCCAGGAAGGTAATGATCTTCCCAGACACTCCATCTTGCTGCAGGCTATTAGTGAAGCCAAGCAGCCCCTTTGCTGCCCATTTCTTTAGCAGGGAAATATGAATCTCTGACCAAAAAAAAAAAAAAAAAAAAGAAAAAAA
>NW_020799097.1:75597441-75617874 GCF_003259725.1 Athene cunicularia
TTTTTTTTTTTTTTTTTTTTTTTTAAACAGCTGAAATCCCAGACAGGTCTGAGAAAAACAGCAAAACAAAATAAAGTGGAAAATCTCTAGGTTATCCAGCATTCATCCTCTTCTGAATGGCAATGATATGACAAGCTGCCTTTATCTCATTTTATCCACTTTCTCCTTCCCTTGCCTGATTGACTCGAAGGCTGGGGCCCTCTAAGCACCCAGAGCATTTTTTCCCCCTGTTCTTAAACAGATTTTAATGATCATTAATTTAATATGCCTCAATCTCTAACAAAGCAAATGTAGTATGTGGCATATTTGCAGTGCTTCTAAAAGTGACAATTTTCTCACTCCTCTCCCTTTTCTGTCCTGGGATCAGGTGAGGTTTCATGGGCCAGCCCATCTAAAGGGTTCCTAAATCCTGGTGTGCTATATGTTTGTTGACACAACATGACTTTAATACCACTTTACAGTGTCTTTCTTGCTGGGGAAAACGACCTATTTTGCTGTGGATGTGTGGGTGGGAAAAAACAGTCCTAATGTTGTCTCTTTCAAACATGGGTCCTGGCTGTGTATAGAATGAACCAAATCCTGTCACCTTCCATGTAAACATTGTTTTTCATGTGGCTGTACTCTTGGGCATCACTTTTTGTCCCCTTACGAGCAGGCAAGACATCGCTGCTCCAGAAAACCTCAGAGAGTAGCAGCTGATGCAATTTTGGAAAATTAATGAGTAGCTGTGAACTGTTAGTAAAAGTGATGCAATGATTTTCCGTAGTATATCATTTTAGAAGCAATGACTTTACCCACTCTTTCTTTTCCCATCCAAATATTTGTCTTTTCAAGGCAGCAGCCAAGAGTTTGTCTTGTCTTGTCTGGCTGCATGATGAAATGGACTTTTCCAGTACGCTTCATCTGGATTTGATGATTTTATGCCTGGAGTTCCATTTTCATCTACTGAACTCACCATGATTAACAGAGAGTGATTCCTGGACTCGTGGAAATCAGTAGAAATT
Source organism: Athene cunicularia (assembly GCF_003259725.1). Classification (NCBI taxonomy): domain Eukaryota; kingdom Metazoa; phylum Chordata; class Aves; order Strigiformes; family Strigidae; genus Athene; species Athene cunicularia. Next base: position 75,598,446 of record NW_020799097.1, read on the forward strand.
TTCACACTCTCTTCAGTAGGATTTTGCTTATTTTTATGTAATCAAGATATGCTTAAAGCTTTATTGATGTAATGTCTCTGAAACCAGTGGCTGAGCGCAGTCACAAGACATAAGCATATGTCACAGAATCGTTAAAACTGATGGTTTTAGTTGTTGCACTTCCATTTAAGTTGAAGTATTCTCACTTGTGCTTAGTACTCCTGACAAACCCTTGGCTTTCCCTCTGCTGCTGGGCTCTTGGAGGACAGGTCTGCAGTAGATGGGGCAGGAGTCCTTCTCAGTCTCGTGGTCCTTCTGTTCAAGCTGATGGCAGGGTCTGAGCAGAATTTTGCTCACAGCCTTTCTAGTCCCTCCTTATCAAAGAGCTTTGGACAAATTTCCAAGTAGGAAAGGCTGCTTTTCAAAAGTGTCTTACGCTAGTGGCTGTGGTGATTTTATCAATTTTATAACAGCTACGTACTTTTAACTCTACAGAGTATGAACACTTATTGTAATTACTGCTTGCAGCTTCAAGGGAGCTGGTATAGAGCAAACTATTTTAAAGGTATAAGTAAGGCATAAGCTCTATTGATCTAAAGTATTCTGAGCGATAAACAGCTGCTGGGTTTGATTAAAGCTGAAGGGAAGCCAAAGCATTTAATCAATCTCTAAAGCTGCTGTGAGTATATTACAAAGCAATTGTGATTATTGCTATTATATGACAAGCTATAGCATAATAAAGAAAGGGGGATCGTTTTTCCTGGAAGCATTTAGAGATGTTGTGGTGCTTCTTCTCAGCCTGCCTGATGCTGTCACCTCTGAAGCTCAGCTAAGTGACAGAGTGTGCCAGCTCAAGCTGACTAATCCTGATGGGAAAATGCAAGAGCCAGGCCTTTCAGCTCCCCAGAGTCTTCTCTTCCCTGTGCCTAACTGTGGCTGACAGCAAGCGCTTGGGGAAGGAGTAGAAGAAACAGAGCAAATGTACAATAATGATGGCAACATCAGAACCCTCTCTGATCCCTGCATCCTGCACATCTCAGGATGTTCTGAGCTTTGGGATATGTTTGTGCCTGTCTAACAGCCCTGAAGGGATGCTTCTTCCATTATTTTGTTTAATTACTTCTTGAACCTTTGGACAGTCTTGAGCTTCACAACATCCTGTGGTGGTGCCTCACACAGTGCTGTCACATGGCTTTGTAAAATAGTACTTTTTTGTTCTTGTTCTTCAGCTTTCTACCTGACGATTTCTTTTAGTACTTTCTTACTTTCGTGTTAAGAAAACAATGGATAATTGTTAGCTATTCACTTTTTCTATTTCATAAACATAGAGATGACTGCCTCATCCTGCTCTGTTGTCTCCTCTTTTTCCAAGACTTATTTAGTCTCCCCTTTTCTGAAGCTGACTCATTCCTCTGACCATCCTTGTCATCTCTGCATCTGCCCCTTTCTTCATTTTGCTGCATGCATTTTGAAAGGGCATGACCAGAATTTTATACATTAAGATGTGGGCTTTTCTGAGTTTATTATTCTTCCTTTTTTTCAGGTGTTCAACTATCTGTACTTATTACATAGCTTATAAGCAATGTGTGTCAAGCAGTTTTGAAGACATGAATATAAGAAGGATTTCTGAAAACTAAGAAGCTGCATGAAATAATCTGCATGAAGTTAATAGTCAAATTAATAAATAAATTTATTAAACCTTACCCTTGCTGTATTTGCAACAAAGAAGTTATAGCTCTTAAGCCTGGATAGGATAGCATTTGCAAAGTCTAACTTCTGCCGAGAGTATCTTGTGTTAGTCCTCTCAGTGGTTTCTTCAGTTTTTCTCCACTGAATACAGAGAAATATGAACTTCTGTGGGCCATAGTTGAATTGTCTCTCAGAACCAGAAAGTAAAATATAAAACTTAAATGACTTATCTGATTTTTATTATTCACCTGGAGAGAAACACCAAAAGTAAAAGGAGCTTACACAGTGATAAATTAGTTAAGGTATTATGCATAGATAAGGTAGAATGGAATTAAGAAGCTATCGGTTGTGCTTTCAACTATATTAATTTAAAATTGACATTGTTCTTCTGTGTTTTATTTCCTTTTGGGAGAAGGTGACTTGCACTGAATCTCTCGAGTTGACTGCAGTTTGCTTGTCAGCCCAAATTGCCAGCTGCTGGTGGAGAAGAACTTCTTCGAGTTAACTCTTTGAACTAATTTTGGAAAAGTAATCTGTTTCTCAGTCTGTCTTGCTTTCACTCCTGCTTTCACTGTGGTCCATACTGTGTGGAGAGATCTCCACTGTTGCAAGCTTTGCTTTTGCTCAATGAATCCCATACATGCAAGTTAACCTCTGGGTTAGCAGGCAAATGCAAGACGTCCCTGGTTTTGTTTCTCTGTCATGATATCTCTTTTGAAACTCTAAAACATTTGAAGCTTCTCATGACCTTCATGTGAAACCCTATGCATGGCCCTAGTGTGCTGGAGGCTAAGCCTGGTGCAGCCATCTTTGTTGCATAAGATTCTTATTGCAACAATCATCAAATCTTCTTTATAGTGGTTTCACATGAGAGTCACAAGTCTTCTGGGAAACTTATCCTGAGTTTCACTTTATAATAGTATGAGAGTCTTGTGAGCCTTGTGAATGCAGGTTTTTAAGTGAGAGTTTATAGCCGTAAATAAAATTTCAACTGGGAAATCTTGAGGTCCTCCATGGATGGCTACAGCTGGCACACTTGCCCTCTGAGGGGAGGCTGTGCAACCTGGGCCTGTTCAGCCCGAAGAAGAGGGAGCTGCGGGGAAACCTTACAGCAGTTCAAGTCCTGATTTAGCTTGAATATCACTAGTTTCAGTGTGCTGAATGGGTTGGACAGTTGAAACTACAGACCTAGGTGAAAAATGTTTCCCATTGGAAAGTGGACCATAGCAATATACTGACAAGAGCCTTGCTTTCCTTAGGATGCAATTTGAGGAGCATTTCCCTTGCATTCCTGTGATGTTGACTCAGTGTGCCAGCAAAGGTCTGGTATGGCTACATGGCAAATCATCAGGGGAAACCGTTCAGGTTAAAACTAATCCTTGATTGTTTGTGTTTAAATGTTTTAAAATTGATTCCTCCTATGGTTCCATGAAAATTAATCTTGGTGTAAACAAACAGCAGGGAGTGCTTCAGCTGATGCTGGGTTTCAGAGGCACTTTTCAGACTGAGGTTTTACAGTCAGTTTTCAAGAGCCTCTTGGAAATAACTCCCAACTCCATGGCTATAGAGATCACCAGTTGAAGATGGCCATTTGTGAAACCATATTTCAAGCTAAGTTTGTGGGAAAGATAGACTGCAAAGAACAATGAAACCCAACTAAACGCTGGTGCACAATATTTCACTTATGCTGTTTTGCCATTTTTGGGTTGCAATCTAACCGTTTGTTAAGTGGTCTCATTGCACATTTCTTCTGGGCACTGAGATTCATTGTAGGCCTACAAAATGATCCGTGTCTCCTGAGCCGTTCAGGATAGGACCTTGCAGCTCGTTTCAGGTCCTGCCTCTGTTTTATTTTGACTGCACTAAGACTGGTTAGCCTGGCTACCGTCCTCTATCTGATTGCCTCAACCTCATTGCTATATTTTATAACCAGAGATTGTGTCTGAGCAGAAGGATGTGAATGCATCACCCTCTTTCAAGAAAATCTGTTTGTGTCAAGGAGAACAGGATTTTGAGGAGTTGTGACTGTCAGCTGACCTCACCTGGACCCAAAGCATGATGCTTTGTGTGAAGTAGGTCTGATCCTGCACCCCAGTTCTCAAGCTGGGCATTGCTTTTGCTGGGATCAAAGTGAATCCTGGCCAAATTGAGTCCCACTTCTGTTTATGTTCCTTTCTAAAGCTAATCTCTCTTTTCTCCACTATGCATATTTCTACCTTTGTGCTAATGAAAGCGCTGGATTGTTCCAGGGGATTGCATGGAAAATATCTGTGAGCTTTGGCCATCTCTCTGAAATACTACAGTCGATTTGGTGTTTGCTTTGGCATGTTGCTGTGAAAGATTGTAGAGTGCGTGTGTTTATATGCGTACAGGGAGAGAGGGCTCCTGCTCATTGTGCCTTTGTGAGGCTGCCAGACTGTCTGGCCCCATTTATTCTACAGTAAGTGAAAAGGGCCTCACGAGCGCTCGCTGTGCGCTTGGACTGGGGCTCCACTAGGCACTACACTTGGAAGCAGCTCTGTCAGCTTGAAAAATCATCTTTCTGCCTGAATATTGTTTATTCCCCATTGTTACAAGTAACACATAAGATTACTTGTCAGTGGAGAAATTTTTCCTTCTTCCCTTTGTTTCCTCTGTGTACTGGGCAACTTTGCATACAGTGCATTTTGGTCGTCTTCCCATACCAAGCAGCCAGTTCCCTTCTGGGAACCTGAGAGAGGATCTTCCATACAGAAGAATGAGAAGTAATGTGTGAAAATCAGTGGTAAAATGCAGCCTTGGTGGAAAGACCTGGAAGTTGCTCTTGGCAGAGGACTTATTTTCCTCCTGTAGCCCAATGCCTTCTGAAGAAAGATGACACAGAGGTTTTCAGGCGGAAGGCATTTCTGTCCAAACTAGGATTTCTCTGCTCTGTGTAGAGAGATATTGTCTAGCTGAAAGCTCCCACAGCACCCTTTAAGAAGATGAAGGATGACTCCAGCAGCCCATCAGTGAATTTTCCTGCCTATGAGAAAGCTCATTCTAACATTTAATGATATCTGTGAGCTCCTGCTGAAAAGTCACAGGCTGCAGGACCTGCACTTGACTAGTAATTATAAAATACTTTGATATTGAACTCGAAGTCTGAACAGCAGTTTATAGAACTCAGGACTCCTTTCCTTTTTCTAGTGGCAACAAGCATTCATCTCAGAGTCCCTCTTCTGGAAGGAATAGCTGGAAAACAAACATGCATTGATGGGAATTGCCAAGTACCTGGACCCAACCTGTAGCCCATCTGGCCTTGAGACCTGTTTGTAGTTCACACTGAGTGTTTGGAGGAAGATGCAAATGTTGCCGGAATGGATGACTACAAACGATGTGCAAACAGACTTGTCCACTGCTTCCTTGAGAGCTCTCTCTCAGCTTTTGTTTCAAGTGGTGGCTCTATTAATTTCAGCAGGGGAGGTACAGTAACTGATGCTTAACAATTGATTTTTTTTTTTTTGTTTTTTTGTTTCACCTGTCAAGCTTTGCTGGACAATTTTGCTTTACAAAATCTGTAAGTAGGGAACACTGGTGTTTTCTTTTGTACTGGAGACATGAAGGAATTAAAGGATTCAAGATTGTAAAGCCTTCATGAATAATTTAAGCTCTGTTTCCAACAAATATTCGCTCTGCTACATACGCACTGATACTGGGCTCAGACATTTGTGGTATCAGCAACAGTGCCAAACCCCCTTGAGCCAAAAGGAAATAGGCTTTTATTTAGTGTCAGCCATCAATCTGTTTCCAACCTTCAGGACATACTCTTGTCAATTAGGGGCTTCTGCTTGAGAAACCTGGCCTGTTAGCTCGCAACAAAAATAGATAGGCCCAGGCACTTTACCTTTACAGCCTTCCCTACGATACGTTGTGCAGCTCAGCCAGCCTTGCTCCTCTTACTGCTCTGCTTCATGTTGCTCTTGTGAATAAATATTGCTGTACATACTTAGGCCGACGTGCACGGTCACTCAGCTTCTCCTGCTGAAGTGATTGAACTACTTGAGACAGAAATGGCAAGAGTCTTCTCAAGAAAACCAGTCAGTGAGTTTCTCTGGGTCTTGGTCTGATGGTTTTCAGGGATCTTCTTGGTGTTATAAAGACTAATGAAAGCCTGGAAATTTATAGTTGAGAGCTAGCTTGCATCACATTCTCTTAGTTCTGACACTGATGCAGCGCGAGATCTTTAGGCAAGGATTTTCCCTATTGTAGCCTTTTACAGTTTCTTGGATTTGGATTTTTTTATTTGGTTGGTTTGGATTTTTTTTAATGTTTGGAAACGCTGAAAGCAAACACACTGCTTTTGCGGCAGGGTAAGCAGGCTTGCTTCATAGAGAAAGCGCCTTACAACAGCTCTGCTAGTACAAATGGATCTGACTCAAGTGCTGTTTCATACTTTGTGATTCTAAGTGTTGACCAGCAAGTTGAGGAATGACCAGCAAGCCTTTGTTTTTCTGTAGCACCAGGATTAAACATTTGTTTCTGCTTCTCGAACCGCAGTGTCTGAGGGTTCAAAATGGTGCTGTGCTTCTTTGTGTCCCCTCTGCCAGGGCACAGGCACACACGCTTCTGTAAAACTTGACAGAGGTAAGCTGCTGCTGAGAGCTACGTGGCATCAAGCGCAGCCCCATGCATTCGTGAAGATAAGCGAATTGGGAGAAGAAGCGCTTTTGCTGTGCTGCTGTTATTTCTATGTGAAAGTGAGACCCTGAAATGCTCTGTTCTACTTCAGTAGCTCCAAGAGGAGCCTTTCTCCAGAGGTCTCCGTGACTCAGATTAATTGAAATAACTCCAAAAGGCTCTTTTAAATCTAATTCCCTCCCCCATGTTTGCAGTCTCTTCTCTTTTTTTCCCTCCTGTCTACACCTTCTCTTGAACAAAAAGCTTTAAAATGCTTTTCTGGAAAGGACTTGAATGTAATTCAGATGAAGTTAATGTGAAGTCAAGGTTGATTGCTCATCTCCCTGAAACCACCAGTGGTGGCTGAGTGCTGGTGAGTGTGAGATGGGAGTTCAAACACAACTGGGGAACTTGTGAGCAAACTGAACAAAGAGCGGGCTGGAGGCTGAGGATTGCTGCTGAGGATTGCTGCTCCCCCTCCTCCCTGTGTGACTTTCTCAGCTCACGCTGAACCCTTTGATCCCTGTCCAGCACAGGGTTACGTGGCAGCCTGGGCCAGGGCCAGGGATGTATACATGGGTGGAGGCTGCTGTAATCTGCGTACGTTCTTGATCCACCCTGTACCCTTATTTCCACAAACACTGCTGCACATCATGGTGGGGTGCATCCCTGCCAGTTGTCCTTCAGCTGAAACGTGGGACTGTCCCTGGCACAACTCCCTTTTCCAGAAATCCCTCTGATAACAACATTTTGAACAAGTGTGCCTGTATTTTGTAACCATTACTCTATTTTTGCCAGGTGCATTTCTATTTGACACTGAAATCTAAGACACTGAGTACAATAGTGCTATTCAGCACCCAGAGTTCATGTCTTTCAGAGGTGGCTGCCCTGAGAGAGCTGCATGGCCAAGCATGGTTAGCTTGGGAAGGTGCTGCTCATAACAAGATCACTGCCAGGACCTCAACTCAGGAAGCACGTCCTCCAAACCACCTGCTTTGGGGCAGTATTTTAGCTCCATATTCCTCTAATAGGGATTTTAGTGCTGGGCTTAGTGGCTGTTGATAACTCATGAGTCCAAGATGAGTACTTAAAGATGTACTGCCATGATCATTCATACTTAAATATTCACATGGTAACATGTAAAATGAGCTGAACCTCTTGAAGACAAAGGCTATTTGGCTGTAAGGTAAAGTGGATGGGAATCAGTGGTGGAGGCGCAAAGTGTGGTCTCTTGTGCTTTTCAGTTGTATTTATTTGTGGACATTCATCCAGCAGCAGGTAGGAAGAGGGACCTGGTTCCTACTGTCTGCCTCTGCCGTTGTGTCATCTGATAAGTTGCCTCCAGCACTGCGGCACAAGCAGACTTCTTGTGACTGAAGACTGTCAGCAGCATGCTGCGTGTCAGCTCTTATGAAAACCTCCGTTTTCTATTAGATCCTACCACAAACCTGGTATGGGTTCCATTCTTCTCTAGTATTTCCACGAGATGGTCAGAAGATCCTAGAGGAATTATATCATTCCCTATCAAAATCTCTCTGGCTAACTCCTATAGTACAGTCTTGCATTACCCTCTTATTAAATGACACCAGGTTTTCCCAGATGGTAGATCCACTACCCCTAGCAGGTTGCACAAAGGATGTTGCAACCCTGCAATTATAATTCTAGTGCAAATGCTGAAATTGGTTGAAGAGGATTTAGAAACCTACTTCTTCTCTCTTCAGTTGCCGCCCACCCCGAATTACTTCAAAAATAAGTTTTGCCCAGACAGATGAAAAACAGTGTCACAGCATCTCCTCATTCCTGCAGGCTTCTGCGCAACAAGGCTAAAATAATACACGGGCAAGTGCCTGGAGCAGAAGACTGAAACTACCAGGAGCCTCCCAGTGCTGCGGCTCAGAGTCCAGCTGGTGCCACTGAGAAGGGCCAAGACATGCTGGGGACAATTGCCCACGACTTGGGCACGGGTAGCGGCATGTGCCGTGTGGTGCTGGCAATGCCGAAAAGCAGGTGTGACTGGGTGGTGGGGCTACCGACTGGCACCCCACAGGAGCCCTGCCCTCCCTCCCCACTGCCTGCAGCTGGGCAGCATCCAGCTGGGCTCAGCCCCAGCCCTGGGGCAGTGCTCAGCACCAGCTGCTCTGCCAGAGCATTCCTGTCGTGTTACTCTGGTGTGGCTCGGCAGTTACAACAATAAAAATCCTCTGTTGTAGATGCAGATAATCTATTTGATGCTCAACCAGGGAATGATCAATCTCTTTGTACAGGGTAGAAGACGAAGCTGTAGGAGCCTAGGACACCTTTATATCTATTTACCTATTACTGTATCCGCACTGGGGACTGTGTTGCCTCTGAGGCAGCATTAGGAGACAGGACAATTGCCCAGAGCTGCTCCTTGTAGAGTGCTCTGGAGATTGATGTCACCCCTGGCACAGCCCCCAGATTGCTCAGCAATGTCCATCAGCCCCAGAGAAATGGGTGAGTATGCGGTCCTTATCCTGTGCCTGAACTGCAAGACTGCCCTGAGGTGAGATGCTGCAGCGGGTACGGCTTGAGGGAAAAATTGATCTGGTTTAGGAGAGCTACCTGTCTGTAAGATGATTTTAAACGTTCACATTTTTATGCAGCATTTTGGAGTGTTTCAGCTACTCCCATTTGGAATTCAATTCCTCTCCCTGTTAATCAATAGCAGGCCTTAACAAAACAATATCTCACAGGAGACACAAGCACACAGTGCTGAACAAAGCAAAACAGCCACTGGCTTACAGCAACAATTGCTGCTACACAATGGGTTTTCAAAGCTCAGTATATATTTTGTCCCTAGTGGGAAAACCATAACAAGACTGAATTAGTGGCTAGGCTTGCCAAAGGGAGAAATTAAAGTGTGACGGCTTGTCTGACACCTTGAAGTACCTTTATTTATTTTGGGGAGAGGACAGTGTGAAGAAATGAGATGCCTCTTAGGGAAAACTATTTTCTGTTGCTTTCCAAAGTACACAGCAATTCTGCATGCCCGAGGGCTTGGTCCAGGTTGGGACTAGCAGTACTTTCTGGTGAGAGTGCTCCAGAGAGGCACTGCTGAGTATGGGGACACTGTCCGTGGAGCTGGGGTGGCACAGGGGTGGAATGTGTCATTCGAGTGGAGGGTGGGCTGGGAGTCCCCTTGTCCTTGCCAGCGGAATCCTGGGGCTGATTTGCAGGTGACTGTTTGGTGAGGGAGAAAAGGAAGAGACTATGTGAGAGCAGAGCACATTCCCTTCCCTTGCACGTGGTCATCTCCAAGCTTGAGAACTTAACTGCTCATCTGTGGGTCTTGACAGCTCCTTGCTCTGGCACTAATGGGCTTCCGGAGTTCCCAGTGAGCTGCATCACCTCGGTTCAGGGCTCAGCTTGCACCTTTACAAGTGCCTTCACCCCTTGCTGTTAACCTGTGGTCCCCTTTATTCGGCCACGAAGCTTGTAAATTCATGTAACCAAATAGCTGCGCTGTTAACTGCCTGCACGAAAGTGAACAACACATCCATCTTCCAGTGCCCAGGCAGCAGCCTAATGACACTCCTCGCCGTGCTCGCGGGTACCTTTTCAGACATAACTAACTCTGGCACTGCAAAAACAATTGTTTCGGTGCTTGCACAAGACACGTGGCTCATCTGGGTGGAGGAGGGAGGTTTTCCAGGCAGGAGGTTTCTCACTGATGGCCCCTGTGCACCAGTGCCCTGTACCATCATCACCCCATGCTGTGGTCTGACGGCTGGCGAGAGAGAGCTTCACCCTCCTGGTGAGCTGTACCTCATGCCCCAGAGCAGGGGCATGCTTGCACTGGTTTTATTTTAGGTTGTGACCGATGTTTATCAAGTCACTTGAAAAAGATGTGCCTCAGTTTCCCTGTCTGTAATCTGAGTGTAATTTCCTGACGTAAAGCACCACTGGGAGGACAGCTGCTAATGAAACACTAAAAGTGCTCAGGTTTTCTGGCTTCTCTAATTCTTGCCAAAGTCTGTGGCTTGAATCCTATAGTCTTAAAATTAATCTCGGCAAGAAGATTGTCCGATTGCAGACCCAGTTTCCTATGAAACGAGGCTTGTGTGATTGCTCTGTGTGTGTGTGTGGATAGATGTGTTGTCCCCATGAACTAATTTCAGCCCAGTGAGGCCGAGAGATGCAGCACTCACAGACAGTAAATCCTACAAGCTCTGAGGAAATGGTCAGTGCAAGCTCCTTCTCGTGCTTCCACCATGGAGGAGATTGTGCCGCAAGTTCACCCTTTGTCAGAGAACCCACACAGGAGCCCAGCTGAGGACACAGCTCATGAGAAACAAGGCTTGGCTGCTTCTGCTGTTGCTTGTGTTACTACTTGTTATTGAAGGAGAAAAAGTGCAGCTTTCTGTTCGCAAATAACTTAGACCTGCCATTGGCAGAGAACTGATATGTTCCCTTTCTCACCCCAAAGCAATCACAAGCAATCAAAGTTGGAAGCACGTGAGCCGGCAGGGCTTGAACGGACATTGTTTTTCTTTATTTGCTGGCTGCTTACCTGGTGCAACAGGCATTCCGCGAGAATTTCTTAATTAACCAGGCTCTGTCCTGGGTGGCACACGTACGCTGCCAGTGGGCATTATAAAAGTGTAGTTATTGCACTTTGGCTTGGGAAAGGCCCCAGCATAGTTGTATTGTTAAGGAAACAGTCTTGGAGGAAGGGAGAAAAGGAGTCCGGGCAATGGTCTCCAGTCCAAAGGCTGTTTGTTGTCTTTGTGTTAAAACATTGCGGGATCTAACCTCAGTGGAGAGTGGGTGGAGGGTTAATTTGAGCTGCCTTTGAAAACACTTTTGAGCAATGCACAGCAAGATCTCAGGGAAACAGTGTTTATAATCTATATCCTGCCTCAAATTGCGTAGGCACCACGCTCCTGCCCCACTGCCAAAATTAGCTGCAGTCATCAGGAAGCAGCTGGTGTCCCAAGCATGAGCTCTTGTGTTCAGCCATCACTCAGAAGCTTTTATAAAGCTATTGAGAGAGAGTTTTGCCTGGTTATTGAGCATCACCTACTTCTCACCTTTGCAGCAGCAGCAGCAGCAGGAAACTTCTCATACTTGGAGCCTGATCCAGTGTCCTTAATCATGCACAGTTCCCACTGATTTTAGCAGGAGGCTTGTTTCATGGTGCGTAGTAGAAATGTATCCCTCAAGAAGCAGACTGTCTTCTGTCCTCCCTGAAAGAGGGTGGGGAATCCAGTGTTCTGCTGGCTGTCTGCCTGTATGATACACAGTACTTAGAATTAAACAGCAATATTAGGGATTTTGCCAAGCTAGGTAATACTGAGTCAAGAGTGTTTGTCAATTAGCCTTTCCATCCATTAAATCCAGGTTACTTTCAGTTTTTAATTCACTCTACATAAATTAGTGCACCTCTTTCATTAGTCCTTTGGAAAATGAGTAGCCGCTTCTCCCTTCAGTCTGGATTTGGGAATATTTGAAAAGTGGCAGTGCATTAGTTTCTGCCCCAGAGGAACTTTACAGAATAAAAAACTCTTTAAATTGTTCAGTTGCCACAATACATTTGAAAGAGTTGGTGTCAGGACTTTTTGTAATTATTTAAAATATTAGATAAAGAAAACTAACAGGAATAAGGCCAAATATATTGGGGGGGAGGGGGGGGGGCATTCCTCTGCTCTTGCAAGTTTTATTCTGACAGACCAGTTTTGTATTCCCCAGGGTAGAGACTTTTATCCTGTCTTTGTGACTGTTTTACTCCCTTTTTCTCTTGGAGTGTGGAGAAGAATAATTCGTGCTTTCCTTCTGTTTCTTCATCGCTGATGGCTTCTTCACCAGGAAAGAGGAGACAAACAATTCCAGGACCCTGCTCATTCTTTACTGTTTTCCCCTTTCTCTCTCATCACCAAAAGACGGAAGAGGGAAATGATGTCAGGCACTCAATATCCACTCATCTTTTCAATCCAGCTCTGTAACTGCTTTTGTTATCCAGTGGCATGATGGTCTTTGGCTCATTATTTACTGGCTGTTTAATTTAAATGTATTCCCATCAGAGAACCAAAAGATCCAGTCTTAGAGCTCTTTCACCTGATTTGACTAACCATCTCTAAATTATTTATCATGGCTCTGAACTGTCTGGAGATTTTTTTTTTTTTTCTTCTTTTAAGCACTATGTTTTGATCCAAAACATCTGTAACAAATCACTACTGACCTCCCATCTGGGCAACAGCTCAGCTCTGTCCTGAGGCTGGGTAGTGTCAAGTATGTGAGCTCCATTTCAAAAGCCTAAAATTCCTGACATGGTGAAATTCTTTTCTTACATGTTTGTTGACAGAAGGTGAGAAGGGAAGGGGAAGGGGAAGGGGAAGGGAAGGGAAGGGAAGGGAAGGGAAGGGAAGGGAAGGGAAGGGAAGGGAAGATCAAGCTGCTGTGCCACTGGGCCAGAATTGAGTGGAACATCTTGTTACAGCAAAGGCCATGAAAATGCTCCTCCCTGCATTAGAAAATTAGCTTTTTAAAGCAGGATCGATTGCAAGTCCTCTTTGCTGCTGTTGTCATTTGGATGTGGCATGTGTAAATAATATTTCCTCATGAAAAAATACTTCCAGCTATGATAGCGCTCCTCTGGCCATGTCCTGTCCCAAAGGGGATGAATAAGGTCGTCCCTGGAAACTGTGTCTCCTTCTGAAGACAAAAACCAGGATCTATGTCTTGTCTTTCCTCCTTTAGACAATGAATTTTGACTCTCAAATGCCATCAGAGTGGCACTAATAGGGCACAATTTCTAAGATGCATTTAGGCACTGGAGAAACATAGGACAGTGCTCATGTAAAAGTAAAAATACATGGAGAAAATGAACAAAACTATGTGACTTAGAGCAAAGCCCACTTTCCCTTAAGATCTGTATAATCAAAGTGGCAATACGTGCTTTAAGGCATTTCTTCAAAAAAGATTGCTTTACTTTTACCAATGTCAGTGAGCAAAAATCCTTTAATTCTTGGCTAATCACAATTCCTGACTCCTCAAGGGGGTGTGGTCACATCTTTCATAAAACTGGAGTTATCAAACACACAGAGATTCAGACGCGCCCCTCTATGTTTTGTTAACTGTGTTTTGCTTATGTTTTTTCCTTTTCTCCCTCTTAATTTTTGATTTCCAAGGAAATTAACCCACGCCTGTCTTAAATACCCTCAAACTTTCCTCAAGTTGAGATGCACATCTGGATCCCAGCTCTACAGTTTAAGCCTGTTGCTGTTTGTTATTGTTTGCATTGCATCACGCCCAGCTTAGGGATTGTACAAAGTGTTCTTTTAACAAAAATAAATACAGAAATGTCCATACAGCATTTGAGAGAAGCACACTCCTCCTGTAAGATGCTGTCACCTGATCATTACAGAAGCACAGAAGAGAAACTTTGGGGGCACATAGGGCACTGGGGCATTGGAAAAAAATGTTTTTACAATATTAGGGGTTCAGAGTCATCCTTATTTCCATGTAAACCCCTGTACCAAGTGAAGGGAGAGCACCAGGCCTTTGAGGAGCATTCAGATGTCCTGTGTAAGGAAACTTAAAGATGTCACTTGGCATAGGGATTGGATGAGATCTAGGCCAGTTGAGTCTTGCTTTTAGGGGTAGGGATCTTTTCTCATGCTGACTAATGAGTCCTAGCAGAAAAAGAGTTGTTGAGCAACCCCATTGCTGATTTCTGAAGACTGTGGAGATGCAGCAGAGCTGCCAGAGATACCGCAGGTACAGATCATCTTTTTGTCTTTCCTGTATTAATCCCCCTGACCCCAAACTCCTTGTTTTATTTTTATTGGGATTTTCTTCAGATGAACTCTATTAAACACATCACTAGCGTTGAAATTTGCCGATGCCAATAAACCCATCTGTTTTATTAACTAACAGAGGTCTCTGGAGTGTTTCTCACCGGCTGAGACATGAGCAGCCCTTTCTGCAGTCTCCAGTGCTCTGTGTCAGCTCCCCGAACAATGGGAAGGGACCCAGGAGGTCTCTGGCAGGAAGCACCACTTCCCCTGGATAATTAACCGGCTGGGAGACTGAGGAATGAAGATAGCACATGAGACACACACAGTACAAACTGCTGAAACAATAAACAAACAAACCAATGACCAGCACTTCCTTTTCTTATATTGTTAAGGCTGCTTCCTTAACTCAGGTTGCCCCAAACCCACCCCTCAAAAAGCAGCCTTTTAGGCTCCCTAGTTCTTAACCTCTTCACTGCCAGTTCTTGCTGAAGGCATAAGCCTACATTTGCCTTGGTGACGACCAGCACAGGGCCTGCAGCTCCTCTTTGGGGCTTGCTGAAGAAGCTGGAGATCCCTGTTTCTGGAAGGGATAAAAGCACTTTTACCAAAAAGTGAATGAAGGGACGCTTAGTTTGTCCATAAGTCTGCATGACCGTAACACCCCAGTACCAGGACTGCACCCCATGTAGGTACCAACATCTGGAACGGCAGGTGGCTCAGTCTAGCTATTAAACTGTTGATTTTCAAATTAACCAGCCTCAGAGCCAAGACCTGGAGGAAACCTGGATCAGGGCTTCGTGGCTCAAACCCAGCCGCCATATCACCCCTTGCAGCCGTCCCCCAATGTTCTGTTATTTCACTGTCTCTGTTAAAGGAGGGTCAGCTGCACCACTGGTGCTCCCTGTTCTCTGTGTCAGTGAGCATCTGACTGCACATTTCCACCGAGATCTTCTCCTCTGACTCTAGGGTAGAATTCTGCCTATGGTGTCCTCCCCCATCCAAACCACTCTCTGGACAGGTTGCTGTTTCTGACCTGTTAACACCAGAATTATGACAGCAGAAATCGGACAGTGGCAAACCCCCCCACCCCAGGTAATTTTTCAAGATGTCCCACTGAAGAGCAGCCAGAGATTTTCTTTACTTTTGTGCACAGAGCATCATGTGCATATTTTATCTTTCAGAGGCCAGTGCTAGTGGCACCTGGGAGCTGAAGTGACAACATAGCCCCACATCTGTCACTTGTTGATGCTGGTCAATGGATCTTGTTCCTCTGTGTCCTCAGCAAAATGTTACCAGGGAGAATGTTCAGCCAGGGATGACTGGGGAGAATTAGGCTGATCCCACTTAAGATGGGAAATTTCTTTTCAGAAGAGGTGCTGATGTTTCTTCCCATCAGGGAGATTCAGAGCAAGGTGGGAGCAGGGGTGCATGGGAAGGGGGTCTGTGGCTTTCCCTGGACTGGACCCCCCAGCAGCACTGGCAAAAGTTGTCTTGGGGCAGGTCCTGCCTGCTGCTGAGTGCTCCCAGCTGACAGCTTATTTGTTATTACGTTAAATACCCACTGTTTGTGTTAAGCACAGCAAGAAGCCTAGTAAACTGAAATGGTGACATTTAAAAAATGAAGTCTCTCAAGTAGATGTTTAATCTTTCTAATAAGGAAGTTATCAGCTAAATACCAAGTTTAACAGTTATGTAATAAGTCCATATCAAAACACAGATAATGACTGGTAGGGTATGGTTTAGCAATTGGTATTTAATTAACCTATAAAGGCTTTCCTGCCTAATCTGAATTACACTTTTAGCCCACAGACTAAGGTGCAGTGATGGAAGTTTTGTCAGTAAAAGTGCTGTGGTACCTGAGGCTACGTGGTGACTGTGAGCATGGGGGTGGCTTTGTGCAAGGGCGTGCTGCTCACGGACCCTTCAGGCTGGGCTGGGGCCTCCTGTCTGCCCTGCCCTTCCTACAGAGGGGCTGTGGCTACTGTCATCCTGCCTGCCACCCCCTAGAAAGTCCTCCTTAGTGGCTTTGTCCTCTCACTGGAGCGTGGTTGCAAAATCTGCTGCACCAAGCCATGCACAGGTTGCTGCTAGCTCCAGCATACCTGGTGCCTGTCCCCAGGTCCCAAAGTGGGGCCCAGCTTTGTCACCTCGGGTGGTGTCTGTCACTTTTTTTAAAGGAGGAGGTCACATTTGAAAGAGTAGAAGGTCTTAGTTCTGGATTGGGGTTTTGGGGAAGCCAGGACACAGAGCAAAATGAGAGTGCTAGTATACAGACAAGGATCATGCAAGTCTTGGCCAGAACATGAGGAATGGTCAGAGGAGAACAAAGTAAACTGAGACAAAGTCCAGGGGGCTGTACGAGCAATCATGTAGACAAAGTAAGGTGTACAGTGAAAACCTTCAATGTTTCCTGTGCCTCTAGGTGAATAGGACAGGCATGTAACGCCACACGGAGGCATGATGAAAAGCAGTTACAGAGATTAGGCAGTGTGATAGGAAACCTGCGACAATTGTACATTATCACAGAAATAAGGAAGATCCACTATCTTCTGCCACAGACACTGCTGGATGCCGTTCACCTCTGCTCAGAGCTGGAGCTCCAGCAGTGCTCTGCAATTCCGTCAACCGTGATGGGCCACCCTGGCTCAGGTCCTCTGTCACCACGCAAGAACTGAGCACCTGGAGAAGTGGTGGGTGGTATGGAAGGGATGAGGGACAGCGGATCCTGCAGCTCTACCATGACTGACGTCTGTGTGTTCATGGCATGCTTTGCTGAGGGGTGGGAGTGGGCCCTTGAAGAACTGCTCTCCTTATCCTTCTTGGGGACATCAGCCTCTCTCTAACTGAGAAATGCTTCTCCCTGGCAGGTTTCCATCCTAAGTGCCTGGTATATTTTGGCATGTTTCAGGCCCCGGTGAACTGTTTTTGAAGCTTTTTCTTTTCTACGGCCAAAATCCCTCTGTGTCTCTGTTGTGTCTCCGCAGCATGGAGTCAAGTGGAGACATGATAGATTTGAACATCCAACCTTCATCATAAAGGAAGAAATGTGGAATGAACTCTTCCTGAGCACAAGTCCTTTGACTTCAAGGGGCTTCCAAGACCCAAAGTCACTTGTATGGTGCCACCCCCCTGAAATCTGTGAAGTGATGCTCTGTTCAACCAACTGCTGAAACCCAAGGTGGAAGAGTGGTGCTGTGAGAACAGTTTCAAAAGAAGCTGGGAAGGGGCAGGTGTGCCGGTATGTCAGGGATGTACTGTAAAAATCCAGTTCCTGTTTTCGTGTAATGTATCAAAATTTCCACCTAAATTTCCTTGCTAACTGATTCATTACTGTATGTCATGCTAACAACAGGCTTCTGCTATATGCCTCTTCACAGTGGTAAACAAAAAGATGGGTTTTACAGTTTAGATAAAATGTCTTTATTTCTTGTGGAAAAGTTAGGATGTGTGCTTTTTAGGACTTTACGTATAGCAGGAATGAATCATGCAGGTGATGAAAACTATTTTAGGCTTCAGCAGTCCTCCTTTGCCCCCTATGTAAATGGTCAGTGATTCTGTACAATGAAGTTGCTCTTTAAAGAACAGGACAAGCAGACATGGAAACCAGCTCCCTGTTCTCAAAAAGCCAAAACACAATCCCTGCCTGGCTGTGGCACGGAAAATAATATAACTGCACTTTCATCAGAAGCCCCTAGACTCTCACAGGCTGGGCCAGTGGGGAGCTTGGCTTGCATGCCAGCTCTGACTGTAAACCTTGTGGGATGGCTTAACAGGAGGGAAGAAGGCAAATAGAAAAATACATCCAGGAGATGTATGTGGTGACTTGTCTCCTTTCCAGCTTCAGACAGTGAGACTGTCCTGGGTGCTCCACATTTGTCTTGGCTGAGAAACCATGTGAGTGCTCAGATCTTGCTTCCAAAGAGACCAGGTATCAAGATGGTCAGATTGGACGGCTCTGAAATCTAATAGAAAATATTTGGGAGTACTATACAATCCCAGCCATATTAAATTTCAACTCGTGTGGCATGCCAGAGTATTTTTAGACAGACAGAACATCGTAACATACTTCTTGATTTATCTACTCTGTATAAGGTCAAACTGTCCTTTTAACTACACATCTGCAAAAAGAGAAACCAAGTCCTAAGTGGAGAAACAATAATGTCCTGGACAGCAATAAGTCTGATGGAGAGGTAAACAGACAAAAAAAATTCTATTCTAACTGATGTGATTGTCCTTGTCTAGAAGAGATTCGCCTCCTTTTGTGCAACATCTAGCATAAAGAATTGTCCATGCAATGGTCCCAAACTAAATTTTACTAGCCATAATGTCTTGCACAGATGCATTTTGTGTTTGTGAAGTCAGGCAAAAAAAGGACCTGGTTTTGCAGCCGCTGATATGGAGGAACCTTCAGGACCAGTATTTAGGTCCTACCTTGCATTATATGTAGGCCAGTAGTAAGAATCAGTCTCATCTCAAAATGCAAAGCAGCAACTAAACAACATGGGAAAGGACATACCACATTTATGCTGGTGGTGGATGGATGCAGTGGTCCCCCCAGTTCTTCCCCATATCTGTACCACAACGATGCCTGGCTTGCACAAGAGATTTTTGAAGGTGTTGGACCTTTGGACATCCTTTTCTTCCTCCATGTCAGGTCTTGCAGTGCTGAGTGGACAACAGTGCTTGGCGTTTGTAGGTGCCGAGTAGCTGTTCTGTGATTACTCCAACTGCAAGGGACTGGCCTGGAGCTGCCTCCCCATCCTGTGCTCCAGTGATGGTGAGTGCAGAGACCAGGATGCTCACACCAGGCTTGGGTGTAGGGAATCATGTAGCCAGTGTGGCATGTGGGGGTTGGTACTCCTGAAAAAAATGGTTGTTCCCTGGTGCTCCTGGCCTCTCCCTAATAGTGAATGGTGGTCTGCTGTAGACCTCTGAAGCAGCTGCGACACTGACCTAAGGACCACGTGTATTCACAGGAATATGTAGACACACGTAGAATTTGTCAGAGCTGGTATACCTGCAGGCTGGGATGCAGGAGGGTTATTGGGGCTGTGTGTGCTGGAGGATGATTTAATCTGATTTCTGCAGTGTGTGTGACCACAGCATGGTGGTGGGCAGCAGAGAGAGAGGAGACAGAGGCAGGAGATGAGCACTGTGTCTTTCTAGGTTATCCCCCATGAAGGCACAGCTTGATTCAACTAAAGGCAGTAATTAGGGATAATACTTTGGTAGGGGTTCCAGATTTCCTTTATAATTAAGCCCAGGGAGCTCATACTTTTTTTTCTACCTACAGTAACCTGTCATATGTGTGGTAAGAATTTATTTTCTTTTTCTTCAGATTTTGGTGTTGAGTTGTTGTTTTTTTG
>NW_020799097.1:75617924-75645895 GCF_003259725.1 Athene cunicularia
CCCCCCCCCCCCCCCCCTCCAAATTCCAAGACACAATTTGGCTTTCTCCAATCGCAGATGGAAACAGCTCCCTTGCCACCTCTTATATCTGGGAGCTGATAAAGAGGAAGGGTGTTTTGGGATCCTGGCCAAGAGTGGCATCTATAAAGTTACTGTTAATAGCTGTTGTTCTAAAGGCATAGGTCAAAGGTGCCATGAATGCGTTAAGTGGCTTGGTGATACTGCTACTAGAATTAGAAACACTTCAGGGGCTTGATATGGCTAGTCCTCAAAACACATCTGAGAAGAAAGTTTTTACAGTTCCTGTTTTCCCAGTGGGGAGATTAGCCAGGGCTGCTAAAGCAGAATTTAGGTTTAGATTTGGGTATTTATGCCAATTAATCATTTGCTCAGATTGCTAGTTCCTTACCTGAATAAGCATTAATACACCCAGAGCTGAAATGAGACCCAGTCAAGACTCTGCTCCTCTTTTGCCATATGTCTCTGTCCCTGACCAGTTCACACCAGCCACACAGTGAGAAAGATGTTGTTAGCAGATGTAGGTGGATGTCTGCTCAGTGGCTGTGTCTGTCCTCCCAGGATATCCTGGGATCACCTGAAAGTTTATGAATTTCCTGAAATTTAGGTTAGGTCCACATCTTTGTATTTAGCCTCAATTTGTGGCTCTTTCCTAAAAATTTTTATAATTAGCACATGAATCTGCTTGTGCTTTTGGCCTTTGCACTATCCAGTGACAATGTGTTCCACAGTTTAACTTGGTTCTGTGTGAAAATGTACTTCTTCTGCTCCTTTTTGCCCTGCAGGCTGATAATTACTGTGACAATCCCTACCTTTTGCATTGTAAAGAATAGTGAGTAATATTCCCTGCTGATTTTTTAAAAGCATTTCTGATAACCTTTCCTGACATCCTGCGTGGTTTTTTTTTTCAATCACGTATCTCCTTTTTCAAGCTAAGAAGCCCTAAACTGTTTAATGTTTTCTTATATGCCAGCTATATTGCTGATGGTAGTTCCATACTTAGTGAAAAATCCAGGTACCATCAAGAACTAATAAATTGCCCAAACAGACTGAGAGAAGAATTTTGTTTCCCAACCTTGTCCCATGGAAGCCACAATCAAGACAGGAGAGGCAGCGCAAAACTTCACTGAAGCTTCTCTGGAAGATGACTGCCTTAACATAGTGTAATGTATGGAACTTTTTAGAAACCACAGTTTTCACTGCCATTTCAATAGCTCACCCTAAATTAAAGAGTTCTGAGCACTTTTAATGGTAAGAGCTGAAATGAGAGTTAGTATTTTTCAAGTCTTTCATATGACACATGCTCATGAGAACAAATTACACGTGTTATACCTACAAATACCCATGGGCATGTATTTTCAATTTAACTCGGTTCCTGATGTCAGTAACCAGAAAGGCAACACAGATGCTTTGGGTCTCAGACCCAGATGTTTTGGCCGCTGTGACAACACCTGTGCTGACTCCATTGGCAGCACTAGCAGCCCAACACAACTGCTGTCGCTGCACAGCCCTCAGAGGAGCAAACAAGCCTAGTCATCCCATGGCAGGGGCCTGGGCAAGAGCCTAGGCGGGATGCAGAGGTTTTTATCTGTTGCAGAGTTACTTCAGAAGCTCAAGGGAGAGCATAAATTAAGTTGCTCTGAGAAGTGGGGAATAAGAACATAGCTTGTTGTTGCTTACAACAAAGCTGGTGGGGTTTTTGGGCTTTGGACTTTTCCTCTATTTACATTAGAATTTGCAACACAGGAAGGGTCAGAGATGGGGCCATCCCAGTCAGGCACCTGTGCCAAAGGGTGGAAGAAGTCGCAATGGCTCAAAAGTTTTGCCAACCAATGATATGGGGAATTAATCTAAACTGTAACTTAGTGAGCAGGCTCCCCTGCGTAACTGAATCTTTCACAGAGTCACTGGAGTGATTTAATCTCAGTGGTTTCATTTCACATTTGTTAATAAGGTTAATAAGTTAGTCTTTCATTCAGTGACTTTGCAACTATACCTTAAGAAAGGATGAAGGTGGAGAAGCACTTGAAATATACTTGTTATAGACAACTTCTTTTTATTTGTGTGTTAGTAAACATTTTATTTAAGTCTCAGTGTATTCTATCTGCATGAACACAGGTGCCAGGCTGCGCTGTTCATACATACCTTCCAGATAGGAGCAGTGCTTGATGATTTGGTGAGACATCAGTACTTTGTTAAAATTCTCCGTGTATAACTGGAGACTTTCCTGTAATCAAATGAGTAGGTAGAGGATACAGGGTTTTGTTTCCACCATTTTTTCCACAGGCAGGTTGTTATTACTGCTGAGAAGATGGGAGATATAATGCAAATTACAAAATCTAGATGATGGCTGTGTTACCAAGAAGCAGAAAACACAATCAAACGGAAAAGTGAAGTAGGACAAGTATATTGACAAGGTCAAACGACATGCCAAAGGAGCCGCGTGGTCAGTATGACACATCACACCCAACCCAATTAACAAGGCTATTTATATTTTAAAAATTATTGGTTCAGTCAAAATTTGACTGAAAGCATTTGAAGAAAGGTGGCCATTAAACATTTGCAATAGAGAGCAGGAAGGAATATGTATATATATTTTCTTTGTCAGTAAAGTATTTTCCAGTCATAAGAGTGTCTTGTGCCGCATGCTGATCTCACAGATGGTGCAGTAAATCAGGGCTAACTCTGAAAGTGTCAGTGGAATTATCTTTGTGTAAACGGTATCCGAATTGGTCCCTAGCTGTGAAATACGTGGATTGCCTTGGGGCATAAGCACAGATAGATCTAAAGTTGGTTGGTTGGGTTTTTTTTTTTTCTTTTTTTTTTTTTGCCTTGGAGTCTGACTCACTTTGTGGCTTTGAGCATTTTGCATAATTCTTTTGCCTTGGTTTCCTCCCTGCAAAGTCAGCTGATAGTTCCAGAGGAGCTCTTGAGTGGAGAACTTTGATTATGGAAATTGCTATGGAAATGCATGTTTATTACTCTTAATGGAAGTAACATAATACATTAGAAAATTTTAGCTCAGCTAAGGGACTTGGAGGGCAAAAGCACCACAGGTTCAATAGTAGCTGGTTGTTGAAGTACCAGTTATTATTCCATATGATGAAGAGAACTTTCAGCTTTAACAGAAAGATACCACCCAAGAGTGAAGCATAGAATACAATCCCATGACTGCACGGGTCAGACTTCAAAACCCAGTACAAATTCCTTGTGACTGCATGTGAATTCAGTGTCAGGCAGTAGTGACCACAAGCCCTTCTTCTTTGATGTCTGGTCAGCTTATATTAAATTTGAGGGTGTTCTGCAATATCTCTATAGTTTTGTAGGATTTGGAAGTCTTGTCTCCTAAGGAGAGACCATGGCCTTATACAGCCTATTGCGCCCTTTCTCTCATTTCTCTTCCAAAAGATGCACCTAACTTTTGGTTAAAGATTGTGAGGTGTGGGGTCTGTATTGGTTGTCTGTACAGTGTCAGGAATATTCATTAAAGCATGTGGGCACGTTGCCACAATAATCTTTTTTGAATATGAGACAAGGGATGCTCATATACAAAAAAATCCCACCTGTGTGCTTCATAGGTGCTGATGTGCTGCCAGAAGGGTACATTAGTAGCAGTGATAGATCAAAGCCAGAGAACGATGTTTTTCTAATGTCTCAAATAAATAATCAAGGGCTAAGTAAAGGAAAAGAGAGCTTCTGAATTTACACAGTTTCTGGAAAGAAAAATTCAGAAATCTGCTCACCACGAATGTATCCTTCAGTTTTCTAATAGAAGAGGCTGGGATGTACCAACAATGGAAGACTCCTGGCCTTTACTATGATTCTGGACATTGAAAATAGGATTAATTTTGCCTAAACTTAGCCAGGTGTCTGGCCTCCTTCCACAATCAGTGGAGGAAAAGAAGGTGATTTATCCAACATCTCTCTGTCCCTGGGCTGTAGAAGAAACCTAGTTAGACCAGATACTAACTTACAGACAGCTAAAATTAGCAAGATGTATTGCTCTTTTACTGTTTCATATGTAACAAATTGCATACTTTCCCCACAATTGTGTATAAGGTCTCTGTTTTACAGGGAGAGAGGAAAGTGAGGCTGAGGTGAAATGACTTCTCCAGTTATAATGGCAACAGAACTGAGATTCAAACGCACACGCCTCTGAATCCAGCCTCCTTGCTGCTTCTCCCCCCACCTTCTTTCACATTGTATTGCCTCCCAAGGACAACAAATAATGAGACTGTGCAGGAAACCATTTACACTTCTCCTCATGTGCATAAAGGAGGGTCAAAAAATATGGCTGAGTGGACAAACACAGCCAGGTCCAACAGGCAGGTTCTGAGATTTAGGGTTGCTTGTGGGACACCCAGGGCTCATTACCAAACTCTGCTAATTTCAGTTTCCCGAAGTTGGGTGGCAAATTTCAGGGAATTGGGCTTATGAAGAAATATGCAGTGATTTACCTGCCTTGCCTGACAACAGCATTGCATTGTTGCTGTTGCTCTCTTTTGCTGAGCATATGGGAGCTGAGTGCTCCCTGGCTAGTATCCAGACATCCAAAAGTTAAATTGATGGGAATTGCCATGAGGGTTCTAACTAATGGGAGACATAAAGAATGAAGCCTTGTTTTATTTTTGCTTGTTTCTTTTCTTATAAGAGTTTTCTTCACAGAACAAACCTAGATACGACTGCACGCAACATATTTCTTCTGTGTCTCCCCCCTGGGGATGACTTATGCCAAGTTGTGATCTGTTTTGCTGTTCCAGCCCATTGGGCTCATCAGTTTATTCAACTGACTTTTTAAATGACCCTATTTTTTCTGACTTTGGAAAAAGTGGCAAGAATCTAACTGCACTTCTGGGCATGGGATGTAATGTCAAGGTGGCGGGATGAAGGGAGGGGAAGACCCTGCCTCTCAGAAGGGGAAGAGCTCACTGGGCAAACCTGTTGGGGTGTCTTGGGTGATTTGCACATCAGTCATCAGCATACAGGATACCTTTAAGCCACATAGCTGCTGTCTGCACAATTCAGGCAGGGTGCTTAGTGGTTTCTTATCCACAGGGACAGATGTTACAGAGAAGCTTAGATATGCACCTGTAGTTAGATTAAACGTTTGAGGGCCTATCTGCTTCAAGCCATTAGAGCTTGGGGTCCCTCTTCACAGACTGCTGTATATGCACTCCCTGGACCAAACTGTAGATTAATAGCTCTGCAGATGGAGAAATATTTTTTTTTTCCTAAATCGCAGTTCTGTTTCATTTTATGTTGCTTGCTAGATTAAATTTTAGAGCTCTCTGTGGTTGTTTTTTTATGCAAAGTGAGACCAGAAATTTTTACTGTTGTACAGTTTTGAAAGCCTTTTTTTTTTTTCTTTTTGCCATAAGCAAAACTCAGGAAATCAAAGGTGATTCATCTTTAAGCAGCAAGTGATTTAAACCAAACAATGCTTTTTGATTTATGATAATGAAAAAGATTTCAGAGTGATGATGGGTCAGATGAAAACTCACACTGCACCGATTTTTATGATAAGTATCATATTCATATACTCGACTAATCCTTCACTATCATTATTATTTGTGGGTTTTATTTACTTTAAAAGTTTTTGTTTTGGGAATTTATTGGCAGGGTGTGATTGACAGCCTTGGAAAAAGAAGTCTGCTATTTAGAGAATGGATATAAAATTTCCCATGCAGCCCTGCCAGTATGTCTCAGCTCATCAGGACCACACCAAAAGAGTAAAATAACATGAGAGCATCTTTCTGTGGTCAGATTAAAAGTCTGGTCTGGTATCCTGTCTTCAACAGTGACCCATAAGAGCTGCCTGGGGAGTGCCATGAACGAAGAGGAAATGCAGGATGATACTTTCTCCCAAATATTCTCCCAGTCACAAACAATTTGTGGCTCAGAGAGTTCCCGTGCTGGAGGCTCACACACAGAGGCATGCTCGCAGCATTGCCGCACACACACGCGGGACCCACAACATCCTGGGGCAAGGCATTCTACTTTCTTGATTGCATTTTTTATGACAACAAAACATTTTTGGCTTTGCTTTTGGTTTTGTTTTCCTGTCACATAGTTTTGAACTGGAAAGGAGGCACCCATGTCCCTATCTCTATGCCACTCACTGGGGGTGACATCTGGTGTCTGAGCCTTTCTTTCAGCAACACAATCTCCATTTTTGCTGACTTCAGGCCTAGACTTGACTTAGAGGATGATCATTAAAAACATTAAACATTAATGAACACTAAAAATTGGAGTCAGTCCAAATCATAAGATTTTTTTAATCAAATGCTTTTTGATTTTTAAGCTAAATAATGTATTTTACTTTTCTTGTGGATTTATAACTGCTGGAAGTACTTCTCTGTCATACTTTTAATCTGTTTTATTTTTTCCTGCACCATAAATTTAGACAGCTTTTTCTTATTTAAACTTAGCTTTCATGCATCTGCTTGACTCCAGGAGTCAGAGTTTTAAGAAATGGGTCAAGTACAGTGAGACTGAAGACAAAGCCATAAGATCTTGCAAGCACTAGGATGTTTTTGTTGTTCTAGTTGTTTTGTTTTCAGAAAACTCATTCAGAAAACATTTAAACCATGCTGTACTTAACATAGGCTGCTCCAGAGAGTCACAGCGGATTTTATGTTTAGGATAGAGAATCAGCAAAAAGTAGGTCTGGAAAGGGCCTGTTAATATCATCTGTCTCATCCTGCTCTCTGAGACAGGATTCCTGTGTCATTTGTTTGTCCAACCTGGCCTTAAATTTCCTCCTGTGATGGAGTCTGCAGCCTTGCTAGATAACCTATGCCAGTGCTTAACTATCCTTATCACTAGAAAGTTTTCCTAATGCTTAAACTAGTCTCTCTTGCTGTAGCCTAAGCTCATTACTTCTTATCCTACCCTCAGCAGAGATGAGAAACGTTTATTTGCTTGTTCTTTGCAGCAGACTTTTAGAAAAGCATTATCATGTCCTTCCTTGGTCCTCTCTTCCCTACACTAAATAACCACTATCCTCCTCTCCTCACAGGCCATCGTTTCTAGGCCTCTGACTGTTCACCCTACCCCCCTTTCAGCTCCCTTGGTTTGGCATGTGTCTTTATTAAGGCATGAAAGTGGACCCACTGTTTCTTCGGCGAGGAGATCCTGCCAGGGGCAGTGCTGCAGGGAGGAGATGGACTGTTTCCCATTTCCGACTGACACAGTCTCTCTGCCCATCCCACAACAGTATTTTACTTTTACCCATAGCAGCACCATGTTGTGTGCCCAAGCCGTGCCCAAGAGCTGTTTTACCTCTGTGCCCAGCCCTTCATGCAGAGCCACTGCCCTGTCAGCCAGCCCCCACCACGTACCCCTACCTCAGGACAGCATTTCGCAGTTACTGCTACTGAATCACACTTTTGTGTGGTCAGGGTCCCTACACCTGGGTACACAGTCGTTTCACACCTCAACTGGGGGACCTTTGGGCTCCCGCTTGATCCCTTGGGGACAACACAATGCAGTACACAGGTGTAGCAGAAATCTGTCTGACCACAGTTGCTTTATTGCTAAAAACACTTGAAAAATTCTGGGGGCCCTGACCTCTCCCTATACCTTATCTTTCTTGCATCTGGGCAGGGCTACATGATAAAATTTCTTGCTTCTCTCCCACAAGCCATGATTCCAAGTAATGGCCAGTGACTTGCTTTTCTTACAACTTGATGTCTCTGGACTGCTCTCCTGATACCTTTTAGGGACAATCCTCCAATGTGCTCAGGCATTTTTTCTGGGCCAGCCTCTCTGGTGTGTGCTATAATCATGGTCCTTACACAGCCCGGACACGTGTCCAATATACCATTGATGGGTACCAATGTATTTCACACTTCACAATAACTTAAATATGCTTGTCAGTGTATGTCAAAATGGTAACAGTTTTTCCCTTCATGCACAGTGGCTTTAACAATGCATTGAAACAGCATTTAAATGATCTTAATGATGGCATTGGCAATATGAACCTATACTTCCTTCTTTCCTGCACTGGTCAGATCTGCCCAGCCCACTGATGTCTGACACACTTTGCAGCTTATGAAAGTAAGGCATTGAAAAGATTTATGCACAACTCCTTTAAATGAGATAAGCTGGTTCTGGCAGTCAGTGGTTTTTACCTCTGCCTGACCAGCATTTCATGAGTAACTGCTCCATGTGGCTCTTGCACTGGGAAGTTTATGCCATACTCAGTACTCCTTGCTACTGTACAATCCAGGTCTCTCTGGGCAGTCGATGAGTACTTTGGTAGTACTTCTCCAAACTGCTGCAGCTCCCAGTTGTCAGCAGAGCCTCCTAGTAGAATGATATTTGGTGTTTCTGACAAATCTGAAAGAATTAAGTGTGGACCTCTTATTACTGTCCATTGCCAGGACATCATCAGACTGACATAATCTCATTCCTACACAAGCACAGAGCCTTCAACCTATTGTCAAGGATTAAAGGAAATCCTGGACAATTTGCATACTGGTGCTGTCTTGCCATTTCTTTCTTGTTACTCCTTCCAGCCCTTTTTCCTCAGCCCCCTTCCCCTTCTCCAAAGAGGGCAGGACAGACATGAGGAAGATCAGACAAAATAATTGAAATGGCTTTTTGCAAGGCACCTGGTAAACTTTATTCAGTTAAGCAGATAAACCCGTTCTTCGTGAAAGGAGCTTTACCAGGATCCATCAATGTCAGGTGTGTTGCTCTTTATGATTTTTTGTTCGTTTGTTTATTTTGTTTATTGCCAGGAAGAGCATAGACCTGGCACACTAACAGGCCAAAACAGAGGGAGAACGGAGAGTGGAAGAGATATTTAGTTTTAGATAAGACTGCGTGGAGTATACAGGTTACAAGTTTCATGATTTTCTGCAGAGATTGAGACTGAGCTGGCTGAGACAGCAGTGTCTTACCTTGAACTAGAAACACCTTATTGACAGTTGTATTCTGCAGGCCTGTCAATTGCTCAGGCTTGTCAAATTACACCATGTCATTTTTATTAGCTTGCTATCTGGAGAGCTATCTCAACCATTAGAAAAGGTGGTTAAAACTACATCAAGTGATTTGTATGTAACATAACATTACTGCTGGGTTGCCAATTGCTGGAAAACTTTCTGATGCCACTTCCAGTGCCTCGCTTCCCAGTGAGTAGTAGCTTTTAATATAAAATAAAAGCCATTAGCAATTCTGTGTACTAAAGTGCTCAGAAACTGGCCTTACTCACATTTTGTTTGGTTGCCAATAGCTTTAATCAGTTACCTTTTCTGAGTCATCGGTGTGACTAATATCCTTGTGAGGACACCTAGAATAGACTTCCTCTGAAATCATTTCTCTTCTTCCCACCGAGCTACCTCTGATCCATAAAGGCAACTATGGCAAATCCCTTTGGTCCTACATTGTATCACAATCTATATCACCTAAATAAGACAGGTAAGTAAAAATATTGGTGTGTTTCCTTGGGGACATCATTAAGTGTTCTGCTGAAAGGAGTAGTGTTTGTCATTTCTGATGCAAGATAAAATGGGTAAAGTGACGTGCCTGAACTCCTGTTCTGAAGCAGTGACAGAGCTAGGGTTAGGATCAATCACCTGAATCCCAATACCAAGATTTATTCACAAAAATAAATAATCCTGGCTTCTCTAAACCCATCACTCTGGATTTTCAGATTCAGTTTAATTGGGAATATTGACATATAATTTTAAATATTCCATTCTATTTATACCTTCTCCCTCTCATTACACCTCAATTACCATATTTCCACATTCATGGACCATGTATTAATTGTCAAAAAAGTTTTAATTCAGCAGAATTGCAGTTTGTTCATAGGTATGGCAAGTGGAAGAGGTGTATTAGCAGACACCGACCTTTCCTTCAGAGTCAAGAGAAAGATTCTTCAGAGTCAGTCATGATCCTTTCTGTCCTTGGTGCAGAGTGCAGTAGAAGCCTTTCCCTGCAGGTAGGTTATTTGGAGATTAAAGATATTTTAGGAAACATTATATTTGACTGGGTTCAGTTTCTCTGGGAGATGGGTTTTACATGCTTAAACCCATGTCAGTCCAGTAGATCTTGTTATAGATAGTCAAGGTATTTGTGTACTATGAGTGGTTTGAGAAATTCTGGTAACAACCTAGGGATTTTATTTCTAACCTTTTATTGATAATAGTGAAAAGTTATCAGTGAGCACTGTAGCCTCATGTGTCTAGCTGCCATGATACAAAAGTTGCTCACACATCTATGTGCAGCTGTGGGTTACTAGAGTCTTAGAAGATCTGTTCTTGTGTGTGTAACAGCATAGTTTCACAAGCATTTATTTTAATGGGAACATTATGTTAAGCATCCCCCACCTTTGTGTGGGTGCCAGTCAGTGCAACCCAGGGACTACTCAGGCTAAAAATTGGTTTGCTTGTGTACTGCGCTGTTAATCTAGCACACAATGAAAATTATTTTTGTTGGATTGGCACATGGCCTCAGTGGGGGCCAGCTGGGCAAACAACACTCAGTCAGGGGCTGCAGGAGAGGGAGGACCAGGAGGAAGTGTGAGGGGTGACAAAGAGGAATGGTCATGGGGGAAAGGTTTTCCAAACTCAGGAGAATGGTTCAAGATTCCCCATTCTGGCACCTTGTGAACACACATTAGAGCAGTTGCCTCCTGTATTTTTTCAATATTGAAGTGTTGAAGTCGCTGGAGATCATGGGTGGCACTAGTCACCAGTAGGCAGTGTAGCGTGAGAGACTGCCGTGGCACCCGCGCCGTGTCAGCTAACAGCATGTGTCAACAGTTTTTAAATTTAAATACTTATTAAAGAATACTTCAATATTGTCTGATATAAATGCACATATAAATGTGTATATATATATATATATATATATATAAGCCACTTAAAAAAAAGCAGTATGTCTTTTCCCTTCAACAATACTTCACAATTCAACAGAAAACTGCAGAAATGTTCATATCTAATTAAATAGTTTCTGATCTAGGATTACCTCTTTTCTTCCCTCTGTTTAATGAGATTCCTCTAGCAAGATCTGGGAAATAGTGTTTTTTCTTTTTTTCTTTGTGTTTTAAGTAATTTTTATGCTTCCATATGGCTTCCATGACTCAGACTTTATCATTTATAGATTACAAAGTCACAATTAAAGTCCTAGATAAGACTAACAAGTTGAGTATGGCAGACAGAAGCACTCTTTTCTTTTTAAAATAAAATTCTAACTAAATTTAAAATCTGCAAATAAGGCATGAATTCACAGCATAATATTGATTACAAAGAGTTAATTAATTACATCTAATGAGCCAATTCTGAAAATTCTATGAGGTTGCATGGTTTGGTGTGATCACGTCTTTCCCCACCCTCGGCTCCATCATGTCATGAAAACTGCATTATTCTTGATAATAATGTTAAATGAATTTTTTAAGGACTCATTCTTTAAAGAGAAGATTTTTTGATTGCATGTTACACTGGATACTTACATGCTGTTTATGCAGTTGATATACAGCAGTTTTGTGTTTTCAGCTCTTGGTGGGAAAGGTTCACCCAACTCTGATTTATTATTTGTACTAAAAAATGTGCTGTTCTCCAGTAAAAGAATATCTAAGACATGCTTTTCACTTTTATGTTAAACTGTTATTACCTGAGGTCGAGTAATCCTAACCAGGCAGTTACACTTCAGTGCAGAATGAAAGGAGGGGAGAGGGTGTTGCTGGAGGGTGAGGCACACTCTTGATAACCTACTTCTGTGCATTTGTTTGAACCAAGATATTTGGAGATTGTCAAATGTCTGTTCTCTTGCATTTGTTAAATGTAACCTTATTTATCCCAGTAGCAGCTCATAGAATCCACACCACTCCTTACTAAGTGGATGGATAGGCTTATTTATTTATCTATTTATTTACTTACTATGTTTTTATTGCAGTGAGTACAGATCAGGATAGAGAGAGGGATTACTCCCACAAAAGCTGGTGGAAATTGCTGTTGTGGAGAAGGTCCTGTGCTGCGCAATTCTTTGAATTCCCACATGTGCTGGGCTTTGGCTCCCCAGAATGACAAAAAGCACTAATTTAATTTGAGAAAGGGGAAGAGGAACAACAGAAGAGAAAAAAACTTTTGGGAAAATGCATATGGGTGACCCTTTGTATTGTCAGAGGGCAGAGCTCTGCTCTTCACACAAGTGCAGGTTCTCCCCTGAGGTCTCATGAATGCTCTGGGCCATTTGTGTGATATGGTAGGAACAACAGCTGCTGAAATTTGAGTGAAAGTTTTGTGATCTTCCTCCTTCAGATAAGCACATATTTATACAGGTTGCTGTAAATTACTTTTCATTCATCTAGATATTTCATACTCAGGATGTTTCATAGGCTAAAATCTAAAAAGGTCACATACAGTAATTAAAAATATATTCTCCTCATGAAAACTGAAGGGGAAATTTAAGCTTTAATTAAGTCAGAAAAAAATTTGAAAAACATAATTTTCTTATTCAACAGCTTTTCCTCGAACGTACTTTGCTTTAGGCACACACACTCAAGGATACAGTAGTGAATTTGTTTGCTTTTTAAAACTATTATTAAATATGTTACAATTTCTTTATCCCTGTGTGCAATCAGCAGAGCTTTCACCTTGATCATCTTTGCAAAGTCTTCATTGCTGGTAACGATATGTGAGCCTGGAGGAATTGTGGTAAGAAATTTTAAAATTGCTGCGATCTAAAGAGAGTGACACACATTTCAATAAATGTGTGTACATGGGTCAGAATAGGTTAGTATAAAAATTTTAACAGTGGGATGACTATAATATACATGTTTAAAGGCAAATCCTCAGATATATAGTGTGCTATGTAATTTTTTATATCACTGTATACAACTTGTCTCCCAGAAAGGAATGGTTTTAGATGATTCAGGGCCTCAGACAAGCATTCTGGAGTATCAAGTCTCCATTCACTCCTAAATCCCTATCTGAGACCATGTGTCCTACCTCTGACAGCCTCCAAACACTCACTTCATTTTTAGAAAACTGAACCCCAGACCTCATCCAGCCCCGTTCCTCATCCACCCTGTTTCAACTGCAGGATGCTAATGCCTATGCCCACACGTTTTGCTCTAAGAAGTTCTATTCATTTGCTTTGTCACGTCCTCAATTTCCATCGGAAAATGGAAAAATTCACTTCAGTTATGAAGGAGGTATTTGCCAAAATTCATCTTGGGGGAATTTCTGGAAGAATCACTTCTTCCTTGCCTGTTACCCAGGGACAGCTGACTCCTTTTCCTTATCTAGGAATTGACTGAAGAGAATCTGTTGCTTTTACAGCTGTCAAGTGCATCTGACAATATTTGTCCTTGTATTCACATGCGTGCTGCAGAAGGCTGCAGAAGGCAAATGCTTTATCCTTTTGTTTTCCTGATCTCAGATCCCCAGGAGGTTAAAGAGAATTAAATAAAATGTAGAAAAACTTTAGCATCAGAGGTTTCAATATTGTTAAGGAGTTTAATATATCATAACTGTTCTAGACTTTGCTGTTTCTTTGCGGGTCTGTTTCTTCCTCACTATGATTAAGTTCATGGTAAAGTCTAGATAAATATGACATTTAATGCAATCCTATTCTTGCTGCTATGGAGACATGCCTTGTCGAGTGTGTCTACTTCACTTTGGTCTACCACAGCATGATAAGCTCAGCATGCTTCTGCTAGATCTTTCTAGCTCCCTGTCTTTGTTGTTAATAGCTTAACATGCATGTAAGTATAATACTTGGCAACCTAACACAACATTTGTCTTCATTAAAGTGCTTCACAGACCTCAGTTAATGAAGCCCTGTCAATGTGGTTTTAGGTGGGAAAGGCTTTTTACAATACAGGAAAAATGGTGAAATTGGGAGACAGAGCTTATATCTTCCAAGGTACTCAGGTACCTAGGAGCTGGGTTTTGTATTATGGTCTCTCCAGTGGTAAAGTCATTTAAAAACTTTTCTGTCCTCTCCCACAGCTCTGCCTGCAGTTTGTCCTTCCCCTCAGCCACGGCAGATCTGTTGTTTGTGGGGCCTTCTGGAAAGCAGATCAGTAGCAGTGTGTTGCTAAGAGTAAGTCCTGGCCCCATGTCCTTATCCAGCCCTTAATGAGAGCTGATACTAATGGGAGTTTTTGCCTGTTAAAGACAGAAACAAAACCAAACCAGGACCTCAGATTTTGCTCATGGTGACAGGGTGATGATCCCTTTCAAAAGCAGCATGTGGTCCTTGCTGTACATGCACAGAGGGACAGAACCTTTCACCCTGCCTAAGGCGAAGAAATGTTTTGTAAGTGTAAAACAATACACATAGCCTTTTCCAAATTTCGGTGTGTGTGTGTGTGTGTGTGTGTTTGTTGTTTTATTTTTGTTTAAAATCTGCATTTGTTCAATTACATCCTTAAGCCATGATTTCATAAACAGCAGACAGAGAGGAGTAGGAGTTAGTGCCTGAGATTGGAGGGAGGGCAAGAACTTTATTAACCAGCTTTGCTAATAAAGAATTCATATTTTGGAATAATTTCTGTGAAGATTAATGGGAGTTTAGTATAGAAAAACTAGAGGGCTCTCAACCTAGGCAATGCACATGCCGATCTGTCCATATTAGGTCAACATGAACACTTTGTTCTCTAGCTGGTCACAGCTCTCTGCTTAATAACTTTAGCAGGCTGGCTTATGGAGTCCTGCACTTGACTTGCTGCTTAAGGTTGGAAATGCCAGTTTCCCCAGGAAAGCAAAGCTCCCATGGAGCCATCATGTCATACTGCCTACACCATGGGGCCCATGTGTAGTGTCAGCTTTCTGCACTATTTCTTGTAATTTTTTATTTCTGCCCTCTCTTTCTAGGTTTTAATGAAGGACATGTTAAAGAGGACTGAATGGCATTTATTATCCAGACAGCGTATTATGGCCAGTTAGCCTGATGGATTGGTAAGAACATATCTCAGCTCCACACCATTATTTAGTTCTTAATTAGGGAATTTTTCCTTAGTAAGGGCTGATGTGTGTCACTATGCAAGGCTTTCAGATTTACCTCATATTGCTCTTAAGGAGCAAGTGCCTCTTGTGAACACTCCGGAGGAGACAGTCTTCCACCAAGATCTGTGAAGGGCTTTGTACAAATTTCTCATCCAGCAGACTTCAGTGCACAAGAGGTGTGTCTGCATGCAGGAAAAGACTGGGGCAGCTGTAGCTGCCCTAGTCCTGTAACTCCTTTAATTTTAAAATGTGTCAGAGATACTTTATCTCTCTAAGTAAGGAAATCAGGGCATGTCTGCACTGCTAGTTAAGCTGTGGTGCATATCCAGGACTCTAGATGGCTTCATCTTCTTTATACCTCTAGGCCTATTAGTTGGGGTTTATTACTTTTTACTGGGCCAACAAACCTCTAGTTGCAAAGTCAGAGATTTGCTAAACTGCTGTAAGAGTTGAGCTCCCTCTTTCAATGGGGTCTGAACAAGATGCTTGTCCTCCCAGAAAATCACTGTGAGCATCTCTGGCCAAAATAAGACCCTGGTGGCATGGACAGTTACTGCACCAGGAAAAACATCAAAGAACATTTCTTCCTGTGAGCAGGTGATGCAAAAGGAGTGTAAGAGCAAAGTGATAGCAACCACTCCGTGCCTTCTGTCAAGTGAAAGAAAAATGTACTTTGATCCTTTGGGAGATGCATTTGGATGTAGCTAGTCATGGAATATTTAAAGGAGCCTTGGGGGAACTTCTGGTGAGAGAGTTTAGTTTGCAGCCACTACCTGTGGTAGCGACAAACTGTCATGTTTATTTTCCCTCTCCTGGGGAGAAAAAAAACAATGCCTGTTTTCAGTGACAATGGGGGCTTGCCCTGTAAAACAACTTTCTCTATGACTGTTGTGTAATATTTGTGGGTAAGCAAAACTTAGCAAATCAGATTTGTTTACAATGAATAGGAGTTGCTCCTCAGAGGCTGTTGTGATGCAGCTTCCCCTGTTCAAAATGATGCTAATTGGCTCCCACCTAGTTACCAAAGGGAGGCTCTGTGATTTCAGATGTGTCACCTGCTGGAAATGACTAGAAGACCGAAAATGTATTCATTTCCTCAGGGAGTGTTTTTTATCCTTTTAAATGAGTTTTTGTGTGAAGAAGTATTTGATAGAATATCCCCGGTGTAAGATAAATAGTTTCCCTGAGTTCAGGACTAATTATCCTCAGGGACACAACAGACTGAACAGCTAGATGAGCCAGAAATAAAATGGTATCTTGTGGCTATAGTGGGAAGTAGGCAGTTACACTCCTACCATACACGATTAGATGGCTATCGAGCTTGTTATTGTCGGAGAGGAAATGACCGGCTTTCTCGTACAGAGCCTCCACAAATAACAAAGCATATGTGTGCTGCAGCAGTAGTCTCTCTGTTGTGCATAGGTGGATGTACATCACCGGCAGCCTTTGCTGGTAGTACGGATTTCAGACCAAACAGGACCTTTACACAGTCAAAAGAGAGATCTTTTTGTGCATGTGATATTGCACATGCTTTTCATGTTTACATAACATACATATTTAAAATACACATCTCTTACTGAAGGATGAAAGAGCATGCTTCTGTTGTTCCTTACAAATCCAGGAATAATACGAGGTTTTGTCATGTTCATCCAGTGCTTGAGATCTCTTTTGTTTTCTTTAACTCTTCATTTTTTCTCAGATATTTTTAATTGACAGTTTGACATTTGAGGCTCCAGGTTGTGACTGGAAGCAGAATGGTAAACGTGCATTGAAATTGTTCTCGTAGTCTGAACAAAACTGACCAGAAATCTCATGAGAATTTCAAGGAAAAGATAAATTTTGCATCTTAGGGTTAAGGTGTTTTGTTGTTGTTTTTTTTGGGTTTTTTGGGTTTTTTTAACTCCCTTCCTCGGCCAAAACTCCCATTAAGCCAGCTGTAGTTTTGCCTGAATAAGGACTGCAAGATCTAGCCAGATTTTGCGGAATAAAAGTTCATCTGCTCCTTAAACTCTGGATAAGCATCTGAACTCCATGCCACATTCCTAAATTAGATCATTCCCAGTGCAAACCTCAATCCAGTGCAACCCTGCCAGGCCATGTCACTGGGCTGTGCTGGGGAAGACTCCTGTGGGGCAAAGATTTTGGTCTGTGGGGCAAAGCGGGATGTGTAGGGAGCACCGGGACATCGCAGCAGGGGAAAGAGAAGAGGATAGGGTGGTGGGAGAGGGCAAGGGGCAGAGCACTGGTCTAAGATGTGTGGTTCACCATATTTTTGGGGATTTGCCACATGTCACATCACCCAGCAGTGCTGTATCGTGCAGCCTGGAGGTGAGAAAAGCCTAGGGCATTGCAGCGCTGGCCACAGCTGGGAGGGATGGGTGCAATCCCTTGGCTGGCTGAGGGCAAATTTCAGTGAGGCTACTATTTATATCTGGCGGAAAGTGAGTGTGATAGCACACACAGCTTCCACGCTGCTCACCCTAACTGTGGGGGTTATGCCTCCAGTGGAGAGGGCAGTTTCTTTCTTAGCTGTTTCAAGGTGCCACTTGGAAACTGCCTTTTCGAGTGAGACCTCATTTGTTATCAGTCTGCTAAAATGGACTTGTGCAAGAGCGTAGCGCTGCAGGAGCAAATACCAGCCTGAGTGGTCCTCCACCCCACCTCCCAGGGTAGAGCAAACATAACAGCAGTAAGTTTCTCCAAAGGAAGTCTTTATTGCTAAAGTTTCCAAACAGACATAAAATGGAGAAAAGTCCCAGCTCTAGCCAGTGAATTCATGCTTAGCATGGTATTTTAACTAACTGTTGAGTCTGAGCACTCAGACTGCCTTGGAGAGCAAAGTGTGCCCGGGGAAGTGTGAAAACAGGGCTTGTCTGTCTGAAGGAGTAACCCTTTTGGCGTTATCCCTCCTCCAGGCCTCCCAGACGATGCTGCTTGTAGGACTTGGGGAGCTGCCTCCCAGCCTTCCAAGGATTCCTAAATTTTAAACAAGCACTGTGAATGTGAAGGCAGCATTCATAAATTCCAGTTCTCTAAACAGGGTTCTTGCAACTTGTGCATTCACATATTGCAGTCACAAAGCTATGAATTTTCTGATTTTTGTCACACTCTGATAAGATTAAAAAAACACAGTTATATTCGATCCTGCTGACTGAGTTGCAGAAGTAATTTCTTGTTCAATTGAAATCTAAAACTTTGGAGATTTCACGTCCACTGGGATGGAAAGCAATTTATCAATTCCCATTAACTTTGGCCACCAATCAGGGAAGTTTTTCTTCTCATTTTAGCAAAAAGGATAATGTATACCACCTACATTTTATACACTGATAGGAATTTCAGAGAGCAAGCAGCTAAAGCTGGACTCTCTGCCTGTTTAGAAAAAAACCCACTTTTTTTTTCTAAGAAAATAGAACTTTGTATTTGGTCTGCAACTTTTATGAGGGAGTTTTCAAAAGTCAAAACCTGTATGGTTTGAGACTTGCCCACTTCAAGTTACTTTGAACAGATTTTTGGGAGCTTATGGCCTTTCAAGCCTCTTATTTTTGTACGTGCACATCTGAATTTCTTTTGGGAGTTTCTCTTCTGATACACAAACATTTACTAATGGTCTTACAATGCCTGCAGATTACATTTTTTCCAAGGCCTGCAGTCAGAAAAGGGGAGGTTGCCAATCCCTTACAAAAACAAGAATAGTGACATGAACTGTGTTCATTTCTTGTAAAGATAAATAAAACACAAGAAATACAAAGAAGAGGCACTTTGAAGGTTTTAATTCCATGAAATTCCTATGTTAGAACATTTGAAAGAAAGAGAGACTTGCTATTAGTCAACTGTATTGATTTCTGCCACTAAGGAAAGTGGGAGGAAAAAATATTTACTGTGCTAAACTGCTGGAGCTTTCAACCAGTTCCTATTGAAAACTGTCTCCTGCAGTTTTCCTTCCCTGGCTTTCCCTCTGTGGAAGGGAAGGCTGGAAGAGGGACCAGGGCAGAGCAATGAGAGTGAGCTGCTCTGTGCCTGTAGGCCTCCTCAAGGGAAACAATTGCCTTCTCCTCACTGCTAGAAATGGCTCATGAAACTATTTAAGTGATTGTGACAAATCAAGTACAGCTGCAATTAAAAAGTGGTCATTGCTGCTTTTCAATCTGGTTCCTCTACACGGTCTTCTAAGGTGCTGTGAGTACTTGCAAACATAGCTGTTAAAATGGTCAAAAAAAGAGTTGTAGCTGAATTGTTTCAAGCCTCTTGATATTCATGGGAAATTATGTGGTTTTCTGGTTAGGACAACTGGAATAAGTGTCTTATTTTTTAGGGTTCTTTGTGATTTTTTTTTTCTGTTTCACTTACAAACATTAAGCGTAAAACATTTGCCGTTCGCTTTCTTAACAAAAGACAAGCAAACCCAAGCTCAGCCATTTTACTAAACTCTTAAACGTGAAGGGTGATAGATGGATAGGTATATTTTACAGTGTGGCTCTACTTGGAAAAGAGGCTGAGTAATGATGGTGTCTTCTTCCTCAGCATGACTGCTACTTGTGTGCATTCAGTCACATCTTTGACTTTATGACAGAAATAAGTCTTGACTGCTTTTTAGTCTTGTTAGCCCTGCAGAGACTACATAGGTAAGCATCAAATATAGCTAAGAGCTAATAAGCTAGATTTTTTAGTGGTGAGCACTGAAGCCTGAGCAGCTGAGACTTCAGCAAGCTATTGATTGCTCCTTACAACAAGGGGGTAGTAATTTCCAATCAATTGTATCTATACAAGCCCAGTGAAAATAGGGGATGTGGACAGGTATAGGCAAAGGCCTAATTTATCTGACAAATGGTAGTTCTATTTCTCACAGTATTTGAAATGAAAGGACAAAGTTTCATTGTCAAAATCCAGGTAGAACTTGAAGGACCAGGAATCAGAAGTTTTTTCTTTGTAAACTTAGTGCATTTGAGACTGAAAAACTGGAAGCATAGGACCTCACAGTATTACTTTGTACGCTCTTTTCAGGACATAAGACACAATGTAAGCACATTGCCAAATAGGGGGGAAAACCTGATGACAGAAAAAGGATCTTTAACAATCATATCTAGTAGGACTAATTTTTGCTAGGAGGCAAGTATGGCAATTATTAAAGATTAATAATGATGTGGGTCAGCTAAATGCTGACAAATATAAAAGATCCAAAAATGTTCTAAAGGGTACACTAGCAAACCAATAGAGTAATAAATGAGCAACACTTTTTTTTTTTTTTTTTTTTTTTAAATTTTCAGAAGTTACCAATATATTTAAAGATACCCATTTTCTGAGGAAGAATGCATTCCTGTGGATATATTAAAATACAAATAATTAGAGCATCTGCATTTTTCTGTGTTGAAAGAAAATCTTCCTTCACACCGTAAGTGTCCCTAATTTCGGGTTAAAAAGAAAAATGCCAGCCACAACACAATGAACCCCAAATAGACCCAAACAGACTGCCTGTGTACCTGACTTTTAAGTTTTAATACAATTCTAGGTTCAAAAGGAAACAGTAATGAAATGGAAGGCTGAACCTGAAAGATTAAACATAGGTTTACCCTTTCAGGGCTATACTTTAAGACATCATTTCTTTTCATCATTATGAAATTATTTGTAACTATAATAATAGATACAAAAAACCCTAATACAAATTGGATTTCACATTGAAAATAAATAGATGCTATATTATACGTAACACTTCCTAGGTTTGATTCTTAAGGTTTTGGCTATAAGAGTTCAATGCTGAATCATTAGTGTTTGAAACTGCCATACATGGTAAGTTACCCTAATAGATTTTCTGTGATGTTCCTGAAATTAGCGCATGAATTTGTGAACTCCTTTGAAATAGCTGAAAATAACTGCTCTGACTGTAGAAATCTGAGGTGGAGACTGAAAAAAAGATCTGATATTTTGCAATTTTTAAAAATTGTGAAAAGTACAAATGAGAGAGCCTGGGGAGCTGTAATGGGAGCTGCATCTGCTAAGTTCATTTTTCATTAATAAAGTAATGAAGCAAATGTTAAGGGATGACAGCTGATGAGCAATAACACCTTCTTACATGTATAAAATAATCTCTGACATACCAAATTGATATATATATATTTAAAATTTACTGAATTTTCAGCCAATGGTAATGATGGCATGACTAAAATACAGCTATTTCTCAATATTATTGAAGAATTTGCTACAATACCTCCAACCCTGAACAATTATTTCTTAGCAGCTTGGGTATAAGTAGTGTCTCATGCATAGAAAGAGCCCAAATAAATGGTGGTGATTTGCAGCAAACTATTGAATCCTAGGCGATGCCCAAGTGAGGTGTTGCTGGGCAGTGTGATGTTAGATTTTGTTTACAGTGTTTATTAATGTTTTGCAAGAGAAGTGTAAACTGCACATTAATTACATTCCACAG
This sequence comes from Athene cunicularia, assembly GCF_003259725.1. NCBI lineage: Eukaryota > Metazoa > Chordata > Aves > Strigiformes > Strigidae > Athene > Athene cunicularia. The sequence continues at coordinate 75,639,327 of NW_020799097.1, forward strand.
GGGCTAAATGGGGAGGTGTAGCAAAGGATGGACTAATCACTTTATCCCTTGCTGGGCACTCTGAGCTGGTATAATTTAGTATAGTCCAACTAAAAGTGGGAATAAATTCTCCCTGATAGGAAATTTATTTCCTAGGCTTGTATGTGGATCTGTGTTTTATTCCCTTTAGACACTATATATCTATTCTTATATGCCAAGGCTACTGACTTTTCTCTTATTCTGGGTTCTGGGAACACTGAATGCTTCTTAAACTGTTTGTAGGTGATAAGAAGTGCAAATAAAACAATTTTATTAATGAAGAAAAGAGGAAGCAGATAAATATTGAGACTCATGAAGTGATACAAAAAGGACCAGAAAATGCTGGCAGAGTGGGGACAGGCTACTGCTGAACCAAACATGACTTTATTTTTTGGGTGCTGTATATTCACAGGCTGTGCTCACCACCATCCTGTGAAGAATGAGTAGGTCATAGCCACTCATGGAAAAGAGTCACACAAAGGATACAATATGGTGCTGGGCTTATTTTTGTAGGAAAATTTCTCTGGTTCTTTTAATTCTGTTTCCATCCTGGCAAGGACCCTTTGACTGTGCACTGAGGAGACCCTGCTCTTTCATGGGGTGGAGGATGAGGAAGGAGAAGACAGAAAATCTCCAACATAGGCAGACCTCTGGAAAACACTCAAGTTATTGGTCTGGAGGTTGGACATGTGCGTCTCAACTGGAACCCTCTGGACAGGAGCTATTTTCCTGTCAAAATGAGTTTTAAGGAAATTTTATGCCTATGCAAGGCCTCAGCAGCCTTTGGGTATGGCTGCACAATGGCAGAGTTGTGGGGATGACCATAGGAAGAGCAATCTAGCTGAGGTTGCTTCCATTGAAATGGGTCAGGTGTCAACATCACTGAAGATGAAGCGTACAGGCTCTTGCTCCAACCAGTCAAGCAAAAACGTGGCGGCTACTTGTGCTCTGACTGCATTGAGGGTGACTCTCAGGGCAGGTGCAGGCCAGTTTTTTTCCCTAGATCATGTTTTCTGTGAGGAAATGGTTTAGAAGGGCAAGTTCAAAGGCAGTCCGGACAGGCAAGGCCAGTGCATTTGAGGCTGCCAGGAATGGTGCCTGTAATTGTAGTAGAAATTCCATTGCAGTGGAAATGAAAACCCTGTAACTTCTTCCATAGACCCTTAAGATGCTTGGACACGAGACAAAGTTTTGATTTAAACTATTGGCTTAGGTTACCTAAAGCAAGAAGAGTGCCTTGAAATAGCTTAGGCATGGACATGTATTTTGTCCTCTTGCCTCTAGTGTCAGTGTGAAAAATTGGAAATTGGATGGTTGGAGTGGGTATACAATAAACTTCTAGAGGAACATCTTCCTTACCAACACCTAAGTGGCTCTGTGTTACCAGTGGTTTGAGATAGTGTCTTATTTATTCCTTTAGAGTTTTCCATATTGATTTGGCTTAAACGTGCTCCTTTTAAAAAAATGTCCATCAGGGTGATTAAGTCTTGCATAATAAGTGCAGTAAACTTTCCCAGGCTCCAAGAGACTCTTTTGCAGTCACTCGGCACTGGCACTCCCTCCCCAGCACCCTGTAAATCAGGTACTATCTGGCAATTTTGAGTTCGTTCCCCTACATTGTCTATTCTTTGAGCAAGTGCTGGAGACAACTGCATTTGGCTGCATGCATAGACATCTGCCATATCCCTGTAGCTCCAGACTGAAAAACTTGAAAAATAGAGGGCATTGGGATGGGGATTGAAAGCCTTCTGCTGCTGCCTCCAGCCTCAGGCCCAAGCCAATGGAGAGGCAGCTGCTGGAACAAATAGTAAAAAAAAATGGGTGTGGATTCACATTGTGGCAGGTGCAGGGCAATGTAACCCTTGCAGAGCCTGAGGGACATCCACCTAGCAGTGCAGGGGACGTGCCTGGGGTTTCCTCTACGTACAGAAGCAGCTCATCCCATATAATGCATCCGCTGTGGCATCTTCTGGGCTGTTAATTCTTTTCCAAGTCAGGAGTCACCTTGTTCCCCCTTTTCTCACAGACATAAGGACCATCAGCCTCTGTCTCTAATGTGGCATTTAATGAGGTGCCCCGTCTTTTCATTGAGAACTCATCAGCCAAGGTGCCTATGTCATGGGGTTCACTTAGCCATGCCTAAGATGCACTTGACAAGGTGTTAGTGTGCCACCAGCACCAATGTGATTTCCTTCTGTTTCTCTGCTGCTGCAGCACAGATTATATAGCTGAAAGCTTTTCATGGTTCTTGGACTCAGATATATCCTGCAAACATTAAATATGGTCTGATTTAGCATGCCTTTGTTGGGCAAACCTCCTGGTGATACTGAATGACTCCCTAAGTGAGGAAAAGTGGATTTTAGAGGACAAATTGTTTGAAACATTTATTGGGAAGCTAGCTTGAAAAGAATAACAGGAGGAAACCATTTTGTGTGGAAGACTTTAAATTTCTGACTAAAGTATGTAGCAATTTTCATTTAAGGTTTCTTATAGATTTTTTAAAAATAAATGTATTATATATATATATATTCCTCTTGAAGGAAAGACTTGGGGATTTGAGGCTTTTGAAACAGTTCTCTCTGTTAAGGGCACAAGTCCGTAAGTTGCGACTTTTGCATTGCTACTTCTCTGTTGAGCTGGTCTAACTCAGGGAGGTGGTAAAGGTTTTAAACTGGCAGAGATGTGCCTGAGGCAAGCTTCAAGCATATTGGCATCACAGCTGCCTTGCTGCTTTGCCAGCAGAAAAATGGTACCATATAGACTGATTAGAGGAACTTGGATAAGAGAAGGGGTAGAGGATTCCAGATAAAATAAACAAATGAAGCCCTTCAGGAAGAAGCAACATTTTTCAGGCTTTTTTTTTTTTTTTTTTTCCTGGAAAGGTGTTTTACTGCTCTCTTTTGAGAGTCTGTCATCAACTGGTGTGCCAATTTAGTCTGAAATCATGTGACTTGGCAAGTTTTAAATAGGGCTACTCCTGGTTTACTCCCATGTGAATGAGATGCCTTGCACATGAAATCAAAGACTTTTCTTGTGGAAACCATAGTTTTATATCAAGTTCTGAATTTCGTATAACAAGCCAGGTGGGAGTGCATTTTGTACCTGGTTCTTGATGAATGTTGCAGCACAAGGCATTTGTGAAATCTATATCCATATTATGATTTCTAAAATTTGATGATCTTTTAGACTTCATACTCTTTGATTTGGAGCTATCTAAACATTAACATTGACATATAATGCTTTGTATATATAAACATACTTTTTACTTTTCATTTTCTAGTAACCACCAGGAGTTTATCAACAAAATGGAGCTAAGTTGCTCAAAGAGTTGCATGCAGGGTGGATAAGGGAAAATAGGCATTAGTTGAAATGAGAGGTTCAGATGATATTTAGTCAAACAATGGAGCAGGTTGTAGAGAGGCTGTGTAGTCTCCATCCTTGAAAGTTTTAAAGACCCAGCTGGAGAAAGCCTTCAGCATTCTGATCTGATCTCATAGCTGACCCTGCTTTGAGCAGGCAGTTGGTACTAAAGACATTCTGGGGTCCGTTCCAAGCTGAATTATCCTATGATCTTATAAATATCAGTTGCTAGCTTGTCCAGTCTAATTTCCAAAAATTATTATGGACAGTGTTAGATGAAGATGTAGACTCTTTCCCAAACTGGAAATCATTTATAAATATGGAAGGGCAGCTAGGATGCTGTCACTGCTTGATAAAGATTGGTGCTCAGGAAGACGTATTTATAGATCATCAGGATGGGAGCTGAACTCCCTCTGGCACTGGTTGATATTTGATTTCTATATACTTTTGATGTAGTTCTTCAGTTGGCTTGGCCAGGGCCTACAAAGGAGACTGGTGCTTCAGCTCCATCCCTCTTAATTTCCTGGTCTCTCCAGGACAGCAGTGCAGAGATTAATCAGTTGTAAGCAGTTTCGATGGGTTTACATGATAGTAAAAGCAAGGATAAACCAGAGTTTACACTGACAAACTCTCTGGCATGTTACAGTTATTCCCCTGGGACTTTTTTTCTTTAAAAACTTACAACTTTTTGAAGAAACTTCCTGCTTGCTTTTGACTCTTTGCTGCCGGTGAAAAGGACGTTCAGATCCCCTTCTCAAGGTTTTTCCCCTCTCCCATTTCACTTCTGCCAGTTGAGCTATGACTTCCACTTCTCCTAGCAACCCCCTCAGATCTCCTCCTCCTCCTTCCTCTGTCTCTGCGGGCAACGCTAATGAACCATTTGCTGAGAACTGCTTTTGTAGCATCCCAAATGATATCTTCAGGGAACCCTTTGGGAAGCTCACCACTCCTCCACTTCTCCATGTTTTCTTGCTTAATCAGAAATCCCTGTCCTGAACTCCCATCCAGGACCCACACTCTTATTTTTTTCTGCAAAGGGCAAATTAATTCTGGCTTTTACCCCACTGACTTTAGTGGATTTACCACTGGAACAGGAATATCTTATTGTCTTTCACTTCTGAGTACCACTAGTACTAAGATAACTGCAGTTTTATGAGCTCTGTGTTTAGAGACTGCCATTAAAAAAATGGCACTAAAGTGCCCTCTGATATTTGAGCTTTACTGTGGTATTTGTAGTATGTTCTATAGCAAGAACAAGAAGTACTGCAGTAAAGACAAAATTTGAGGTATTGTAAACATTAAATTTATTTTAAACAACCCACTGCAGGCTGACAAGAAAGATATACTTAATACTTTAGTCTATAAATATAAAAATTGATCCAAGACTATGTCCCAGGAAAGTGAGAAAGAAGTAGCATTTTTCTCTCAGAGAAGTTGCCTCTTGTGTGAATGAGTTACCTCTAAACCTTCCAATGTTTAGGTTATTCCATGATTAGTGACTTTTGGTGGCAGTATCACAGCTTGTTTCTACTGGCCCAGTCTGCTGTTAGGGGCAGACTATCTTTGTGAGGACCTGACCTTGCCACATGGAGAGGAGTGTGCACCTCTGAACTGTGATTGCTCCAAGTCTGAAGGAAAGGAGCATTGTCAGAGACTTTCAATCCAGATCTCTGAGCAACTGTAACTTCTTCTGATTTAATTATGAAGTATAAATAGAGCAGCTTCAGATGTTTAAAGCTGGCTACTAACAGAGAGGGCCTAATTTTTAAAGGTGCTGGCACAGGTGGAAACTTAGGGAAAAATTCCCAAGACTTTTGAAAATTACAAGGAACTTTGCAAACATTCTTCATGAGAGGATTTTTGCATATATTTCTTCTCTGTAAGGAAGACAAACCAGCTGGGTTGATAATGAAAAAAATTCCTCTTTAAGAAGAAATTGCTGCCATAGAGTCAAACCCCTCCCTTTGTTGATGCAAGAATAAGGCTGCTTTGGTCAGAAACTCTAGAAGAGTTATGGTATTTTTCTACCCATACTTAATGTGTGAGAAAGAAAGAAGGGAGCTGATAGTCCTTTAGCCCTCCTTCCCTTTGCTGCTAGTGCCCTTGGGTGTCACAAATGCCACTGTACTCTGCAATGTTGCTGTGAGTGCAACTGTGTATGTCTCCATTTAGATCTCTGTCTTCTGCTTCAGCCTCATATCACATTGATACCTTCACATTGATACCTCCTGGACATGTTGAGCTCTGAGGATTAATGTGCTGCCCTGTATCCACCTCCTCAGCTACAGGCCATGCTGAGATCAGCATCCAGATGGCCAGAACAGCATGTGTTAACAGTTGGGCAAGTTTAGCAGTGCATGGTGAACCCCGTTATGCATGTTTGGGTTCCTCCTGTGGCCTTAGGAGTCTACCACCTCTGGTTTTACCCCATGCTAAAACACTACATCTGCATGGAGATGTGAAAAGGCTGTTGCAGTGCCTCACTGCTTCATGGATTGAGTCATGTCATTAGCAGTTTCCTAGTGCTAAGAGCTTTTGTGAAAAGCAAATTAAAATAAGATTTTATTGTACAGGAACATTTTATAAATGGAGACTGATTTGCACTTAGGTGTAGTTGTAGTGTCAGAATGGGGGCTAAATAAAAGGATGTCTCCTGGTTGAAGCTGTCAAGTTGGCTTATTTTGAGGTGGTCTTAATCCAAGGTTGTGAAAGGTCACTAGAAAATTTTTTCAGTGCCCAAATGAAAACATTTTAGAGAGGTCTAATTTTCAGAACAGAGGTACAGACCATGTCAGGAGCATCTCAGAGGATGCTCTGTGAATCTGCCACACTTTCATGAAAAACTAGACCATGGGCTTTTGAGAAGTATCTTTTTTTCCTTTATTTATATATGCAAGTTGGATGGTGAACTTAGCCATGCAATTGGCGATGGTATTTGAATGGTGTACCAGCTTCTACATTTGAATGTTGCAGTGTGCTTAATCATCCTCAGTCATTAGGGAAATTCTGTGTGTGAGTGTGTCTGTGGGCATGCACACACATTCAGCTCTTTCCAGAACCCATCTGATTGACTCTGTTGCTTCTTCAAAGACTATAGGGTGTCTTTTAAACCTCTGTTATGCCACATTTATTTTGTTTGCTTTTTTTAAAAGGAAACATTAATATTTTATACTTACACCCCCCCCCCCCCC
>NW_020799097.1:75645945-75695803 GCF_003259725.1 Athene cunicularia
CCCCCCCCCCCCCCTTTTAAAAATGACTTCCTGTAAAGCTCAAGGGTCATTTGACATGCTTTAAAAGTTCAAAATAACTGCATCAATAAAAGCAAACCCAGCAATTTTCTCTGTATTGGAATATAGAGAAGAATCTTTCCACTGCAGGCACAAATCTCAGCTGTATCTTGTTCTCAGCCCTATCCTTTTCCTCTCCCATTGGATGACTGAGGAAAGAAAGATGCTTACAACATGAAGGAGAAAAAAGCTAATTCAAGTTAATATCAACCAAACTTGAGAGGAGAAACTCAGAGTGATTTCTAAAGTCTGAAATGCTTTTTGGAAAGGACCATGACAACTTCTTTGTCACCAGCAAATAGACATTTTAGCCTGATGCTTCTTCTGACAAATGCTGCTGTAGGAAAGCAATGGTTTGAGTCTCTCATCCTAATGGAGGGAATTTATAGTTTGAGTATCAATTCCATCTGACTTCTGTCAAAGCCTTCCCAGGTTCTTGTATTTAGAGGCCAGAAAGGCCTAGGGTGACCTCCTAAATAAAGCAAGTAATGGAATTCAATCCACTGACGTCTACATAAAGTCCCTATCTTCTATTTGAGCATAGGGTTTAGCAGACATCCACATCAGATAACGAGAAATCTACTGTATCCCACAGGAAGCTGTTCAAATAGTTCTCTCTCCTCTCTCAAAAGCATGCATTTCATGTTGTGTTTGAACATTTCTAATTTCAGCTCCCTGGTGTTTTGTATCTCATTATCCAAAGATGTTAACATGCATTCAGCATCGGGCTTAGACGAGATCACTGGAGCAACTGTTGCCCCAGCTGCTCACCCACCCCCTTCCCAGAGGTTGCTGCCCACCAGAGCAGGGATGTCTAAATGTCTCCTGAAATAACACAGTTTACAATGATAAACTGATCCTGGGTGGCAACTTGTAAGAAATTTAGACCAAACTGTTTCTTGCTACAGCCATACAGTTTGATCTGCTGCTACATGTATGTTAATATTTTAATGTACTAGACTGAGGTACCTCTTATCTGTACGGATGCAGTTATGATTCAAATAGCTTCCTAACCTTCTCTTCGAATAGACTGACCTCTGGATCTTTCACTGTTAAATGTGCCTTGAAACCTCAAATCAATTTTGTAACTCCTTTCTGAGCTGTATTTCAACGTGTGGACATGAGACTTGGATAACCATTCCTGGATAAGCATTCTGCAAGCTGTGTTAATCTACATAGACCTCTCCTCAGTGAAGAAATGTGAGCCTTTCACACAGAGGCATCTTTCCAAATAAAGTTCCCAATCCTGCAAGTGTGACCTGATGCCAGACTCCTCCAGAAATATGTGGGTAACAAAGCTTTGATACTTTAACCCCCCATTTAAATACCTATGAGAAACAAAAAGCAAATGGCAAAACCAGGCTTATGTGAATTACATTTTTTTTCTTTGTTTTTCACTGCTCTATTGGAAAAAGTTAACACAATACAAAACTTTAGCACTGAAAACACATTTTTATTTGGTTTTTAAAGAGAAGTGCTTTCTTTCAACAAGGAGCCGGCAGTTTAAAGCAAGATATTAGGACTGTTCATTTCCATACAGAAGTTCACTGGAGTAGCTGTAATACATTGTGTGACCAAATTAATATGTATGAGAATGTCCAATATGGGCATGCAAAACCTCATTGTTTTTATGGCATTTCGTTATGCAGCAATTCAATGAAGTCAGCAGTGTAGTCTGAATTCAAGTTACTTTGCAGTGAATTGGAAATCAGGAGAAGTATGAGCTGCCTTGCATTGCTGGAGTAGGTGAAGTTCATTAATGTTCATTTTGGGAATGATTTAATGATGAGCGGTTGATACATTGCCAGCTCATTGTCAGCTCAATATCAACTCATTAGCAGGAAGCTGAACACTGTCTGAGTTGTTCTGAGACTGGTACCTCAAACAACACTTAAGGGAGAATCATAATTTTATTGAAAGAAAAAAAGTCTTCAACATAAGAAACAATGTTTTAAAAATAAGGTGAGAGTTTATAAAAGTAATGTTGTAGCTGGCTTGAAATTACTTTCCAGGAAAGCTCTCACCCTTAAAAAATACAATATGAATAACAAGGTATGTCAATGTCTTTCTCATGCTAACACAAAACTACTATTCTTTGTAACTGCTAGAAACTGCTTGTGTAGAAGGCCTGTTATCTTATACTTTTAGATCTAGGAAATCAACACTGAATTTAATTTAAACCTAGTATACAAAAACAAATCAGTAACACCATATCAAAAGCACAGACTACATCTGGTCTTAGTCAGTTTATGTACAACATTCAACGCACTTGAAAGCACACCACCCACAGCAACATCTCCCAGAGTGCTAAGAGCTTCCAATGCTACCTTCCTTGCTTTCTTTTCCTCATTTAGAGTGTGTTGTTTAAAAGCAGACAAATAAACACGCTTCATTTTCACGATTCACATTTTCGATAATCTTGGGTCTGAGGCACTGGCTCCACCTTTTTTTAAGCTATTCCTGCATTCCTTCATTTATTGTTCCAGACACCAAACAATGTGATCCATAAATTCCATTGATTTGGCATGTACTTTGCATCTCCAAAGACGTTTAGACCCCATAGATTCACATCTCTTTCCAAATATGTTATTTGGGGATCCCAAATACCTGAGATTATCTTTTAATTGGTTGCTTAACTGAAGTACTGATGTATTGACTTAATTGTGTCTGTTCTCATTTATCTGCTTAAACAAGCAAGAAATACTAAAAGACAACAACATCGTTGACTGATTTGACTGCATGACATTTGATCTAATCCATATGGGCCACAAAGTCAGCATGAGGTTTGCAATCACAAAAAGTCATCTCCAGACTCTCAAGGAAGAAGAAAGCTGTTGGTGCTAGGAAGAAATTCAGTTCCTGTAGTAAAGAATCCATTGTTTTGGTTTATTCACCTCAGTGACATATATGAAGGCAATGTCAGTAAATCAGTTGTCAGCTGACAGCAAAAAACTTAGCTCCAAAAAATAATTGCAAACTAGGATCTGCTAGTTTCATGCCTGGTAGTTTAAAAATACTAATAAAAATAGGAAAACCTGTGACAGCAAACTGATTTATACAAAAACCAGCAAACCTCTGTTTGTTATTTGTAATGTGCAGGTTTTGGCCTCTTAGAAATGATCCTCGAGAAAAATTCATAGTCTGTAGATATCATTACTCTGTGGATGTTTTAAGATGTCCATGCCCGGGTCTGGACTTTGGGGCTGGACCCTGTTTTTCCCAGTCAAGTCAAAACAGTGGATTCTTGAGTGGTTTTTGCCTCTTAGGTGGCTAGTGAGATCCCATAGTTTAAGATGAGAGAGCAAAAGGTGATCATTTTTTTTGTTACAGCGTTGTTGCAGTTTCCCTTTGCAGGCAAGTCATAAGCTGCGGAAGAAATAAAAAGAGAGGAGAGAAGCAGAGCCAGAAGGTCTCAAAGAGAATATATAGGAAATTCTTGCTGAATTTTTGGATGATTGTATCCCTTTTGAGCACCTTGTAAGAAGCAATTTTGGTTTTCTCCTGGTATATTGTATTTGTTCGAGGAGAGTCATTAAAAGCATGGGCATAATAATTTGTGAGGCAGCTTGTGACCCGTGCTGCTTTTTCTTGCCTTCTTCACCCTAGTTAAACTTTAAAAGCTTCCCACATTATTGTCAAATACTTCTCGCATCTAAGAAGATAAATGCTGGAAATCATCTCCTGTTAACAGGTGAATTACAGGTTCTCCCTACTGGAAGAACCAACAGACATTTTTGTACAAGGCAATAATTTGTTTTCATTGAGCTTGGAATGGAAAATGCCGACAAACTCTGCAAACTGAAACAGTTCTGAGAACAGAAAAATGGGAAAATTAGGAACTTAATGTTTTGCTGAGTAGCAAGAATGGCTGTCATATTATGCCAGGCACTTGAATGGAGAAATTAGCAATAAGCATTTAGGACTGTACTTTCAAGAGAATTGTAACCATCTTAGGTGTACAAAATATTTGCACAGGAGGCAGTGAAAGGTAAGTTAATGAAGAAAATCTGTGGTGTTACATCCAGACCAGGTAAACTGTGCAGGGAAAGAGAGGCTATACATTTCTATCCTACAAGCCACCTCTGTTCTGTGACTTGTAAATTTTCCCTCATTTGAATAGTCTCATCTAGGCACCTGGGTCTCTTTTAGGTGATAGGAACTACCTAATGATCAGGAACATATTTCAGAATAAGGAGATTTATACTTATGGCTATCTCTTTTCCATGCCTAAAGTGTGCTGGTTTTCTAGAAATAACATAAGGTTGTGATGACAAGTGTTATGGTTTCTTGTGGGATCCAGATGTTTGATGTCGGTGTTAGATGCTGTGGATACAGACCTGCTGGGTCAGCTATAAATGGTACCTGGCCATGCGAGTTATGGCTCCAGAAAGCCAGAGGGCATGGTACTGCCTCGTCTGCCCTGCTGCCACCTTGTCTGTCAGCTGTTGTGCAATGCAGGCTGGCTTGGCCGCATCTCTGACCTCAGCTTCATCAAACAGTATTGTTTCCTCGTCTGCTGCAGGAGGCTCTCATAATGAAGCTAAATACTGCTTTTGTTAAGTTTCATGAGCTACTCTTCTCGTTCAGGGCAAAGCAAGCAGAACCTGCTGCAATTGCTCTGCTATTTTCCCTTCCTCCTTTATAATGTTTAACCTTTTCACTATCCCCTGCTGACTTGATTTGGGTGGGGAATCAGTGCTTTCTGCTTGCTAATGTCAGGCTGTAACGAATGCGTGTTTTACACTGCGTTGCAGCCTTTCTGCTGGATTTGGTTCTGACATAAACTGGTGGGACAAGCTGTCACTTGTCACTCTCATGATGTTTTCCTTGTGAATGGGTTCTTTGGAATTCTTTTGCCCTAAGGACAGTCAGACACTCTTCTCTTGCCTGCTCTGTTTGTTTTCTTCCAGTGCTTATTCTCTGCTTGTGCCTGATGCAGAGAGGCAGTAACTACCCTTTAGAAATTTGCAATAGTCATTAACCTAGGGCACTGACACAGGCATTTTTGTGATCCAAGGAAGACGTTAAACAGCTGAGGTAGGAGGGGGGATGACCATACCTATGAATTAAGCTGGTGCACTAGAAACCTTAGCTAATTACCTCTGGATGAAGAAACTGTCAAGGTCTGCTGGCCAAGACATTGGAGGCTGTTACCTGAGCAGTTCCATGGGCCCCGGGCAATGAGCCAGTGCAGCTTCCAGCCTCTGCCAGCCCATTAGCTGCAAGCTACTAATATGACACATCCCTCACGACTTGTGTCCTCTAAAGCCAGTGCTGGATTCAGTCCCAGATCTGAGCTCCTACATCATACATTCTTCCAGTTTCTTATTAGAAAAAAAAAAAAAACCAACCACCAAAAAACAAAACAGCAGACCCAAAAACCTAACCATTCCTTGCTACTTAAAAAGCACACACAGTGACACTGCGGTGCCTGCTTTGGTGTACAACAGTGAGAGGTGTGAGCACACTGAGAACCTCACTATGGTGCTGATGTTATGGCCCAAAGACCCATGAGACCCTTCCCAAATCACCTTGTGAGAAATCTGCATGAGAACGGTGTGACAGCCCCAAGCCTGCACTTTCAGGGAAATACCTCTACAGGCCTGAAGAAGCATTGAAGTAAGTGTAGAGGAAAAAGAGTTTTCCTAGACTTTGCTTGGAGGAACAGGAGGTAACTACCAGTGCTAATGCTTTCTTGGGGGCGGCAGAAGGTAGCAGCCCCAGCACAGCATCCCCTGGCAGTGCTGGTAGCAGAAGTAGCTTAACTTCTGGTGCAGTGGATTTCTCACTGGTAAAACTGACACTTACACATTTACTTTCTAAAAGGACACCTCTCCACCTGTGTCAAACAGCTCAAAGCTATTTTAAGCAGGCACCAGCCTTGTCCAGGAAAACCCAGACAACACTGACATCTCAAAAGATGGGAGGAAAAGCAGCTGAGATGAGTGAACACAACAGCAAAAGGTCAACCGCCCAGCAGGCCAAAACGTACAGCATCCATCCCACACTGACCATTAATCTCACAGAGTAATGAGAGTCTGGGGAAGCTCCTTCCTTTCTCTGGTGGAAGGCGGCAGCTGGGCAGAGGCCTGCCAGAAACAGTGCTGGGTGGGCTGTGGGTGACAGATGCTTGCCAGACAAGCAGAGGTCTGGAAGAAAGCCAATCCATGCCAGGGCCTGCGGCTGGTGGTGCTGCTGGGGCTAAGTTGCTTTGCTTTGAAGAGGAGAGGAGGTGTTCACCAGTCTGCATGACAGCTGAGACAGGCCAGCCTGAAACAGCCTTGCAACTGTCCGAACCACTGCTGTGTCAAAACATCAGTTTCCTCTGGGTTTTGTAGTTTTGCTCTCAGTAGACTTGGTTTTTATTGAAGGATGGATCCCTGCCTCTGTCTATAGAATTTACCCAACTTTTCCTCTCTGAAAACTACTACATAGGAAATCTCACAGTAGTGGCAGGAGAAAAATGGAGCCACGTCTGCCCACTGGCTTCACAGAACTCACACATAGCATGTGTAACAGCCTAGTGGTCTTAGCCAAGAGTGTTTTTTCCACCAGTCTTCATAACCCAAAAAACCCTATTCTACAGACTCCTTCATACCAACGAGAAGATGCTGTATGTAGGCACTGCCTGCCCCCACTCCACCGTGGGGGGTCAGCCCCATGTGGGTTGTGTTGTGCCTCTTCAGCTGTAACTGATAACCTGATTGCCTTCTGTACAGGCACCAGTGGCAGCAGGTCCTAATAGGTCTCTCACCTGAGGTAACTCTGTCATTAGCAATGGAAACAGCTGGGGCCACTTGCAGCCTTTCCATCCTTGGGCTATTTGTTGCTGTTCCTCAGCAGGTGGTTGTCAAGCTTGTAGCTGAGCTGAGGGAGGAGTCTGAGAAAAAGACCCTTAGTAGTCCTGTGTTGGGCTCCTGGGGTGCTTTGGTTGCTTTTCTGTGATGAGTGAAGCTAACCTGGCTGGGATGAGAATTACTCTTTTATTTTTGTCAGCTCTTTTGTGTCAGTTTGGACCTTCAGCAGGGGCACAATAACTGATGGTGAATGTGAAACTAATGTTTTAACCTTGTACAGCTGTTTCTGCAATAACCAGCCATGAGCTAAGAAAGGAAGGAATTTGATCTATACATTATTTCAGTTTCCTCTGAATACACCCATGTTGCTATTTATCCTTGCTTTTGATTTTCTGGTACCTAGAGTCCTTTGATATTTGGATGTGTTGGCTTATACACAGGAGTAGGCTCAGTGCATAATTCTTTCTGTATCACCGTGGTTTTCAGCCCAGGGCAAAGGTAACATACATTGGTACCAGTTTCAGTTGACTCTGGCAGATTAGACTATAAGCTTGGACAGCTTGGTAAAGGATATGTGTCCTGTTCAGCTATTGTTTCTGTGTAGTTGGTATCCTGAGGGAGGAAGCAGACTAGTGCAGGTGGTAGTTAGTGCTGCCATCAGGGTCACTCTGCCCCACAGCCCCCCCTGTGCACCCAGATTTGGCAGCTGGGTTAACAGTGTAGGAGAGAGAGTGCTGTAAAGACATACCCACTGCTGAGACCATTTGAGCCTGCAGAAGGTATCAGTGCTCCCATCTGCCCATCAACCAGAATAATCATCCCTGCAGCTTGCTTGGTGGAACCTCACTACTTGGCTCCAGCTAAACCAGGCACCTGGGCCCTCTGCGCATGGTGTTTGATGACATGGATAGCCTAGAGCTGCAGGAGCTTGTGAAGTTGCTTGGTGAGCACCAGTACTACAATACTGTAGGCTTTGCTGTCCTGAGGACTCAAGGGACATCACTGTAGTCCTGCAGGCAAGCAGCTTGGCCCTGACAACAGAATAGCTACGTCTGTCCTTCTTTAAATGATATTTCATGAAATATTATTAGCCTATGAAAACTTAGCTGTTCAGATGATGCTCACAGTCCACCAGGTGCTTTGGTGTTTAAATATCTAGGAGAAGAAAGCTTCTGTTTTCTTGTGCACCTGTATTTCTGAGTGTAAAGTTCCATTAGTATTTTTCTGGCTATGTGTACAATTAGATATGAGATTCTTGTAATATTATGCAATTTTTGACAAGAGCACTCTTCTGTTTTGTGGTAGCTTTCACAATTTTTACAGTCACTGGTTTGTTTGGGTCAGCCTGTAATCTTTCTGAAGAAACTCAATGTCTCAGAAAAGTTATGGATCTATCAAAAAGCAGCAGTTTAATTTTATAGGCGCACCTGTGAATTTAATTCTCTCTCTAAAACTTCTCTTAAGCCCTTAAAGGGTCATTCCAAACTCAAGGGGAGAAGCTTTGATTGCATCGTCTCAGTAAACTGCACGATATATAGACATACTGAACTTGACAAGTGAGTGTTCATTAATCCTGAAATCTGGCCAAGTCACTTGTAATTCAAAAGGCACTGCATTTAAAATGAAAAGTTCCCCTTATGATAAAGGTCCATTTATTAATTTTTTAATTTATTTTATTTCTTACTGCTGTCAGCCATTAGTAATTGCCAAGAGCTGCTAGTAAGGTCATTGGTAGCTAAAAGTTTTCCTCACCTGAGGAAATGTCAGTGAACTATAAATTCTAGGACATGGATATTCTTTCCCACCCACTTCTTAAACTGCAGTAAAAAATATTTTACAGACTACATCAAACCAGCTCATAGAAAGAGTAATCTCTACTTTCCTGAGGGCTATGCCAAAGGGGAGCAGGACTTGTGAGCTAAAGCAAACCTGCCTTCTAGTGCAGCCTCTCAGCTTTCTTTTAAAGATGCATTTGAGGCTATCGTTATTAAGTGTTGCATATAACAACAGTATTTCTTCTTAGTATTTTAAAAATAAACCCCTTTTCTATTTCATGCAGTAAGGTGAGATAACCCTTTGTCTTGAAAAATTGGAGGTAGCTGTAGAAAAAAATCTTTTAAAGATTGCTTTTTAAAGTAATCTTGTATGGTAGTGAGTTTTTAAGTCCAGTTTTCTTAACAGTAGCCCAAGCAAAGTCACACTTCGAATTTATCCAAAAGTTAGCTAGAAGGGAGAAAAAGAAGAAGAAAGCAGATGAAGAATATGTATTTGTCAGCACAGGCAGCACCTAAAAGTCTGGTGAGGATGACCATGACCAGACAGAGTAAGCTACTTGAGAATGGTTTAAATTCTGACTAAAACATTTTTGTTTTACAGAAAAGTTAATGGCTAAATGTCCCATATTATGTGTTCCTTTTTACCTAAAGCAAAAGTACTTACAAACTGTGGTCAAGCGTCTTTATGAGGTACTGATAACTTGACTAAACAAAAGTACTTGAAATCCTTGGACTGTCTATTCTTGAGGATATTCACTGCAATTTTGTAATTTTTGGCAATTTAGGGAAGGTAAAATTGCCACTCTCTTGAAGTCAATGTGAGCTCTGACATTTATTTCAGTAGGGCCACTATTCCTGAGAGAGTCCATTACCTGACGAGCTCCCTCCTTATGAATTGGTGGATAGCCCACACGCTTCTCTGAACCTGTTGAGATTTTTCTGTTACTAAATATGAAGCATATCTACCCTGCTTTTTGGCAGAGACTTTGGCTTTTCAGACTTTTTCAGTATTTGAAAAAAAAGAGATTTGCCACGATTAGATGTGCACCTTGGGGAAGTTGGAGTGCCAATCCACATAAGTATTTATGCTGACTCAAGCTGAGGGCATGCCAGAGACCCTCCAAAGGGCAATCTGCATGCTGTAGGCAAACCCAGTGCTTACAAGGATGGTTAGATAAAAGCTTTTTTAGAGATATTACAAGGCAGAAAAATTTACTTTATCTTCAGTGACAAGAAAGCAGTTTTTAACATAGAACAACTTGTACCATGGCTGTTATACAATGAAAAGGCAGTGGGTGCACCAAGGCATTTTGGTTTTACTCTGGGAGGTGAATTAGCTAAGGTTGGATCATCAGGGTCTAGAATAGTGCTGACCTTGCCTAGCTGTTAGTAAAATCTGCAAGTACCTGTGGCTCCATGAGTTTTACAGCAAGATGATAATCTCAAGTTTATCTCAGTTTAAACAAAAAAAGCAAACATCTTCTCCCCACCGAATACCTTCATGGTAGACATGACAACACCCTCAGTCCTGAAAGACCTGTTAGTTGTCTGGCTTCAATAAAAAATTCTCTTCATGTTTTCTGTAGTTGAATCTTGTCTCTGGGGCAGGAGAAGTGAGGGAAGAAAGACTACATGAGATTGGGAAAAGGAGAGAGGAAATGCAAAGGTATGGAATAGAGGAGAGATACAGGAAACCTGGTTAATTTAAAATCACTCTGGAAAGCCCTGTAGTATTCTGATTTCTACTTTGTCTTATTTATACATCTTAACACTTTTCTGTTTATTTTTTAGCTCTAGAAAATTATAATTGCTCCATACTTTGCAAATACTAATGGCTTTAATAGATTAAATCTGTGGTAATGTCTATGCAACCTAATAAAGCTGTGTAGTTTGTAAAGCAGTGCATTAGGATTTCTATTCTTACCGTGTTGGCATGTGGGAATATGACAACAAGGGAAACAATTCTAAGAGCATGCAAACAAAATCCAGGAAAGACTTGTGAGTCTTCTGACTCAGAATAAGATGAATTTATAATGAAACAGTCTTCACAAGAGGGAGCCTTTATTTCTTCACTGAATGTTATTTTCTAGAGGTATTTGACAGTTGTTGCTCATATCTTGGAATCTAGAGAACAAAGAGAAATTATTTTCATTTCTTTTCCACTAAAACATTCCCTTGATGTTTGAGTTCAGTTTTGGTAATGGTTAAATAGGTTGCAATAGGTTATATACAGCTTTCCATTTTAAAGTCTGGAGTATCATATGTATACTGAACTAAACCTCACATAGCCTCACAGTGTTGGGCTGCAGTAATATCTTTGAATCACAGGAGTGGAAACTGAGGCACTGAATGTGATTTCCTTAGTGTCCCGCAATACATCCAAGGCAGAGTTAAGAGGACAGCCCAACAGATTCTAACCTAGCTTTTTTCCTCCATGTGTACTGTGAAGTTGGATACCTGCTTGATTTACTGGGATCCCCTCTGCCTGGGTAGGTTTTTTTCTACTTTCCCAGAGGAAGAGCCTAGGATTGCAGAAACATGTCAGTGAAGAGTAGCAATGAAAAATACTGATAAACTTGTCTGTAGGTTGGCACTGAGTGTGAATAAGGACAGACCATGGCACGGAGATTAGGACTTCCAGAGATGTATGGGTGGATCTTCCTATAGTTTATGGAAGTACTTGAGCTGGACACAGTCTGAACCAGCATAACCGCTCTTACTGTCTATGGACACTACTGTCCCTTGTTGTCCTTCCTGTGCCTGCAGAGGGGGAGGATGTACCCTTGCCTTAGCTGCTCCTGCTCAAACTGTGTGGAACAAAAGCAAAAAATGCCAGTTTGGGATCAGGTGTGGCTAAGCAGGGGCCCATGGTCCTGTCAACAGACACCTACAGAGGGGGAAACTTCTGGCAGAAAATGTGTTTAGCTGGAAATAAATGTTTTAACATGTTTTGTGTATATATGTGGAGCTTGCAGAGTGGAAAAATAATGTTTTTTTTTTTCACAAAAAGATCTCATGTGTTATGCCTGATTGAATTGTTTCACTTTACATCTGTCTCTTGGGCTTTCTTATTTTTGTAAAAGTAGGATTTTGACTTTTCCTTTGCAAAATTCTGAGGATGAGATATTAATCAGCTTGTAGGTGTACTTGTCACCTACTATGTGTTTGCATATTGTAAGCTGCTTTCACTTCTAATTAAAATCATTGTGATTGGTTCATGAAACTGGTTTCCAAAAACTCTGGTGCTAAGCAGGGGACAGATACAAAAACTTTTGAAAATTTTACTTCAGTTATTTATGCTATACAGTGCATTTGAAGAAGCTTTCTGAATTGCTGCATCCTTACCTGTAAATCTGCCCATCAAACCGCTTTATATGCCCACTGCTAGGCATCTAATAAGCATTGTGCATAACTACTATGCTCCTTGCTTTCTCTGCTGTATATCTATAAATGTCTACCAACGGCCTTTCTGAAAAGACAAGAGATCATTTTGTATAAGGTCCAACACAGGCAAGGAAGGAGGGGTAAAACCATGTTGTCTCTCACACAGGTTTTTTTTTGTATCATCTAACAGTTATCTTAGCAAGAGGAATAATTTTGGTCTCTTGTGTGTGGATAAACGTGATATAGGATTGCAATATGAGTCTGTATCCACAATACCTTGAATGTATTGTCCTAGACTATTGCGTTGGATTTAATAACATTTAGGACTGGATGGACGGATACCTATCTGATCTTCTTCCATTAGCTTTAGTCACAGTGAAACCTAAAGCAGGGGTTTCCTTTACTCAAGCTTCGAGGGGCTGTTTCCCTGTTTTCACACACTGATATTCTGCTGCAGTACAAGTGGATGCCAGCACTTGATCTTACCTCTGTATTGAAGGATCAATGAGAAGAGTTAGCAAGAAGTTGTAATACTGTGTTAGATCTCATTAGGATGTTTTTCCCTACCATGGTAACTGAACTTTTATGAGAACAGATCAGTTCCAGCAAGGAACAAATATATGAGGGAAATCAGAACAAGGGTTTGTCTGTTAGTAGGTATGGCTGCCAGTTTCATCTACTGACTACTTTTGCTGGTTTCCTCTTTCAAAATAATGTTGATGGAAAAAAGGAAGCTTTAGCTCATTATTAGCACTTACAGAACTGCTGATTTTAACGGTTGTTCTTTGTCTACTAGGTCATCTCTGTTCACCTCTGTTTTCATGGGGCTGGCCTACTGAGAAGCAATGCTATGGCTGCTTCCTTGCTGAACCAGGGGGTTACTGAGCTGTGGCAAACTAGTGATGTTAGTTCAGGTGTAAAATAGCAATGTTTACTCAGTGAAAAATGTCTCTTTAAATACACAGTTTCTGTGTGTACACCTGTGCTTCAGCTGAACTCTGGAAATAATGCTCTTCCACTTGCTATGCTTAGATTCTTACAAGTCTTGAATTCAAGAAAATTCCCTTCAGCAGAATCCGCTGTCACTTTCCTACATCTTGTATGATTCCTTGATTTTCCTATTAATGAGAAAGAAGTCATTTAGCATTGTTAATTCCTTTGTCTTATGATTCTTCAATCAATTGAATAATAAGAACCCATTGTGCTCTCTACAGTTATCTGGATAATAATAGTCCTAATAGTTATTTGTAATTTTTTTTTTTTATATAAATCCTCACCTCCACCCACAGTTTTTAATGCTCGGATGACATGGGAAGAAGTGAGTCACCATTGTCATGCTAATGCAATTTCTAATAACTTAACGAGGGTTTATGAACTTCTTAAGCTTTAACTACATTATGGCAGGACATACATACATATCCTATAACTCTATTTGAAAGTTTTCTACTTATTCTCTCCTGCTTTTACCCCTGATGCAATCTCTCAGGCAGCTCAGCAGTTCGTGGGCCTAATAGAAAACTGGAAAGTGCACATGACTAGATACACAATGATTTTTAGTCTGGTTGCATCATCTCAGATGGTGAGTATAGCAGAGCCAAAGCCTGAGACAGGAGACTGCATGACTATGGGCCTGGACAAGGGTCATGTAAGTACCACAAGAGTGCTCCAAGGAGCAGGGCTAACTAGAAGAAGGTTGGTGGGTGTGGGACTACAGCATGTTTTCTCTTCTCATCCAGTTCACACTTTAGTGTTTAGAAGTATTCGTAAGGGGAGTTTTAAGGAAATTCTAGGTAATATAGTAACATTTGTCTGGTTGTGGCTGGGAAATTATGACTAAGCACCAAGTCAATACTACATGTGTCTGACAAAAAATTCTATCTTAGTCTTCAGATTCCTCAGAAACTATGATCTGAGTTTATACACTATCTGACCTGGGTTCTTGGAAAACTTTGCAAGTGTGGTCCCTTTAATAATAAAACTTGAAATACCTGTGTTTATCTTGCTTTAGGATTTTGCTTTGGCAGTTTCATGGTGTGGTTATGTCTTTTGTTCTCATTTTTGTCCTGCCAGACAACTTTTAAGTGCAAAGAAGACAAATGGCTTTTGGGGCCCTCCATGTAACTTTGGTTGATCTTTCCTTTGCAGTAAGCAAGCCGGAAAAGTCCTGACATGCTTTCTCTTCCCACTTCCTTCTTTTGGTAGCAGTACCTGATGGGAAGCAGTACATCAGGTTTACTTTCCTTTACCAGTTACGTTCTACAGCTCAAGGCCTAAATGTTGTGATTCAATCTTTTCTACCTCTGCCTTTCCCCTCTTGACACCATTCCCTCAGGAGAAACCATCAGCTTGCCTTCATTATGCTGGACCTCTGAAGAGTAAGATGCCACTACTCAGGCAAGCCACAAGTCACTCACAAACAAGAAGATATTGCCTTTATGTTATATCCCTTTGCCATCAGATTTCTATTGTCCAGAACTATCATGAAGATCCTACAACTAATATGATGCAGGATTTTGCTCCAGCAACAGTCCTCTACAGCAAGCTGCTTATGGATGACTTATGAAACAGTGCAAAAGCAAAAGACTGCATTATGTTTAGAACTGGAATGAAATCTGCATTTTCCCATCCTTTTGGGATATTTGGGAGAAGAAAAAAATATGCTCTGTATTGAAGCAGGCTTTTTTTCAATATTTGTGGAAAGAAAAACCTGAAAAAACAGGTCCAAAAACTTGGAAAGAACTTCAGCATAGCATCCAAATCCAAGGCTGGGGTTTGGTTCAGCAAAGTTCTCTGAGCTGCCAGCTTTATGATGGGCCAGACAAGAGTCCGAAGATCCTGGGACTTCCATCTCCCACCTAAAGACTACTGGATTAGTCTGGGATGTGAGGATGCAGTCTCAAGGGAGCTTGGAAGACATCTCACCTTGCTTCAGAAGCATTTGGCCAAATGGTCTGCAGGGGTCCTGCGTTGGCGATTTAGCACTGAATCTGGCAGGCTCCTACCCTTCTGTTGATAGGTGGCTGAAATTGCTGCATTCCTACAGATGCTTTGATTTACAGGGAATTGCTGGTTTTCAGCAACAACAAAATATTTCATTGAAATAGCTCTTCCACTCATAAATACAATATCCTGAACTACAGAAATGGAAGCCACATATCTAAACTGCTGTTCTATTTCAGGTAACAAAGGGAGCTTCTACTAATTGGCTCATTGTTTTCTTTTTACCTCTGTAATAAATACAGTCTACTCTAAGATGTCTTTTCCAGTTCCTTCTGAAAGGAGAGGTAATTACTGAAAGCTAGTGCTCTGCTATTTGCAAAACTTTAACACCATACAGATCTATAAGACCTTGACATCTCTCTTGTCTCAGGTGAAAAATGAATCCTATTTGATGGTTGATCTTCCTAGGAACAGAAGCTTCTACAGAAAGACATCAGATCTGTTGGTTCCCAGCTGCTGCTAGGTAAAAATCATTATCAGTGCACACAAGGGAAAACTAGTTGTACTAGTTGCTTAGCTCAATGGACATATTTCTTAGAAAAATCCCTAAAATAATATGAACCAACCTGGATATAATATGCGATTGCATATCTGGGCATTTGAGGGGAGAGGGCTGTAGCTGAAAATTGATAGGACTGGTGGAGGTGAGCAGTAGAAGTCAAGTAGTTTTTAAAAAAGCACTTCAGAGTTTAGACTTAATTTGCTGTCTGTCTGCTCTAGGAAGGGGAGTAGATGGTGCAGGGTCAGAAATTTTCTCCCTTGGTTCGCAAGTTACTTGCTTTCTCACTTCATGTACAAATGGAGACAGCATGTGCTCAGTCTGCATAACAGATTAATTCCATTAATCATTTTTATTCCCCATTAATAGAGTAGCTGATGATTGGCTATCAGGGCCTCATGCTGCAGTTAGATTTTTGTAGGGGTTGAGGCAGAAGTGGCATGTGATGGTGAGAATCTCCTTGAATATATCTGGCTGAAATAGTGGCACCTCAGTCTAATTGTTTAAACTCTTCATTTCAATGACACGTACCACTTGACATCAATGAACTGGGCTGTGACTTTACAACTTCTCCCAGCAGTAGACCAAGGTGAGACTTCTCAGCCTTGGCAACGTGTCCCTTGCTCTGATAGTACCATGCTGCAAAAGAACAAAGTGAGAAGATCTTGTTTTACTGTTCTGACCCAGTTGAGCTGGCTGCTGGTAAAAGGCAGGAGGAGACAGCAATGAGCCAAGACTCTCCGTACCTGTAAAAGAAGAATGCTTTCTCCTGCACTCAGAAATTCAGATTTCACGTGCGGGCAGCCTTTGGAATAAGAAGACTTCTTGTCCCACCTTTCTCGCCAAAAGAGGTCCTAAGGGGTATGCCCGAATCTGTCTCAGCTGCTTCAAAGCAATGTTGAAATCCTCTAAAGAGAGTAGATAATTATATTCTATCATCAGTCTATGCCTATTTTCTTCTCCCTGGAAAACAGCTGAAAGGAAAACCATTTCGCTACACTTTTTTTAAAGAAAACTATTACAGTTAATGATATTTCTGTGACTAAAATAAGAAAGAGTAATTTGAGAAATGTTTGTAATTAACTCTCACTTGTTCTCTCCTCATTAACATCCCCCACCCTACAACACAGACACCTACACATGTAGCCCTCCTTCCCCAGCTCATACTAAGTCCTGTCCTCTGGTGAAATGCAATATAAGGTAGGATATAGAGCACAGATATAGTAAGACTGTACTTGGTAATCCAATTCTCGGTTGTTTGTTTCTTATCTTTTATTAGTCCATTTTGTCCTTATTGAAACTCTAATATGTTGCCTGTATTACTTTATATTCCCCAAGTTTGCTCTTTAATGGCTGGGTATGCACAGCAGTTACTGCCTCTCAGTTGTGTTCCTTTCCTTCAGAACAGAAATTTCAGGTTTTTGGTAGGCTGTGGAAGTTGGAACATTTATAGTTCTCCACCTTCTTGATTGCTGTAATCACCTACTGGATGACTTTGCAATACCAGGACTTGCATGAAAGCACTCCATGAGGACCAGGCAGAGCTGATTTCTTTAGATTCAAGTTGGATAAAATCATGTGGCTATTGCTTCTTATAGGACACTGAATGTGGAGAGTTGTCTCCTATTGAATTGTGAGTCCTTAAAATGAATTCTCTGTCACTTTGTGTAACTTTACATTTTGTACTTTTGTTTAAAAGATAAGTGGTGATGTAAGATTTACAGTATTATTCAGCTTCAGAGGTATGGCATATGATGTTGGGAATTCAGATATGAGATTGCTGGCACACTGACAATCAGCCTATGTAGATAAGTTTAGGGAGAAAACCTATTTTTAATTAAAATAATTTATCAAGAAATTGGAGTTTTTGATCAATACTTTTCCACAAAACGACTGGAAATTTTGAAACTTTGGTTTTTGAACAAAAGCTCTGAATTACCTTGAATTAAGATTATGTTCCAGTCTCTGAATTTACACTGTGTGCAATCAGTAAATGTTGTGGAAAAGAAGCAGAGGATAAATACTGAAGGTGTGCCTTTATTGCAAAGTTGAGATAATATATCTTTACATTAAGTCAATACAGCTCAAGAGATTGAAGATTGAAATTACACTCAGGTGGCTGCATCTGTGTCAGTGCTGTGCTCACTCATGTTTGTATGAGACTGAGACTTCTGGGGCTATTACTATCACTGTTGTTAATGAGCTGAGCTCTTCTGTGGTGGCTTCTCTCCCTGGTCCGGCTGGAGCTGGTGGCTTTTCAGTGATGCTCATTTCCTTCCACTCTGAAATGTGATTATGAAAATAGCTCATTTGTACTCTTTGAGCTGGCCTGTGTAAGTTTAAAAGTACTGCAATACACAAGCTGAAGGATTTTTTCACTTTTTTTAATAGCAGCTGAGCTCTAATGTAAGCTCTCATTGGCAAGTTGCTCAGCAGAGGTTGCTTAGAAAGACAGACTGAGGCTGCCTTCATGCTGGGCAGGAGCATTGGCAGAGACACCTGAAACTCATCTTCAAAAACAAGGTCCAGCTTGACACAGGTTTGTGTTTGGATGAGCAAGCACACTCTCTCACCATGGCTGATTTATTTATTTATTTTTTTAAAAACGTCATTCAGACCTGTGAGTTTTGATGCTGCTCTCTAGGGAGAAGTTTGGTTATCATTGCCTGTGACTAATTACAGTTCCCCTGCAGTCAGTGGCGCACACAGAATTTTTTTCTTAAATTTTGGGCATGTATCTCACATCACAGAAACCAAGACCTCTTGGGTTGCCAGCCTCAGCTGTGCCCTTGGCATACATGCTGAGCTGAGGAGTCATGACTTTTTTCAGGGTTTTTTTTCCTCTGTGCTTTGTGGTTTGATGTGTATTCATTTTATGTTTCCAGCTCTTCTCCCTGAGAGCTTAAAAACTTACTAGAAAAGAAACAATTACATGAAAGATGTTTGTGCGTGTCCTCGGTTGCAGCTGTGATTAGAGCACTAGATTAATGATATAACCCTAAGAGCTGGCAATGCCATGGAAGTATGGCTGCATCCATTCAACAGTCCTGGTTGGGGGATTAGAAGAAAGTGTGCTGATGGTACAAGCAAGAATATCACACATCATTATGTTAATAGAGAATGACTCCGAAGCTGTCTCTGCAGGTCAACAGCTTGTGCTATGAAGAGACAGCTCAGGAGTTGGAGATGTCTGTCCAAGGATTTGAAATCCACTGTGGGATCTCTCTGCTCATCTCCTACATAATGCAGCCCATGCTGGAAATAATTTCCACTTGAACAGATGGTTTCTAGGGTAATGAAGATTTGGAGGATAATGGGACTTCTGGAGGGAGGGGACAGTGAAATATCAGGGAGTAGGAAGTTCTCCAGAGTTTCAAGAGCTTTGGGAAGCCATGGTTGTAGCTCTTTTCCCACACACCAGTGTAGGGGGAGGCGCTCGGAAGATCTCGCGATGTACGGGAAAAACAGGAGGCACATGGAAAGATCTCGTGATGCACGGAAAGTACAGGGAACTAAAGATTTCGCGATGTACAGAAAGGGGTATATAAAGCAATTGCGCAGTTAATAAATCGAACAGATAGCATCCACCACATTGGTGTTTGTGCTTTCTTTCCCGTGGAGGTTAACCTCCTGCAAGGGTTAGCTGTGATCTGAACGCCGCTTTCCTGTGGCTTAGCAGATAGAAAAAGACAGCTAATGCCTTACCACAACACACCACCTCTTCCAAGACTGCCTTGTTATTTTCCTCTCCCTGAAGGCACTGGCCTCCACTGCTTCTCTTGCTGGTGCAGTTTCCTGTCAGAAGTCAGAAGCCATGTCTTCCTCCACACTCCCCCTTGCCTCCCTCTGCTTTCCCCAGACCTGCTCCCTACCAGTGCAGCTTCTGGACTGGGTCCTGCTGCACTGTGGTGAGGAGGAGCAGAGCTGGTATGTGGGTGTTAAGCAGAGAACTCAGTTGTGCTGCTGATGGCAGGGCTGCCCCCATGCATCCCAGACTGGGATGAGAATTTATCTCCTCAGACAGAAAATGGGCAGATTATTGCTCACTGCAGTGTGCTGACCTGTGCTGCTAACTGCTGTGCTGATGGCTTGCTCTGCGTTTATTTTTTTATGTTGTGATTGCCAATATATTGATGTTATTTATTAAGGAAAATAGAAGCACTAAAAATCACCTGGGTCACCAAGTCTGGTCCCTCCTAACTGAATGCAGCCAGAAGAGAGGCATTGGTCTGGACAGCATCTGCTTCTCTAGCTTCACAAGCACCCTGTCACAAGTAGGGTGGCTTTCAGTAATGAGGGTCAAGATTCATTTCTGTCCAGAGCACAACAGTACATAAGGATTTCACAATCCAGATACTCTATTCATTTAAATGTTAATAAGATTCCTGTTTTGTTTTGAAATGTAGAGACGATCTTGCTTCTTTACCCTTTATTTCCCTTTCTCCTCTTATTTGTAATTTTGCTTTAGCAGTTCAATCTGGTTTTGAAGATAAGAAACACTCTTTCTTTGGCCAGGGTAAAAGTCTCTTCTGGATATACACGCTCAGAGGAGCATGTGCTGGACGTGAGTGGTTCAAGCAGGGGTATCAGAGTGCTCTCCACCTCTTTGGACTTGCTCTACACCAGCCTTTGTTTTGCTTTCAGAGCTCCAGTCCCAAGAACAAAAGCCTGTTTTACTGAGGCAGGTTCTTACAAAGAACAGAAGATTCACCTTTTAAGGCCTCCACAAGTGGCCACTGGGGACTTTCTGCTTGGAGAGGGTGAATCTAAGATAACAGTATAGTTTCTGTGGGATCCTGACTCCACTGAGAGAAGGACAGTGCTTTCCCCATGACGTTGAGCCACTACCAGAAATAGAAGCAGGCTGGCTCTGCATACCACGTGGTTTTAATAACTTCATAACAATGACATGAGTAACCCTGTGAGTATGCTGTAATGGTGACAAGAAGCTGAAGATAGCAGTGTGCATAGTTTTCTGATTACATATTCTAGTTAAAAAGGTAACAGAACATGAGTCCCAACGTATATGATTTAAATAAGACCCAAACTATTCTACATCACACTGACATCTCTCTTGGGAATATGCATTAGAATTACTAGAGAGGAAATTGGAAAGGTCCTGCTAATATTGTTAGTTATGGTTTTATGCATTGCAGTGATCAAGAGGTCTCACTTTACTTTGGCCCAATCTATGACCACACACATGCATGCACTAAAAGATTTCCT
Source organism: Athene cunicularia (assembly GCF_003259725.1). Lineage (NCBI taxonomy): Eukaryota > Metazoa > Chordata > Aves > Strigiformes > Strigidae > Athene > Athene cunicularia. The sequence continues at coordinate 75,666,684 of NW_020799097.1, forward strand.
GTCACCACAGCCTCAGATTATAGCATGACCCAATGATAGCTCTCTTTAGGGACAACGTTGTCCTCCTCTTCAAACAGTAGAAGCAGTTAAACCCTCTGGGCTATTGTGATGCTCTCCAGGAGGTGGTCTATATGCATGTTAGTGCTCCGGTCAGAGGAAAATCCTGGACCCTTCAGCACAGAAGAAACACTGAGCCTTGGAAACGACAGGGGAGAAAGGCCAGAGGAAAATTTTGGGCACAGCTACTTAGTGTAACCCTGAAAAGGCCAGGAGGGAGAGTGTTTTAGATTGTGTGCTGTTAGGAAGATGCAGAAGAAGCGATCTCCTATTGTGTGACACCCAGCAAACGGGACATGGTGTTCCTTGTCAGAGAGCAGGGTTTCTATAACAGATAGCGGGCTTCACTGCCAAATACTTCCTCCTGATAGAAAAATTTGCAAGATCCCGAATTTTTGGGAACTATTGAGTTCAGAGAGAGTAACAACACAGCTGAAAGTGTTATGTAAACAACATATGTTAGACGTCTGATGTGCGGAGCTGGTTTGCTCCACACAGCACTAAAAACTGCATAGAATATAGGAGCCCAATCTCCATTTTAACAATGCCACAGAGCACTAAAAAGCAGAAAGGTGAATCTCTATTTAATTTTATATTAAGATTATCGTTTTTTCTTATATTCTATTAGAGGTTTGCATAAGGGAAACCATTATGTGAGTTGGATTTCAATGAAAAGGCCTAGTCAGAACATAAGCTCGATAATTAGGCGTGGATTCCTCTAAAATGATTTTTGCCATCTAAAATGTAGTCATCAGGTCTAAGCCAGCTGTCTAGGCACCCTCAATAGCTGAGGGGTATGTTCTGAGAGCAACTCAGCCTTTTTTTAGAAGGACTTCTGAAAGAGGCAGGATTATTTGTCATCCAAAGGTGATTTGTTCCTTCTTTGTTACAGAGAAAGCTTTAGATGACTTGTTTAAGTGCTTACCCTTTATATAGTCAGAGTTAGCTGAGAGGAGTCTTGTCCTAAAGTGTCCGAGAAGTCAGTATTTAGGAAGGTGTCTGGGCAGGACTGATCAGAGATCAGTGTTGGCCATTGTTGCTGCTTGTTGAGCTGCTGTTTGAAAGCCCATCCTTGCCAGGTCTGCTGCAGCCTGGGCAGAGACCTTAATTTTCATGGCATCCAACCTAACTGCAACCGCAGTAAAAAGCCCCCTGCAAACTGTTATTTTTCTCAGTCTTGACTTGCACGTTCTCAATCGATTGCAGTTTTTGCTTTGTCTCCAGATTCATATTCAAGTGCTGTTGTATTTGCTGGTTTTCTTAGGAATTGTGCTGCTGGTGCTCTGACAACTGAGTGCTGCCTTGGTGGTGGCATTACTGCAGGGCATTTGTGCTGTGCCTACAATGACAGGGCCTGACATTCAAAGCTTGGCTTCATCCAGTTGCTTGAGGGGGGTTGAGAGCAAATTCTTGCCTTCGAGCTGCAGCCTTGATGCCAAGGCTTTTAAGGAAGCCTGTATCTCAGAGGTGAGAGCTCCCCTTCTTCCTGCTCATTAGGTGGTTGGATCTGCTACAATGGTTCGACTTTTACAGTGCCACAGGCAAGAGTTGCTGCTGCTTTTTTGCATTTTTACCTGGATCATTTGCATTCTGCTTCTCTGCATTTGAGACTCAGATTAGGTATCAGATTCAAGACGAGTCTGTAAAACACAGAGGCATGCCGACTGCTTTCTAAATCATCCTTGATTAGAGATGAAAAATTCATTTTTCTTATATATAATATACATTTATGAAGGCCTTGTCTCTCTGCAAACACTAGCATTTTTACCAATTTACAAGTCAGTCAAAATGGATCATTCTTTTGTGTGTGTATTGTTAAACCTGCCTGCATTTTTTTGATTTCTGAATGTTTATTTTTCTGTAGGGTGGTTTGTTTTTTTTTTTAATTGATACAATTGATCTTAGTGCCTTGTTTCTGATACCCAGCACTTGTGCTGCAGAGGAGAGACAGAAATAGAATGTCAGATCCCTGTTTTGTTGGGCAGGCATTTATTCTCTTGCAGTGATGAAGAGGGTGACAGCTACTCAAATGGTGGTGAGGGAGCGAGCAGACGTGTGAGGGAAAACCCAAGCCGGCTGTCATTGCAAAACACTCTGTGATGGTAAAAACCTTATGCACCAGAGCAGTAAAAAGTACTAGAAAATGGGTAAAAACTTCATGCATTCCCTCTACCCAAGTGAAAATCCTGTATAAGCATGTAGATCCAGATTGAAAACACAGTTTGATCTTAGGGTCCTTGTGACTCCAGGTCTCCTCAGTGAGCTAGCTTGCTGCCTTGCTTCTTCCCTTTGCTACTTCTTTTCTTCTCTCCTAGAGGAGGAAAAAAAGATTTGTTTTAAGTTTCCCACACTCAGCTTCCACTGACCAATTAAGCCTTCAATAATTCCTTATTTCTGCTTGCCTAATTGACCCCTTTAATAACCTGTAGAGGTATGGATTTCCTCTAGTTCCTTTCACTTCTGAGAGCCAACATAATTTTAGACCATAAATAAGTCTTACACCACTTTTTAGAGCTGTACTCTTGACTGCTTCTCTACCTCCTTTCTTATGGTCGTTCTCTACTGTCCCATATGGTATGTGCTCACAGACAAAATAAGATGTTTCTGAATACCTCCTTGTCCTTTCGTATTATCATTTTGAACACGTTAGTACATTTTGGGTCTGCAAAAAAGCTTGTGGATGTCTTTCAGATATTAACAAATAGAAGGAAATTCTGCAGTTTACGTCTTTGTGCTGCAAGAGTTGTGCTGGATGAGTTCAGGTTTTGTGTAAGATGATCTGCGATGGGATTTGTCTTAAGACTGCTTTTGTAGGGCTTCAACTAAACCATGCACAGCTCCGCTCACCACTGAGTGTCCACTGTGTTACTCCTGCCCATCCTTGGATGGCATAAAGCAAAAAGCTGAAATTCACCCCCGAGGGTAAGAAATGTCCAGAATGGTTTTACTGGAGCAAGAGGCACAGGTGGTTAGGCACCTCCTCACACTGGGGGTCTTAGATGGGAGCACCCTGCAGTGGGGGTGAGCAGCAAATGGATTTGGGGAAAGTAACTCACCACCAACACTGGAGCTCTGCTGCTGGCACCAGCTGTGGCAGTATTTTGAGGCTGTACTATACCCATCACTGGTGCTGTTTAGTAGGATTTGGCAGTAGGACTCCACAGGGACTCAAGAAAATGCTGTGAACTCCTCTGCCTGTTGCTGCATATTATCAACAGGGCATTTGGGGCTGGTGTCTTCCATAACTTCCCATCCTCCTACCAGTAGCTCAGTGATCCACAGCCATGTTCATACCATGTTTTCAGGACCACGTTCTTCAGCAGGCCTTTCTCTGTGCTGTGTGACAATGTCTGCAAACAGTTAAAAAGGGCACAGGTTAAAACATAACTAATTAGTAAATACAATGGGAATTTTGAGATCCCTGCAAAAAGTGTCAGAGAGGAATAAGCCCATCTTCCCAAATCGCACCAGCACCTTTGGGTACCCTATCACAGGCCACCAAGGTTGGGACAGAGTTTATCTGTGTTACTTATATTACAGTAATGCCCATATGTCCCAGTCAGGAACCAGTGCACCACTATGCAAGCCAGCATCGGCACTCCCAGATCCACCCCCACACACATGAAAAATAGGCTCTGAACTGGTTTAATCCACATAAAATTATTTTTTTCTAAGAATTTCTCTAATTACATAGGGCTAGCGAAAGTATTCCTACAGCTCTGTCTCAAGTAGTTTGAAGTCCTTGCAGGCCAGGACCCTGTTCAGGCACTGTTGTTCATGCCTACTGAACATCAGCTTTCCTGAAGGGACAAAACAACTGTTCTCAAGATGCTGCCCTACCCAAATTTGCTCAGGCTTGTGTCATGAAAAAACTTGGGCACAATGGACTGTTTCAGCCTTTGTCAGTGGGGGAATGCAGTGTGAGAAGAGTTTTCAGACTGAATCATGGGTAAAGCATACAAGCAAGGAGTCACATAAAATCAAGATAATCCAATATTTGCTGAGTGGAGCTTGCATGGCTTTTGTTCGGTGGTGTGCATGTAAAAGACTTGCAGCCCCAGTAAGGTTTCAGAATAGTCTGGTGCTATCGAGAAGGCCACTGGTATCTTGCCTGAGAAGCAGAATTTGTGTTGTGTTTATCTTCCCCTTGTTGATAAGCAAACATCGATATTCAAAACTCCTGCATCCTTGTGTTTTTTTCATGGCTGTAGTCTTGCGTACAGAACAAAAGGTCCAACAGATTATTTGTCCCACTGTCAGATAACCAGTGAGGGCTGGGTGTACATAAAAAGATGGAGCTGGGGTCAGCTTGAACTGAAATTTGCACTTGTTAAGTCCCTAAACTAGGGCAAACCAAAACCACTTCAAGGTTTCAAGTTTTCTCAGCTGTAAAACAGGGAGAAGATGGATCTGTCCTTATAAAGCTTGGTGCTAAGCACTGTTAGAAAGTATCTTGTCACGGCAGTATTTTTTCATTCTGGGCACCAAATGATTTTTTTCTTATTTCCGTTTCTTAAAGCAATTTCATGCCTTGATAAAATATAGTCATTTTTCTATGTTGTATGTAGTAGAGTAGCCACTCTTGAGCAGACCAAATATATTTCGTTCTCTCCCTGTCCTCACTGCAATACAAAATAGCAAAAGTAATTAGTCCACAGTATGGATGAATTGATTAGATTTTCAGCTTGGGGAACAGATACGTTTTAAAATGAGAGCCTCTGGAGCGATATCTCCCTCCCTAGTACAGAAGTTGACTGGAACTCACCACAGCACTATATTCCTGAATTATTTTTTTTTTTTTTTGTCTTTAATTTACTGTGCAATTTAACTGTGGCATTTAATGTCCCTGGCCTTGATTTATCATGTGCTCTGTTCCACCTGGGCAAAACTGAGCTGCGCAGAGCAGGGGTTCAGCATACAGTGAATATGTAGCAACTATTCCTGAAGGAGGGGATGTTCTGGGTTGGGTTGGGTTGGGTATGCAGGGGGGGGAGGTATATCATGGTGCTGATTCTGCACTCCCCATTGTCTGTCCATGGTGGCTGCTGAAATAGCTGGATGTTGCAGAGCAGCTTTGAAGAGGAGTGGGCAGTCTGTTCAAGGGTAACCCAGACCAGAGCTCCTCTCTGTTCCTGCTCTGGGGCAAGCATAAGGGGTAAGGACCCTCCCAACTGTGCACTGCAGTTTATGTGATGCCTCAGTACATAAAGATCTTTGGATAAAAGGTATAATCAAGTCCTGGCATTTTTCTGTAATGTAAAAATGGTTGAAACTCTGCTTAAACCCAGATTTAATTAACTTTGTTTTAAACAAAGATTACTATAAAACCTTTCTCTGGCTGAAGCTTTATCTGCCAAGTTTCACTGCAGGCCATGGATTTGCATGGCAGAGTTATACACACTCCTGAAATTTGTGGTTTGCAATGGAAAAACTGTCAGACTTGTTTATATCAGCATTAACAGACATTCAGGATAACCGAAAATACTGGCCCTTGCCAAAAATGGAATCGTAAGAGTTTAGTAGATTTTTTTCATTCAGGTCCTTTCACTTTAGCAACAGAGATTGCTCCTGAATTTATACCTGGGCCCTACATGTCTATGACTTCCCTCTCCTGCATCTTCTACCCATGAGCTAAGGGTGAGAACACAGCCCTCCTATTTAAGAATTGTGGTACTTCTGCCCAGTTTCCCTGCACACCCACGTGTATGGGATCAATGGCTGGGGACATTTTAGAACATTCTGTTTCTCAGGTCAGGCTGTATGATGCCCTTTGAAAATCCCTATGTCAGGGAAGAAAGGCAGAGGGGAGGTGGGAGGGATACTCATGTTTCACAAAGTCCACAAACTGCAGCCAGACTCGAAAGCGCTTAAGTACAGCCTGACGGCAAAAGGAATTCAATATTCCATTCTCCAGAGTGAATGACGCTGATCAAAGAAGCTGCGTCTGAAAAGACAAACTCTCCCTTCTGTCCCCTTCACTTCCAGACTTGAAGGAAAAAGTATGAAAGATCACTATGCTACAGGAACTGCCAACCCCTATTTTTGTGGGGAAAATCCTTGTTTTCTTTTTTCTGCCAACTTTCATTTCTTTTATCAAAATACTAGTATTTAATTTTAAAAAGGGGAACACTACACTTGTACTGCAAAACTGGCTTTAAAAAGGGCAGGACAAATTCAGGGAGGAAAAATTCTTCAGGAACTGCTAAGCAGCTCTAAACAGAGCTGCAAGTGCAATTGCCAGATAGACACGGGGAGGATGTATCACAGAAGTGCAGCTCTGTGCCTGCCCCTCTGCTTCTAACCATGCCACGATGCCTATGCTCGGCCCTGGACAGCTGCTGCTGCCGCCGAGGTCAGAGACCGGCGAGGCAGACCTTTGCTTTGACAGACATCGTGTTGCCTTACCCTGGTAAACATGGAACAGGGTGATGTTCCCTGCTGCGAGGAAGGGACAGTTCTACCATGTCATCATCCTGCCCATGTTGTCCGTCCCCCAAGGACTCATCCTGCACACTTAGCTGTCGGGAGCTGATAAAGCTGTTGGTGCTGGGCACCTTCCCTAGGAGCATCCTGCTTGCCTTTGCAGAGCAGCTGCTGCCCAGGGATGCCTTTTGTGGCTGTGTCTGCCCAAGGTAGATGTTTAAAACACCTTGTCCCTGTGTGAGAGAGCAGAGTATTGGAAACGCTCCTGTGCAGGGAGCCAGATATAATCCTCCAGGCCTCTGGAGGACCCTCAGAAAGGTTTACATTCAAAACACCAGTGCTGAAAATATAAAAGCATAAAACTGCACCAGATCAAATAGTCATAATTATAGCAAGCATATGAGACAAAACCCATTGTCATTTATCTCTCTGGGGACACCACACTTTTTGTTTGAGCCCTATTATTGGTGAAGTATGAGTTCTAAAATTATAATAATTAAAATGATGATTATAAAGTGTCAGGGATTGTAATTTTTTTTCTTTTTTTTTTTTTTATAGCTGGGAACAGTCTGTTCATTATTGAAGCAAAGATTTGGCTTTAAATTCACATCAGTTTAAAAGACAGTGAGAGGGGGATCATGTTGTTAATGTGGTGAGTATTCCTGAGTGCTGAGTCCCTTCTTGTGCTGTAGAGTGGATCTTCTTTCTCGTCAGTCAGGCACAGAGAAGGGACCTGCGGTGAGGGACACTTCTGGACAATGGGCTGGAAATGTGTTACTGCTTGACTTTATGGGGACCGGCTGGTAATTTCTTCTGCTTTGTAAACACCAACTGAATGGCTGTTGCAGCCCACTGCTGGGATGTAGGACTTGGCAATACATTATTCCCACTTTCTTGAAAGAGAAGCTGAGGATGAATAATTGAAGAAAACTCCTAGAGGCATCAGCAGTTGGAGCACAGGAACCTCTTAATGTCAAATGTACCTTCAGTTCATCCTTTTACATTGTATGTCTGGTGCTGGAGCTGTTTCTTGTTGTGAAGTCCCGGCTCTGTCTCAGGGCAGAAGGTGGGGTGTTCCTGGCCAGGGCAGCAGCCTCTGCCAAATGCGGTTATGTATCTCAAGGAGTTGGCTTTGAGCTTGGTAGGTTGCCAGGGCTAGACTGAGTAGCTCAAATGAAAGAACGTCTTGAATGCCTGAGATTCAAAATACTTTGCCTTTTCAGATTGGCTCAACTTTTGGGATGAAATGGCCCCAAAATGTCAGCTATGTCTGTTCCGTGTCAGAAGTAAATGAAAGCTGAGATGAGTGTCTGGTTTGGGCACCCATCCAAAACTGTAGGGGAGACAGGAGGAAATCTATACCATAGATTTCAAAGAGCCCATATGTCTGATCTAGAACTCACTGTCTGTCCTTTGCTGGATTGGGCCCACCTCCTCAAAGAAGAGGCTGGGTAGCAGCTGGAGGATGGAGGGTAAGAGGAGGAGAAAGGAAAGGGAATCAGAGACACACTGATAAATTCTGTTTAGTGAATAACACAATGCATGTAGCAGTACAATGGCCTTTTCTGCAGGCAGATTATCCCAGCCAGAGTCTTTGCTATATTAAAAAGAGGGGGGAAAATAGAGCACCAAAGAAAAGGAAAGGCGGGCTGTACAGCAGCAATCAATGCTGCCCTTTGTGCTGCCTGACATTTGAGGGACTTGTTATCAACGATTGCTGGCTGCTTTATCTAAATGTATCTCCCCAGCTGCCAGGCACAGCGCAGATAGGCAGCGGGACGTGCTGATGGCCCCAGCTGATACCACGACCGCCCAATTCACCCCTCTGCCTCTCTGTCAAGGGCCAGCCGGCTTCTGTCACTCCACTGCTGGCATGTTTGTATCTGCCCCGGGAAAAGGGAGAGAGAGGACATTTTCCCCCACTGCTCCTCCCTTTCCCTATCAGACACTTTTTGTCTTTTTAAAGGAGAAGGAAGGAAGGAAAAAAAGACCCCAAAGAGTCAATTTTTTTTAAAAAAAAAGAAGAGTCAAAAAACTTGGGATGAGGGAGAGATGTGTTGAGGAAAGGAAAATTCACTTTATTTTATGTTTGTCCTGCAACAGCTCTGTCATCTGCTGCTCTGGCAGAAATTGCCTTATGTGCTCTTGCCTTCTCTCTCCAGCTTTACTGCAAAAGAGCGATAAGAATAATCTACTGCTTGGATACTAGGTTGTCTCTTAGTGTGGAAAATGCCTCTCTCTAATATTTTCTGTTTGTTTATACATATACTTGTGTCTATGTAACGCAGGGAGCTGTACACACAAGTTTTCATGCAATTAATATTTATGACTAGATGATGATGAATGGGCATAAAAGAAATGTTAGGTTTTAGCATCTTCTAAATCTTGGAGGGTCTGTGTTTTGTGGTGGTTTTGGTTTGTTTGTTTGGTTGGGTTTTTTTTAATGAAAAAAAAAAAGGGTGTTGCAGTCCAGTTCCAGCCAGAGAGTAGCTGCTCTTAGGTGTGCAAGCTGCCTAAAGCAGTTCAATTTTTACTAAAAAAGTAGCCAGTTATTGACAGAGTTTAAAGTACAAAAGCTTTGGATTGGTGTGGCCTCTTATTTCAAGAGACAGCTTAAATTATTACCTTTGTTGCTATAAAGGTTTTGAGGTCTTCATGGAAATGTCAGCTCATAGGCTTGCATGTATATTTACTCTTGCTTGGTGCTAATGAGCCATTAAAAATGCAATATGGTGCAGCTGAAAGATTTCCTTAAAAATAAGCATTTTCTACTGTCTGTGACTTCTTCTGAAGAAGCATTTTGAAAAAAAAAAAAAATTAATAAATAAGCGCATTAATACAGAGGCCACTGTATTAACTGATCTGCTTTTAATGACTCTTCACCAAAATCTGAAAGTAATTAGAGCTCTCAAAAATGGATGACTCCAGGAGCGTAGAATAAATTCTTATCTGTCTCATGTTCAGATGTCTAATGTTAATTTGTATATTTAGCATGCATTTACCAGTTACATACCCGATTTTAAAGTGTGTCCAAATTGCTACCTTGATCCTGGCGGAAAGCCTCACATACATGTAGTGGAAATGAATCTTGGTAGTGTATTTTGAGGAAATTCAGGCCTATTTGAAGCACAACGTGTTTGGTGGTGGTTTTTGTTTGGTTTATTTTTAATCATTGCTGTCTCAGGAAAAGACTTCTGGCACCATTGTCCTTGAATTTCTTCTCTAGTGAGTTACATCTACTTACATCAAAAGACGCAAGGAGGAGAAAAGCAAATGTTGAAGAGGGGTATTGCAGACCATAAAACCCCTCTGGAGGGCCAGAGTCAAAGACCAGGTACCAACATATACCTGTTTAACAGAAGAATAGCAAGACATTAATGAAATACAAGATTTGCCTTTAAAAAATGAGACGACACTTTAGCACTTCAGGTGTTCAAGCTGAGCGTGGATGCTGGTGAGGGGCCTTTGATAAAGCTCTGGCTGAGAAATCAGCGTGTTAAGAGTCTAGCCCTGAACTCTCTCCTCTTGCAGCTCCTGGTTCTAGCTGGGTCTCAGAATTCTTTGTGGAGCCAATGCTGCTCTTCTGTATCAGGGGAACAATTTCACTATGCAGTTTGGAGTGACTTTAGGTCATTCTGCCTAGCTTCTTAAAGTCATAAAAAATACAACGGAAGCGCTTTAAATTAATAAATTCTGGACAGTGTGGAGTCTGTTTGCCTTGCTGCCTGACCACATTGAACAAGGGGAGAATATCCTGTACCCCCCCATTACTCCTCATCCCATTGCAGACACAGGCAGCACAGCTCATGGAGCACAAGCTCAGTTGTGCTCATGGTATAACCTTCCCAAGCATTTCTCTTTCTGTGGCATTAGGAAGCCAATTCCTCCCAAGAGCATGTTTATATCAATCTAAAATTCATTTCAGCTGAAATATTTATGATTGGGGGGGGGGAGGCAGGAGGTCTGGGTGTTGAGTGTGGTCAGATCAAGTTAGCTTCAACTGGCAAGGTTGACAAAAGTAGTAATCTCTCTGTCCCTCCTCCTGTACCTAAATGAGCATTTATACTAAGCCCTTTCTTAATGCTGTAACATAATTCATTAGGACAGCCTTAATGAGCTGGTAATTAGTCTGGTGGGAGGGGGTGAGGAGGGGAAATAGAAATGCTAGACAGAGAGAAAGTCGAGCAGGCTGGGGCACCTTAAAGAGCCCTCAGAGAGCCTTTTGTCAACAAAATGGATCGGGCTTGCAGGCAGTAAAACTTTCAAATGACCTTCGTGTCAAAATATTAGGCTGCTATTTTTCGCTAGATGGTGGTTTCATAAACATAAAAAGCACACATATCATTCAGAGTGCTGTAAAATTTGTCTCAAAGATGTGTTTTCTTCCCTCCCCCTTTTTTTTTTCTTTTTTTTTGTTGCAAGACAAATATCACCTCTATGAGGCATGAGTGGGGGATGGGGAAAGGGGAATGGCATCTAATATCACAAACTTCTGCTTAATCTGAAGGTAATGCTAATAGCAGCTCATCTTTGTTCTGATGGTTTCGAGTGCTCGCTCTTTCTTTTTCTAGAGGAAAAAAAAAAGTAAAAAAATACATCAGTATACACGCCAGAGACAGCTATCAAGAGATGGTGACATTTTCACTTGTAAAATTCAGGAAAATTACTTAGATGTTCATAATTTATGGCAAAAGCTAGATGTTAATATTGCTCTGTGATTTAGAAGACAGATGTGGTATAATAAGTATATCAAAACCAACAGCTCATTTCTGGAGAAGTGAAGCATCAAAACATTTAGCTATTTAAGTACTTTTCCTTCTGTGAAATCTTTATCTTCAAGGTTAAATTTTGACATGGGGTTGGAGGGTAGAGGGGCAACTATTTTCCACAAGGCAAGAAATGATTACTCAGAGCATCTACTCATTTTGCGTTGTGCTTGTCTTTAGGGTCCTTCCCTTTCTCCCGGTATCTAACAAGCCCCAGAGTGGTGGGACTTGTGTAACTTGAATAAGTAGCAGACAGCTGATAAGACATTGCTTGAGTTGAACCATAGGAACATGCAAGCAGCAATAATGGTGGTAAGTAGCCAACTTAACAAAAGCAAAAACCAAGGAGATAGCAGAAAGAAAAAAAAAAAAACCAACCTTGACTTACTGTGTGGTTAACTATTTTTTTATTTCTCTGCTATCATATCACACCATGCAAAGTGTGAAGCTGTTCCTTCTCTGCCTCCTGTCGCTCACTGGTATTTCCCCTCTGAACACCTGAACCATTTATTGCTTATGAGCAACCACTGCAGGTGATGCACTGGCAGCCAGACCACTGTTGGGAGCCCAAATCTTCCCTCAGATATGGCCACAACTGGTGATGACACAGCTTGGGTGAGGGAAAGCTGGGGCTGGGCTTAATAGACATCTGGCTCAGCTGCCTGGCCACTAGTTTCTGACTTGGTGTAATTGCTCAGTATTTAGACAGACATCATATGAGATATTTCTGATGTGGCTGGAAGTATCAGGACCTGACCCTATATGAAGAATTTCTTACCCCTTTGGTGTGCCAAACAGACTTGCCTATGGCCAGTTTGTGGCTGATGCTGGAGACTGGCTGGGTCCAAGCTCGTGTGCAAAGCCCACACAGGGCTGGGAGCCTCAGGGATGTGTGGTGTGATGGGCTTTCCCTTTGAGATCTGAGGGCCATCTTTCCCACATAAAACATGAGATTTAAAGAGAAATTTAGACAAGGATGAGATGATGTCTGACTTCTCCTCATGGACTCAAGAAGAACAGGAAATTTTACCCGCACTTGTGAAAAGTTTAAGCCTGGAGTTCCACACTGCTCTTATTACCCATCATGTGGTAAAATCATGTGGAAAACAACTTGGACTTTTTTTTTTTTCCACTACTAGAGTTAATCTCAAGTAGTTTGCCAGTGTTGTAGTTGTGCTCTGTCAGAATAGCTGAATATGGATCACAAAGACCTCTGGAGAACAACTTGTTGAGTTAATAAATGGGGGTGTGGGGTGTTGTTAATTTATTTTTAAAGGTAACAGGAAAGATACACTACATCTTACAGCATCTGTAGCATACAGATCCATTCAGAAAGGCTCCAGGTATGATCAGCTTATCATGGGGCGAAATATTGGTGTTGCCCTTTGGTGACATTGAATCCTGCTAGTTGGCTACATTAAAGCTACTGATGAAACTCTATTTCTCCCTACCATTTTTTTCCTTCTGTTTTTTACTTTTTAAATTTTCTTTTCCCTACCATTTACTGAAAGCAGCAACAAATTCTTTCACCTTCTAATGTATTATATTCAGGATGCTCCAGGCACACAGAGCAGTAGTAAATTGCCAAAGCTCAGTGAAGAAACTGGTTCTGTTCATAAGGGGCAATGCAATGTTTCTGACCCCCCAAAAAGTGTCTTTCAAAATCTGCTTTTTATAGCACAGTTGAGACTTGGAAGGTTCTACAGCATAAATACCTGGTGAAGCTGCAAGCTCTGCTTAGTTTTCCTTATTAGAAGTCTTTCTCTCCCTTTTCCTTCTTTTCCTTCTTTTCCTTCTTTTCCTTCTTTTCCTTCTTTTCCTTCTTTTCCTCAAACCTTGATTTGGGCTGAAATTTTCTCTGCTGGGTGTCTGTTGCCGAGTGAAGTTCATAATTCTCAGGAAAAGCAAATTTTAGCAGAGTTAAGGGGAAAGTACATTCTAAATTCTGGTGACTTTTCTTTGTAAAGTCTTACCATCACTGATTGGGACTGAAAGACAGCATTTCGAGTGGAGACTCGCATTGTTCTTAGAGGGGTATCTTCTCCATCTCTCTCTGATTTGGCAAATTTAGCCAAATTCTTAAGTTTTTGAGAATCTGCAGCATATATAAGCTCAGTAAACATTTCTCAGGTGACAGAAAGATGTCCTAAGAAGAGGAGAAATAAATCTGGGAGAGGGAGGCTGAGAGAGGAGCTCAGACAAAGGAGCTGAAATGCTGCTGGGAAGGAGGCTGGGGCATCATGTGAGAGATCAAGCAGGTGTTGAAGAATACACAGGAGATGGAGCTGGGGACCTTGCTTGCCAGGCAGGAATTAATTGCTTGCGTTTAAGTGCCTGAGGAATGGAGGAAGGAAGCACCTTGGTAAAGAGAGGGGACTCTGATGGAGGCTGGACAGATTAGAGCAGAAATGAGCAAGAAGGTCACGTGTTGAGTCAGTAAATACAGAGTTATCTGTGTCCATCACAGCAAATGCCTTCCTCCCTGCTCCAGAGTACATGGAATAGCATTTCAGGTCCTTGAATTTCAGGATTTGTCTGCTACCAGCAAATAGCTACCTCATCGATTGGCAAAGCCTTCCACCCCCTCTGAAAAATCAAATCGACTCCCAAATTACTGGTTCCTTTTGGCTTAATATCCCTGTGACTTGCTTCTATGTACCATGGAAGTAAATTAACTGTGAATTAGTGCCAGAGCCATAAGGAACTCACACAGAAGTTAATAGTTCTGTCTTCATAGCAGGGACTGAATAATGTGAAGCAGAGTAAGAGCTAGGCAAGTACATAGAAGAATGCAAACAAAGTATTGAAGAAATGCGGTCTGTGCTGAGGCAAGGGTTCCCAAGGCAAAATATACGATTATGTAATTAAGAGTGGTATCCTAATATGGAGGCAGTGAGTAAAGGCTCTGCAGGCATCCTTCATTCCAGCGTGTCCTAGCTCTGCTTTGCTACCTGAATAATGATCTTTAACTTACACATTTTGTGAGATATATTTATCACTGCACTTTTCACCTACCTCCTGCACAGTGTTGAGTGTCAGCAATTCACTGTACACCATCCCTCAGTAGCAACATTATTTTTCTTGCTCTGGAAATGCCAAAGCTAAAGTTGCCCACATAACCGCAACTCTGGTCCCTTGTGTAAACACATTACAAGACAGTCTTTAATTACATGAGCTTTTTTTTTTTTTTTTTTTCCCCCCCTGCTTCATGATGCTCAGAGACATCTGGCCATATCATTCAAAGTGTGTCCCAGGCCTTATTTACCTCACACCAACCAAACAGTCTACTGAATACAAAATTATTGATTTGCTCTTGGGTGTTTCAGCTGTGCTCTCAGGACAAAATTTGAGTATTTTATAGACACATGTGGATTTGAATTCACAGCACCCCTGTGAGACAAGAGAGTGACAATATTCCCATTTTACAGATGGGGAGCTGAGTCACAGGGAGATTAAGGTCAAAGGACCCACCGATTTTGGGGCCCCAGTTTGATGTTTCTGAGTACTTAGTGTTTTTATAGCTCAATATATGTTCAAAGCACAGCTCCCAGAGACTTCAATTACAGCTTCCAGCACTCAGCACTTTGCAAATCAGCCCCCAGGGTTTCAAGTCAGGCATCCAGAAAATGAGGAACACACAGTTAGTGACCACCTGTGGTTTATAACTTGGCCAAATGTGTGTGGATTTTCATGGTAATAGCAAAAGGCACCTCTCTTATTCCTGGGTGATGCTTTTCTCCCTCTGTCAAGCAAACCAATCTCTGCAGTAAAACATAAAGTGTTGCTAAGGTCTCTCAGTGGAGCAGTCCCACACGTTGTGGAGGTATGCAAGAGGAGGGGACCATCGTCATTACTAGCAAAACAATACCGGTTTTTAAATGTAATTTGTGGCAACAGCTGAAATCACTTTTGAAAAAAATTTAACATGGCTTTTCAGTTTCTAAGATGCAGCAACTCGCCTCCAAAATCTTAAGCCTCGAAGGTAAAATTGGGCCAAGTTATGGGAGGCTAAAAGCATGATCTTAGACTGGGAGGTAGCTGCCTGCTCTACTTCTAATGCTCTCTAGCAGTATACTAAAGGTGAAGGGGTGATAAACTGAAGCCAATACTCCACTTCTGCATAGTATTGGTATAGAACCCTTTAGCTGTGTTCAGCCTGGGACAAATTTTTAGTTGAGTAAGGAAACCCCTGGAAGTTATATTTTTAATGGACACCTCCCTGGGAGATCACAATTAGAGCTATGCAAGTGGCTTTCACAAAAATCATTTAAAATATGAGCAACATGGAGAAGGGATGCCCAGACATAGGTCACATAGGTACCTTTGATAGTATTAACAATAGAAAGATAGCGGTGAGCATTGTAGGGAGGATGCATTATATAAATGAAATAATAAATATGATTTGTTTTCTTGAAATACGGAGAGGTAAAACTGAATTGATCTCATGGTTTTATCTATATTCCACACCTTGTTCTCTGTGCTGGCAGATGCTTATTGCTGAATAAGGTGAAACATAGCTGATGAAATGAGCTGGAGGTTGTTTCAATTTCACAAGGAGATAAATACTTGAAATATCAGCTCTATAACTGTATAAACTGGGGTGATTTCCAGCATGAGGAGAACATGAGGCAGGATGCACTGAAAGAGGCAGGTGGTTTGGATTGAGAGAGGAAAACTACATTGAGAATTGATCCCTGGGAATTGGTGACATCTGGTGAGATCCTGGGAAAACAAATTATTTCAGAATGTCAGTAGAGCAAAAAGAAAGACACAGGGAACAGATCGCTAAGAACTCACAAGAATCCAACCTCCTTAGAGGAGCAATACACATGAAGAAATGGCTGCTCGTAATTTGCTGGGTTTCTTGTTTACCATGAGTTCATGGTGTGCTGATGACTGTTTCTTAGCAGCAGCATATTTTGCTTACTGTTTTTTCCACTTTCCACAAGAAAACCAAGAGGACTGCTGGTGGACAGAGTCAGACTGCAAGGCCACGCTCCACCTGCACTGACAATAAAAGTCCTGCTTGTGTGTTCACACTTGCCACTACCATTTCAGGCCTTTTAAGGTGAAATGGACTGTCTAGCATCATATCTTATTATTGTAAAGTTTGGTTATGAGGAGGTAACCTTAGACCTCAGAGAAAGCAGAGGCTAGATTTCTCCTTACTGTTTCCAAATAATACCCCTTGTTGTCTTTAGGTTGGAAGGTAATGTTCTGAAGAACAACATTTGAGACCATGCCTTAAAAATAAGGAAAAAAGAGAGAAAAGATACCTGCAAGGAATAGAACAAGGAAGAAAGCATCTTCCTTACCTGAGTGCAGCTGAAACATGCACACCTTTTGTGAATAGCTACCTCATATCAATGAAATTACTTTCACCACGTAGGTAAGCAGGAGTTGTTCCCTGGCAACGTTCAGAGGGCTCGGAGGAGAAGCAGCCTATACCCAAAGGAAATGAAAACAAACATGAAAGAAACTTCCCAGCTTCTTTTATCAGCAGTCCTTTACAGGTCACCTTTAAAAGGTCTGCGTTTATGGCATCTGTATTTGAACCACCTTTCTGTACAATCTGTGTGTGTAGGCTGAAGCAAGACTGTGAGTGCCTGAAAAATGCAGAGGCTAATTATGGCAGTGTGAAAGTAAAATAATGAGAGCTTGAGAATGTGACTGATAAGCAGTTAGATAATAGACTAACAAGCAGGATGTCTGTAGTCCATCAAAGGGCTAATGAAGGTCTCCATGTCCTCTGCTATTGCCTGAGGAGGATGTACAGATGGAAAATATTCCAGAAATGGCATTTAAGGATATACACCATGTACTGACTGCATGGTGATATAATGATTGGATTCAGTGAGTGCTTAACCTATGGATAAAGTAATTACTCAATTAAAAAGTGCACACTAGATGCTGATAACCAAGTGGCACATGCTTGAAGCAAATGTTTACAAAGGAGGTGGTGCTTGGTTTCTTTGCACTGAGGCTACTGCATGCAGTCTGGCCACCTGCCCGCCAAGTGGGGCTTGCAGCCTGTGGTGCTACATTGGTTTCAGTGCCCCAGCGAAGTGGCATGGCAAGACTGAGGGTGACTAGTGCTGAGGGTGGCTGGCCTGGGAACTGGCAATGAGGCAGCTGGTCTTAGAGTCAAAGGGGGCATCAGGCTCACATGCTCATGTGTTTCCTCTCATGTGTCACAGTAACACAAGAGGACCTTTACTGTTAACAGCTCTGTGAACATTGATGGCTCTGCTGTATTTCCAACCTCTGTTGGCTGACTGGATTTTCTTGGTAAATATGCAAATTCTCACCCTTTGGGGTGAGCTGTGCCAGACAGGGAAATTGGGGAGTTGAGCACACTGGCAGGCTCAGAAAATGGCAAGAAAACAAAAGAACAAACAACAGAGAAGATTAATAAAAAAAAGACATTTTAGCCATTTGGTCATAAATAGTACTGTTCAATAGCACAAGAAATCATGCAGACTGTGCAGGGAGACATAAAACCACTGAATTATGTATTAATATGTCATATAAAAGGAAAAAGTACTAAAGAAATACTGTAGGAAAAATAAATAAAACCACCATTAAAAGTGAACATGTCCCATTTGGTCAGTTATACCAAACATAAAACAACAGAAAGCACCGTTTGGAAGTTAACAACACTTTTAATTTTACTACTGACTTTTCCATAATAAGCCATACAAAGGTGTGGTTAGACCATAGGCTCGGGAATTGATTTTATGCCTGTGCTCATCTAAATCAGAGGGCCTTTAAAATATATATCTAGATCTGTATCTCCCTGTATATACATATGAAGGAAGAGAGGAAGAAAGAAGTTGGAAAGCTGGGGATGTGTGTGAGCTGGCTGATGTCAACTTGGAGCTGATACCCTCTCAAAGAGCCTGTTTGGGTGAAAGGAGCCAGAGCTGAAATCTGCTGGTGGTAGCTGTGAGGCCAGTGCTTTCCAGCCATTGGGTCTGCAGAGGTGGGATGAATGCACACGTGGAAAAGTGATGTCCTGCTTGCAGCAGCCCAGGCTGTCCCTTACAGAGGAGGCACTGTTCAAAAGCGCCCATGGGGGGTGGCTCAGCCCCGCTCAGGTTGCAGCTTCGATTTCACCTCCATCCCTCAAATGTCCTCGGCTTTAATGTGAGATGACAGGTGCTGCAGCTGTCCGGCCTTGCAGAACTAGCTCTGGGAGACTGGCAGGATGCGGGAAAGGGGCTGCCCACATTTGCACAGCTGGGCTCGCTCATTCAGGGCTCCAAAACCATCAGTTCACCCACTAAGCTGACTGGCGCGTTGCTGAGCCAGGCTCTAGCTACCCCCTTTCATGCAAGAGGGCAGCCGGGGGTGGGGGCTGTGAAATGTAGCCTTCAAGCCCGGGCTGCTCCAATTTGGATGCTGCTTTGGGAATGCCAGCCATTGTGAGTCTTTCCCTTGCTGTAAAATACAGGGCAGCAGACCACAGTGCAATGTTGCCTGGCTGCAGCCAGCTGACGAGATGAGCCCCTGCTCAGCTGTGAGTGCCAGGGTCTCCTTTCTTGCACACAAACCTCTAGAGGGATTAAAAAAAAAAAAAAAAAAAAAAAAGAGGGGGGGGATTTTGCTAGCAGAAAGCACAAATGACACGAAAGTGCTGTGCCGCTGCTTCATTAAATACATTGGCCTGCTAGAGCTGCATTGCAGATATCCTCTTCGTGTAT
Organism: Athene cunicularia; assembly: GCF_003259725.1. Taxonomy (NCBI): domain Eukaryota; kingdom Metazoa; phylum Chordata; class Aves; order Strigiformes; family Strigidae; genus Athene; species Athene cunicularia. The sequence goes on from NW_020799097.1 coordinate 75,685,633, forward strand.
TTTGAAAAGCAAAATTCTCTTTGGTCAACCCTGCTGTGATTTACCTGCTTTTCTCAGTCTGCCTGTGGTGACATTGGTACCATATCTGTTGGGAGGGAAGAGGCTGGGAGCTGTGGTGGCCACAGCCAGGGCTCGGCCAAGAGCCTGGGCACCTGTGCTGGGGCTGCTCCTGGCCACTGCTGCTTGTGCCTGTTCCCCAGGTGCCGCCCAACAGGGCTCTGCCACCTGCGCTGGTTAGAGGCTATAGACCAAGACTAAACAGAGGCAGCGAGACCTACCAAAGCTCATCTTCCCTCGTGGGGATAAACAGGGATGTCTGTAAAATGCACTGCAGTGGATGTGTCATGTCTGCAGAGGGAAAAGGGCCTGGCTTGGCTTTGGCGTGTGAATTCAGAGCCTGGTCTTCGGGGTCCTTTTAGGCAGAGCCCATCTCTAGCACTGAGAAAGTGCTGCCTTTTGATACAGTTTTGCTTTAATTTTAGAAGCCTGGGACAGTGTTATAGAACATGAGAGTGGAGACAAAGAAAGAATAGGAAGCAAGTATGTAAATAATCACAATTAATCTGAAGGTCTAATGGCCTGCCTGCCTTCCTACTGTAATTTACCATATGCTCTAGTACTTGTGTGAGACTCCCTGGCTCACGTGTTGTTAGTTTATGTAAGTGTGCACAGACCTTTGGCAAATTTGTATTTTTATTATGTAGAAGCTAACATTTAGCTTTCTTGTTGTGGGTATGTTGTAGCATATGTTAGTGTTTATGTTGCAGGGAAAATGAATCTCTTGACTAGAAAATACCTTCTTCTAATATTCTAGCAATTTGTTATTTTGACCTTTTTTGTAATGATGTTTTGTCAATAGCAAAGGCAAAGCTGAGTGGGATGGGCCAGGTAAAGGCTAGTCATTCGTGTGTGACACCCACGGTATATTATTTCTTCTGGGTCCCTGAGGGGATAATCATATGCAGGTATCATTCAGAAGGTCAACCTGAATTGGAGGGAAATAATTTCTCAGAAGTGGGTGTGAGATAGGAAGTAGTTTTTTTCCTTTCTTTTTTTTTTTTTTCTTTTCCCTATTTCAGTTGGAAAAAATCTATGTATACCAGGGATGCTACACCTTTTTTCTTGGTTTTCCGTGTATATGCATTACCCTTTGAAAATTTTTTTCAAGACAATTTTATTTTTAACTTTGTCATGGCAAAAGCTTGAATGTTTTCAGTGGGAAATATGTTTACATCATCGATATCTGTTTTCCCCAAGGCCAGCAAAAAGGACCTCACAATATGTTATTACTGGACTAAGGCCAATAGATAACATGCTGTGATTTTCCACAATTGATGAGAATAAAACTTAGTTCTAGCAGCAGACTGAAGAGTTTCAAAATTTGGCATCTAGTTTCTTCCAAAAATCTGTGTGGGAAATGTCAAAACTTCTCTGAGTTCCAGGGTACCCAGATTGGGCATAAAGCTTGAGCCAGCCTTAACGTTTGGCACTGCAGCCCAACCAAGAAGGAAGTCGCCGCAGCAGGCTCCTCTTGTGCCCTCAGACTGAAGCCTGTCCTCTGTTGTCCCTAGGCTGGAGTGAGCAGGCGTAGCTTGGAGGAACTCTCTGAAGCTGCTCCCATGTCTGGAAAGTCCATCTGCATGTTAAAGGGTGAGTGGGAGGGGTCTGTCTTTTTATTTTGGCTCCCATTAATTCCATTTTACATCATTCCAATATGCTCTGGGCCTGACCCTTGGTTTGTTTTTGGAAATATCTGCCTTCAGTATTCACAGAAAAGTCTGACTGGATTATCTGCAGTCCTATGACTTTGTATGCTGTGTTCAGGTCAGATTCAGTAATTATTGCCTATAAGTTAATAGCCATGGGTTTTTATGATCTCATGTGATGTCTCAGCCAGTGCATTTGAATTTGCAATGAACAGTGATAAAGGGTGCTTGTGCCTGTGTCAATATTAGCTCTGCACTTGCAGCAGTGTGAGTGTTGCTGCTTGTGAGTTCCATGCAAACCAGAGCAGGAAAATGCATGGAAATCTTTTCAGTTCAGAAATAGTCTCCTTGGTCTCAATGTGACAAGCTATATAGGAAATTTTCCCTTTATTTCATGCAACCTTGCTTTGACTGCAACACATATACATCTAAATCTATGCCCTCTGTGTTAAAAATAATGGGACATATTGTGATTTAATTCCGAAATAATTACTTCTACGAGGATTAGAAAATAAATTATTGTTGAAATGTGCTTTTAACTTTGATGTGACAGTATTTACAGAATTGACGTTTCCTGAATCTCTGTAAGCAGTATGTTCCAGGGCTGCTGGACATAATACGAAAAGACTCTGGCACTTAATGATTTATAGCAATACGGTGTTCCTGTATAAAGCTGCATCCCAGTATCTACCGAGTACAGAACATGACCTGGGCAACAGGGAATCAAAACCTCATTTAGTTATATGGAAGCCTAAATTGAGCAGTGCTTTAAAAATCAACATAATCTTAAAATGAGTCTTGTAGCCAACTCAGCAGCAAGTGAAAGACTTTGGACGCGAGGAAGGGTATTTTTGACCAGCTTTAGGCTGTGTTGAAGCTGGGACAGCTGGATTCTGTGCAGCTCTCACTCCAGTGAAGCCCATGAGAAAAGACATATCCATAATGTGGTAACTCCCTGTTTCCATTTTTAGCTGGTTTTGTCTCTTTGGATGTTACATAAGAAACAGTTTTTTGTTTCTTTCCACACAGTTTCACTGTAGCTATCCCTTCAGTGCTCTCTAATGTGATATTAGCAAGCAGAAATCTTGCTTCCAAATGATTTGCCAAAAATGGCAAGCAAACAGAATTTGAGGTTCTCTGGCATAAAGCTATCAATATGCATTCTCACTAGATAAGGTTTTCTGGCTTTTGGGTTTGTTTCCATTTGAATGAGAAGTTTGTTAACCCACTGAAAATGTCAGATGTTGAGATGAGCTCTCTCTGTTAGATGGGCAAGAAATAACACGTGCAAAGCTATGATGGTTTTCTGTATGGTGCATGGCTGACATTCATTTACACTGTGAAAGCATGAGAAAGTAAACAAGAGGCTTGACTATTTTGTTATAAGAGTTTTCCAACAGTATTGCTTTTTCTTACTTGGATGCTTTCTGACACGTACCACAAAGACAGGGGGGACGTTCACCTAGGAAAGATTAGATTATTTCCTGAGTAAAACACCAAGGAAAAGGACCACATCTTCATTGTGGAAACTCTCTGCATTGTTCAGTCTCCACTGTCTTCAAAACACTTATGAGCAAGGCAAAAGCTATTAATAATGCACTGTCACAGCCTGCTCAGCCTCTCCCTCTTGGATACATACACATCAGCCCACTCTGGGTGTATCCCCCAAACAGGAGCCACGTGTCTTCAAGCTGTCAATCTGGGCAGAGTCCAGGGATTGTCTCGGATCTGGATTTCTAGGAACATTTTTGTGGCATGGATTATTTCTAGGACTGCTTTCTGAGTTGACATCCCAGAAGCACTGAGTTGTTCTTTTCCTAACATCTGCAGCCCAGTGTTCCCCATGATCAGCTCTGTTAGCTTTCCTGCAGGAAAAAGGGTGCCCTGCAGTACAAGCAAATGCCTTCTGATCTCCCTCTCCTGCCTGAGATTTATCTCATCTCCTGCTTTCCTTCATCCTACTCTGTTCTTCAAAGCCCTTAGAGAAATATATTTCTTTATATAATAATTTTGTTCCTTCTAGTCAAGATCGATGCTGGTGTTGATAGTCCTGACTGAGCAATCTATTCTGAGGCAGATGTAGCCACCACTCAAAAAACCATACAGGGCAAAGACTTACAGTAAATATTCATGAGGATTTCAATGTACAAAAAGTCCATGATCTCAAAGAGAATTCACAAGCTGCACCTCGATTGCTTGGTCCATGGCACCCCATGTATACACCACAGTAGCTGTGTTTTTTAGAAAGCTCTGTTTTGCAGACAGATTTTTCAATGCTTTCTAAGCACATCTTGAAGAGATTTCAGTTTGTTCTAAATAACCATCCACATCAACAAACCAAACTGTTACACATGTCTCTACTTCTGTGGAAATACAGCACATGCTGGTAAGTCTGACCTACTAGGTGCTATTATTTAATGCTGCTAAAATGTTCCCATGTAGGATTTCTTCTGGGCAAAATCCATCTTTCTATGGAGCACAATGCATTTGAATTGGAACAGATTGTTTCTCCTCAGTCTATCAGTAAAACCATTGCCCTGGCCTGATATAACTGGAAACAGAGCGCTCTAACATCTTTAAGCCAGAAAGATTTGAAGTTGACAAAGTGTTTGTGGCATCTCTTGTTTCTTGCTATTTTTCTCGATAACTAGGCTCTGGGGAAAAGTCTTCAATTCTTTAAACAAGCTGAAGAAAATCACTCCCTCTGATCTGCACTCCTCAGTGGAAACTCCTTGCTGTTTGCTCTGCACTCGCCAGTGGAGGAGCCACACACAGGACATCAATGGCCATTCCACCTGCAGAAAGTGTGCTCGCTGTGCAAAGGGGCCCGGTGGCTGCACTGGCTGAGAGGAGGGGTTTTTGTCTCCTGATGAAGCTTCATTGGCTTGAGCAAAAGAAAATGTACATTTCCAGAAAATCCTGGGAGGATGCCTGATCTGAAAAAATGAATGAGTCTTCCAGATTCTTGTATCTTCCCTTTCTAAGGGAAAAATCGAGGGATCCATATAGTTGATGCTTGACCCTTTGCACAGCAGTGTCAGATGCTAGCCAGGCTGCTCTCCAAGAATGGGTATAACTGCTATGGTTTGGCACAATATAGGTAAATGTTCCTAATTTTGCTTTTTATGATCTATCTAAACTTTTATACCAAATTTGTTACTATAAACTCTGAATATAAGTGTGGTTATGGCCCAGTTAAATACAGCATATATAGCCTCTTGGAACCTTTTTTTACAAAACACTTGGTTAACTTCTTACTGCACATGTGCCATTAGAACAAATGAATCACAGTAATATTTTGCATCATAATTGCACCTAGCAGCTGAGGATCTTGAAGAATTTACTTGATTGACTATATTTTGCCAGGCATCTGTTTTTTCCAATCTGCATGAATAAATCCTTTTACAGATTTGAGCTGCTTCTCTTTGAGAGAAGTCCAGTCCAGCACTTCCTCTACTTCCTTGGTGGGTCTTGTAAAGAATTATTGCAGAGCAATTCTTAATCTTTATACTGATCATGCTGACCAGATGCATAAGTAACTCAATGTGACTAGGGGTCTGATTTCAAAAATCACTGCTCAGTAATATTTACCATACATTTTTGTCTTTCAATTAGTGTTAAAATAACATTTATTATAAACTACTAATAAAAAATACTTGCCTAAAATTTACTTTTATGGGGATCCTAAAATTTAGGATATATCATGTAAAGGAACACAGGAAGCGTGCACATTTTTGAAATTTTGGAGGTATTTGCATAACAATAGTTATTAAACCTGTGCTAAGAAACCTGAGGCTCAAGCATGGATCTCTTGTTTCTTCTTGTATTGTTTAATGTCATACAGCAGTTTTGTAACAAAGTTGGAACAGACTTCAAACTCATCATTGGATGATACTTCCTCACCTGGAAGAGCTGGAAGGAGAACAGATGCATTTAGAAAATGTGCAAGGAAAGGTTTCCAAATCTTTCTGGGCACATCCAGGCCTAGCGACACATGAGGGGCTCTGCAGATATTCTCCAGGCGACTCTCCTGCTCCACCACTGAGTCGGTCCTCCAGCTCTCACTGCTGAAGGAGTTCTTTCATGTTACTTCTCCCCTTTTTCATCTATGGAGAAGCACAGTCAAAGCACATCATTAAAAACTCTGGAGCCCTTGAACATTTCTGTAAAGGAAAAGACGTTGGTTAGTAACAATACTTCACTGCAAACAGTCACATACATATGTGTGACCTTGACATGTATCAGAAACCTCAGAAAGCCTTTCATAGTAATGCTTCTTATTTTTCCTGGAGGCAGTTCAGCTTTTAGGAATTGCTTTAAGTTAGGAAGAGTCAATGGACCAAACTGCATCGTGCTGCAGGTCGGTAAAGCTCCTTTGAAAGAAGCACTCGCTCTCTTCAGTGATTTTGTTCCTGCAGCAGTGAATTTGTTCCACTGTCCCTGGCTCATGAGACCACCTTCTCCTTTCCTAGTCTCTCTCTCTCTCTCCTTTCCCCTTTATGTCTTAATTCACTGCTGTCATGATTTATACTAGCAATACAATGTGCAAGACATGAAAATCTATACATCTATCATACCACTGTCTGAACACTGGGACTTGACATTTCAAAATTATTTTTTCCCTATACATTTATCATACTTTTTTTTTTTTTTTTTTCCCAAAAGGAGACACTGTCTTCTGTGGATTGAAGCAGGCTGAAGATGGTCCAGCACCTCTACTATCCTATTTCATGTACTGCATGTTGTTCATGGGGTAGAGAAAGGGGCAGGAGCACTGCTCTGCTGTGGTTTTCTATCTGTTCCTTTGACCAATACTGGGGAGCTAAATATTTTATGATTCTTGTAGAGTCTAAGGTACATACATTTAGCATGTTATCCATCAGTGGCAATTTGAGGTTTAGCGTAAACATAAATTGTTCTTTAGGGAAGAATAAGGATCTGTGATGGCTTGTTCCTGCAACTGGCTGATCTTTATCAGCCTTGTGACAATCCCACAGGGACAACTGGTTGTAATGAGCTCATTTATTATTGATTCAGTCTTTGGACAATTAATCAGAATTAATCAGGGTTCAGTGGTGTTTCAGAGGTCTGAAAATATGTACGTAAGAGTTAGGAATGCCTGAGCGTACTGAAGGAAGCATGAGATGAACCCTGTCACAGGAACAGAATGCAACTCTGCCTCTTTCAAGGTTTGGAAACAGATAGCAAATTTTTGAAGATATCTTCCTCTCCCTAATCTTCACTTCCCTGTACAATGTAACTCTGGGAGACGCTGAGCATAAATGACGAAACACACTGAAATAAATGGTTCTTAAAAAATTTCCAGCCCAACTTTAGATATTTCTTCCCTGGTCACTCCCTCTGCAGGCAAAATCCTGCTTCCCAGAAGCTGTAAGGCACTGGAGCCTGAAATTAGCTGTGTGATCTTATTACTGCAGCTCTTGTGCTTTTTTCCACACAACCACATATTGGTAGTTACTCTTGTTCTTTATAATTTAATTTTAGACATAACCTAATCTTGTCAGAGTAAATGCTTGTGTCTCTCTGTGTTTTTTTTGGTGTGGTTTTTTGTTTTGTTTTGTTTTGTTTTGTTTTTTTTTAATATAAAACATGAACCGTAGTGTCTAGATGCTTAGGCATGGAAGTTGGTGTAATGTAAGGACCAGATATAAACATGCTGTAAAATCCTTTAACATTGTTAATGTCTGTTAAAAATGGTCAAAACTTTTGATTAGAAATTAATATCTCTGACATAACCGAGATCAGGTTAGAAATAGTTTTTCATATTTTTTTTTCCTCCTATCTGGAGCTTCTGAACACAATGGAAAATTATCTTTTTGTTTCCTCTGATATCCGTGTATTTTAGAAATGAAAACTTTTTAAAAAAGTGTAAACAGGTTTCTGAGTTAGGAAAATAAGCCATCATCTTCATTTTAGAGTGTTTCTTGCAAAAGTTTTTAATGTACATTTTTCATGAAAGACATTTCCTCCTCTTCTCCCCACTCCCAACTATTTTTGACTAACTTATACTTGGACTGGAAATATCCTGAAAAAATAGTGACTTTGAAGGCACTGTGATAGATAATTTGGAAAGAGAAAAGACAGACAACTGAATAATGCTATAAAAATAAGATATTGCTAAATGCCAAATATCTCCTGGATGTGCATTAATTCTGTTTATATTGGATCTAAGCTAAGTACTAATTTTACTAGCAGCAGTAAGTCTAAAATTCAAATATATAGTAATGTGGAGCAAGTCAATGTCTGCTATTGGAACAAGAGTAATTAGTTGAGTAATTAATTGAACCATGCTTGAGGTTTTTTTCAGTCAAGGTATTTAAACTGAATACATTGTTCTTTATCTCATCATAATGAATGTTCACAGAATGTATATGTTACATTCTGCCAGTGACGTATGGAATCCACCTCATGTCATTAATACAGTGGTTAACATCCATAATTAATTAAATAGTTTTGGCACACTATCCCATCCAAGTCAATGAGCAAAGCCGGATATAATTTGAAGATTCAATGCATTTGCCTGTGTGTTTGCATTTTTCCTCTGAAGGAGGTGGAGATGCCTGGATGAAGAGGCTGAAGTTTTGTTGAACTTCTCTCATTTTTGAGTTAAAGTATCCTGGCATGTAATTAAGACTGAGGCGTCGGTGCATTATAAAATTATAGCCAATGACACAGAGTATTTGAGATTAATTTAGCCATAGGTCTTGTTGTCTGAAAGATTTAAGAGTAACATTTTAAATTAGAGTCCCAACTATGCATTTAATTTGGATTTAATATGACAGTTATTTGTTCTGCTAATAAAAGCCCCATTGCATATTAAAAACATATTAATTGTGGATTAACACAGATGTAGTAGATTTAGAAATCTTTGATGAAACCATTTTAAAGCATCAGTTGGCATTTACGATTACTGTAAATATATTAACAGCATTAATGTGACCATCTACTTAAATCTAGCAGATTTTGTCCAATTCAGATCATAGCTTCTGGTTCTATGGCCAGCCATCTCAATTAAGTTTTTTTACACAGTATTTAAATTACAGCCTTTTTGCTACTGTTTGTAGGTGCTGCCACTGCAGACGTGCAGTCACTTTCCTGTTCTGTGAACAGAAAAGGTAACTATGCACTGATTGCGGACATCACATACATGACGTAATGCCTCCTTGCAAAGCAAAGATATTTCAAAACAGATGTTTCAGTCTCTTCTGGAGGCTGGAAGCCTCTGGTGAGGAGGTGTTTGCGTATTTGCATGTGCACAGTGATCGTATCATTCAACTAAAGTGATCACACGCAAAAAGTTGCTAAAGCTTCACAGGACCGCAGAATCGTCTAGGTTGGAAAAGACCTTGAAGATCATCCAGTCCAACCATTAACCTCACACTGACAGTTCCCAACTACACCAGATACCTCAGCACTATGTCGACCCGACTCTTAAACACCTCCAGGGATGGGGACTCCACCACCGCCCTGGGCAGCCCATTCCAACGCCTAACAACCCCTTCTGGAAAGAAATGCTTCCTAATATTCAGTCTAAACCTTCCCCTGGTGCAACTTGAGGCCATTCCCTCTTGTCCTATCACTTGTTACTTGGTTAAAGAGACTCATCCCCAGCTCTCTACAACTTCCTTTCAGGGAGCTGTAGAGGGCGATGAGGTCTCCCCTCAGCCTCCTCTTCTCCAGACTAAACACCCCCAGTTCCCTCAGCCGCTCCTCGTACGACCTGTGCTCCAGACCCTGCACCAGCTTCGTTGACCTTCTCTGGACACGCTTGAGTCATTCAATGTCCTTTTTGTAGTGAGGGGCCCAAAACTGAACACAGGAATCGAGGGGCGGCCTCACCAGTGCCGTGTCCAGGGGTAAGATCTCTTCCCTCTCCCTGCTGGCCACGCTATTGCTGACACAAGCCAGGATGCCATTGGCCTTCTTGGCCCCCTGGGCACACTGCTGGCTCCTGTTCAGCCGGCTGTCAATCAGCACCCCCAGGTCCCTCTCTGACTGGCAGCTCTACAGCCACTCCTCTCCAAGCCTGTAGCGCTGCTGGGGGTTGTTGTGGCCGGTATAGGTCAGCCTTGGGGTGCCCCACTGCCCTGCCTCATCAGTATCCTCTGTGCTCTTCAAGGAACATAATTAATCCTAGAGATAGCTCTTAGTCATGTGTAGTTCATATTTTTCTATGAAGCATCTGCTGGGGAATGCCTCTGTCTGTGCTAATTGACAAGGTAAGGCCAACTGGATCTCTTAGTGGAGTCTTTTTGTGAACTATGCTAAACCGATGTATTGTGCTCCCATTCTCATCTTTTTGAACAATGTTATTTATGGCCCACCTTGCACAGGAGAGGCTGACAAGTTTGATCTTGCAGGCCCCTCACTGAAGGATACATTAGCTTGAAGAAGGAAGGAAGGAAGGAAGGAAGGAAGGAAGGAAGGAAGGAAGGAAGGAAGGA
>NW_020799097.1:75695853-75703683 GCF_003259725.1 Athene cunicularia
AGGGAGGGAGGGAGGGAGGGAGGGAGATTACATGTCCTTCAGAAGATCTTTCCATGGAAGATCAGGGAATGCTACAAGCATTGGAAAGAGTGGGGACAATGTTTTCTTTCTGTGTGTGTATGTGCAGTTTATTTAGTTGTTTGGCTTTTTTGGGAGTTGGCAGGCAGTGTGAAGGAGGACGTGCTTTGCCAGTGCCATTGTTTTCTGCTTTTCTTTTAACTTTTAGGGAGAGAATAAGAGAGCACACTATGTGGCTGTGCTATTCTCTGTCTCCAGACAAACTTGTCCTCTGCTTTCTGCCTTCTCTATCTCTGCTAGTCAGTTAATGCTTCAGCAACACCCTGTCCTATTATTCTCCTACTGCTCTGGCTCAGCAAGCTGTAAGCCAGCCTCAGGAAGGCACCAAATTTGATCTGATGACAGCAGCATTCCCTAGGCACTGCAAGGCATTGGGCAGGCAGTACACATGGTCTTGCCTTGAGGGTTGTAATGCAGCCTTGTAGTAGGATCTAGTAACGATGTATTATTATAAATCCTTATCATGTTTATTTCACTTTTCATTCACATTCCTTCCAATCTTTTGATATTTAGCCTCAGGGCAGATTCGGCTATATATCCAAAGATGCAACTTTACATTGAATTAATGTGTATATCTTTGCCAGTTAAGAAGTTAACAAAAAAGGAGTAGGTGTCACTATTTTGCTTATGGTGGGAATTTGACGATGCACTGAACCAAGCACAACACACTTGCAGAATCTTAACTAGTTTGATTGCACCATCGACACTGTTATTTCGACAGCCCCGCTCTCCTGCATCTGGCATAATTGGAAGCAGCAGCCAGCAGGTATCAGATGTCAGTATGAATTGTCTCCTGCTGCGTGAGCACTGACTATGAAATTGATTTGCTGTCTTTTTTACACAGTTTTGTAATGAAAGTAACGTAAAGTCCCAAACAGACAAATTCCGTATTTGTGTATATACAGTTAAAATAGGCATATGTATAAAAATTAGAGAGGGGAAAATATATCAACAAAAAAGCAGTATGGCACCATCAGGCCCTCCTTCCTCACGGGCGGTTGTGGTGGCAGTGCCCCCTGTGTTTCTGAGGAAGCTGATCTAAACTAATAGCTGGAAACCAATTTCTTTGGGTACTTGTATGGATCAAAATCATAAAACATGAGAAAGAACCCTTCAGTGAGTGAATTTACATCTCTATTTTACTCACTGGTGATAATAAGGCGAGAGAGAGATGCTGTGGAAGACGCTGTCTCCAATCTGAATGAAATTTTCCCCATTTGTCATCAGGATGATCAAGACCCCTAAGGCAAGAAAACTGGCCTGAGCAAAGTCAGGGGCAAATTTCTGTTGATTTAATATATTCAGGATGTTGTCTTAGTGCACTCATAAATAAACGACTGTCTCTCAGGGCCTTTAAGATCCTGTCATACAGAACAATTTTATGCAATATCCGTGAGACTGAGATCTTGACCACTGATTTGAGGAACTATAAGGGAGGATTAGACCAGGTATAAAAGTGGTGCCATCATCCCAAACCTTGAGGAAAGCCTTTGAGCGCTCCTTAAAGATTGTTGACATCTAAGTGATGGCAGTAGGAGCACAGGAGTCCAGGCTTCACTGGCAAGAACCGGTACCTCTTCGCAAGCAAGGTTACAACTGTCTACAAAACAACCGTGTTTATGGGTCTCTTCCTCAGCTTGAGGCAATATTTGGCTTTGATGCAAGAAGGCTTAATCAGCTTCTACTGTAATCAAATTATTTAAGGTCTTTCAAAAAGCAAATTGCAACAAGTTCCCTTCCTATGAATTCAGGGTCAAAAACCTTTTTAGAAAAATAATCTTGAGCATGGATTACTGAACGTGGCCACCTTTTAGACAAGTGCAATGGAGAAAAACATTCCCAACATCTGGTCAGTGGGGCCCGAGAGCAGTGTTTAATTGTGGTTCTGCTCTGACACCCAGTTGCATAGCAATAAAGAGGAGCATATGATACAATAATCTATATATAGGATAGGTGGGGCTGAACCTTTGACTAGAGGCCAGCTAGTCTGGTATTCTAATCTCTGTGCTGACACAAAGGCAGCTGGTAACCTTCAGCAGATCACTTAAAGTTCTTCCTAAATTTCAAAATCTCTGCTGATGGGGGACTGGTCTGTAACTGTCTTGGGATTGACAGTTGTCATAACATGATCCAACAGGCTATTTCATATACAGCCAGATCACAGGTGCCCAGAAGAACTTTCCCCTCATCCTGGATAAGCACAAGATAATTTACAGGGAGATGGCCACCCTACTCAGAGGGCAGTTTCCCACAGAAGCAGCAATATACTGCAGCTTTCTTCCCTGCAGAAGCAAGCAACCTAGTTTGAATCGGACCTTAGTGGGAGATGGAGGGAAGTCATCTGAGCAGCTGGTCCCCTTCTTCCCCACACAAGGCACAAGCAATGGTGCTTTTGCTCCTCATGATGCTTGGAATGCTTCCCTTCCTCAGCCACCTTCTGCCCTAGGTAACACCTCACTTTCCCTGTTTCTGAGGCTAGGTCTAATTCCAACAGCAATACTTACCCTATCTCACAGACTTAGGCCCTTTTCCACAGAACCAAGATTTCCGTCAGCTTTTAACCCTATGCTTCAACTCCAAGAATGAATTGTAATTTCACCTGCAAAAGGGTGCTGTTATAGGGATGCTCTCTGCAGCTCATTCCCCAGAGGAACATGATAGAAAGAAATCCTCCCACCTACATGCTGAAGCACTGTGTGGGCTTGCTCAAATACAGGATGCTGTTGACTCAGCCAGCCCAATTTGCCGTTATGTTCTTCCCCTCATTTTCTTGGGAAACTTCCCTAAGGTATGCAGTCCTCCAATGGTGAGGAGGAGGAGCAAGAGGACTCTACTCTTCCTCCTGCAACTGCAGAAAATTGTGTGTTGTACTAGGGAACCTGCTGCCTACTGCTCTGGCTGTCATTGAAATCAGGAGAGGAACAGGGATATGAGCCAACGCCATTTCCTCTCCCGTGTTAAGGAAGAAAAGTCCCATCATTTATTTAAAGGGTGCTGTTATCAGAGTCAACAAAATTTTTCATATTGATGTGTTCATTGGTGGAGGACAGAGGATTCCTGCAAGAATGAAACTCAAATCTGGATAAATTAATCAGTCTTACAGCAGTGCATTTTATAATGCATTTAACAGACTCTTCCAAGCTATGTCCTTCTAGCCTGTTTCCTTCCCTTCATTGTTGTGGAGGTGAGTGAATTGTAACACTGGGCATTTATGGTTTCTGAGAGCCTGCTCCCACCCCTCCCCACAACACACTCCTGTCATTTCACAGTGCCTTTTCTTCCTTTCCAACTTCATCAGACTCCTTATGAGGATTCAGTAACCTGCATTTCTCAATAGAAGCGGAATAGCTAAATCCAGTAGGATAGGTGAAGTCTCTTCCAGAAGTGGCCCAGGAGGATCCTAATATGCTTTCCCTCACTCCTCTCAGGTGGCTGTTCAACTTCTGCTGCTCTTTTCCTCCAGTTTATTTCTCTTAAAAGGAACAGGTCAATTCAACCCTCCACTCCTGGATTCTCTTAAAGAGAAATTTCAGGGGGATTAGTGTAAGCAGCACAGTTAAATTCCTGTCTGCTTCTTACTGAAAACTTACCCTCCAGCTTTTGTTTTAGCAGCAGTAAAACTTGTGCAACTGAACGACTTTTTTTGAATGTTTTATTGTTCCCTTTATAGCAAATGTTGCAGCATGCACATATGATGTCAGGTTCCTCTTGTGAGTATTTGATTTCTAGCGACATGAATATGACACAGATGGACATGAGAACCCGGCTGTTGACTCGGTCTCTCAGTGCCCTTTTGTTTATGCCTGTGACCTGGTCACGTAGTACAAAGAGTTTCCTGCTGAACTACATGCAGCTGCCTGGCTGAAAAGCATGTGAGAGCTTTATTTGTCCTGCCTGCAGCCCCAGATCTTCTTGGAACCAGCTCCCGGATCCCTCCCAACATGGAGGTGGGTGATATCACCGCGCAGCCTTCCCAAGGATTCTGGCCTGTCTGGAATCCACCGTCAGTGCATTTCAGTGTACTGCTCCCAGTAAACTGCCCGAGCAAGGCTCTGGGCTCCCTGGGGCTTCAGAGCACTACCACCCTTTTTTGTCAAGAAGAACAAATATAGGTGACAGTCAGGAAACATAAACTAAGGTTTGGTTCAAGCCCTTTTTCTGAATTTATTTTAACAGGTTGACACTCCCACTCCCCTCTCCCTTGGAATCCCTTATGCTGTCAGAAAAACTGCTTAGGCCTGTTTGTCCATTTTTTGCTGATATGAAAGACCTAAAGATCTGTCTTGATCCAGATGCTTCTCAAGACAGCTGCACCACATTGCATTCCACCCCACAGCACACAGCCTGTGGTCAGAAGGAGTCAGAAATGGTCATGCAATGGTCTTCCGGGGCACTGGCACATGTGTGCACAATTTTGCCTACAAACAGAACGCAGGGTGCTCTGCAGCTTCCCAGCACAGCCTCAGGTGCCCAAATGGCAAAACGGTGTGTTGCTCAGATGGCACTGACGTTTATTAACCAGTCTGTCAGGAGCTGCATATCCTGAAGTTGCATCTCTACCACTGGGTATCTGACAGCACACCCTGGGGCCCAGGCCTCACCATGTCAGGTGAGAAGAGTCATGAGCCGTGGTGTGCAGTCCCAGGATAAGATGAGGTTACAGATACAGACAGAAGAAATGTAAATAGCACCAAACCATTAAAACAATCTTGCATACTTCTCAACAACCTTATCTGAAATTATAGAATTTTCCAGTACATCCAATTGTTTTGCATAGCTATTTTTATTCTCAAGTGGGAGTTTGGTTTTGCAGCTCACATTCCCGTGAAGTTATCCATGCCTCCCTTTACCATCTCCTGACACGTGGAGCACCACTCTTCCACCTCTCACATCTTCGGTTTTCATACATCCCTATTTCAACACTATCTAGTGATCACATGAGAACACAACATTAGGAAACCATTTGGTGTATTTTTAGCAGTGCTCAGGCTGCAGTAGCAATGAGAAGGTAGGAGTGCCAGCCACATGTGACCAACCAGCTGTCTGTGGCCCACATTTTGGAAATCACTGATTCAAGTAACTGGCAATAGGTTATGGAAAGTGTCCCTTTTAGATTGCTATTTCAAATTGACCCCAAACCAAACAAGGTAGGAAGGTCGTCCTGGCTGTAAACAACTTTAGGATGTGTGAGCAGTAGTCATCCAGTTTCTTGGCCTCTCATTGGAACAGAAATACTTTAACTGGAAGTGAGTTTCTTTTGTGTCTCTTTAGCTACAGGACCAGTTAAAACGTTGTGACGGCTGAGATGGAGAGGCTGTGTGGCTGCTGTGTGCTTCTTCCCTGCTCTTGGGCTCTTGGTCACACTGTGATAAGTGCTGAGGTCTTGTCCTCTATTGTGTGGAGAGAGTGGAAACCATTAAGCAGGTCTAGCTCCATAAATCTCACTGTGAGAGCCATGTAACAAAAAAATCCCATATTAAACATATGAATCTTCTTCCTTCTCCAATCATGCATATCTGCTGGCTATGACTTCCAGCTCACCTCCTTTCCTGTATTCTTAATCCATGAGTATTTTAGGAGCCAATAACTCCTTGTCAGCTGGCACCTATTGCTATATATGCATCAAAGACAGCCGCCTGCTAGAGTTCTGCATGCTTCTGGGGTTATTTAACTGCACATATGAGTAGATCTTTCATTCCTTGTATGTCACCCATCTGTGAAATCCCCTGCACCAACTTCAGCCAGGCTTACTTTATCACTTTCCTTCCTTGCCAGCGTACAACCTGCTCCAGACTGTTCCCTGTCTCACCAGGGAAGGGAGGGGCTGTGTCTTTAATATGTCTTGCCTGGATTCTTTTGGTTTTCAGCTTATTTTCTCTTGCTGTCCCTCAGACCACTTCTGAGCACCGCGGGAAGTGGCATCAGGTCCTTGCAAGCCCCAGCACATGCACAGAGTAGGATGAAGAATGACTCCTACATGCTAGCCACCCCCAAATCCTGAGACCAATTATCAGCCAGGTCTGCTTATGGGAACAAGACCACAGACTCCAGCTGACATGGGGAAGCAACCAGAGCAGTCCAGTGCAGCCCTCTGCTAGGGCTGCTCCATCCCAGTGTGAGATTTGATCCTCCATGTAGAGCTGAAGCCTTTGCCAAGCTCCTTGCTCTGCAATGCTGCCGAGGAGGTGACAGGCACCACGCACCAGCCATGATGGACGTTGTGGGACTGAGTCCCTATGTTTTTTGACTGAAGCCAGTTTGATTCCAAAGAAATGCCCCCAGCAACAAACTTGCAACCTCCAGGGAGACTATTTATTGTATTTTTTTAGAAATGCATTTTGTAAATCACTCACATGATGGCAAATTTATGTATTTGGCTGGCAAATTTATGTTGTGCTATTAGTTTCAAGGAAATCCAATTGAGTGTGTGGATTTTGGACTCTTGACCTTTAAGCAGAATGAGTTTTTTGAAGAAGTGTGAAGTAACCTGTTCATCTCCATCAGGTGCACTCTGCAGAATGAAAATGACATCTGCAGAGACACAGGAGATATGAGGGGTGTGAACTACTGCATTCATCTCAGTTAAAGGCGCTGACCTTCCTAACCAGTTGCCAGTGCTTGGGACACTGCTTACTGACCCTGGGCATTTTCAGGCTTACACTCTGTGTTTCGCAGAAGGTACCGGGAAGGTGAAAAGGGCTGCCCTACTGCTGGCTTCCACAAGGAATGACAGAGTCACCTCCCTCACCTAGGGACTCAGAGCAAGGGTTGCCCAGATCCCGCTGAGGATGGGGAAGGGACGGGGAGGAGCAGGAGGTGTTTGTTTTCTTGCCTTGGACTTTGGTAGGGATGGGAGCATGGTTGTGCTGCTCCAGGTCCTGTTGCTCTTCTCCCCTGCCACCCCACCACCCTTTCCCCAGAACTCCCCTGCCTCCTTGCACAGCTCTAAACTTCTTCCCTGTCCCTGGCACACATGTTATTTATTTAGCTTCAGTGCTATCTGAGCTTTCTGCTCTGCTGGTTTGACTTCTCTCATACTACACACTCCTTTGACAGAGGCAGACCATGACAACAAGCATTGCTCCTCTTTCCTTTTTTTTTCCCTGTTTTCTGCCAACGGTCAGGTTTGAACTGACATTGGCTGGTTGTAGGTCAGGTTCAAAGGCACCAAGCACTGTCTGAACATCCCCTTGAGCTATCAGCTCATGTGAAAATGAACAGTCTAGAAAACCTTTGACTGCACAGAGTAATCCACTTTATGGGTGAGCTCCTAGGGTTGGCAGACTTCTCATTTAACATGGGGATTCCCATATTTTAGCCTGAATTCCTGCATCCTGTGGTAAAGGACAAGCTTACTAACTAACATAAACTAGTATGTTTTTAATTTCTGGACTGAAATATGGAAAATAGCCCCACCTTAACCTTTTATTCTCAGTCTCCTTGATTGTCTTAGAGCTTCTACCTTGCCCTGCAAGCAGAAGTGGTTATAAGGCAGCAGCAGGGAAGAGTGGGTACATGAGTGATAAATGGGGAGCTGCACAGAGGAGATGTGCTGTAGCAGTGGGGTGGGAGCATAACATATTTTAAAAATGTGAATTTTAAGGATACTGCTTCCCATTTTATTTCTCAAAAATTAATGGATGCCACAGAGCAGCTTGTGGGTGTGTTAAGTGATTAAGACCCAAATGTGGAGGGAAAGACAAGAACCACAGCCACAATTTGTGGCCACTGAAACTGCCCCCCCCCCCCCCC
>NW_020799097.1:75703733-75842829 GCF_003259725.1 Athene cunicularia
CCCCCCCAGTTTGTTGTACACTCTTCTTAGGAGCCACCTACATAAATATCCCTAGATCTGGTGTACACAAACTCCACTGATGCTCACAAAATTCCTCATATTTGTGAGCATGTGGATTTTAAAGCCTTTGTAAAACTGAATGTTTAAACAAAGATGAGCTTCTTCACTGTAATTCTGGGGGAAAAGATTGTTCTGCTTGAGTCAGGGTGCACATCTTTAGCTTGTTTAATTCCTTATCAGCTTCAATGAGACTCTGCTAATAGACAGCAGCCAAGGATCTGGACTTTCTTTAAAGAACTTGGGGTAAAGGGAAATGATGGCTTCGAATTCAGAATACTCAGCTCCTGTGTGTTTTCAGCATACAGCATCATAAGCCATCCCTTGATGAATATGGCCTGAAGTGATGCAGGGAACTTATTGTAATTTTTTTTGCTGTGCTCTGTCTGGATTTATTTCCCAGTCAGTCAGGTGGGACACCCTGTAGATTAAGACTTAGCACACACATTTTGAATCTGTAGAATAGTACTTGAGGTGAAATAGGAATTGCTTTATGTTTCAGAGCAGTAATGGCCTGAATTGCCAGAAATAACCATAATAACAAACTGCTTGTTTCCTGAGTCAGGCACATAGTGCAAACAGCCGTAGTCTCGGTGCACCAATGCTCTCCCTGTTTTTTAATGAAAATAACAGGGACGGGAAACAGTCCAAGAAGAGTTTGTTCCCTTGGCTTGTCTGATATTCTTTTTAAAACTGTCTGCTGCTATGAAGAAACATGATTACAGAACCATTTAAAATGTGGGGGTCTTCTAAGGCGAAGAGTGGATGGGTGGTGTGTAAACATGGAGCTGTACACAGCACACAGGCAAACCAAAAAGCATGCTGATGCTGAAATTTCTGTCTTCTTGGAGGTCTTTGGGTCACTCTTCTAATTTTATTAGCACTGTTATATAGAAGTGGATTTTTCAGCTGACAGTCCCCCCCTTGGCTGTATCTCAGACATCCTGCCCTCTTGTATCCACCTTCTTGTAAGCTGGTTTATCCTGTCACTTGCTTCACAAGGACTTTTCAGGGTGCTCTGTTCTGATCAGTGGCTGGGGTGGGTTTGGAGAAGCCAGCCAGCCTTCTGAATAAGAGTTCACATCAGATGATTTAGTAGCATTCCTGTTCAAAGTCCTCACCTTACAAGAAAGTCCTTTCTGACTCTGTGGCTTTCCTTTCTTCCCGGGACTTTCTGCAATTCTGTCCTGTATTGTGCACTGGCTGTGAGACTTCCCTCTTTAAACCACTAAGATGTCTGTAGTGGTCTGTTTAGAAAGGCTCATGAAGGCACCAATAAAGTTGTGCTGTGATACACAGGCTTTCATGACAGAATTGGCAGCTCGTGTTGACTGAGACCAAGGGAGGGAGGAACCCAAGGAATGAGCCCTCTTGTCAGCCATCCTGTCAATCGTGATCGGTCAGCTGCTGCTTATGATGAAACTGGTCTTTGGGGGATTTCATTCTGCATGGCTGGCCAGCTGGTATGTGTTTCTGTCTGGGCTCTGCAGCCCTGGACCTCATTTGATGAGGCAGGCCTTTTGTTCTGTATCAGGCTTCAAATAGTTTGGCATCTGTTGGTTTGTGTTGTCTGCTCCAGACATTTGTTGCATTAGCAAACTTCCTTCTAATCACAGCTCCTATGCAGTCTGTGACAATTTCTGCTTTAAAAAGTACAGGTAGATGTGTGCTGGCTGTGAACTCCCAAACCTGCTCTCATTGGAGATGTGAGGATATTTGCACACAGGAGACAGAAACTAGATATCAGGGTTTACTTCTGATTAACTGTTTGGTCACACTACAGTTTTTTACCATCAGGGCATGTTAGCGGTGAAAAGTACAAGTCGTGTGGAATCCATACTTCCACTGCTTTGCAAACGGTAGAGCTGATGGACAGAAAAGAGTGGTAGTGATTAGATCCACAGCAGTGATTCACAGCCTGGGATTACAGTTTCTGCTATTTGCTTGAGTTTGTACAACCTAAATATCAGATAGCATTACAATTTACATTTTCCATGGAACACTGTCTCAAGAACATATTGATTTGTGCTGCATCAGATTACTCAGGGGTTGAAGAAAGCCAAAAGGAGAATTTTACTTTTTTCCTGCTGACATTTGAAAAACAGGATTATACAACATTCGCATCTAGCCCTGTGTAACCTTCAAGCAACAAGCCTTGGAAAGTCACATAAGAGTTACAATTTTTTAAGCTTTCTTTAAACAGTTAAGAACTTTCTTCAAATCCCTTGAAGGCAAGCATTAGTCTGTTCCTGACACCTTAGCCATAAGCAACATGCAGAGCGAGGCAGGGGGAAAAGAAGGTAGATGACTGCAATTCACCCTTTGGGTTCAGCATCGCCCTCTTTCTGCCTCAGATGGATCCAGAGCCTACTACTGGATGTTTGCTCATTCATGTCCCTGGGCTTCTGGATGATCATCTCTGACTTGAGAAGATGCCATCTTTAGTATCAGTGAGCTACCTGGCAAAGGGAGGGTACTACTCAGACAAGATTTCTGAGAGTTGGGTGGGATCAGTCATCCCTTGCCCACCCTGCTAGTACTGCTTGTTGTAGCACATGGTCTGTGTCACATTGATGGGAAAGTGGTCCTGCCACTGTGTAGCCTGCCGCTCCCTCCTCCTTACTGCAGTGTGCAATACACACCCCCTCAGTGCTACTCAGCATGGTTAATGCTACAGAAACCAGACATTCAATGTCTGATTTATTTTATTATTTTTTTATTCAGTATCCATTTGTCTGTACTGAAATCAAACTGTTTCCAGAAGAACAAATTAAAGAGATTGAACCATTAAAAACCCTAATGTTAAGGCACCTGCTCAAATGTACCCAATTTTCAGAGCAATTGAGTCTCTGTGTTCCCCAAGAAATGCAGTTTTGAATCAGTGAAGTCCCTGTGCAATGCAAGTGCTCAGTACCTCCCCAAAATCAGGTCACTCTTAGTTCTATGCCTACTTTAGTCATCGGATTTTGGCCTCAGAACTAACATGTGTGTGTGGTAATGAGTGGGGAGGGAGAAGCTGAGATTTATTTTCTTTTAAACTTCTCAGCTGCTTTGCTTAGAAGCCACAGACTGCTCTTTGTAAGTATGCAGCTGTGGCTAGTCCGTCACACAGTATTTTGTTTTAGGATGAGACAAGCACCGAGTCAACGTAGCTCCTATTGTTACTTGTCTGTCATCCTATGTTAGCAGAATTCAATGCACGCAGTGTTCACCAAGGAGATGTGGCATTAGAGCTGCATATGTAGATGAAGGCTCTCCAGATGTGTTGTACTGAAAAGTTTAGAGCCTTGAGCACACAGCGGTTACTTTTTCTCCCCTTGGAATCTGTATAATTTGATGAGGCACCACAGACTTGATAGTCACAAAGGAAGTAATAGCCTTTGCCACAGTGGGTCACTCTCTGATGCAATGGGAAGAGACATCTTTGCAGTGCTTCACAGGAGTTATGCAATCTAAAATGTCAACTTGAAACATGTCCAAGCACTACTCAAGAAATAGCTGTAGCATTGAACGCTCAGGTGCTGGAGATGCTTGGGTACTCAGAGAGTATGTCGGCTCAGCTAAATGCCTTTCAGCATGCCTGGGAAAACAATGGCACTTGCAGAAATTGAGCTATTGAGAGATTCAATTTGTAGGGAAGGAGAAGGAAATGACCTAATTGTTTCAATGCACTAGAAGAGGAATGTATTTCTTGGTAGGGAGAACTCTTTTCTTGATGTAATGGTGTTAAATCCTGAGTCTCTCTTCAAGAGAAGGGATGTCATGGGTCTGTCTGGGATCAGTGAACTTTCCACTCACTTCCCAGTGTTACTGTGGGGTACATTTGCCTTCCTTTGCAAAGGATGGTGATGTGTGGCCTCTTGCTTCCCAGTTCATTTCCTCAGCATACTCCATTGAAAGGACAAAGCATGGGGACTCTGAATGAAGAATGATTCTGGGGTAAGGTGGAGGCTGTAACCAGCCCAGATTTGATGCTCTCCTAATACAGCGCTCTCTTACTTTTGTTGCATAGACATTTTCCTGGCTTCAAAGAATTTGCCACGGTAAGGAAAACGTTCCACGGGGGAAAATGTTTCTGTGATATTTGCTACTGTATACCAGATATTATAGCAACATCTCTCACTAGAGTAATTGTATCCAAGTATTTAATCTCAGACATTTGAGTCACCGTTCACCAGTTCTCTTTTGCAGGGTTCACAGAAGTATAGGCAACACTGAATTGCTAAAGAGAAGAGTATGGAGAAAAGTCAGCAAAAGCCAAGGGTTAAAGAAAAAGGCCCAAACTAAGCTGGGTAGGGCTGGCTCAGGGAACCAGAAGAAAAGCCTCAGAAAGCCTGGACTACAGCTTCAGAAGCCACTGAAGAGACGCAGTGGTGGATCCTAAAAATGGTGCAATGGATTGTAAAAACAGAGACATCAACTGCAGCTGCTACGCCACACACTGCCACCTTCTTCTCGGTAGTAGCTGTTACAGAAAGACTGATTTTCTTTGGCCTATACACCGAAAAAGCAGGGGAAGGGGCCATGGCCTGCTCCCAGTAGTCTTGCAGCCCAGAGAGTTGCCTGTCTTCAGAGGAGCTCTGTGCAGCCTTGTCTCTTACATCCAACAGCTTCTTCCCTAAGCTTATTTAAGAGACAAAGGGAACTCAAGCAGACACGAGACCAATTCCTAAAGGGGATTTCTGGAGATGGTAGATGATGGAGGAGGTAGACCATCAAGGTCAGCTCATGCTGTGCACAAATGAATGTGTGAAGTGACCTGTGGTGCTGCATGGTGCAAGATGGGCAGAGGGAGGTCTCCCAATGTCCTTCCAAAGCTCCAGCAAAGGAACTTGGGTAATTAAGCACGCCAGAGCAGAGTTGGGTTGCATTCTTGACAGACAGGTGCTTACCAACGCAAATGGCTTGGGATGAACATGAGAGGAAAAGGGGCAAAATCCACTAGTCCATAAATGTAATGTGCCTCTTCTCCCTGGGTAAGTTACGAAGAAATTCACCACTTGGGGATCAGACTGCAGGTAACAGGCTGAGTGACAAGTGGCTGTGGTGATTGTGTGAAAGAAGGACATAAAAAGAGATGAAGTGACATTTAATTGCTCAACTTTTCTTGTTCCTTATCTTTATCCAAAGTGATCCTGAGAGATTCAAAACTCTGGTAGATATGTTTTTGACTTTGCAAATCAGGGAGTGAATTACACATAGAAATAATACATACGATTTTTAATGCCAAGTGATTGGCAACTCACAGTAGCTAAGCATTTTCAATGATCAGTTTTTAAGTTCATTGTCTAAAATTTGTTAAAAAAAGAGATTTGATTTAAAGACAAAACAACTATCTTGTAGTGAATTATTTGCTCGTATCTGGTCTCAGATGTGTCTCATCTCCTCCCATAGATTTCTAAGCCTTTATGCATGAGTCACTAGCATATGATGAAACAAGAGATTTGCATGAAAAAAATTCCTCCATCTTTTAAAAACACATTTCATCACTTCTTCTGTGCTTCCATCTTTTCTCTATACACTAAATCAGGATAGGAATAATATATATAGACTATATACCTAATGATATCCTATGCAGTTTTTTGTTTACACCATTCATATTATTCATGCTGTTATTTTTTAAGCTGTTACTGATCGAGAGATTTTAAAACAATTTTTTATCAGCAACGTGTACAATGTTTCAGGGACATATTTTGGAGAGCTTGCTTTCTACAACAAGGTTTCTCATCAGTGTATCTTTTTAAAAATTATAATGTGTGATTTTTATTCTTTGCCAAAGAATCCTTTTTTCCACCGAAGACTAACAATAACTCAGTCTGCAGTTGTCTGTTTATATAGCTTCTAACTGCATTTCTTTTGTAATGATGTGCTGTGCATGCCATGCATGGATCCAGGAATACAACAGTACAATAAATTAGAGAAAGATGATGACTGATAGTTGACCTATTATTTTTTACCACACTGCTACTGGCATACCAGGGATGCAGTTTTAACCAGGCGTTCCACTGCTATCAGTATCTTTTAGATAAGCTTTAAATAACCACTGGAAAAACACTCTGGATGGCTTTATGAAGATAATAACAGCAATTAAATCATGATGCTTTGGAGAGAAACCCTCAGCAAACCACAGATGACAATTTTTCAGTGAGATCTCTTCAGTCGGGTGTATGGAGACAGAGGAACCCACCACATACATAGGCAGGATTAATAGGGCCCTTGTTGGGCTGCAGCTGGCGTCGCGCCCCAGCAGGTGGGCAGGCTTTGGGCCATGTGCCTCCATCAGACCCCCGTGCTCCTGCCTGCCTCTCGCCCCATCCTTCTGGCAGCTGGAGGGGTGTGCCCCGCTGCTCTCCCCACCGCCCTGTAGGTCCCCTCCCTGAGCTGTGCCTGGCAGCTGTGCGAGGGCTGCGAGGAGTCTCGCTCCTGCTGCACACAGCGATAGCTGTTTAAGGGTATGCAGGGAGCAGTGGCCCTGGGATGGACAATAACTATGTGCTGGGGCGCTTCTGGGCTGGGGAGGGGAAGAGCTCCTGGCTCTCTGGCAAGGCAAATAGCCAAGCCCTCGCCAGGCTCAGCAAGCCCTGCCTTGCTGATTGCAAGGATGTGGACATATTCCCTCATTTGCACAGTTTCTGTCAAAGATGGACTGCATATCAAACAGCTACTAACACCTCACTGCAATGGTTCACTACCTGTTTTCTGGTGGGTTATGCTGGACTTAAGGCATGAGAGGCTCTCGGTTGCAGGCCTGGGGACTCTGCAATAGCACCAAGAGCTTTACAGGATGCTGCTTCTGCATGAAGCATGAGAACAAGCACTGACATTTAGCTGTGGTGGTGTTAGAGACTTTACTCTCTTCTTTTTCTTCCCTGTGCTCTTTGGAGGGTTGCGCCTACTCAAGGCCAACAGCAGCAAATGTGCGGTGGTTCCTCGCTGGTGGCGGGCATGGCACTGCAGGAGGCTGGGCTGGCATGGACTGGTACTCTGGCACACTGGCTGCTCAGGGGACAATGTCTCCTTACCATGCTCACACCATCCCAGGGGAAGAATGTTGCTGTAAACAGCAGGGGCTGTGTTTATTCTAAAGTGCCCACTGGACTGACAGCAATGAGGTGTGGTGGAGTCCTGTCTTTGCCTGGGATTAACAATCTGAGAGCTTTACCTATGGTAAAGTATTTAGCACTGTCCCTCCAGGGATGGGTGAGCCCTGTCATTTGCCCTCTACTCTTTCGAGGATAGCAGTAGAAGTGGGGTTTACCATTTGGATAGTCCCCTAGGTTTCTTTGCCCCTGGGTTATCTGCTGCCTGTTGCAGCCACAGAGACCCGAGTCCAATCCGCATTTCTGTGTGCAGGAGAAGGATACCCCCAGCGGTGATGTCCTGATGTTCTCTAGCAATTTCTTGAGATGCTACCTAGCCCAGCCAGCAGCCCACCTGCCAGGGGTGCAGGCCACTTTCTCACAGCTGCCAGTCTACTGGTAGCTAATGGACCACTGGAACTTGCACAGAGTGCAAGTAACAGCGGTGGGAGTGGATCCCTGGATTTCCCTGCTTTGGGGCCTGCAGCCCCAAAGAAATGAGAAAAGCAGTGGCAAGCTGCAATTTTGGTTTAGGCCTCATGTGAACACTGAGATGCAAGAGCTGTGGAAAACAGGTTTGTGAATCAGAGAAGCTTTGTTAGAGAGGAGGAGGGGACATCATGGGTGTAGTGGGAATACCCAAAAAGCATGAATAGCTTCCTGGTGGGTACAATACCTAAATCATTGCTTCATTTATATTCCTCCCATACCTAGATGAGTTCTCACTGACTTCATGGTGGCCTCCCAAATGTCCTGAGAGTTGTCCCTTTGCTGGCTTCCTCTGGGAATAAATAAAACTGAGCAGTTAACGTGGAGTTGTGGCTATTTGAGGACTGCTGCTTTTGTGGGAAAAAACTCGACATTATGCATGTGGACAGCGAGCCAGCAGTGAAGCCAAAGCGAGGAATAATGGTGCCTTTAGAGCTTCTTTTCCAAATGCCTGCCATTAGGGTTTTAAGTTCTGAAAGAAGCTTATTGCTTTCAGGCAGGACTGTTTTACCACAAGAAAATTGGAAAGAGGAGGAAGAAAGAAGAGGGGAGGGGAGAGAAAAAAAGGAGTCCTGTATTGTATAAAAACAATTGGGACTTAGTGGAAAGTGGAATTGGTTACTAATGATCTGTGGCTAAGAAAGCATTAAACACATTCAGACTCCAGCCTCTGTGATGATAATACTCAGTGGGTGAGAGGAAGGCAACATGAATGTCAGCGAAGTAGGAAAGAGCTATAGTCCTGCCGCAGCGCGGTGTGACTGCTGCCCTGGTTTCACCGCTCAGCCGGAGCCTGACTGCTTGATGCCCAGTGGGTACCAGTGATGCAGTCCTACACTAGCAATTAGTGATTAGTAACTGCTTCCCTGGATGCTTCTTTTAGAAAAGCAAACAAACAAATTTTTCCCTAGTATCTGTCCATTCCCCACAGAGTCCTGTAGAGAGTTCGTTTGAAACGAGGCTGTAAGGAGCCTCCCCTGCAGCAGGGAAGAGTAGGCGTTACCACTGCAGGAACTGCTGGATAAAATCCTATGGCTTGTGTTACACAGGAGGTCAGGCTACATGATTATTGTAGCAGTTCTTGCTGGCCTTAAAATCTATGTCATTCTCTCCTTCAGCAGGGCTGACTTAACAGCCTAGAGGCTGTAACACAGGTTGGTTTTGCAGTGAAATGCTGATGTTTGACTATTCCTGCTGCCCACTGCCTGTGACTTTAATTTCTGCTACTCAGAAGAGTTAATCTTATGTACTGGGTTCATACAAACTGCTTTAGTTTTCATTTTGTTTTAAATATTTGTAATGCCAGGCACTTTTGTTGTGGCTGCAGCCTTTGTGAACAGAGAACACCTGACATGGCTCTTGCACCCCATGTCTGCAGGACCGCTTCTCCCTCGCCCTCGAAGTAGACCATTTGCCCTGTACAGCCCTTCCAAGAAGTGGGTCCTGAGAGTGTCCCTGCCCTATCCTGGTGTCTCTGCACCACTCACGCCTGCAGCCAATACCAGGACAGTGGGAAGAGCAATCTTTCTGGGGTGATTACGATCCCTGCCTGCAAATGTGTCAAGCAGCAGAGAGGAAGGTGAAGGCAAATGTTCCCAGTTCTGCAGACAGGCATGGCTACCCTAGTGCTGGACAGGCCTAAGCAGAAAACCTGGCTCACATTACCGTGTCAGCCACCACACCCCCAGGTAAGGGAAAAGTTCATGAATAGGTCCCAGTATCACTTAACAGTTCATACTGTGGTGTGCTGCCAGAGTTTTTGTGTCAAAAACTCAATCCAGTCACAAGAACTGAAGACATCTGGGAACCTGTTCTTCTGTTTATGTGCATGTCCAGGGCTCAGCCCTGTGAGGCAGTGAGGTTGGCTGTATATCATGAGCCAAAAGGCAAAGAATACAGGGATTAGATTTCATTTGGAGCCTCTGATTTTATTACTTTGCAGCATATTTTCTAGTTTGATGACTTCAGTCACAGGCTTCTTTGTTTATTTGCTCTGCTCCTAAACTGTGATTTGTGAAAACACTCCCTGTTGGCCCTTTTATAATTCTCAGCTTCCCTAATAACCTTAATTTTCTGTCCCAATTTTCTTCTTCAGTGTTAACACCTGCTTTTTTTTTTTTTTTTTTTTTAGCTCTCTTTAGTAGAGTGGCTACAGTGACTTGGTGTATCCTAATAAAATCTTGTATTCATATGGAGCTCAGACACTAAGGAAATTTTAAAAAGGTGTAAACTAGTTTTCTATTCAAACAACAAAAAATCAATTGTCTTCATTAGTATTATACAGGAAATTCAACAGAAACAAATGCTATGGTCATTTCAGCCAGACTACAGCTTTTGATCTGATTTTTTTTGATACCTGAATTATTAGGGAAGGAAAGGAGGAATCCATTACATACAATTTTTAATGTAATTAATATAAAAAATATGTCATTTTTAATGTGTTGAAGAGTGCAACTACATGAACCAGTAGACACCAAACTGTTTATTACTCATCTGTTGATGAGAAATCTTTTCTTTGTGTTGTCTCAGATATATGAGGTCTAGTTGTGCTAGTTCTCATCGTCACACCAGAACTGCAAAAGTTCTTTAACAGACCTGAGATGTTTTGTGTTGCAGATAATACCAGCCTCTGTTTATGCACCTCACTAGGTGTCTGCCTGGAATTGTCACATAATCTTGGTCTCATCTGCTTCTATGTAAATGTACTGAAAACTCTTTGACAGTCCCAGCTATCACCCAGCTTACAGTGAGGGTGCATCATTCAGATTTGGCTCCCAAGACTGAATCCTGCATCAGTGTAAACCTTGGTGTGACATCTGTGGCATGACTCTGGATCTGCATCAGTGGATGTGAGAGGACATTTTCCCTCTTCTTTTGAGAGTTCTCCCAGTCTTCAACACAAGTACAGTCCCAGGGGGCACCTGGTAATGTTTAACTTCTTCAACTGTTATCTCTGAGTCAGGGAAAGTCAATTATATCCTTTAGGTAAAGATTGTATATGGAGTAGATTCCCTCTTCCAGTTGTTTTGGACCATAATGGGTAGAGGAAGAGACTTCCCGCATCACCTTCCATAACAGAAAAATTATACACAAAACTGGAGTGCAGATAATGCAAAAATAAGACATAATGAAAGTCCTTTACTGGATGCAGAGGGAAACATGGTAACTAAGGATGAGGAAAAGGCTGAGGTGCTCAATACCTACTTTGCCTCAGTCTTTAGCAGTGGAACTGGCTGTTCCCTGGACACCCAGCCTCAGGAGCTGGGAGATGGGGAGGGGAAGCAGAATGAGGCCAGCACAATTAAAGAGGAGGTGGTCAGAGACCTGCTGCACCACTTGGATGTACACAAGTCTGTGGGACCGGATGGGTTACACCCAAGGGTGCTGAGGGAGTTGGCAGGTGTGCTTGCCAAGCTGCTGTCCATGATTTACCTGACGTCATGGCTAACTGGGGAGGTCCCATTGGACTGGAGGGTGGCAAATGTGACACCCAGCTACAAAGGAGACAGAAAGGAGGATCCGGGAAACTATAGACCTGTCAGTCTGACCTTGGTGCCAGGGAAGGTCATAGAGCAGGTCATCTCGAGTGCCATTAAAAGTCATATAATGGGCAACCAGGGGATCAGGCCCAGTCAGCATGGGTTTATGAAAGGCGGGTCCTGCCTGACAAACCTGATCTCCTTCTATGACAAGATGACCCAACTATGGAATGAGGGAAAAGCTGTGGATAGTGTCTACCTGGATTTTCGAAAAGCATTCAACACAGTTCCCCATAGAATCCTCATAGAAAAACTGGCTGCTCATGGCCAGGATGAGTGTACAGTCTGCTGGGTCAAGCACTGGATGGATGGACGGTCCCAGAGAGTGGTGGTCAGTGGAGCTCAATCCAGCTGGTGGCCAGTCACAAGTGGTGTTCCTCAGGGCTCGGTGTTGGGACCATTTCTGTTCAACATCTTTACTGATGATCTTGATAAGGACATAGGGTGTATCATCATCAGTAAATTTGCAGATGACACCAAGTTAAGCAGGAATGTCAATCTGCATGAGGATAGGGAGGCTCTAGGGAGAGACTTGGATAGATTGGATCCGTGGGCCAATGTTAACGGGATAAGTTTAAACAAGGCCAAGTGCCAGGTCCTGCATTTGGGCCACAACAACCCCCTGCATTGCTACAGGCTTGGGGAGGTGTGGCTGGAGAGCTTGCTGGAAGAGAAGGATCTGGGGGTTCTAATTGACAAGCAGCTGAACATGAGCCGGCAGTGTGCCCGGGTGGCCGAGAAAGGCAACGGCATCCTGGCTTGTATTAGGAATAGTGTGACCAGCAGAAGTAGGGAGGTGATAGTCCCCCTGTGCTCTGCACTGGTGAGGCCACACCTTGAGTATTGAGTTTTGGGCACCTCAATACAAGAGAGATATCGAAATGCTGGAGCAAGTGCAGAGGAGCGCAACAAAGCTGGTGAAGGGCCTGGAGAACAGATCCTATGAGGAGCGATTGAAGGAGCTGGGACTGTTCAGTTTGAGGAGGAGAAGGCTGAGGGGAGACCTCATCGCTCCCTACAACTACATGTAAGGACTCTGTAGAGAGGTTGGTGCTGGTCTCTCCTCACAGGTAAATAGCAATAGAACAAGAGGGAATGGCTTTAAACTGCAACAGGGGAGGTTCAGACTGGACATTAGGAAAAAATTTTTCATGGAAAGAGTTTTCAGACAGTGGAATAGGCTGCCCAGGGAGGTGGTGGAGTCACCATCCCTGGATGTGTTTAAGGGTCATTTAGATGAGATGCTGGGGGATATGGTGTAGGGGAGAACTTTGTAGAGCAGGGCTGATGGTTGGACTCGATGATCCCAAGGGTCTTTTGAACCTGAATGATTCTGTGATAGTCTCTGGCCAGGATGAAAGCAGAAGTATCTCCAAGCAAGCACCCTTGAAATGGCTACCATAAGCAATGTACAAATGCTCTTACAACATGTGTATTCTTCATATTCACAGATCCGTCACTGATGTGTGTGTGTTGCTTACAAGAATTTATACCTTGTCTTTTTAGCATTTGTTTCTACCCTTGGCCACTCCTGGTCTAAACTGAAACATCTTCCTGAAGACCAATAGTGTTATGATGATTTTGAATTCATGCAAAGAGAGAACTGGAAGCTATGAACTGGTCTAGCACTTTTCTCAAGTGAAGTTTCCTATTACAAACTGGCCCCTAACTCTGTAATCATCACATTTATGAGGTAGGCAAATGTGTATGATTAATTATTTGTACAAAGAGTTCTAAAAAGTCCAAATCAAGGACTCTGGACCTGAAGAGGTAGATACAAAACAACATGAAGTCCTTGCTCCAGGAAACAAGACGTGACAAGTGGTACAGATACCTCTTCTGTGAGGGCCATCTTTTAGATTGCTTTAAATCTGGCTCTTCTAAGCTTCATTTGATACTCTCTGGTTCTTGCAGTGAATAGACAGTGAACAGTAATTTCCTATCTACTCACTCCACATCATTCATGAGTTTTCAGAACTCTATAAACCATTCCATAGTTTATTATAGTTCACCTTTCTCTGAGATTTTTCCACCTTAAATGTGTCCTTTTTTGAGATGAAGGGACCCCAAACTGAAAAAATATTCAGGTTGCAGATTAACAGAGTCATAGTTATGTTTTTGTTTTGCTTTTTATTGCTGGCATTTGAGCTGTTTTTTGACCGCTGCTGAGCACTGAACATCATCTTCCATGGAACTGTCTAACATAACCCCAAGCTCTCACTCACAAATGGTAATTGTCAGCTCAGAGTCCATCATTTTATTTCACTGTGAAGAGTATTTGTTCTGTTGCAAGGACAGACCTTCTGTTTCATGTCTTTTGGCCAATTATCTATTCTCACCAGGTCCTTCCATCTTATTCCATGGCTGCTAAGTTTCTTTAGAAATCATTCATGTGAGACTTTGTCAAAAGCATTTTGAAATTCTGGTTGTACTTTGACTGGCTCACCTGACCCATATGCTGGTTAACTTCAAAAAACTAATAGATTTTATATGGCAGAATCTCCCATTACAGAACTGACATTGGCTCTTCCACATAGATTTCATTTAGACATGTATTCTAGGTAAAGTTTGTCTTTTATTATAGCTTTTACAGATCTGTGCACTAGTTAGTAGCTTGCAGGTCTGTAGCAATCTCGTTCCTTCCTGATATCACATATGCCTGCCTGCCTTCAGTCCTCACAGTGCCCGGAAAGTTAACATGGGTGATCACATACCCCTATTAGTGATTCACCTATTACCTCCTTGGATTTTTTCAGAACTTTTAGCTAAATACTATTTGGTCCAGACAATTCATTAGTGCTTATGCTAATGTTACAATAGCTTCTTCAGAGTCACTTAGATTTCAGATGGATCCTCTGCAGTATTGCCTTCCAAAAAAACTTCTAGTGAGGAGATATCCTCAGTTTCTTCTACAGTAAGTAGTGATGCAAGTATTCATTCTACTTTTCTGCAACAGCCTTGCCCTCTTTGAGCACTCAGCCTGGTTGTCAGTGGGCTTCACAGACTGCTTGGCATGCTTTTTGCTCTGATGTGCTGGAAGGGGAATTTAGTATAACTTTTGATTGCTCCAGCCAACTGTTCCTCAAACTCTTTTTTTTTTTTTTTTGGCCTGTCTAATTATATTTTTGCATTTAGTCTGGCAGAGTTTATGATCCTTTTTATTTTCTTCATTCAGATACAGCTTCTGCTTTTTGAATGATGCCTTCTCAATTCTAATAAACTCTTCTACTTCCCAAATCTTTAGCTCACTGCTCCACCACGCCTGGTTCTTTTTATTGTTTCTCAAGTTTTTCCTAACAGACAGAATGCAATGAAGCTCTGCTTTCAGTAGGATATTTTTTGTAGTCCCTGTGCTGTCTGTAAGGATTTAAATCTCTACGTCTTTTAGCTTATTTTTTAACAAGTTTCCCCATTTTCATATACTTCCACTCCTTAAAGTTTAGCACAAATGTGGTAGATTTTGACCTTTGCTGCTCCAGAGAGGATATTTGATCTAAGTATGCTATGGTCACTGCTCTTGAATGGTGCTTTTCCTATGAAATTCTGAACAGAACCTACATAGCCTTCAGTACCATGACACAAAGTATTTTGAAAATCTGAGACAAACAAAATTTAGGGTAAAAAGGAGTCTAGTCAAGTAGTTGTACCAGCATCAATGGGACTGATTTGAAGTCAAAATGGTAGAAGAGGTTTAAGAAATTATTTTTAAGTGTTAAACTGTTATGGAATTTATCACAGACCAGGAAAGAGGGAATGTGGAGATGGACTGACTGAGGCTATTATGATTGTAGGAGCAGAACTAGTGTCAACTAGATAAGATGTGAAGGAGTGACTGCAGGTGGTATCAAGAACAAGCAGAGAGGAAAAGATGGATCAGAAAGATAATTTTGGTAGCAATACTTAGAATGGATTTGAAGGGTGATCAAGAGACATTATGGTTGCAGGATGTGGCACGAGAGAATAATATGGCCTTCCTCTATACTAATTCCTTTACATAAACAAAGCTTCCTCTGTGTGAACTTGGTCAACATCCTGAATGCATTTGGACAACTGGGTCTTCACCTGAAACAGTTTATATATTAAAAACTGATTCAAACCTTATAGAACATTAGCCTGAATAATACATGATAGAAATAAGGATTAGAAGTTGTGGGTAGGGCTGATGGCTTTGAAAATATACTATAGTGCTGCAATGTTATGCGATTACTTGTGCCATACTTCCCAGAAGATCCTCCAGTAAAGGAAAATTAGCAGAAAAACCTCAGGTCAAAAATGGTAGCAGGTGGCTAATCCTTCAATTAATTCAATCATTGCAGATGAACCTTCTTTATGCAAAGAGAGCAGGTAATTCTGCATTACTATTTTGCATGTGTGGGCTTTATTAACTGAGGAAATGTAATCATCAGTCCAGGCAGTGCTTTTCTCCTTACCTCCCAGCCCCTGGATTAGAAATGAATGTGTGCAGAATGGATGTGTGTGGTAGTAGTTCTATTCTTTTTCCCTGATTTATTTGGTCCCAAACACGCTGAATACATCAGGCAAGTGTGCCTTTCTGGGTAACTGTGGACTGGAGGAGTATTGAACTTGGTATAATACGAATCTCTCAATAAATAAAAAATCTCCTACTAAATCTCTCTTTATAAAGGCTGAGAAGAGAGATCTGTAGCATTCCACCTGTGTATGAATCGATTTCAATCAGCCTTTAGGAGGTTTCAGGCTGAGTTAGCTGTAGGATAGCATAGTGCAGCCGTGAAACTGCCCTCACCTCCCTTATTGACAGGTTTGTTATGAAACATGGAATATTTAGATTGAGGAGATTCATCCCAGTACTGCAGACACCCAGCCCTGGTATCTTCAAGCCTATTGTAATGCTATCCACAAGCACACTAGCTTCCCTATCACATGCAACAGGGCACCAACTTCTCTGGATAAGCCTTTTCTGGAAGCTAATTAGCTCTTTAAAGAGGAAGAGAAAAAAAAAAAAAAAAAAAAAAAACTAGTTACTTCTTTTAGAGCAATTTCTCTGTTTAGGAAAACGCTTCAACTTTCCCATTTCAGAATCCCATGATTCAGATATGGGCAAGGTGAGAGGTTAGAGGCCTCATTGTTAATGAAAGAAGCAGCCTCTGATTTTTACACTAATTGAAGCATTTACATTTTTCAGCAGAACTAAAATGCAAAACTAACACATTCCTTGGAGATTTATAACCTCACAATGGATTCTCCTATCCTCTCTCCCTTAATTACCCCAAATTATCTGAAGTCTCATGAAGAAGAAAGAAATTAATATTAATATTCCATTTAGAATATACTGTAAAATGCAATAGAAAATGGAGGCAATAATAATGATAAAGAGGGTAGCTGAGATGATTTGGAATATATAATCTTTCTTCCCATCATTGCAGCTTTCTTATACTAGAGTAAGCCAGGAAAACTCTGTCTTGCATTCATTTAGCAGAGCAATTTTTGTGCTGTGTTGACTTCCAGTATGTAAGTAAAAGCTTGGTAAAATATTGCTTTGTCTGTTAAATGTAATGTTTTGGCTTTGTGCCTTGATCAGAAAAAAATTAAAGATAAAACAAATTGCATAACTTTTTCTGAAGAGTTTTTGTACGTGGGGGCAAATAGGTGGGTAAAGCTTAGTAATGGAGAGTAGACAGTAAAAACATCAAGAAGAAAAGAGCAGCTCTAAACTGGACATGAAACGAAGTATAAATTATGGTTTATGTTGAAAGAAAGGTGGGAATTACCTGAAGAGCAAACAGTGGGGTCAAATTACTCATAAGCTTCAAATGTTGAATCTGTATATATGGGCCAGAAGACAGAGGAGATGGTCTGCTTGCATGAGACAGGAAGAGGTGTCACAGGAAGGGTGGGAGAGGAAAAGAAATAATGTCTCTTCCTTTAGATGATGGGTCAGAGAGGTACCTGGGGGTGCTGGTTGACAGCCGGCTGAACAGGAGCCAGCAGTGTGCCCAGGGGGCCAAGAAGGCCAATGGCATCCTGGCTTGTGTCAGCACTAGCGTGGCCAGCAGGGACAGGGAAGGGATCTGACCACTGTACCTGGCACTGGTGAGGCCGCCCCTCGATTCCTGTGTTCAGTTTTGGGCCCCTCACTACAAAAAGGACATTGAATGACTCGAGCGTGTCCAGAGAAGGGCAACGAAGCTGGTGCAGGGTCTGGAGCACAGATCGTACGGGGAGCGGCTGAGGGAACTGGGGGTGTTTAGTCTGGAGAAGAGGAGGCTGAGGGGAGACCTCATCACCCTCTACAGCTCCCTGAAAGGAGGTTGCAGAGAGCTGGGGATGAGTCTCTTGAACCAAGTAACAAGCGATAGGACAAGAGGGAATGGCCTCAAGTTGCACCAGGGAAGGTTTAGACTGGATATTAGGAAGCATTTCTTTCCAGAAGGGGTTGTTAGGCGTTGGAATGGGCTGCCCAGGGCGGTGGTGGAGTCCCCATCCCTGGAGGTGTTTAAGAGTCGGGTCGACATAGTGCTGAGGGATCTGGTGTAGTTGGGAACTGTCACTGTTAGGTTAATGGTTGGACTTGGATGATCTTCAAGTCTTTTCCACCCAAGATGATTCTGTGATTCTGAGACCAAAGTCCCTGGTAAATCTCCAGTTAGTCACTCACTAACTACTGATGATGAGTTGCAGTTTTGTAATTGGCCTTTGCCACTCAGAGATGTCTCCCAGCTGCTGCTCCAAATTCCTTGCTCCCAGCAGCAAGGTATTGCTCTGGGCTCCCAGTGCCTGGAAGTTGGCAGTTATAATGTACGAGTGGAGGAGAGGGTTAGTTTTGGTTTGGAAGTGCCCTAAGATGGAAAATAGCCTTGAGAATATTTCTCAGGAGTGGGTTACCATTCACACTGAATGCAAATGTAAATTCAAGTTCATCTTTAAAACTGAAGGCAGTTATATTTATATAAATTATAAATCTAAGTCCCATAACCACTTCCTCATGTTGTTCTATGTAAATTTGTTCTGCATTTCCATTAACAGGCACTCACTGAGAGAAGACAGACTTTCAAAGGACTCATCACCTATGAGCATCTTGGCTTACAACTGCCTTGGTGTTACGTTGTCAGCTGTATTTAGAACTATGTTATCCCATGAAAGTAATGTTTGATTTCTCAAACAATATTTTGTGTCAAAAATGTAACTTTTAAAAGGCAGGATGGATATAGACTAACCCACTACCCTCCTTGTTTCATAAACCCTTTTTTTCTTACTGTCTTCGTACGATGTTGGCAGGTTGCTCTAAGGGTGGAAGACATCAACCGAAGTGAAGCCCATCTGCAAAGCTGTTGCATATGGCAGCACATATTGGGATTGAGGATGGATTGTGGGAGAAAAGACTCTCATATTAAAAAAACCCAACAACCCAACAACAGAGAATGATATCAAAAATAGTGAACAGACTTGAGATCAGCTGTGAACCAAAAAAGCCATTTTGCTGTTGCTTTAGCCTGAAAATAGCCTTTACTGTTTCTGTAACACTTTGCCTGCTTTGTTTTGTTTGCTCAGCTTTCAGAGGCTGGAGACGTGTCTGTAAGATGTACTAAGACATGGAGCTAAGTCTAGAAATATATAGAAGCTGTTCACGATCAACATCCAATACAAGTGGGGGCCTATGGTACCTGGGACCATTGCAGGTGGCCTTAATTCAGCACTATCTCAATAATACAGAGAAAGTAGAGGGAGGATACCATGGATTTGCTGGGGACAGGCGCGGCAGCACGACATGTTGCGATGCTGCGTGTGCAGTGCAGCTAGCCCCTGCCTGGACTGCGTGTGGCAGAGGGTCCACAGCACACGTGCAGAACTGCACCTGGGGAAGCGCTGCATGGGCCTGTGCACTGCTGGCACAACTGCCTCGCCAACCGTGGCAACTCTGGGTTACTGCGCACCAGTACAATTGTGGAATAGCTAGGGGTTGTTGTGGGTTGGATGCTTTGGGTCCATTTTCAGTATGGACCATCTATGAAAGGAACTTGTGTTTCTTAGCCTTCTCCAACAGGCAAAAATATTTGGGAGGGGACACTAGGTCCTAATGCAGTGGTTTGTTGTTCTGTTCAATATAATGACATTCAGTCTCATTTTGTTATCCTGCCTCCTTAGCTTTAAAGTGGGAATGAAAACCAAACCAAACCAAAACCCACTGCTAAGGATGTTAGTAGTAGCTACAGGGTTTTGGTGTGAATGTGTGTTTTCAATAGTTACTAGTGAATATGTGACCTTTAAACATAATGGAATGGGGAAACTAGATTTTATTTCATTTAGCCTGATGTAATAATTTCAAAGTTATGCATTGCAAGAACATTTGCAATCCACCATTGAGAAACAGTAATGTGATGGATAAAGCACAGGACTGGGATTTCATTCTAGACATTGCCATAGACTTTCTACATCAATTTGTCCAAGAAAATTAACCGGCCCCCTTAGCCAGGGCTTTCTTATCTGTGAAATGAGAATCATAATCCCACAATACCAGTCTGTGACAAATACATGAATATTACTCATATTTACTAAGCAGTTATTTCAGTAAACATTTAGCAAGAAAACCTGACTAAAGAAATGAAAGCTGTTACATTACACATCTAATGTGAATTGGGTGACACGTGCTAAGACTGTTGAATGTCCCAGGATGAGAAATTAAAATAATTTGATTAAATTACTGAACAACTGATTGCTAAAAGTATCGTATGACCAAAGACATCTCTTACTGACTTCATAATGACTGAAAATTTCTGCAGCAGTCATAAAACCTGATGCATCTTAGTTACATTCCTCATTAATTTTGTTCATTAAGAGATATGAGACTAAAATGAGGCAATTTTATTAAAACTACAATTTGATTTCCAAATATTTTTGATTTGTTCTGCGGCAAACCTTTTATGGATTGCCTTCTTGTTCATCGTTTAATGAGCTGCAAACTATTCTGTAAACTATCACAGAGGAAAATAACACATATGAGAGGATGAGGAAAGAAACAAACCAGCACATGCTATAAACTGAACAAAATAAATACAAGGTATCTATGCAAGCCTTTTATTACATGTCTTTTTCTGTATTCTACGTGAATTAGGGTAAGATACTGAATTCCAGAAGCTGCCTGGTACCTTTTCTTAATTCAGAAAAACAAGAGTGTCTTTCTTTTTTTCCACTCCTGTTTTCATTTCCTCACAGCTATCTCCTGTGCATCACATATAGAGTCTGCAGTGGTGCTCATTTGAAAGACAAGTGCCACGCGTGTGTGCACGATGGTCTGATAGTGAAAGCCTTGCTTTCCTTTCTCCTTTCTGGAGATCCCAAAGGCCACATTTGTCATATAGTCACTTTGCTACGAGCATGTAATTAAATGTAAAGCACTTTGGGACATTCAGCTGTATAAAGTATTGCTATTGAAATGCAAGTTGTTTTTCTGCAGCCAAACACAAAAGGAAAAAAACAAATAAACAGCAAGAAAAAAACAAATGAAAAGGTTTCTGGGGATAAAAATGTGAACACTGTTAGATAAATAAAACATTAGAAAGAAAGGAAAATACTTCCGGAAAACAAATCAATACGATTAAAAAAAAAAAAAAAAAAGATTTATTTGAGAAAGTTGACAGGCTAGCAGAAATTTCTGGCTTACAAGCTATTTACAGAGAGAAAATATGATGAATCAAGACACAATCATCAAAGTAAAAACCCTAGGTATTAAAATTTTAACTCAAACTTGTAGAGAGTCCAAATCCTTTCCTCTGTGACATAAATTTGCACAGGCAGTAGAAGCTTCCAATTGCAGAGTTTCTTCTGTATTTTACATCCTCGGAGACAATGTTTGTCCTTTTGTAAAATGAGTGTGAGATTCTGTCCTTCCCAATTTAGGACTGCTACATGACATATTAGGAAATGGAATTATTTATAAAAACAGAAAAGGAAAAAAAAAAAAAGTAAGGCTTAACAAGATCATCAAGGGATAGTTCTATTTATTCACTGCAAAATGACATTTTTGCCATGATAAAACGGTGGCAGGATTTACCCTGAGATGTGGTTCAGCCATGGACTAGACCCCAGGTATGCAACCTTTCAGGTAAATGCCCTGACCACAGGGCTGTAGAAGTATAGGCATAATCATGTATTTTTTTCTCTCCGTTGGTTCTGGTGCTTCACGTCCCACACAACTGAAGAGGGAGCTGTATGAAGGTTTGCCCTTCCAGCGGAGCGCCCCAGCCCTTGCGCTGATAATAGGTGGTCGAAGGACATATATCACCACATCCTACTCATCTTTGCTGTTTTTGGAAAGGGAACCAGTGTCTAAAACCAGGGACACCCACCTGCTCCTTCTTCCATCCAGGTTGTATTAGGAGGTTACTGCTCCACCTCCTTGTAACCCCCCTCAGCAGAGATTACCACCCCTGCAAGATCTTCTGAGGGAGCTTCTGTGTTGGAGAGGTGGGGGGATAGCTTTTGAAGCAGGGCAGAGGCATACATTGTCTTCTGACTCCAGTTGTGCTGAGCGCTGCTTTTTTTTTTTTTTTCATTTAAAGTGTCTGGAAAGTAAGTGAAACTCCAACCAAAACAGCTTTTGTTGCCTACCTTGGCATTAAATACAGTGAGACACGATGTATACTGTACACGTATTTCCCAGATAGCTTCATAACCAAAACAGTTAATTATCAGCAAATGCTATTAGACTCCTAGCTTTGTTTCAGCCTTCAATGATGACTTCTCTGCCAAATTCATGTTCTGAAGGTCCAGGGTTGCTTTAGTATTGGTAGCTTTCTCGTATTAGACCATATTAACTCCTTACTATCTCCCACTGGGTCTACGCTGCATTGAAACTAATGGGTTGATGGCCGCTCTCTTTAAAAATGTTCACGCTTCTCAGTTTTGGGTTGTTAGGTGTTGAAGGCCAAAGAATAGCAGAATTGGGAACTGCCTTTCAATTTTCTAGTTATCCTCTGTACTTTTAGTTATTTCTGATAAAATGTCTCAAATGTGTCAATTCGCCTAGTCTTAGAAGTATGATTTCATGAAAACTGTCTTCTCCCTGGTTTACAGAATACATAGCCAACAAATGTTTCCATGCCAGGAGGACTTTTGAGCAAGAAATTGGACTACCTTTCCATGTTTTGCTTAAACTTGCTGTTTGGGCTAAACTGCCTCTCCTGGAATTTGATAGTTAGCTTGAGTAATGCTGTGCACTCTCACTTTATTACTAGATATCTGATTTTGGTTAGATTTGGCAAATTCCAAATGTTAACTTTGTGTTTTCCCTTTGTTTGGGGAAATAACCCAATGTATTTGATTTCCTAAAACATAACTATAACCTAATAAGAAAAACATGTCTTGCTGGTCACTTTGCTTTTGCCCTAGACTGAAATGCAGTGGGAATATGGACAAAGGACTCATCTGAATTGAAAGCTGAATTGAAATTACAGAGAAAGAACACACTTGCACCATTGAAACCTGGATCCATAGATGGTAGTTTTTATGGTAGCTTTATTGTTCATGTGTTTCTAATAACCTTCTCATTTCATCTTATTGTGAGTA
Organism: Athene cunicularia; assembly: GCF_003259725.1. NCBI lineage: Eukaryota > Metazoa > Chordata > Aves > Strigiformes > Strigidae > Athene > Athene cunicularia. The sequence continues at coordinate 75,726,442 of NW_020799097.1, forward strand.
AGGGGAGATGATGTACTGCCATGAATGCTAGTGCATGGTCTAAGCTCCAGCTTTCATTATTACTTCCATTATCACAATGGATCTTCATTGGCCTGAATTGCTAACATTCTTATAGGAACGATAAGACTAAAATGGCTCTACCTGTCATTCACTGACGTGTGAATCGACAATCAAATGATTGATCAATTTTTCTGTGCTTCAATAGCTTCTTTCAAGCCACACATCCTGAGATACTGTATAAAATGCTGCAGTTCCAGCTAAGTTTTCTAAAGGATAGGTAAAGTAAATTAGGCAATTAGACCTCATTTTAGATTTAAAAATTGAAAATCCATCAGCGTATCTGTCTTGCAAAGAAAATATATTTCGAAATCTGAACAGAGAAAGTATCCTTACGAAGGAAAACTCCCAGAGTCCTGACAGCCTGCCTGTGAATGGCTTTCATGAATTTCTAATATATTTTCCTTTTCTTCATTTTTTCAAAAAACTTTTGACCTTAGAAGCTTTTAAGAAGGAGGAGTTTTGAAAGTGGAGCAATAGGAAATACTAAATATTTTATTAGTGATTTATGAAAACATGCTTTTACTTTATTCCTTTAACAGAAAAAAATCATGACAGTTAGGAAAATAATGAGGATTAATGTATGAAAATGTATTGCATGGCAGCTTGTGAGTAATGGATTTATAAGCATTTTTTTTTTATTTTTATTTTTATGTCAAAATGGATTACAAGAAGACTAGCAAATTATTGCAGTCAGATCAAACAGAACACAATGTCCGTGAGTCTTTCTGTAACATCTGCTGTGTCCTGACTGAGATCACCCAGTCTTCATCTATTTTCCTCTCTAACAGGAATGTCATGTTACTTTTATTCACCTTTGGTTTAAAGCAAAGAGTAAAGTAGGTGAACCTCTGAAGAGTAAGAAAAATGCTTCTTAAGTTAGGTTTCATCCAAAATATATTCTTCAGTCTATTTAGTTCTTTTTGCAGTTGTTGGTAAACCTGTGCCCTTCATAATGTATAGGTAATGATTCACTTCTGAACACTAATATGACCGGAGTTAGGATGTCCTACACTATGTGTCAAAACCAAAAAACAATAAAGATCTGCAGACGAAAAAAAAAAAAATCAAAAACCCACAACAAAACAAAAAAAAACCCAAATATAAAGGGCAACAGTGAGACAGAAACCATCAAACAGAAAAGTTGAGGCAGATGAAGACTGGGTAGCCGTTTTGACAATCTGACTGGAAGCCACTGTGCTTTATGTGGTGAAGGCTTCATCCAAGTTTCACTGGTCGTAGTAGGAAGTCTTCAGTGGTCTTTGATGCAAACCTAATTCAGCCAATTTATTGAATAATTTCTTCATTTTTGTGTCACGAGTCTTGTTGCTGAGCAGGGAGGAGAAGGAAGGGGATGAGAGGAGGCCAAAGGAAAGCTGACCACACAAATGTAATGTTGAAGGCATTAGACTGCATGGGGCTGTTCAGCCTCCACAAAGAACCAAACTTATTCCCATGGAAACCAATGTTCGAAGATGAATAAGTAGCCTGGCTCTCAGCAGCTCCCTTTCCTTTTTCCCTTTTCTTCTCTCTTGGGATGTTTTGTTGTTGTTTTTGGTAAAGAGAAAGAAAGAGGCTCTTCACCTCCAAGCAGCTTGAGAAAAGACTGGCAACATTCATTCCACTAATAAGCTGGCAATTAATGCAAAGAGGAATGTCCTGGATTTCTCTAAAGAGAAGTATTTTTCAACAGGAGCTAGTCAAGATGTTGATGAGGTTTTGTTTCTCTACTTTTTTTTTTTTATTTGTTTAAATGGGACTATACCTTCTGGAAAAGGGGGCTGCTAAAACTGGTGTTGTAAGTCTGCCCTCACGTGTTGGATTTTAACTCTTCAGAAGAGAAAGTATAAGTGAGCTCAGTGGAATCCACCAAATGCATTGTGGCACCACCCAGGTACAGATCCTCAGATTTGATCTTTTTTTGAGTTTTAGGTGATGATGTACGAATAGCAATGGGTTACACACAGAGAGAATACACAGAGGTATTCATTATCCATTAGATGTAGCAGATATGGGTCATTATCACTCCTGTGCTAAGTAGATAATGAAATCAAAGGGAATGTTACAAAGGTGTTGCTGATGGTATCAGTGTTATCATGTGTTGCAACTGCTGACTGACATAAAAAGAGAAAAAGCTATGCTGAAAAACAGGAGAATCATCAACCAACTTTCAGTAAGTAAGAAAGATACTCTCAGTCTCAGTAGTCTGAAAGAAATCCTTTGCATTTGGCTTCTTGTGAGGATAGTTCCTGAGAATAGGAAATGTCGTAGGGAATAGCATCACATGGGAAATTTCCAGTGTGAGTCAGCACGAAACTGTGCTTAGATGGGGCACAAGTGGTTCCGCAGACTTTGAATCTAATGAAGCCAGGTCTCCTGCAGGCTTGCATCTGGGACCGACTGATTTTGATGTCTCTGGAATTGTCAGTGCCTGCTTGAACTTTTGGTGCAACAAGCATTTACAGGAGAACTTTTCCATCCAAAGGAAGACCTCTTTCATGTGGATCCTCTGATACCCAAAGGATGTTCTCATGCTGCAGCCTTTCCTTTAGCAGGGAATAAATTTTGGTTGCTCTACTTCTTCCCTCTCCAGACATCTGTTTTTACAAAACCTGTAGGAACGTAATTGTCTTTGAGAGCTTTGTCCCTCAATTCCACTTGGCTGACATCAGTCAGTAGGCTAAAATTTATTAGGGAAACCAGCCAGACAAAAATGATTGCCTAAGCCTCATTTCCTTAGGAAACTAGGCTAAAAAGTTAATATTAGCAATAACTCCTGAATTGGAGCTACCACTGGGGGAATGCAGCGTGTCACCAAACAAAATGCAGACTGATGTGTCGCTCCCACTGTGCATTCGCTGTAAACTTTCTGCTGGGCCCTGTTAGCAAACAAACCTTCCTCCAGCTGCTGTCTGGGTGAATGGTCATAGCAGTGTCCCCAGCAGGGGGGAGTCAGAGCCTCTTCGCTCCTTGCCTTACCCACTGGTGTTTTGGGGATGTGGACCCCTGCTCACCAGAAGGTGATGGAAACCACACATCCATTTAATCCAGACATTCCCTAGCCTTCTGAATATTTTGGACCTGCACTCAGCAGTTTGTAATGGGTTTCATCTCCTGTTACTAAGTAATTAATTTCAATGGCAAATTCGGGTTTTTTTAATCTTTTAAAAGATCTACATGTTCTTCTCCACCCGAGTATATGAATGTCAATTTAGTTTAACCTATCTGTAGTGCTTAAAATGTTTTCTCATTTACCTCTTTAAAGTTTTATGTGTTCTTTCTAGATATGTTTATGGATGTGCAGTGTGAGAAATACATTTTTCTGCTGCAATGGGTGGAAATCTGGGTCTCCATTGCTGCCTAGGGTCTATATTTTTATCTGCACTGTGTCATTCACTGTATGTGTCCTCTCTTTCCTCCTTCCTGTTTCACAGGACAGTACTTAAGAAATTGCATTTATCTTTACAGAAAACTGAAATGCTCATCTCTGTTTCAAAAAAAAAAAAGCAAAATACATTTTACAGCAGACTCTTCCTTCTTCATCACATATGGTCAGCAGTAGTTGCCTTACTGAGATCCATTCAACTCCCGGTGTGGTTTAAGAAGTTCTTTATATGATAAGAAAGGCATATGGCCAAAGCTGCTTGTGCTGAGGTTTTTTACTGTGTGAATATGAAACAGGGCAATGGCATTATAACCGCTTTCCAGCTTCAGCTTATCTTCAGCATTTTGTTTTATCTTGAGGCATTGACCTTTCTATTATTAGCCTCTCTGAAAGGAAGGAGTACAACCATGTCTTGCCTGTATCATCTTGTTTATGGTTTATATGTGGCTCAAAGTTCTGCCAGAAACTTAGTGTCATTTTACTGCCTGGTTTTACATTCTGCCTGTGATGTACTAATTATCGGGGTGTGACAGAGCACTTATTTCCTATCATAAACCAGGGCTGTTATCCCAGAATGAAATTTTGTTCGAGTCATGAAAGGATGTAACAATATGAAATATTCTCTGAGGGCCATATTCTGATCCTGTTGACATCGATGGGAATGTTACTTTTGTCTTCACTGTGAGAGCCATATATTGAAAGAAAATGGCATTACAATGCCTTTTTTTTTTTTTTTTTCCAAATAATCATTTGCACACAGTACTGTGAGCACTGGACAGTTGTGTAGCTCAGCTGAGTACCTGGTGCAGCACTAGGATAGGATATTTAGTATGCTAGGGAGCCACAGTCTTTGTGGATGTAAATCAGCGTAGTTGCTTTCACATCAGGAGCAGTGTACTGTTTTATATCACAGGGAAATCTTGCTCTCAGCTTCAAGCTGCCATTTCCTTCCCCTTTTAGAATGGAAAAAGCAAAGAGACTGCACTTTTAATCCATTCCTAGTAAGAGGAGGATGGGAGGAAAAAAATAAAACAATTCGGAGACTGTGTAGTAGTTTTCTAGTTCCCTACTAGTAGGACACAGTTAATGCACATGACTTAATGGGAATACACTTGTGCTCAGCTGCACTTGCCTACGGCAGAAGAGGTAATGAAGTATTTTTGTTTATACCACCACAAGCCCTCACTTGAACAGCAGAAGCACAAGTAGAGACCAGATTCAAACCAAGAGCAATACTGAACAGAGCACAGCCTTAAGCCTGGCCAGGGCTACTTAACACCGCTCTTGGAGACATTGGGTGTTGATGCACACTTATGCTTCATGTTACTGTTGGTATCAGGGGTTTGTATATTCATGCTGATGGCTATTTCTTCCTGCTCTGTGGAACAGGTGATAAAATTTAAGGACAAGTAATAAAGCTGGTCTTTTTAGCCAAACTCCAGGAGACTAGACAGCCCACAGTACTCAGCACATGTGTGATATTGTATTACAGACATTTCTGGTTGTAAGAGCAGAATTCAACCCTGAACTCATTTACATGATTAAAATGAAGCAGAACATTACACCATACTTTTATAGCACTGGAATGCAAATTTTGATTTACAGTTTCAACTCAGTTCCTTTTCTTACTGATATTCCATTCCTTTATCCTATTTCTGAGGGGGAAAAAAAAAAAAAAAAAAAAAAAAAAAAAGAGCAGCATTTGCATCTTTTACTTCTATCCTAAGCACCTCTTTCTGATCTACAGCTGAACCTTGATAATTTTTAAGGAAATAGATGGTTTTTCTGATCTACATATCCCACAATTTATTGGCTTCTTCCACCTGTCAAAATGCCACATTTCCTCCCTCTGGGAGCATGCCCCCGTTCAAGTAACCCTCCTTCCCCTGTAACTAGAGAAAGAGATAAAGTTACAGGTGTCAGTTAAGCCATGACTATTTCTTTGATCTTTCCTAGTTATTTTTTCACTGGAATGTTTCTTCCTAAGTGTTTTTCCTGTGTGACTTTACTTTCAAATAGAGCAGCATTTGTTTTGTTTTCAGTAATCCTGGAGCCCCAATTCTGCCTGTGCACCAGTGAAAAATGGAAGTGATTCCCCTGATCTCAGCAGATCATGCTGGGTTAAACCTCGTCCACACAGAGTTCTGGTCTCCCTGTCATCTTGTTCAGAAATGAGATCCCTGTTTGTGAATAACCCCTCAATGTCTCTTTCAAATCTACCCCAGATTTGAGAAAGCAGTCAAATACTCCCCTGGATCAGGAATATAGAAAATATCCACTTTTTTAACAGGACAGTTTCATGGTTAAAAAATCAGGTATACCAAGGGAAAAACAGATCCTTACTTGTTTTCTGTGAAAATGCTATGTCCCTTGTCAGGCCTGGATCTCTTTCTAGCTGATGTTCTGTAGTTGAAATAGAAGATTAAGTATGAAGCACACATTCTTGGGGAGGCCATTTCCTCATGCTGTAGAAGACGTTGGACATAGTCACTGCTAGCTCACTCTGCATCACTGATGCTAACAGTTGGGCTCATCTCTGCGCCTTCCAGCTCAGACAATGACACTTTTGTACTAATAAATCCTAAAAAGCACATTTTAAAAACGAATGCTATTACCCAAGGAAGGTGTTTTGCACAGCTTGCACTGGGCATCTAATCACTTTCATTTTTGACTGACCCACCTTACTCCCTCTGGTTCTCCTGTCCTTGCAACAAGATGCTGCTGCCTGTATGAAATGGCAGGAGATTTATGTTTCTAAAGTAAATAATTATCTGTGAGGTTTTCAAAAACCCTGAAAACATTTCTGCATACACCCTTTTTTGCTTTTTGGCAATAGTTTTCCTTTCTTTCCAAGTGGAGGCGTTCACTTTGGGGCAGAGGCCTGGCCATCTTTTTTCCGGCCTTCTTTTGCTGCAGCTAGCGATGCCATTTACCCCCTGCCTCACTGAAAATGCCCCCTGACCGTAGTGCAGACTTGGCACAAGACCCCTGGCCATCACCCAGCCGCCTGTGTCCCTCTGTCAGGGCTGAGGAGGCGCGCAGCCGCGCTGCGGCGGAAGGACACCTGCCGGGGCTGTGGGGCACGCTGCCCATCACGCACCCCGCTTGCCTGCCCCGTGCCCTGGCAGCCACCAGCATGGCACCTCCCGCCTCTGCCCGCCGACACCTCCCGTGGTGCGTACACGTATGTCTCTGTGTGTATATGTATCTCTATTTACGTATTTACAAGTGTGTATGTTTTAGTGCTCTGAGAAATGAACATCCATCTCCCTTCAGCTGACGTGATGGAATTTAGAAAATTTAAAACTCATTGGTTCGGCTGCATTTCCCTATACTTGAACAGCCCTGCATCAGGCGAGGTGGTGGGCGACGCAAGCTGGAGGATCTGAGGCGTGTGTTTTCTCATCTTACCCTACTGGACTATTGTCTTAAAAGTATTTCTTGTAACGCCTCTTTGGAAGTACACGTTTTAAAAATGTAGGGAGGATCTGTGAGCTTTCTGCTATGTTTATTCAATCCTCAACCCTCTGAACACTTGAGAATTCGAATTATTCAGCTAGGCTTAATGAGGCTGACTCAGAGTAAAGTTATGTGCATAAAAGTCAAGGATAGGAGGCCTTGATGTTATGCATTTTTAGATGGTTATGGGGTCTTCAATATTAATATGTATTACTGAACAGTTTAAAGGAGAACTTGGGCTGTACCTTTTAATAAGTGCTTGCTATTTTTTACCTTGCTGCAGAGGAGATCTTTGTGGGGGTCTGGGACACGGAAGTTTGTTTGTGGAAGCACTGTGATCTGTCAATGCAGATCTGAGAGCTCCATGTCAGCAACTCCAACCTCAAACCTTGCTAATAGCTACAGTGCTGGCTCTGTGTACGTTCATGCCCCTAACCATTAAGCTCTTAGGTCAATGACTTTGCCTCCATTTTGCAGCTGGTAGAATGGGGAAAACCACTCTGGATGTCTAAAATGATCAGCATGAAGCATCACCATGGGCTGTACTGTTATCCCTAACATGAAACACCAAGAAAAGGAGTAATAAAATTTGACTAGACTAAGTGTCTGCCTGCTTCCACATTCCAGCTTGTTTGGGCTTTGCAGCTTTTTTTTCTCTTCAATTGCCCTTGAGCCTCCTTTTTCTCATCCTGAAGAGTATGAAAAGGCCCATTTGCTTGTGGCCTTAGAGGTTCTGGGCAACGGGACTGCAGGAAGGACTGCTGGCCTTGCACTGGAGGCCTGAAGAAGACAGGCTTTCATACAGCTCTGGAGGGGGAAAATTGTTCAGGTAGTCTGGCAAAGATACGTGTGAGCATGGGAACTTCTCACTGCTGCTCTGAACCAAACCTCTAGGGACTCCTTGCAATCAATCGTACAAGCTTCTCCAGGGCTTCATCTTGACCTTATCCTTGGTCCCATTCACACATACAGTAAGAAAAATTGTGGTTGAGTCACCCTTAGGAAATATTCAGATGAAAACTCACTTTTTTTTCCTAAGTGTTGTTTTTGCTCTGTTAAAGCAGCCACTGGACAAAGCCAGGTGCCATCCTACCCGTGTTATGTGGAGGATTTTTCTGAACGCAGATGGAGAACAAGAGGTTCTTTTGGCTTGCCGTGGGTGTACAAGGGTGCAACTCTCTTCATTTACACGGTATGAGAAAGGCCTTAGCATTTCTGCTGTGAGACCAGAGGAACGGGTACCTTTTATTTTTCTAATGATATTTATTCTGATTTTACTCAGACCTTTAGATGCATTTTTGAATATCTGTCTTTAAAATTTTGAACTAGTAAAGGAATTTTGTCAGAAAATGCTGACTGCAGGAAATGGAAACTTTTTGCAGAAATATCTCACTTTAATGAGGTAAATATCATGTTATACTCAGATCATTCCCATGAAATTGAGGATTTGTCCTCTACAGCGTGGTTTTGGGTTTTACGCTGTGTTGCAATATTCATACTACAATTATAAAAAATGCATAAACATAGAATTGCTTTTAGAATATTTTCTTTCACAGCAAAGTTACGAGATTATTGACTTTTTATCCCCATTCTACTTGAAGGAAAATTAAAGAATCTGAGAATCCCCACAAAATAGAAATTCTAGATTTTAATTAGCTCTACTGAAATGGCCATCTGCCCCACCATGCATTACAGGATTTTGTAAAGAAAGTCCCACCTTCTTTCTTCACAGCATGTTGGGGAAGAATGGAAAGTAGGAGTACAGGAGAGGGAGGTGTGTCTGCTGGTGATTTGAAACATAAGCAGCACCCTCCATTCCATATTTATCTATAAAACCCTTTCTGGTGTGAGACAGCTGCTGCCTCTGAAGCCTTCTACATACCTCTTGAAATCCCAAGGATCCTTCTTTTTTTAACCTGTATTGTATCCCCATTGCCCTTGAGATCCTACATTACAGCTGCTTTCCTCAGAAGGATTTGATAAGAATATCTCTTTTGGACCATGTCAGTGTCAGAGAATTGCTGTCAAGCATCAAGAGATGCTCTCTCTCTTCCCCTGAGGCTTTAAAGATGCTATTCTAAAATTAAAGTGTTTGGTATAGATAAGATGCTTAGGGTTATAATGAGGTCAAGAGTTGCTGGCAGTTTCCAACTAGATCTTTTTTTTATAAGTTGATCAGATCTCTTGCTGTGTTATTTTCCTTTTTAGACAGATAAATATAGACAGACTAGGTAGAGAAACAGTCAGGAACAGGAAGCTTTTGAAAAATATTTGGAAATTATTCTGGTTGCATTGTCTAAGTCAAGTTGCCCCATTTGATTATGCTGGCATCCTCTGCAATGCAATGTGACATGGAATATGTGATGTAACAAGATATGCCCGCCAAAATGCAGTGTGCTTTGTTTTAGTCAGAATGTATTAATCCACTTACTGAATAATTGACCCAAAGAGATTCTGTCAAACAGTATTAAATTATTCACTGGATTTCCAAACCAGCAGACAGTATCCTTTAAATATTTAAGAATAATGTCAAATAATTTTCCACACCAAAAATATTCTTTTCTGTGTTCGTTGAGGTTTCCTGGCTCTTCTCTGTTGTTTAAGGAGGGCAGGATAATTAAATAAAAGCCAGTGTGCCCTTCAGAGGTGCCATGTGAGTGGGAGGGCAGAGGCTCTCCCACCTACCAGCACCCCCAGAAGGAGAAGCACATGCTCACCCAGTTCAGCTGTCAGACCCAGCCAGATGCCATACCATTAGCACGTTTTCTCTGCTTCACCCACGCATTTTAAAGCAAAACCCAAACTCTCCACATACATATACATATATTTTACCATGTAGCCTGTGCTGCGGCAGCAAGTTCCCTCAGATAGGGTGCAGCATTGCAGGCTGCATGGCCGAGGCTGTGGAGTGCCCTGCTATTCCCTACCCTCAGGCCTCACAATACCTCTCTAGGTGTGCATTATGAGATAACAACCTTGCCGGATCAATTTTGGTGTGGAAAATAGGTTTCCTTAAAAAAGGGACACCAGTATAGCAGCATCCAAGTTCTACCAATTACAGTGTCTGACACCTTTCCCCTTGAAGGTTGCATGCTGAATGAGTGCAGGGTATATTTCTGGCTTGTTTAAAAAGGATGAGGACAGGCATCTGATAGCTTACCTTAATTATTCCATTTCCTCCTCCCTATATACATTTCCAAAATCTAATTATAGTGCTTGTGGCCCCTGCTATCAGCCAGTACCCAGAGATTAATATAAAGCCCTGGGAAGGACAGCTACCTCCCTTCACGCTTTCCACAACATTGCAAATATATTCCAGCAGTCTTTTGATACTAATATTTTGATACATTCATCATTGTGTTAGCATCGGCAGTGAGCAATATTTACAGTTTATAAGCTCTTCTAGGACCAACTGCTCATATTACTCCTATTAAGTCCATTCAATTTTCCACCTGAAATACCACATCTGTCTAGTCAGAGTTTGACATCTATTTTCGGGGGGGGGCAGTTGCTTTTAATAACGAGTTTTATTTAATTGTATGTTCTGCTTCTCCCAAAAATACACTAAGGCAATCTGTTATGTATTGTCAATCAACTAAGATGCACTTGGCTGCATTCTCAGGTTTATTATCTAGGTCCTGATAAGGGGACATTTTTGTGTGTATGCATCTGTGTGTGTTGAGGTGCAGTTGCTTATCTGTTCTTCTGCAGCTTTATTTAGACTGGAATTTGCTGCAATGTCCTCATGAGTGCAGGAATGCTGTCCAGGGGTGTGTTCTGTGTGTAGTCGGTGGGCAGTGGGCAACTCTCCTCAATACATTTGCTATTCCAAACCATGAGTATTGTCACACTCAGATACTCTTTGTAAACAATCAGACTCCAAACCTATTAAATATTCTTTATTTGTCAAAATAAACAAATACAATAATGATTGTCTTGCATCTGTTCTCCCTTAAAGACACTTAGATCTGGCTTTAGGAGACAGCAAACCTTATGACTCTGCTCAGCCACATTTTAATAAACAGAACCAAAGCCCAAACAGAACAAAAATATACACAAAATTCTTCTTCATCTTCTAAGTAGCATTATTGTTGTTACTTAAGGGGCAGGGGGAAAATTATACCAGCATTGAAAATAAACTTTGCAACTCTTGCAATGACTAAAACTCAAGACTTATGCAAGTCTCTGAGATTTTAATACTAGATTTGTCACAGACATCACGCAAATAAACGTTTTGGCACTTTGGAATAGCAACAGTAAACCAAGACTTGGCAAAAGAATGCACTGATCCATCAGTTTGCTTGACAATTACAGAATCACAGGATCACAGAATCGTCTAGATTGGAAAAGACCTTGAAGATCATCCAGTCCAACCATTTACCTAACACTGGCAGTTCCCAACTACACCAGATCCCTCAGCACTATGTTGACCCGACTCTTAAACCCCTTCAGGGACGGGGACTCCACCACCCCCCTGGGCAGCCCATTCCAATGCCTAAAACCCCTTCTGGAAAGAAATGCTTCCTAATATCCAGTCTAAACCTTCCCTGACGCAACTTGAGGCCATTCCCTCTTGTCCTATCACTTGTTACTTGGTTAAAGAGACTCATCCCCAGCTCTCTGCAACCTCCTTTCAGGGAGCTGTAGAGGGCGATGAGGTCTCCCCTCAGCCTCCTCTTCTCCAGACTAAACACCCCCAGTTCCCTCAGCCGCTCCTCGTACAACCTGTGCTCCAGACCCTGCACCAGCTCCGTTGCCCTTCTCTGGACACGCTCGAGTCATTCAATGTCCTTTTTGTAGTGAGGGGCCCAAAACTGAACACAGGAATCGAGGGGCCGCCTCACCAGTGCCAAGTCCAGGGGTCAGATCCCTTCCCTCTCCCTGCTGGCCACGCTTTTGCTGACACAAGCCAGGATGCCATTGGCCTTCTTGGCCCCCTGGGCACACTGCTGCCTCCTGTTCAGCCGGCTGTCAATCAGCACCCCCAGGTCCCTCTCTGACTGGCAGCTCTCCAGCCACTCCTCCCCAAGCCTGTAGTGCTGCTGGGGGTTGTTGTGGCCCAAGGGCAGCCCCCGGCATTTGGCCTTATTGAAACTCTTACAGCTGGTATCCTCATACAGTTGCCATCACATGGGCTCCCCTGCTATAACCCCTACTCACTGCATGGGGAAATTAACCCCCAGAGTGAGAGATTGTGAGAGACTTCTTTCTGCATCAAACTTGCACTTTTTTTTTTCATACTACCTGTGTGCAGAAATGCCAGGGTTTGTGCATGGTCACAGTGTGTGAAGAGCATGTCCAAGACCCCTGTTACCAGTCACTGCAGGGAGCAGAGGTGATGGATGGAACTGGTTAGGAAATAAGTTGCTGCCTTATGAGACATTCTGCAGTTGCAGAGGAGTTTTTCTTTTAAATGGAGCAGGAACAAACAAACAAAGCCATAGTAATTTCCATAGGAAAAAAAAAAAAAAAGAAAAGAAAATTAGGGTCATACCAAAGGCTTAACAGAATCAAAATCTTTGATTCTAATTTCAGCCTTTTAAAAATTTTGTATAATAAATGTATGCATATAAAGGAATTAAAAGTCATAATATTGAAATAGAAAATCTAAGTCTTTTTCAGAAATGACACACTAGAGCGCTCTGATCTTCCTTGGATGGTTAATTTCTCTGTGCTTCACATTTCACTTCTTGCAGCCCTTTTCCTTATTGGCCTACTGATACCTTGTTCAAACCCAGGCTTCTCCCTCAGCCTGCTCTTTGTACCATACCTATTGGATGAGACAGCACAGAGCTACGGCAGTGACACTGCTGATTCGAGAGGGACTTCCTGGAGCAACAGCCAGCACTGTGGAAGATCAAGCAGACAGGAGAGGAGGGGACAGCAGCATTCCAGGGACCTATCCCAAAGGGTGTTTCTTCCTGCGGCAGTGCGCCTGGGTGGGTGGAGTCTCTCTCCAGCCCCAATATGAAGGCAAAAAGGAAGAGCAGGGCTGGTGAAGGTCAGGACATGTCTCTGCTTACCGTTCCCTTGGGCAGAGGATCACGGGTGCTGTGCAGGCACCCTGCCCTTCCAATGGATTGGAAGGATAATTTTGCCCCTTCAGCACTGGGGGAAGGCCCTGGGGCTAACAGACATGCTCTGTAACCATGCCATGATGGGGGTCTTGCAAGTGTAATCCTCCATCTGTATCTTAATGCAGAGAAGTGAAATGATTTTCCCCAGTCACACAGCTAATGGCCATTAGAGCTGGGGCAAAAAACTACGTCCTTCAATTTCCAGTCTGAAGCAACAAAACCCACATTTTTCCTAGTACAGGCTATGAGACAGTGCCTATGGTGTGGTGCTCTATAGGTAACATTCATTGCACTGACGGACATGTACTGTGTAGCTTGCATAATGAAATGAGTTTGGAGGCCTTGCCTTGCCTTGCCTGTGACACCAGCAGGGTGCTGAAATGTTGCTGTCTGGGTGGCAGTCCCACAAACCAAGCTTGTCAGGAGAAGGGCTGCCGAAGCTTTAAAGAAAAGCACCTTAAATCTCAGGTGCTGCAGCACTAGCAGGCAGGGTAATTGCACACCAAGATGTGCTCGGGGGGTGTGTGTGTGTATGTGTGTGCTGGTGGTCTGACACCAGCATGAAGCAAACATCTTTTGAATGACTTGGTGCCAGAGGGGACATGCACAGCATCCCGAGGCAGCCTCAAGCGAGACATCCGACTGATTAGATATTGAGGTCAGGCACTGAGATACCAAGGTCGTGCCACGTCCTGCTTTCCTCATCCAGCTGGGTCCTGATAAAATAGCAGCTGGTAAGACCACCAATGAGATAAGGTGGCAATTTTCGACATTCTCAAATTATTGTTGCAGCAAGGGAGGTCCAGATAAGATCAATCAGATGCTGGAACACTTTATCCATTCCTGTTTTGTTTTGTTTTGTTTTGTTTTTTCTTTTTTGTTCCTTTCTACTTTCTGAAGACAGACTGTCTTGTGAATGTGAATGCAGGGAGCACTCGCGGACTCCCTCACCATCCCTGGAACAAAACACGAGGGTTGATTTATGGGCTGGATTACTGGGAAACGGTAATTCTTTGCTCTTTATGATGTTTTGTCGGAAGGTGCAGTACCCTCCAGTCAGAGCAGCAGGATTGCAATGAGGTTTTTGCAAAAACAGTGAGAGAAGGGGGGGTGGTGTGTTGTGTACGGCAGCTCCTCTAACACAGCAGTTAATAAGACACCAGCACATTAATCATTTGACAGGTATTGAGTCTAACAGGGCAAGGCAATAGTTTTTAAAAACAGCCAGTTAAGTTACTACCTGGTAGAAAAAGGCTGACTGAATGCTACAGGTTTAGCCACTATTTGCAATTAAAGTTATTTTTTATCCTTTTTTTATTTTTTCCCCTGTTTGAAAGTTTTTAAATGCCTTTTTGGACCTGGAAGAAAACAAGAGACAGACCACACAGGGCTGTAACAGAGGGCTGCGCAGTCCCTTTCCTCTCAACCTGCTGTGCCCTGGGCTGTACCTTAGGCATTGGCACAGGACTGCACTGTGGTGACTCTCCTGTGCCATGATCCCAAATGCTAGACACAGCTGAGTGACTTCTGAGGGTCCTGGCACAGAAGAGAGACTCCAGTGTTGTGACACAGCTGGGATATATTCCTAATCAAAGGAGACCCGATTCTCAGCTGCAGCCTAAAGATGTGGCTCTCCTCTTTCATGTGACTCTCCAGACAGCTTTATCATACCAGACCATGTACACTTTGGCCTCTTTTATCACCACCCACCTGATTGGAAAGTGGAAAACTCAAAGGGGAGGAAGAGTTGGGGTACTGCTGATGCACAACTACATATGAGCCCATACCTCTCTGGTGTCCGTCATTTAAAAGAGCTCCAGTCACTTTAATCCTGCGGTTATCAATGTTATAGTGCAATGTATTTTTCATTGCTAAAACCTGTTCATTATCAGAAACACCATAAAACAAAGGAAGAGAACATTACTAAGTGAACCATTCACATGTTTTTGTAGGCTTCCTGCATGTGCACATGCCCTCCATTTTAAGCCTTTGTCAAACACCACTTGCCTTGACAAGTTGGGAGCGTTGGGCAAGACCAAAGTAGATAGAGTAGTCATATATGACTAGGTAAAGTTTTGTCTTGCTTCTCATATAATAAATAAATATTTCCATGGCCATGTCTCTTGGCCACTACTGTGTGATGAAACAGGCCCTTAAAATAGGATGCAAACAGATGTCATCACTGAAAAAGAATCACAAGAATTCCCTTCCTAGAGGACGTCAAAAGTCCATCTCCTCATTAATCAGTCCCTGACTGTGATCAAAGCCTGCTGTTTCAAGGGAAGATAAAAAAATAATTGTCATAAACAGAGACAAACCTTACTCTGAAGTGGTGCTATGGAAAAAAAAAATGTCTTGACTCTGGACTAATCATCAGCAAATGCCAAGCAACAAAAGGTGAACAGCATAATTATGGGGCTCTGCTGCTGAGAATCATAAAATGGAGTTTCATGGTCAGTGTTGGCAGTGACTACAGTAAGTACATCTTCCAGGGGGTGGCTCTGTTTGCAAGATGCAGCCCATAAATCTGGCGGTAGATCATATAGGTAAAGATGCCTGACTTGCCTGAGAATCACCAATTCCAAGAGAGCTTGTGGTCTGGTCTGAGCAACTTCCTTTATTTCAGTGGATACTTTGCCTTTTAAAGTTTGCAAATTGCATTTGGATGTCTTTGTGTTTGGTTTCATGGTCTTGAGAAGACACTGGACATTAGCAGTGCTGCATAATGGCTGCATGGATTTCATCATGCTAATCAGATGAATTTTTTTATTTTTTATTTTTTATTTTTTACATATTTTTTGTGCTAAAGAGTTGAGCTGAGGCTAGGAAAGATGTGCCTAAGAAATAATTTCTCTACCAAGTTCTGATATATTTTTCTGCACAATATTTTAAATTTATTTTATGTTCTCCCAGCTGTTTCCTCTCTGCAATTTCTCTTCACATCATAGCATCAGAATATACTGCAGGTTACAAGGTAACTGAGGGAGATGCCTGAGCTAGTTTTAACTAAGTGGTAGTTTGAAATAACACTGCTGCAGATACAGTTTTCGTGGTATCTAAGCCAGTTTAAAGCATTTGGCTATCTCTACTTCACACTGCTGTCTGGGATGTAGATATATGCTTCCAACCCTTAGTCAATTAACAGAAAATATTGAAAAACACTCTCACTCTTTAATATTAATTTCACAGTGAAAAATCCTTCCGTAAGTACATTATGGTGTGCTTTGACTTCTCGCTGACTAAATACAAATATAACTCATGCAGTCAAGTTTGCCACTCACTTCAGTCTCTAGAGCTCTGGGCAAATCCAGGGACACTCCAGTTCAAAAGGGCAGTGTGGTCGGCTGAAGCTGATGGTGCTGCTGCTGCTGTTGGCCCAGCCACCCCTTCCTAGTCAAAGGAAAATCTTGGCCCCACTGAACTCACTTACAAAACTCTGGTTGATTATTTGTGGGACAAAAATATGTATTGCAGCAAACACTCAGAGTGCACCAAGAACGAGACTGCCCATTTTCTTTCCCAGAAACAACTGGACTTGGCAGCTGGACTGTCACTCTGAGCATTGGTGTTAAACAAATTACTTCTCTCTGTCACCTTCTCACTCTTGCCCAACATAGCTCTTCTTTCATTGTGTTGTTCTGAGCATATGACATAATTATCAACATTAAGATTGGGTTTGTTTCTTTTTTCCACATTTGGCATTTGGATTTTCTTTTGGGTGTTTTTTTCCAACACAATACATAAACACAGGGAATCATGAAGTTGTTTTACAATTGCCCCAACACAGGTAACTTGTGAAGGGTTTGTGTCCACCTACCTCTCACCCAGACTGGCTCCATCTCACCTAGAAGCCCTGTCTGCAGTCCAGACCACTGACTTCCCAGGAGTCCTTTCCCTGCAGACACTTCCAAGCATTCGATAATTTCCTAATTAGTCTGTATCACTCTGATGGCTCCGTTTTAGTTGTGTATCCGTGCTTGGAAGCAGCTGCTCTGGTGCAACAGGCACTTTTCTCTGAGCCAGAGCTATGGTGCAGTAGAAGCAGAGATGGACAGGCAGCTCACCTCCACTTCCACCTCCTTCCCCAGGAGTCTGTGAAGTTTCCCGAGGGACTGTGCTGTGACACCACGCAGGAAGGCAGAGCCCTGCTGCTTCAGGGCTGATCCCAAGGACAGCAGGCATGTAACAGCTCCTAGCTGTTCAGTCTCTTCTCTATGTCAGAGGAAACAAGCTTTTGTGGCTTAAACCTCAGAAATATCTAGAGTCCTATATGGTCAGTGAAGACTTGAAGGGACAATTAGCTATAGGCATAGATTACCCTCTGGAGACCCGTGCAGGTATCTACTTATTTGCACTTGCTAGAAAATATAGGAATCATCTGGCATCAGAAATTTGAAATTTTCTGAGGCAGTGCCTAAATAGGACACTCAGATAGACTGTGTTCCACTTCTGGTTAGTAGGCTAACAAATGGTCTATAAAGAAATAAAAAAATAAAATAAAATTTAGAGGAAAAAAAAGGAGAACATGAAATCTTTCAGCAACAAATGCCACTTTGCCTTTTGTCATTATCAGCTCTTTGAAAATGCCTCAAACTTTCTTTTGGTAATTGCTATGCAAACATTTTTGATGTCTGTGCAAAAACATCTGGAAGCTTACAGTGGCATCTGGATATAAATATTAAAAGATCAACAAAAACCTGATGTGAATTAGCCATGTGGATAGCCATAAAAACCACAACCACACAAAACTGCTCCAAGTCTTTGGCTGCAAAAGTTGATGTCTTTTCACTTGTTTTTAGTGTATTTATGAACTGACATTCAAAAAAGGAGCAGTCATGACTAATGGTTGGGTTTTCTTTCATTTTGACCACTCTTAATCAGACTAGAAATTCCTTGGCCTGATTGAATGGACAGGAGACATCCCTCACTCCTTCTCTAAGACCTCTGGCAAAGTTTTGGTGTTCTATGTGAAAGTTTTGATTCCTGTTGTGCAGTGGTGTGCTTGCAAGGCTCATTCTCCTTCTGGACATAGCCTGGGCTCACACTGAATTTGTACTGTGGGAATGCAGTGCTATGGGCAGAGTTACCTGAGTGTAATTGCTACAGGCACTCAACTGCCCTGTGGTACGAGATGGGTGGGTTTGGTGTGCTCAGGTCTTGCTCTAGCATTCCCACTGGGGAGGTGCTCTGGGGGGAAAGAAATTTGACCCTGAGGTTCATCTCACATAGGGTAGCTGAAGGAAAGAATGTATCTTCCCCATCCAGCTCTCACAACATCAAAAATCAAGCTAAAATAGTAATTCCATGATGATTTTTCAGATTATGGAGTCTAGTCTCATGACTTTTGAGCACCTCGGGTTGGCTGCACTGCAAGTTGCTTTTTCAAAGTGGCAAGGACATGAAGACACCTAAATCTCCTTGCTTTTTAATGAGTCTGTGGTGCAGATAATCAAAGGTTTTAGAAGCTGACAGGAGTCAAGCATGTAAATGGGTTTCACAAGCCAGGTCATATTACCTTGATTTTCTCTTGGTAAAAACAGAAATAATAGCTTTTCCCCTCCAGAAGTGAATACATGAAAGATTGAGCAGTGCTAGTATAATAGAGATCCTTTACATCTTCCAAAGAGAACTGGAAAATGCACAGTTCGGTGGATATGGATCAACTAAGCAACGCTGGATCTTCTAAGTGCCATCACTTGCTCATATCTTTTTTCTCATTCTTAATGTTTTCTTCCTGGTCTTTTAGCTTTGTTTGCTCTTTCACTGCAGGCTTCAGTGATATTCACCTCATTCTCAGGAGTGGTCAACTGCAAGTCGTATATATCCCACCACCTGAGCTGGACTGATTATAGAGTGGACTTGTTTTTATAAAGGTATTTCTGTTTCTTTATTTTCTGAAGACATATGTAGTATTTCACAATGGAAACAGAAATGCTGTAATCGGCCATTGCCCTCTGCAGTTCCTAACCCAATGGGATATTCTGAATAGGACCAACTGCAAGGTGAACAAATTGCTCTAAAAGACTCCCAAGAATGGAAACACACAGATGTTTGTATTTGATTTCTGCCCTAATATTTGGTAAGGACTCTATAATTTAAATAAAAGGGCTCATTTTTCCCCAATTTAATCTCTTTTTAACAGTGTGGGAGTTATAAACATTATAATAATTTTACCACTTTCATATTTAAAAAATATGCCCTCTAAGCATTTACATTCAAGATTTGTTTTTCTTCAGATGTGTAAATAACGCATAGCAATTTGCATCTCATGCATAAATCTTTCTCCTGTTGAATGCAAATTAAAAAATAATAATAATCCAGCCCACAACCCCTTTCATTTGCCTTTTTTCCCACCTCCTCATATTTATGACAAGTTAGCTGTCTAATTCTTCCAAGGAGAATTTTGGGGGTTTATGTGTGTTTAAAAAATTATCTGACTGAAGTTTTCTTCCACTGAGTAATAAGAAGCCTAGAGCTGATTAATAGTGTCTCCTTCTCCAGTCCTAATGAACGTTTTTCAGGTTTTATGCATCCCAGATGAACCTATTTTAAATAGTGTGTGTGCATGCGTGCATGAGTGTTGCTCTTTCTTGGGATTTATCCAGAATGATTTTAGTTTCTCGGTACCTTGTAGGACAGTATTGATGCTGACTTAATCAATTTCAATTTGTTCTTAAACCAGAAATGAAGCATTTATCAGGACGAGCCATGAAGGGCTGAATGGACATCTCATGTCACTGAGGACTCCTGGAAAATTGCTCCAGGAAGTTGCTGGAGCTCCGAATTTACAAGCAGCTCTTCTCTGGCTTGCACGTACCACCTTGTCTGGATACACCCTCAGGGCGGTTTTACTCTACGGCTTTCCTGCACTGGCAGTTCTGTTCCTACTGTTCAGTATTGTGGGTCTCAGCCCACTAAAAATACCTTCTCTGGAGAGCCTTGCTGCCTTCGTACACATGCGACCAAAATATCTCATTGAATCATCTTCCTCAGCTCAGACCGTCTCTGCTATTTTTGTCTGTAGAGTCACTCCTGCCTCCCCGGCTGCTTCACACCGAGAGCCGGAGCCAGCCCGGGCAGCCGTGCCGTGGTGCCAGCAGCCGCCGGAGCTCTCCGGGTGGGTGAGAGAGCCTTCTGCTCGCACGGCGAGCCTCGGCCCTGGGCTGCTGGAGATACGAGGTGTTGCAAACTCCCCAGCTCCTGGAAGCAGGTGCTGCTTTAGTGATCAGTTCTAAACGCCGTGGCAAGTGGTGGGTGAGCATTTCTTCCGCTGCTGCCTGATCACAGCGATGCTAATTTTAAAGTGGTGAGGAAGAGCAGGGAGGTGATAGCAGGATGGTCCAAGCTGTTCATCCCTGGGAGGCGAGCAGCACTTTTATTTGGAGAGGGAAGGCAGGAACTCCTGTTTCACTGCACAGGCTGGGGGAGTGGGGAGAGGAGAGGAAAACTTTCCCTAGATTCCTGTTTTGTTTCAGAAAAGTGTTTTCAAAGACTCATCCTCTCTTCCCCTCCTGCAGGTTATATTTAGTTTTAAGCTCTCTTGGCTGCTGCATTGATAGCTCCTTACCATTTCTACTGCAATTAATCAGAGCAGGGTTGATTATGCTTTCGTTTCTGATTGTGTAAATCAAGATCCTTCTGTCTAAAACGAGGAGACTTTTGATGCCTGGGCACCCTGCTGCCCAGCCCAGCCTAGGCCAGCCCAGCCTAGGCCAGCCCAGCCCACCTGTCCAGCACAGCCAGGCATGGTTGGATTCATGTGGGGTGCATCGCTCCTGCACTGAAATCATGCAGAGGAAGGCTAAGGCAAAGGACGAGGCAAGCGTTGTGTCTTCGGTGTGAGGAGCTGTGAGATGGATGAAGCCACCATTTTAGGGAGCCTGTTACCTGCTTTTGCGCTGTGGTGCAGGGGGGACATGTGAGGGGTTGGAGGGCTCTGCTCTGCAGCACAGCCAGTCTTCTCACTTTCAGTACACTTCTTCAAAAGCTGCTTGAATACAGTATAAGGTAATGCTCATGAAATGAGAAGAAAGAGTAGTTTTGGCAACAAAAAATGGTAAAGAAGTGGGAATCCCAAGGAGCTCCGGGTCCCAGCAGCCACTTTTAACAGCCCACAGGCTGCTTCCATCCCCATTTTGCAAGGAGCAGCAAGCATGAGAGCTTGAGGAGAAGCCATAAGGACTTTGGCTCTAGCCATGGACCTGTCTGGGTCACCCTGAGGCAGCCAGATTCTCACTGAGATCAGTGGTTGTTTTGGGAGAGCATGAGCACAGGAACAGCTGTGAGGTTGCATGACACCTTCAGTGTATTTGGAGAGGTTAATTGAAAGAACAAACTGTAATTGTAGGAGTCCCCCGCATGGCCAGGCTATAGATAATAACTTTGCTGGCTCTTCAGCATTTGCTCTTTTCCTTGATACTTCACAGCCTGTGAATCTGGCTAGAAGATATCTGCCATATTAGAGTACGGTGTGGCTGTGAATCTCAAAGGTCTTTAAGAATACCTATTTAAACTCTGCACTCATGTGGGAGTGACTTTCACAGGTTTGTAGTCTGAGGTGTGGAAGGGTTAAAGTTATTTGCCTAAAGACTTAAGATGCAAAGCTGAGCAGGCAGAAGGGCTGAGGAGTTGCAGTTCTTAATACACCACTCCAAGCACTTGTCCATAATCCCTCCTTTTCAGTTAGTAGCAAATGATAATTTATAATAGTGCCTCTTAGAAAAGCAAGTGCAGTGTTGCTTTCCAAAGCAACCCAAGTCAGAAGTCTTCCAGTTAAACTAGCAAAACTACAGAAAATATTTCTGAAGGACAGACACACTATGTGTCTTTTTCTTCCACTGGCCTAAACACTGCTCTGTGTGTTCCTGTTCTGGTTTTAAACAGGACTGATGAATTGCAAATCCAGTTCAGTTTGCAGGGTGTATCATTTGATTTTGCTGTATCTTGGTTAGCAGAGCACATTCTTAATACACTCTTACTCAAGCAACAGCTCTGTAGGCAGGAATTAAAGTATCTGGAGAGAACGTTTCCTTTGCTCATATAGGAGAAGATGAGAGGTAACATGATCTTGACCTCTGAAAGTCAGGGACAGCTCTGGGGGCGGGTGACTTGAACCAGGACTTCTGCTGATCATATAACACCACATGCTGGTGCTGTAACACAGATATGGATTAACTCTTCAGAGGGGAACATGTTTTCCCAGTTGGCTAAATTGCATGGGGTCCTAACCCCTGTAAAGCTAGAATTAACTGGATAAGTGTATCCTGTATTGTTTGTGATTTTAACTATTATTTTTTTTTTTTTTTGGTAGGATAAACAAGCTGATTCTTACTAGATTGTGTTGCTAAATCTTTGGGTGGAGAAGAAGCAATTCCTTGAGTGAATTACATCTTCAGGTGATGTCACAAGGAGCATCACTTCAGGATTTTATTGCTCCCTAAGTAATGTACTGTCTGCCCTTTCCCAGGAATCTAGTTTTATACCATCGACAAACAATGGGGGAGTGAAAAATAACATCTGCAGGATGTGGTAAACTCACACAGGTAAATGTGACCATAAACTAGAAGTTACCAAGTACATTTACAGATATTAATTCTAACCCAGATACAGCTACTGTACCTCAGAGTTTTCACAGACCTAGTGCAGAGGGTGTTTTGCCATGTTGCGTGGAGAACTGAAGTCACATGATGCTGTTGTTACCATCTTTTTTCCCCAACTGCTAAATTACATTATAACGCACTAAATAGACACTCAATATTTTCCTTATATAAATTTATCATGTAGTAATTACTGCAGTTAAACTCAGTGTGGGTATGTGATTGTAAATGGGAGGTGGCAATCAGTGTAATTAGAAAAGGAAAAGATGTGCCTGCAAAACAATCTCTGCATTACAATATTGCCCACACTATAAACACCCTACCACGTGGTGTGTCCCTTCTTAGTTACACAGTGTAAGTCCTGTGTTGACTCAGTCTTGAATTACACAGTAAATCTTGTTTGTGAATTTATAGACTGTCCCTTTGAAGGCAGAATTGTGCCAGCCTATTTATTTAAAGTCATGTTTTCACTGCAGCAGCATGCTTTTGAGATGTAATACCTTATGCACAAAATCCCTGAGTGACAGCAGCTCTGCAAGCTCATGATACTTATAATACATTACATATTATCAATAAAATGTTGCAAGACATGTCATAGATCTTATTAACATAACTTTAAATTATGGGTACAAGTTTGACCTATCTGTTGATGGATTAGAAGCAAAGCTTGGATTGTTAAACAGAAGTAAAAGGCTCAGGGCATCATTAAACAAACTGTTTCAAGTAAAATGTCTGTATTTCACCATAAAAAGTCAAAGCATACGTGAAAAGTTAGCTGTCCCCAAGGCAACTTACAAAGTTTAAAGAAAACCAGAAATTGCTTTCAAGTCTTTTTTTTTTTAAAAATAAATTTGCCATTGCCCTGATATTAATTATGATCCAGATTGCCCCCAGAGACCTTGACTATCCTAAAACAGTTTACTCTGTGCCTCTCCCCATCCCCCAAAGCAAACCGGAGAAAATAAGCTCTGAACTGACAGGAGATATAGACAGAAACCAAACCTTTGGTACTGGTGGTGTACAGATTGCTTGCCCCTTTTCTGAGTTGAGATTCATTATGTCAGGACTTGAGAGTGCAGTGACAAGAAGGGTCCAAACAGAGCTTTAGAAGTGACTCAGACATTCAGGAGTCTGCTGGCAGATGCAGCTGCAGAATTGGATGGTTAGGTCACAAACGAATCTTTTACAGATTTTCTGAGAAATTTCTAGGATGTTTGCCCATACTTAGATAGCTTGACTAGTTTTAATTTACGGAGTGGTTTTATTTTTTCATTTGTGGATCCTTTGCCACATTTCTTTGAGTTGGCACTGTTCTTACTGTGACAAGAGGGAAAATTTTAAGTCAAGTGATTTAAGTGACTTCTCTGAAATTATGTAGAAGAACAGGACAGGGCCAAGAACAGCTCATAGATGTCTTGTTTTCTAGCCCTTCACTTTATCCTGGAAATATTCCTTTCCTTACAAGTGTCATTAGGAGTGACCTTCTATAGGAGGATAAATAAGGCTTTTTTTCACCATGCTTTAATTGTTTAAAACACTGAATTTTATTTTTAGGTTGTGAACTTCTGTTTTGGAGTAGTGGTAGTGTTTCCTTAGCCTAGTAAAGATGGGAGCTGGAAGGCAAGAAGCCCAGAAATTACTGCCTTTTTGCATTATTTCTATAATATCATTTCTGGATCAAGTACAAAATCATGACTGAAAGAGACCTCTTCCATTGACTTGGGAGGGAATGGAGAGAGACATTTAAAAGAAATGTGTCCAGCTGGTGAGTAAGCTGGCATGCACCGCTGAGTCATTAGTAATGTTTATTCTATTAGAGTGGACAGTCTTTTGCTGTTGACGAAAAAGCTAACCCAGTCCATTACATATTAAATTAAGAGCACACACACATGCACCGTAATCACAACTCTCTCTCCCTGAGCACTGATCAGTAATAATTACCTTTTGGGTAGGGGGTAGAAGGAGATAACCTAAATACTTTCAGGTTAATTATTACTCTTCTGTGCTCCGGAAAATCCTAGTATTTTAACAACCTTTCTGTGCCTGAGGTCCCTTGAGACCTGAAATTGGCAACAACAAAAGAACATATATCTTTGGACAACAGCGCTATAAGTCATTCTGCTGCTTTTGGTTTTGTCATTTGGTTTGTTGTTGTTTTTTTTTTAATCTCTCCCAAAGTGATGTAAAAAGCTTTCTTTGACGACTTAAAAAAAGTTAGTTTTCACTCCTACAGTCTCATATACTGAATAAATAAAGGCACAAATAAGAGCGGCTTGAGCCCTAAGCTGGACTTCCCTGTCTCTTTCTGTTAACCTTTAAGTTCACCGTGCTGAAAACTAATAGCATCTAGTTGTCAAGAAGCCAGAATAATGACATTTTGTGCCATTATTCTAATGTGTTTTTCCCCGTGCATTTTCTTTAATTATTTGCATGAGTAATATCATTATGCATTCATGCCAATACAATTCTGATAATTAATTTACACGATGGCAATTTCTTAATGATTTTGATGTCAAGTTAATAGCAACATCTGATAGCTGATCTGTTGGTGCTGACATAAATTTAACTTTTAATGTATTAATGCCAAAACCAACAGCAGTGTCAAATTACATTGCAGAAAAATAAACATCCACTGGGTAAAAACTTCAGTGGAAAAGTCTTGATCCTTACCCGAGGTTTATAGGTTCAAAATAAAACCAAGGCCCCCAGACATGATACATGTCATATTTTTACTTTATCTTGCTTTATTTATTTATTTACATCAGTAATATTATTGATGTCTGATATTTAAGAGATCAAGTTACATAATATCCTATAAAAGATGATGTTCTCTTGCCTCTAGCTTGGTGCATATATTCCATATATCCAAATGAATAAATGCATTAATTAAGCTTTTGTCTTTTGTTTCTTTAAGCATGAACTCTACAATGCTCTGCAGTGGGGGAATTTAGGTCTGAACCTCAATTTGTGTCTTGGTTTGTCATTTCAGTTTGCAACATGTGGTAATAATATCAGCAAAATAGAATTTATGTGGAGGCAAATATTGTTAATATCACTAAAACAAGAAACAGAACAATGCATAATGAGGTTTGGGATCAATATTTTTAGCACATTTTTGCTATATGGAAGATATGCGTAGATAAAGAGATAATTGCATGTATAACTGTATATATGTACCTACTTTTTATATAAACTCAGGTAAGTATTACAGGACAATTAAAATCACATTCTTCAGTCTTTGTCCAGGTGCTCTGAAAATATCTTTAGAAGTTTATAGGCATTTTTATTTACCAGTTAAATATTTTACTGCACCTTAGTATTGAAAAAATAAATGTGAAACAAATTATGATAGCCATAAAATAGTGATGGTTGTTTTCCCTTTATTTTTTAATCAAAACCAAAGCCTCATCCCATGACACAGTTGCTAACATAATATTTATTTCCACCTGCTTCAGCCAGTTAAATGTATAGATGAAATGTTAAAAACCATTAAAAATAAAATTGATCCTGCTGTGTATTTCAACCTTTTCTCCAATTGACTTTTCATCAATGATATCCACTGAGGGAGTGCACATTTCATTTTATATAGTGAGGAGATAATTATCCAGCCTCAATTAGACCTTCCATTGCTGGACTATAAAGAGCTGCTAGTACAGACCCAGATCATTTGTTTCTAAAATGCACTACCTTTCCTTCTTCAGTGTCCACAAGCAGGCTGTCTGTCCCTACTGGCTGAACATGAAGCCTGTATGTCTGATTGCTTTTAGCCTATCTTATCCTCGCTTGCAAAAACGTGAGGACACATACATGCTTGAAGCCAGCCCCTCAAAACTCAGACATGTCAGTGGAGACCTTTTGCCGTGCCCATCCTGTGGAGATGAATGTTGCTCCACCCAGAGACAACTTTTGTTGAATGATTTAATTTAAGAGTCCCACTGGAAATGGTGAAGATGCAAAGAGATGGCAAAAGGAGGCCAAGGTAGGTGGATTGCTTTTTAAACAGCTGCTTAACAGAGCTTACAGTGAAAGGCTAGCTTTGGCCCTGATGCACAGCTGTCCGAAGGCATGTGAAGCTTGCAGTTACGTGGGAGACCTTTGACACAGGCACAGCTCATCTCTGTGAACTGGCAGCAGGCAGCTCAGCTGCTGCTCTCCCCTTCCTGCAGCACTTGCTGCCTGCTGCTGCTGAGGCAGGCCTGAAAGGCAATGCCTGGCACCTGGCATTGAGCAGGACCCCATGGCAGGGGCTTAGGTCCAAAGAGTTGAGAAGGGGAAGGGATAGGAGAAGCAGCAGATGTGGGAGCAGGAGGCGGCTCTGTTGGGAAGAAATTGTCCGTGTAAGAGGACTTCTAGTAATTAAAGCAGATGACCTGAGCAAATCCAAGAGGCTATGTGTGGTGCTTGCACCTTTGAATGTGTGCAAGAGATCTTTGCCCATGCACATGCCATCTGTGAATACACACCATCCATACACCCATGGGCCCTGTGCTTCCTCCTCCTCTCCCCTTCGCTTCTGGAGAGCATGCTGGGAGGTAATGGTCTGGTGCTTAATTTCTCACACATATTTCTGGGGAGCTATACTTTGGAAGAAGTTTGTGGGTTGAGAGGGACTTTATTTGTTCAAATTTTAAGCTGTCCTATGCAGCGTACCATGAGTGTAGGTGTGCAGCTACACAGCTGCAAACTCTACAGTAAATGCAGTCATCTAGTGGAGTACAGGAGAAGACCATGGATGAGAGGAGATGTCTAAGACTCCTTGGACTCCAACCACCCATTGTTGGGACACACACATCTTGTAGCACATCCAGATGCTTAGACGTAAGCTGAGCCCACCTTAATCTTTTGTTCTTAAAAGAGGATTGGGCTGAAGCAGATACTAACCATACAAGTAAGGACAGTGAGAGAGAAGGCTGGAAAAGATTCTGGTATATGGGATGGAGATTTTATTTGTTATACAGGTTTTGTCAAATGCGCTTCCTCCTCACGCATTTGTCTGTGCTGAAGATCTGAAGATGCTTTCCACTACAAGAATAATTTAATTTCAGAGCTTTTTTATTTAGGGTGAAGAAAAGAGAGAATTCTTTCTGTGTAAAATGACCCTGTATTAATTAAAGATTATTTTAATAATAACATTAAAAATAATAACATTTTACATTATGAGACTTCGAATGGGTGGAATACTAATTGACTGGCCTTTTTCCTTGGTCTGCAGAAGGCATGGTTTTTAGCTGCTCAAGTTTCCTTTGGAAATAGGTTAGTCAAGAACACATCTTGGTTTTAAGAATAGCTGCTCAACAAGAAACATCAATGTAAATGTTATCTTTATTCCAGGTGAGTAGAAAATCTCTTAAAAGCATTTCTGAGGGGTGTTAGCTTTGTGGGTTGATCGTTGGAAGGTGTAAGAAATATGACTGTGATTGTGGTTTGCACACTGAGTGACTCTCCCCCACAACCCACATGGCTTTCTTGCATGTGGCATTTCAGAAAACACTTTTTTTTTTTTGCCTCCGAGCATGTGGAATGCCTGTGCAGAAAGTATTTTTTTTTGGTGCAGGGCTTGTCATGAGTTGGACACAACATGTCTGAAATGTAGTGTAGGAGTTCGAAAGGGAGGTTTAAAAATTCAGATGTCTGATGACTGGGAGCATTACTAATGAAAATATGTTACTTTAATGTTGAAACTTAACCGTCCCATAGAAGAAAATGACATTCATTTCTTCTCTCCCCAAAATTCATATTAAAGTTTCCATAGCCTTAAATCTGGCCCAGATAACTTAGCCTCTGAGTCAAAAACTGCTCCTTATGTCTCACATAAACACCCACGCCCAGGCATCTCATATTATCTTCCATTTCTTCAGTCCGCCAATTATTTGCTACACCCAGTTATTGTGGGCTATCTTAAATTAGCTCCCCAGTGACTCAAACATCTATTAACTGCTCAGGTGCCAGGAGTTCAGCATGTGCACGAAGCTCTGGGGCCTGGGATGTTGCAATAGAAGTTATTTAGGATGCAGATGGTGGTCTTTCTGTACCCTGAAGCATGGCAGAGCAGCAGGGGTACCACCTGGGGATGTGTGGGGTGGTGGTGGCTGGGATGTCCCTGCCACCCTGCAGTCTCTGGCTGCTTTAGCCATGGGGCTACTGACAGATGCTCTAGTACAGGCCCGGCACCTAGATGATTTTGGGAGAATGAGTCCCACTACAGATATCAGATTCATTGTCCATCTCCTTTTGGCCATGCTGGTCAGCTATGCCTCCCAAAAGCAGGAGAGAGGGGGGGGCACTACTCATCCCCTCCACCACAGAGATGGGGAGTGCTCCACAGGAGGTGAGATGCGTCTTGTTAGCAGTGCCCCTTTGAGTTATGAAGCCTGAGGAAGATGGCAGCAACTGTCCACTACTCTCTTTAATCAGTTGTGAGCTCTGAGGTGTGACTGTGGGTATGATCTAACTGCTTTGGTCCTTAGCGCAGAAGCTGATTTCTGCAAAGGCAGTAATTAGTCAGTAGGCAGCCTAGCTACTAAGTACAATGCTCATTTTTTCTCTCCTTGACAGCTAGCTCAGTCTGGTTATTAACACACAAAAAAAGCTTTCAATTTGAAAGTCTTTTTGTTCCCTCCATCCTCCACCACTACATCTCCTTTGCAGAAACCACATTGAACAACATTATCCTGTGGCCGGGGTTGCAGAGCCCCTTTAAGGTGGCATTTAATGCACTGTTCCAGAAGTCTCCGACTGGGCTAAAACCAGGAAAACTAAGTGGCCTGTGTTGGTGGAGGTAGCCTCTCAGTTCCCATTGCATGCACTGATGCAGATGGAGCTGGGAAAAAGTTTTGCAGGAGAAGTTCCACATCATGTTGTGTGACAGCTTTTTAACAACAGGAAAATTATTTCCTCTGGTCCTTGTTGAAATGGGATTGATTACACTGAGTCCTGTAACCATCTGGATGTCTCAAGTCTGCAGACCACAAAGAGTTTTTCACTGTAACTGGACAGTCATTAATCTCCATTTATTCCACTGTCTTTGTCAGCCAAATCTTTCAGTCATACAGTTTACTGACTAACTGTACCAAGCAATGTGTTTTTCATACAATGTGTATTTACAGTCTGTAATATTAGAATACATAAAGCCTTAAAAAATATGCTATGTTTGACTCCTAAATCAAATGATTTTACAAGGGGTTGTGTGTATTTTTGCATCCACTTTAGACTTATACACATACAGTATTTCCAATTGTTTACATATGTTAGAATCTCTTGCATTTAAATAGCTCATTATGCAAATATTTACAAAATACATGGATATTTATTTTTACTGTACCCTCTATTCAATCACTGAACTGAGATTTAATGTCTAAACATTGTCTTCAGAGTTGCATGTGCAGTAATGAATTATGAGTAATTATGTAGTATATACAATTATACAACAAATATTACAGACTCAAAAAATATTAACGTTGCAAAGCCAAGTTCTTAGATTTATGGAGCATCAGAGGTAAGGTACAATACTAATTCAACCACCAATTACACATGTGTACATTATAACATGGCCTTTACTAGCCACACTCCAGTTGTCCCCCAACTTCCTTCAGCTGTGATGGGTGCGTGACTGTGTCATAGGCCAAGGCTCTAGGCCCTGGCCAAACCTTGGGATCAGACCAAGGCAAAATTTGCAATGTTTCCCAGGCAAGAACTTTTCCCTGGATTTGGTCACCTAAGCAACTGACCTGGCTCAGCAAGCATGTTTCTGATTTTCCCACCCCAACAGCAAGAGTTTGCAGCAAGAGAACACCCTGCACTAATTCACTTCTCAGTCTAGAGCCATACACTAGGCAGGACTAATTTTGCATTTGAGACATTTGAAAGAGCACTGTGTT
Source organism: Athene cunicularia (assembly GCF_003259725.1). Taxonomy (NCBI): domain Eukaryota; kingdom Metazoa; phylum Chordata; class Aves; order Strigiformes; family Strigidae; genus Athene; species Athene cunicularia. The sequence goes on from NW_020799097.1 coordinate 75,756,893, forward strand.
CTCATATAATCAAAGACTGAGCCCGAAGTACATTTTGTTGAAAGGTTTTTTTGACCAGAATATCTTCCACCAGGAAATGCTGCTTTGTCAGAATTGAAATGTTTAGTAGGAACATTTTGTTTGTGATGATATTTTCAACAGAAAAAAATGTGAGCAATTCAAAATCTGAAGAAGGTGTTTCTCACTGCCAGTTGTTTCACTGTAGACCTGATTTCTTTTGTTTTGGTTTCTGAGCATATTTTATTTATATTTACTATTCAAGAACTAAATATTATCACAACGTCCACAAAATTACCTTGAAATTTTCAACCCTGTTAATTCTAATCTCCACCAATTCGATTATTAGAAGACTTCAGTAAGTTTGGTTTTTAACTAGTATGTTTTTCAATGGTCTTTGTGCATGCACAGTGCTTTCCTGTATTTTAAGAAAACAAGCAAATTCCAGAAACTTAATTTCAGGAGAATTTATAATGGTTATGAGGACGACACCAATCTAAAAAGAAAAAAAAAAATCAGTTCAAGTGGATAAAATTTTTCCAAGTTACAAGCAGCCAAAATAAATTTACAGATTAAGTTGAGTCATCTCAGTAATAGATGGCATCCTTAGTTCCATCTATTACATAGCAAAAAAAAATTGTCCTTGGAAGTTACTCTAAAAAAGGTAACGGTATTTCATTTTTTAAATAATACAATTTATAGAGAATTTGTAACACAAAGAGAGAATATTTGAAGCCAATTTTTTTAGTGTTAGCCGAATCAGTGATGAAGTATACAAATGTCTACAAGCAAAAATTATTTCTTAAGGTAATTTATAGCAATATGCATCCTGCCTTTTAATAAAAGCCAGACTAAAGAGAAGTGCTCTTAAACTGGGAACTGGTTGGAGTACAGTAATACCATTTGGATAACTATTTTTCAGGATGCTAAAATGAATCTGATCCCAAATCTTTTATTTCCAGTTCACAAAACATTTTATAACTTCCCAGGATGCTTATGTTAACTGATGTGTAGCTCAGCACATTCCGGCTATGGAAAAAGGTAAAGCAAAACAGTGATGAAGGAGACTCTCATGCAGACAAGCTCCAGGAAATATTAAGAATATTTTTTTTTTTTTAGAATGGTCTAGGTTGGAAAAGACCTTGAAGATCATCCAGTCCAACCATTAACCTCACACTGACAGTTCCCAACTACACCAGATCCCTCAGCGCTATGTCGACCCGACTCTTAAACCCCTCCAGGGATGGGGACTCCACCGCCTCCCTGGGCAGCCCATTCCAACACCCAACAACCCGTTCTGGAAAGAAATGCTTCCTAATATCCAGTCTAAACCTTCCCTGGCGCAACTTGAGGCCATTCCCTCTTGTTCTATCACTTATTACTTCGTTCAAGAGACTCATCCCCAGCTCTCTGCAACCTCCTTTCAGGGAGCTGTAGAGGGCGATGAGGTCTCCCCTCAGCCTCCTCTTCTCCAGATTAAACCCCCCAAGTTCCCTCAGCTGTTCCCCATATGACCTGTGCTCCAGACCCTGCACCAGCTCCGTTGCCCTTCTCTGGACACGCTCGAGTCATTCAATGTCCTTTTTGTAGTGAGGGGCCCAAAACTGAACACAGGAATCAAGGTGCAGCCTCGCCAGTGCCCAGTACAGGGGTCAGATCCCTTCCCTGTCCCTGCTGGCCACGCTATTGCTGACACAAGCCAGGATGATTTCTTACAAAAAAGCAATACTTTTGTAACATTTCCTACTAAATAAATAGCATTTGGCTAGTGTCTGGTATAACAGATAGTGATTCTCCAATTCATTATCCAGGTGCTGTCTCTGGAAACATTTGGAAAGAGGAGTTCTCGCAGCAAGCGTGCTCCGAAGTGTAACTTGAGTAGTAAAAAATCTACCTCCATACCGGACACTGCAACAAGGACTTGTTTGGCTGTAGGCTTGACTGCTTTTTCTGTGAAATATTAATTGGCTGCGTAAAAGAGATCACCCTGGTGTTCTACAGATCCTTAGCCTGAGGTGGGCACTACTTTTTCCAAGCTTTTTTACATTCACTTTTCTACTAGCTGCTTGTTGTGGATCTTAATAGAGAAACCACCTTCTGATCTTCCACGGACTGAGATTTTTGAACAACTTTTCTACAGACATACTGAGGGGGAAGAAAGCCAAGAGGGATTATGAAGTGAATCTAAGTGCTTTTATGAAAGGGATTATAGACCAGCTTTCCCTGCAAGAGCAGTCAAATGTGGTTGGTGGTCCAGAAGTTTCCTTTGGTTGCTCAAGCAGATTTTTCCAAATTGAAAAGGACTAATGTCTTTTCAAAAGCTTCAGCTTCCCTTTGGAGGCTAGCAAAAGCTAGCTGAGACATCGGTTCTTGCTGCTAAGATGCAGGCCCAGAAGTCAGACATGCTAGCCTTCAGTCAAACATTACTGGGGTCCTGTGTCTTCTGCTGGCTTCCTCTCCTAGTCCTACCTCAGTCTCACAGTGTGTCCTTGGGAGAGTCAAGCCACGTACACGTAACATTTTCTCATCTAAAATAATGAGAAAAGCATTCCATAAACCGCTGTTATGAAGGCAGTGATGGGAGACATCTCTGAGATGCTGGAATAAAGTATGGTAGATATGCAAAACATTATTCCAGTAAGCTTGCACCACAGAGTCCAGCACTTGGAAGGCATCAACCCAAGCACTTCTACAGCCTCACATTGCGCTGCTCTAAATTTAAGACTGCCATTCTGTTCCCCCGACCCTCTCTCCCATCACTGGGGAGATCTCACATCATACAATCTCTGTTCCAGGTGGGAAACAGAATGCCTTTAAAAAGAAAGGGAAAAAGGAAAGCAAAGAACAGGCACACCTGTGCATTTCACACATGACTTCCATCCACCCCTGCCATATAGCTACAAAAATGTTGTGTTTATTTATATATAAATAAATACACTTTTTTTATCGCTGCAACTTGTAAATAGGAAATGAAGTCACAATCCTCGAAATTATAATGGCAGGCACACAAAGACACAGTTGCTGGCACGGAATTCAATTAACAGATAGCAATCACCCTTGGGTGACTGTGTGAGGTAGAAATATACAGGCATGCTAATAAGTAATATCTTAAAGCCAAAGCGTTTATCAGCCAGCAGCCAGACATGGGCATAAGTGTGGGCAGACAGCACTGCTCTGGGATATTTAATAAAACCCTCTCTCTTCATTTGAGGATTTGTGTTTAATCATTTGGTAACATTTTAGAAACATCCAGGCTGGGAAGCTTCTCAAATGGAACTGCTTAGGTCAGAAAAAGTAAAGAGTTATTTACTGATACTAAAATAGCCAAAGGAACAGAGTGGATTCTAGGTAGTATTAACAAAATTCTTTGTTGCCATCTTTTTGACCTTTTGAGTTTCTGGGGTATGACTGCTACGTGAATCACAGCCTTATCTAGGGAAACATGCAGAAGGCGTTCATTAATACTGGGAAAGCAAATGATTGAACTGCTGTTTAAAATAAAAATTTTAACTCTTTTTTTGCTTGGTTGAAAGCCTAAAGCTAAAGTAGTTTTCTTCTAGGCTCCTTGAACTTTAATTTGCATTGCAGTTTGGGCTTTCAAAGGCTTCAGGCAGGCCAAGATCTGTCATCCACTGAAAGATGCTCAATTTAAACTTTCTCATCAGGGCTTTCTTTGTGCCATGGCAGTCAGTCGGGTGAATTCGCAGGGCTGTTTTGCATAGCTAAATACCACTGCTTGGAGGAAAGGCAAATCCAGAAACAAAGTCGTGGGTTTCCTTAAAGGAAGGCAGTTCAGCTTAGTTAGATGTTTGTTAGGAGCTTCACACAGAAGAAATGTAAGGCATGGTGGTAGTACATTCTTGGGTAGCTCTCTAGGGCTAAAGCATCAATCAAACAAGAGTGGTTTGGAGCAGGACAAAGGGAGGCCAGCCAGCTTAGTCATGGGACATGCAGGAAGCAGCCTATGTCAGCCATTATCAAGGAAGGCTGGAGGCTTTTGGCTAGGAAGCAGATGGTGTTGCCGGTAGATGCTCTCCCTGCTTTTGGTTTTTTCCCTGCTTTGCCCCAGCTAGGCCTTTTATGGTCATCAGCTCTGCCCCTGCAATGGGGCTGGTGGCAGCGGGAGGTCTGCGGTGCTTCCACAGCTGCCTTGAGAGCCGGAGCACCCCTCTGAGCATACCACCTCAGGAGACCACATTGTTCCTCTCATTGGTGTGGCTGCCTACTTTGCTTTGGTTTGAACATTTCTGACATCCACACAGGCTCCGTGATCATCGATAAGATACATAGCAGCTAAAGCGGTGGGGTGATTGTCCAGTTTCCAGAGTCTTAGTAATTTTGCTTTGTCAAAGGAATTGTCAAAGGCATAGGTGGGCTGAAACAAATATTAAAGATGGCTGTGGACATGCTACAGGCACCCTCTAGCATTTCCCCAGGGGATTCATGTGATCGAAAAATCAGTGGCCAGAGCCTCCTCTGCCAGCCATTTCCAACACTGCTGGCATGCAGCCCAGCCGGGGCTGTGCTCAGGAAGCTGTAAAGTGGCTCTGAATAGCTGCTGTGAAGCCATCCCTGCACTGCTCCTGTCACAAAGAGTTTTCAGTGCCCGCCTCGCTAATGGATGGGTTTCTCCTATACAGAGTTCCAAACAATGCGGTGATACATTCAGGTTTTATTAGTGTGAGTTTAGTGTGGCCGCATTATTCATAATGGCAACACCACAAGAGAACTGCACTGTTCATCCCAAACGGGAGACCATAAATCCTGTAAGCCACGCAACACCGTCAAATGGTGTGTTTTCACCACTTATTTTGAAGGAAAGCTATTTGTATTCCCTCTGTATGTAAACCCAAGCTGTCTTAATATTGCAAGCCCAAACTGTGTTGGAGGAGGTAATAACAACAAAAAATTGCAACATTTTAGAAAACTTGCTCATAACTCTGAGATACCAAGGCTTGGTACCCGCTGCCAAGTGAGAGGGGAGCGAGTGCTGCGGCAGAGTGGCAATGCCAGCTCCTGCCTGCTGCTGGAGGGGCTCAGCCCTCACCCATCTGCCAGTTACGGCAGTGGAGCCCTCCGGTTGCTTCAGGACTGAGCACTGATCTTTGCTGTGAAGTGTGCATGTGTAGATCTGTGTATGTAGGGGACAAGGAGAGACTTTGTGCTACTGCTAGCTTGGTTTCCTTTTATAGATAGCAGCTGTAATAGTGGGGTGTGTAAAGTACGCTCAGTGCAGATACATTACTGGGCAGAGTGTAGGTAAGTTGATCAAAAGTTCAAGACAATTGTAATTTACTGTGAGAAGAACACATCACCTGTCTGACATAAATCAGGCTTTGCAGGTGTTGGGAAGCAGTTCATGCTATATGTCAATTTGCTGCCATGCTTTCCTACAGACACGGTCACCAGGGGAGCCAGCCTGGGTTCGCAATGGGAGCAAGCAGCTGCTCGGGAGGAGCTGGGCTGGAGCAACTGCCTCACTTCACGTAGGCACCAGGTGACTGCTAGAGAGATGAAGCTGACTTTTGCGTGCTTCTGCACTCGACCTAGTGACCCAGAAATGAAGGACTACACAAGCTATTACCAGTCTTTTTAGGTACCACCTCTTGCAAAACCCCCATCCCTGCTCCAGCAGCCTTCGCAGGGCCTGGAAGCTGGGCAGCGTCTGCTCCCTCATCACCCACGACCTGAGCACTTTTTCTGCACACAGCACTCACTCATTAAAAGAAATGTTCATTAGAAGAACCATGTACATTCTAGATGGTGTTGACTCAGGCTGGGTGGCTCAAGGGAATTAGAGAGTGGTCTTTTGCTACTTTTGCAGGAAATATTGCCTGGACTTGTGGAGAACCCTGATTTCTCTTCTGCATCCACACCCTTTTGGGTACATGTTGGGATTCAAGAGGGCTTTCTGCGAGAGAATGGACATGTGAGCAATCCTGTGTGAGAGCAAGACTGATAAGAGCCTCAGCCAAGCAAGAATGAGATAAGGACTTAACCCTGAATGAGGGGAGAGAAACTCGACGAGACAACCCCCGGAAGGGGTTGGGATGGAAGAGGAAGTTACACAAGGCAGGAAGCCGGCAAGGCTGATGTGGCACTTTTTATCCAACCATAAGAAGGTTTAAAGCGCGGGCTAAGTTAACTGTCCAATCTTGAGGACTTGTACTGCATGTTACTCCCATGTGCGGGAGAACATTATAAAAGAGCTTTCTTAGTTGTAATAAACGGGCATTGCTTGATCACATTGGTCGTGTGCGTGCTCAGCTCTCCCGCAGGTACAGACATTAAAACAATCAGCCCTGGGCTGAGAGAGGAACCTCTGATTTCGAGTCTTACACCTGAAGCTCTCTGCACTCCTCCAGTTACTTTGTTCACTGTTCATATTAACACTGGAAATGCTGACAGCAGCTGCTAAAGGTTAAGCGTGCTTGTAGAAAATCAATAGCTTGATGCCACCTCCACCCTCTCCCCTCAGCTTCTGGGGGGGAAAATGATCCCTGGATACATGAAGAATATAAGTTAACATTTCTCCAACTCAGAATACATGCATTTATGCAAGAGGTTTAAGGGATATCTTTTATGATCCTAGTACAGCAATGCTCCTCTTCATTCAGTCCTTGGAAGAGCGACTGAGGATTCTGCAGTGTTGGTTATTATGCAGGGCATGTGTTTTAAAACGTTAAGTACCTTGATTGTCTCTTACATAGCTAGTGCTGTCAGCAGTTTGCACAGTGCTTTTATGTGTCTTTTTCCTCCCTGAGATACCTATGTTTGGTTCAGAACTGATTCTGCTTCTGAAGCAATTCATTAGACATCTCCAGTGCACCACTTCTGTGAAGAGGTCAATTTGTTCTTTCTGCCTAGAGATGCAAAACTCTGGGCTTCAGTTGGTAAATGCAAGTATTAGATGCATTTCTTGCCGTTTAACTTATGCTTTCCTTCAATCTATCATCTCTAGCAATCCCTTCCTTTAATGTAGGCATTTATTATTCATGAAATGTGGAGACTGATGCTACTGTATCAGTCTAGGGCAGGTGCAGTTGGGTAGTCCAGCATGTACACATGCCTCTGCTCCCTCTCTTCTGGAGGAGACGTTTTTCAAAGGAGAGAAAGTACCAGTTTCTTTAATGTTCCTTTGTCTTTCTTACAAGATGCCAACGTGGTGGTGGGTTGGTGGTACACACTCATGTGATACGGTTCCTGGAGCACAGCCAGTCTGAAGGTGATTCCCAGTGCAGCTCATGCACAGGCTGCTGGATACCTGTGGGGTGTCTCTGGCTTTGGGTCCTCTCTGAGGGCAGCTCTCTGATGGTTAAAAACAGGGCTCTGGGAAGGAGTTCTGTCCCTGAAACCAATTTTGTAATATTTTTTCCTTGCCTTACTGCTTGAAGAGTCAATTCATCCATAAGTCTTCAGGGAGTTGTTATCTATAAATCCCCACCCTCTCAGGTCCACATACCTCTCTGTACCCAATACAATGGTTGTTGTTGGGGTTTTTTTGGTTGAGGGTTTGGTGTTTGTTTTGTTTTGATCTGGATGGGATGTTTCTACTATGTAAACTGACCTGGATGACATCTCCATGTACTAGATACAATAGGGTTATTATTAAAAACCAGTTTTTAGGCTAGATGATGATGGACCAAAAGTAAACTTTGCCTTAATATTGTGAAGGTCCTAGATAAGTGGGGTTTTCCCCTTTTTTCCATAATTCTTACCATTGTCCTGAGGTCACTTTTATTTTGCTGTTGCAGCTAGGAATATTGCCCATGTTTTTTGGCTAGCCCACCAGTTCTGGTCGTAGCACATTTGCTGAAATAAAAATTGGTAGGTCTTCATAAAGTTATCCCAAGGACCTTGGTCAATATTTAATGAGTAGGTTTGGGACAGCAGATCCTGAAGTAAATGGGACCATTTCTATTGGAATATCAAATGTATTAATTAAACTGTTATTGAGAGACAAGAATGGACATACGGAGTTGATATTTGCTTTGAACAGTGATTTCTTTGGTTAAATTCTTATATTGCTTATTGCAGTAGTTACAGCTTTTTTGGCAAGTTTTTTATTTAATGTAAATGATTGAATATATTTTTCTGTGCTGTATCTTGCATATGATATAGTTTCTTTTTTCCTTTTTTTTTTTTTTTTTTTTTCTGTAAATTTAAGAAGCAAAACTGATTGCAAAAAGTATCTGGAGAGCATAAAACAGTGGGGGCTTCAGAAGTAACAGGCTCTCAGAGCTAGTAGCTTGTGAAAAGTTTGCTATTATATTCCTCCTGATAAACAGTATTTTCTTTCTTTCTTTGATCATAGAAAGGATCTGTAGAAGTATGTACTTGAATCACTAAAAGCAGCAAGGATGCTGACCAACTTGTTATTTTTTGTTTTGATTCAGATTAAATATTTTCAGTCTGTGGTTCATTTCCAAACAAACCAAACCAAAAAAGCCCGAACAGTAAGTGATGCCTCACATTTCCTGTTGGAAAAGATTTCAAAAGCTCATAAAATGTCTTCAGCCCATACAATATATCATGTCATATTAATTTATGGTAGTCAATGAACAGTCGGAAATGGTGGAGGAGAGAGATGGAGAGCCTATAATATTCTGCTTTATTCAGAACTGTATATCAGAGGGCTTTTTCTTCCTTTACACACAACTCAGGCACTGCATCTCCTCTTCCTTGCTTCAGGAAAAAAAGAAAGAGAAAAAATCTGCATATTTGTATTATATTATGTTCTCCAAGTAGCAAATTCCCTCTGCCAACTATCTGTGGGTGTGCAGCCCTTCCTCGGGAACATGCTGTATCTTCTGAGTTCCTGTGTTTGTGATATCACAGTACTTTTGCTCTGCAAGGCCATGAATGGGGCCATTATGAGGGGCCGCTAGATAATTAAGATTCTGAGAGGGGTAGGCTGCTAAAAGCGTGTTTAGTGAGGAAATTACAAGGCCAATAATAAAAAATGTCTTTGCAAGTTCCGAATGTATTCTTTTCTTCTGTGGGTCTAATTTTTCAAGGTCTGGCTGGATCATGTTGAGGTTTTCTTTCATCCCTTTTTTTTTTCTCCACAACAGGAGCCGAGGCTGGAATCTAAGTCCAAGTTAATGAAGCTGCCTCAAAGTTGAGGAGGCAGAGAATAAACCACAGCTCTGAGGCACAGACCACTGGAGATTCCTCTTTCAAACTCTGCCTCTGCCGCTCACTGGAGTTATTTGATTTGGGAACAAGATAAGAATTCACAACATCTGATTTGTAGAAATAACCTGGAGGAAGGAAAAACAGTCAGAAATACTAATTTCAGATATCATTTTCATCTCTTGGTTTCCTAATAGTCTTTCGCAGCTCTAATAGCATTAACCAGATATAAAGCCCAGACTTCGGGGAAGTTGTGCGCTGACTGACAAATGCATCTCCAAATAGCTCACAGTACAGCACTTCTTATTCTGTCAATATTCTGTGACCAGGAAAGGTTTGGAGAATAATTCTATCCCAGTTATGCAGCTTCTCCCTTTCTCTTCTGTTGTGCCTGTGCACCCCCCTTCCCCAGTAAGAACTACCTGGGAGTTTATTGCTGATTTCCCATGAGTGTTATTCATGACAGTTTATTTACGTATTTCTTATTCAAGTACAAACTATTGAAGTTCCTTGTGGTAACCTGCAAATCAAACCGATAAGAGGCCATCACACCAAGTGCTGTAGAGCCAAATACAGGCATTGTGGCTGCTATTGCCCCTAGGTGTGGGGGTATGAGGAACAATTCAGCTTGCTTGCTGCTCAGGGCCACCCAAGCCTTGGCTAGAGTCGGTAAAGTAGTCAGCATCCTTAAATTGCCTAACCGTGGCAGTGGAACAGCTTCCAATATTGGCTGCACAGGTGTTGCCTTCTTTCTTCTGTGCTGGTAACACATCACTGGCAGGCAATGGGCATATATTTATGGCTAACTCCTTCACACACTCAAAATTTGGGCTTCAGATTTGCATTGATTAGTCAGGATGGTGTGTGTGAGGGCAGAGCCACTGTGCCATTTATCCATTGCTTCCCTCGGGGTGGGGGCAGTGGTGCAGCCAGGGGTTTTGGTGCATCCCCTGATGGTGACCCCCTATGGCTGAGGAGGGAGCAGCTCTCAGCACTGGACAGCCCAAGCAAGGTTTGTGGGGTGGGTGTGTGTCCTGCAGGTAACAGCGCAGGGGGAGACCATAACTTCCCAAGCCAGACGCATGGTGGGTATTGTCTGTGGTGACCGTAGTCATGCTCTTTCTCTGAAATAAAGACATTGTTACCCCTCCAAAGGTTCAGACTCACGTCCTGCCTATCGCCACACACTCAAACTTTGGGCTTTAAATTTTGTGTTGATTACAGTTATTTATTAGGATTGTGCTTTAATAATTTTCTCCAGAACCTTGTTCTGCATGCCTTCACAAGGATTTAATTGTCTTCAACAGGCCATTTAATACAACTGTGTTTTAGCATGCTAGCGTAATAATTTATTGTATTAAAGTGTCAGAACTGCAACTAGGAGAAATCTATATTAAGGCTGATAAGAAAGGGACAAATTCAACTTGGAATGTGGTCAATTGCAAAATATAAAGCATCTCTAATATAGCACTTGTTTCTAAGCTCCTTTCTATTCCTGACTTTTTCACCAGTATTTCTGATAATTTATGCACAGCCATGTTACGCGGTCCTTTGTTGAAAAACCTGCACAAATGAAGTTCACTGATTACACAGAGGAAGAAGTGAAATTCCTGTCAAATGCTTAAAGAAATCAAATCAAAATCGTTGTCATTTTTCTTTATTGACTTAGTATTTTTCCCTTTCATAACAGAGCATAAAAATGTGATTTTAAATTTGTTGTGTTCCTTTGCATGGTATATTAGTTTCCATATGGTAGGAATCTCGGTGGGAATATGCTGATTTACACTAGCAGAAGTCCTAGTTGCTTATTTGAATGCCGTCTTGCTATGTTATCTTGGTAGAGACACAATGTTCCTGTGTTCTTCATGTGACCTTGTCTCATTGCAAAGCTCAAATTTCATTGCCACTCCAGGAAAGGTTACTGGTGAGAAAGTTTGAGCTTTAAATGGATTCTTAATTTTGAATAGGACCCATTTTTTGTGTATGTTGAAAACCAGGCTTAGATCCAAACACCTCTGAAACTTGGGAAGATTTAAACTTGCATCTAGACTGAATTGTGCAACTTAAATCTATTTCTAATATATAGGTAATGTAGTGTGCAAAGAGTGTATGTGCACATGGACATACATGTATGCACACACATAGACACAGCACACATGTATTGATACATGCTCATACAAACATATGCATCCCTTCAAAGTTGTATTTGGAAATAATGAGTGACTTATTCATCTTTCATCAGAATTCCATCAGTGTTGACTATATTTCCTAAAAAAGAATTCAAATTTAAGAAGTTTTTAAATCATTTCTTGAGTATCTAAAGAACTCACTGATGGAAAAAAAAAAATCAAAGAAATCAACTGTGATTTTTGGGAAAACATCTCTCATTGACCATGAGCTAGATTTTAGATATGTCTAAATGGCTTCTACATAACTAGGGTATTTTTAAATGTTCATTATTTCCTTATCATTGTTCTGTACTGATGTCAATATAAGATTTGTGTTTGAGGACCCTTTTTATGTGGTTAATGCAAGGTAAATAATTTGGAAGTGTGAAGAAGTGATTGGCAGGAGGAGGGAAAGGATGTTGTGTGGGAAGGATGGCAAAGCAGGGAATCAAAATGTGGAAATGAAGTAGACGTAGAAACATTCCGGTTGTTTTGGAGAAAATCACTGTCTCATTTTTGGTTTTGCAGAAAAAAAGACAGGGTGGCCTGGATTTGAATCCTGTTTTACCAGCAAATCCAGTGTTCAGGATCGTTTGCATAACCAATTCCAGCTTTGGCTCATGTCTGTTCTGAATAAGCAATTAAGGAGTTTGGGTATTTTTCAGTTCCCTGTGGGCTGGCAGAGAAAAGATATGCAGCACAGAGGACTGAAGGAGATATTTGTTCAACTTCTGCTTGCCTGTATGGATGCATCTCGCTGAAGGTAGTAATATTCAGCCACCCTCATTCACAGTACTGACCAGTGTACCAGGCAGAAAGTGCTGCTCTTGCAGAGGAAAGATTTCCGGTGCTTTGAACACCTATTTACGAAGGTTTTAAATAACTTTGGAGCGTATTAGAGCTGTCTCCTAAAAACTGGGAGCACTCTGAATCTGGTGTGAGTACCAGCTTGGCAAAGGGGCCTCCAGCTGACACAGGAAAATAAGGGAAAGCAGCCAAGTGTTATATGCCTCCCCAAACCATCATCTATAAGCTGATGCTAAACCTCTGCTGTACTGCAGATTCTTCCTATGAGAGTACTCAAATGTATAGTCAGCACCCCAAATCACAGGAGCTGTCTTTCATCGGCAGGTTTGTGGCCGTAGGGGTTTTCTGGTTTGGTGGTGGTTTGTTTGTTTGTTTGTTTGTTTGTTTGTTTTTGTTGTTGTTTTGTTGTTTTTTTGTTGTGTTTTTTTTTTTTTTTTTCTATCTGGATGTGACTTTAGAGCAGGACACAAGCCTTTAAAATGGAGAAAAGCAACCTTTGGCTTAATTTCCTCTCTCACCCATGGACATATGCAAATGTAAAAAAAAATCGACTGTGCTGTTGATGAAGTGCAAAGCATAGTGTTCATCATTTTAAAAAGGCAGGTATTTGGTTAATGCTGGCACTCCAAAGACCCAGACAAGACTGCATCCCCCTGGTGCAAAGTGTCCTGTAAATGCAAGGTATGAAGCAGCTCCTGCCCCCAGGAATTTGCTTTCTCTGTTTATAACCTGCACAGAGGGAGGATATCATGCCCGAAGCAATGCCAGGGTCTAACTGGAAAACTGAGAGCAGAACTCAGCCTTGCTCAGTGAGTTTCACTCTGGATTCCTTACTGTTTTCCCACAGCAGCGCTCTGCTGCACTAGTTTGGATTAAGTCCCAGTGCACTTAATGCTTCCTGGGCACAGAGGTGGAAGCAAACCCAGTCATGAAAAGCTCAACAGTTGTAGCTGCTTAATTGACGGGGTTATTTTAAATCCAGTCAGTTAAATTGCTGCGGACACCCTTTATTATAGCCTAGGCAATTTTATTTCAAGTTAACTTTAATCAATTAGGAATTGATTTTAGCTAAGTCAGTATAAGAACATCTGATCTGGTTTAACAAAATTGGTTTTAGAGAAGTGAAATGGGTGCAGATTCAGCATGGGCCCAAGGGAGGCTCTCTCTTTTTGCCTGCTAATGATCAGGTAGAGGATGTCCTAATAAACCCCTGATGCTGTACAGCCACAACAAATCCTATCCCAATCTTAAATCATGGTGAAACAAAATGTACAGAAAGGGAGATAAGAGGGGTTACCTGAATGAAGGACTCTCTTCCTAGAAACTTGTGCACATATGCACAAGCACACTGTCACCCTGACTGCACTGGTCAGTGAAGGAGGTTTGGGAGCAGCAAGCAAGGTGCAAGCTAAGAGCTTGCTAACTCTGCGCTGCCCAGGCTGTGGCTCCCTAGGCCATCGAGGCAGCAAAACATCTTGGTTTTACTCCATCTCTTTTTTAATGCACTTGTTTTCTGCCAGGTTAGTATTTTAAAGAGGTTTGCAAAGATGGCTGAGCTGGAGGTATTGGCAAGGAAGGTAGCTGGGGAGTTTGGCTGGGAGCAGGTGGATGTAGGAGGAGGAAGCAGAAGCTCCGCTTCTTGGCAGAGGTGAGGCACTATACTGTGAAAATGAAAATGCCAGGAGGACTGAGAATTATCAATGGAGAATTTTGAGATGTGACCAATTTCTAATGCTGTCTCACATTCAGGACTTTGAAACATTTGCAAGGTTATATTATTCCCCTAAAAGATTTTTCACCTAAAAGATTATTCTGGTATTTTAATGATATTGTAAAATTGGTGCTATGTTTTTAAAAAATCCATCCTGTTATCTTCAATTTGCTGCTGTTGTTTTTATCATGATCTTCTTGAGTTCTCATGTGGGAACTCTTTATTACAGAATGTTGAAATCTTTAATTTCTGTTCTCAGAAATATTAAGAACAAAGCTACTGCAATCAAGGACCCGCTTCTTGTGGTACTATCAGAAGAAAAAAAGCAGGATTTCTACCTAGGATTTGTTTACTTTGTGCCAGAGCTGTTCCCAAGCTTGATTTCTTCTGCAGGTACAAGTAGTGTTAATGAGGTGTTAATGTGTATGTAGGCGATGCAGTCATAGATTTGCCTTTGATCAGTCGGTGTTATTTCCTCTTTTTTTCCTTCCTTTTTTTTTTTTTTTTTTAACCTCAAAAAGCTGTTTGCACCATGAGAGCCTGTTGACTTAACAGAAATTTCTCCAAGAGCTGAAAGAACTTCTGAAAACAATGCGCAGTAAGAAACTCCCACTGACTGCAGTGGGGTCAGTATTGTTCCTTTGAATACAGTTGTTTGAAGAGTGAAAACATATTCCCAAGGGTTTGCCTGCATGAAGTTTTTGTACTGCTTTAAATACAGGCTTGAGACTAGTATATGGAAAGCAGTATATATATCCTAGTACGATGCAGTTGCGTTATCAGGGTGTTTATGCCAATCTTGTCCGATCTCACAAATGGAGAGGAGCTCATAGTGCCTCCCCATCCGTATCAATACCATAACTTCAATGTGGTTTTTTTTTAAATGCACCCTTAAGGAGCTAAGTTGGCACAAAGACTATGTGTATTAAGTTTGAGTTTTCTGGGCTTATAATTATTAACACATGAAAAATGAAAGCAAGGCATTTAAAGTGGGAAAGCTCCAGAAAGTAGAAAAACGATGCTTTCATCTTATTGATGTGGACTTCCTTATCCTGTCATCTTTGTTATCGCTCTTACTCACTCTTGCTGACATAAAGCAGCATTGCCTCGTGTTTATCTGAGTCTCATGAAAAAACAAACAATCGGGGAGTGTGTGTGTGTGTGTGTGTGTGTGTGTGTGTATGTATGCGTGTGGGACTTTCATAAAGTGAACACAGAACAAATGGAGTTGGAAATGTATTCAGTTCAACGCTCAAGTCTCCTTCCCCGGACTCCCCAGTCATTTTCTTAAGACTCTGATGCCTGGAACAGTCATGGTTTTGAGTGGACAATAGTGTGGGTTTCTGCATGTGCTGCTATTGGGGGATCCTGTTTGCTGCAGTTATGCCTTACACAAGCTGCCAAAAAGAGTCTCCACCGTCCCAGGCGCTGCACAACCAAGCCAGCAGACAGGTCCTGCCCTCTGCACTGCAGCCTGTGCTGTGTAACCGGCTTGGCCAGGCATGGCAGAAAGGAGACATGAAGTGCACAGTGGGAGACAATGGTGCAGTCGCAGCAGCTGGTGTTCTGGTGCCGAGGCTTGGGGAGGGCTGGTTGTGGGAGGTTTCCTGAAGAGAAACGAAGCTGAAATGGAAAAGGAGGGAAAGCGAAGTGAGAAAGAGAAGCCAGGAAAGACGGATGCTCAAAAGAAAACTGTGCAGGAGGCTGGAGGAAGCAGCCCACCAGCACAAATTGACAAGCCAGTCCAAACTGTATAAAAAGCTCCAGGAACAGCTGGAGGCTCCCAGTATTGATGGCTCTGTAGCTTTCCCTCCTGGCTGGGGTCTCGTTCTCATTACAGTTTTCCCCCGCAGGCCACATGGCAGGAAGAGGAATCAAGCTTGAATCACGGAAAAGTGATTTAAATCAGGAAAGTTGGGTTCCTGTTTTAAATCCTACTTTAGATGATGCTTGTCTCTCCCTTGAAACTATAGAAAGCCCTGGATAGATTATCCTTGCCAGATTTAAGTCAACCTTTGGAAGTATTCCTCTTCCCCCTCTCTTCTAATTCACCTGAGAATGAGGTGTGAGGGAAGGAGAGGTGGCTCATTGCACAAAGTTATGTCCAGAGGTTGTGGAGATGTAGAACAGCTGGGAGACTGGGTCCCAGAGGTTTCTGCCCTATCTGCCTCTGATGACTGTTTCTGCCCGTTTCTTTTTGTTTGGAATAACACACAAACTCCTAAAATAGGACAGGGAAAGTTTAAACATACTAGCAAAGAAGAGGTATAGCAAACTATGCACCTCTGTGTGTAATGCCTGAGTGGGGTGTCTGAGTTTGCTAACGGAGCCTGAGCAAGCCTGGTGCAGCAGAGGCGGACGTCTCACAAGGTAAAATGGGTGGCCCTGGAAGCATTTGCTGTTTGCAGTGAGCAGCTCTGGCAACAGCTGCTATAAATTTCCTCATCTTCTATGTCTTCCTCCCCCGCCCCGGGTTTATGTTTTGTTGTTCCAGTTGGGGTTTAATGTACTTTCCAGTTTCCTCTATTTTTCTTTCTGAGTGTGTTTTGATTTTTTCGTATTGAAGTTGCTGCCGACAAAAGGTGCCAGCCTATTTAACAGCTGCCTGGAGATAAGTGCTCTGTGGATGCAGACGGCAGGTGCAGCATGGGTGGCAGTGTCGGAGGCCAGATGAGACATTGTTTGGGCGGGCAGCATCATGTCTTCCCGGTCTCTGTGTTCATTTGCCCCTTCAGCTGGGCTGCTGAGAGTGTGTCATTGACGATACTGATTTTTGGAATGGGGATTTAGTGCTTTGGATGTGAAAGCATGCCGTATGCTTTCACACCTGAAAGCTTTTCAAGGAGAGATGTGAGATGTTTCCTTTTATGTGCATACGTTGAACTTTCTTTGCCTGGCTTCAGACTTTTTTTTTTTTTTTTTTTAACACATATGGTTATTGCTTCCAATGTGTGCTTATAGAAACTGGAGACATTTGCATTCCTAGTTTAGGAGAAGACGGGGACTTGACAGATATTTGATTTGAGTTGGCTTGTTATTTCTAGTTCTGGTTTATTGCAACCACAGTGTCTACTGCTGTATCTCTATTGATTGCAGACAGACATCCTGAGGGATAACTCTGTCTTCCCTTTCATTTAAAAAGGGAAAAAAGGCATGTCTCCAGCCCTGTACTTGTGAAGACAGACACAAATATGTAATGCAGACTGTTTGGTGAGATTGAAAGTGTGTCACTGTGAGCTCTAAAAAGTCATCATTTATTCACCCTGTCTTCTCTGTCCTTCTCTGAGGTGCCCTTGGCAATCCACAGCACCGGTGCGCAGAACTGTGCTGGGAAGGCAGTGAAAAATAAGTGCTTGCCACTGCTTGGGTTAAACTGGAGAGAAAGTGCTGAAGCAAAACCATGAAGGATAACCAATCTGAATTCAAAGCTTTGCCAATTCCAAGGCAAAATTGCACATGACACCCCCCACTCCCATCCCCTTATTTGTGTCCAGACAGGCACATTCCACCTGAGCCCTGGGTTTAGCAGGCTTGGGATAGTTTCCTTGGGCCTTATCCAAAGAGGAAATGGAAAAGGCGGTTGGTTTATATTTGCATCTCTAGAGCACCAGAGTTCCTGAGAGTTTCTCTGGCAGTCCAGATGTTGTTCCTATCAGAGAAAGGCCCTGACCATGTCCCATTGTCCAAGTAGTGCAGGGGGTAAAGACAAATATGAGTGTCTGCCGGCACTGAAACTGAGTCAAAGACTGCACTGCAGTTCTTCAGCATTGCTTTCTCTTGACTGATGTACTTGGATGGCTGCTCTGACTTTGCTTTAAGGCACTGCAGTGTTTGATTGCTCTGAACAGGTTAGTAGCCCAGGAGTTTACCTCTGGCCTCCCTGTTGCATGCTGCCAGAGTGTCTGTGGGGTCTCTACTAGCAATACCCATGCTTCCTCGTTTAAAGCCAGCATGGCCAAGTTCTCAAAATCATTGAGTATTCCCACAAATGCAGGTCTTCACCTCATAGGATGGAAAGACAGTTGGTCTTCAGCTTTTTTATCTCATTCCTGTAGCTCCTAGAAGTTAAGGCTAGGAGAAATGGCAAACATCATACTTCAAGCCTGAAAAATCTGCAGTTGCCAGGGTACAAATCTCTGAAACAACGTGCTCACTATGTTTCATTTAGTGAATTGATCTGATGGCTCACATTCCTGTGAAGCCACTGCCTCACTTGCTCATCTAGTTTTCCTCCCTCCAAGCCTGAGAACATAGGCCTTTCTAAGCAAACTACCTTGTCTGTTGGAAGGAGACCTTTGCTCATTCCTGCCAAATGAGAGAAATTCAAAATCCTTGCTGAGCAGCAGTAAAAGAGCAATGCTGCTGCCCGGAATTGCACCAGGAGCTCCTTGCTTATTAGGCCCTGTAAGTGCTACAGCAGGGAAACAAGCAGCTGAGCCTGTTCTAAAGCCTACGGATTCTTTCTTGCATTAAGTTAATTAGTGAGAAATGAAACAAGCAGCTAACGTGAAAGAAAAGGATTAAGTATCTCGTATCTTAGTAGCTCAGTGGAATTGCAAGGAAAAGGGATCCTACTTGTCACCGATAAGAAATATGTGTTTTATCCTTGCTTCAATTTTGAACAAAATTCACCGTGTGTTTTACCTGCTGATGGACAACGAACATTCAGCTGCTGAGGCAAATGTGATAACACCTAATCCGGAGAAACTTGTGTGACCAGTTAGTGCTTGGACACAGTCCTGTCTGAACCACTTGCTTCTGGCTGAGAAACACCATCTCCTAATTCCCTTCTGCACTCACTCCAATGGGAAGATACAGGGAGTAGGAAACTCACAAATGAACATACTCTTTCCTCCCCAGCACTTAGCAGCACCAGGAAAATAAGGCAAACAGATGGGAGCCAATGTATCATCCAAATGAAATCCACCCTTTGTGAAAATGTGCCAGCTGAAGAGGAGACAGGATTCTTATTGGTGTGCTTTGGCTCAAAGGTAGCTTGTGAGTGCTTTGCTTTTTTCCTTCTTTGGGTGCTTGTCATCGTTGCCAAGTGGTCTCTGAAGCCTGGGATGTGCAGAAGTATGAGACTTTCTAGAGAAAGCTCCAGATGCCCTTGGCAAACTTTTGTTTCCTCTAAATCCTGCTTTCCTGCTGTGTCTGTGTCTGTCTGAATTTTCCCCGGAAAGACTAGCAGTTACCTAACAGGCACTTGAGCTGTATTTTACATTGGACAGGATGCATTTCTTTCAGGAGTTGAGGTGGCAGCTTTTCCATGCCTTGATGACAGACTCTATGTTGTCAGGTACAAAACTTGCTTTTAATGGGTATTGGGATCCTTCTCCACTTCATGTGTTTCAGCTGTGACATTTGGAAATATTACTCAGGAGATCTCTCACCATCTGGGCCTCCAGCAGCCTCAACACCTTCACCACTGATGATCCCTTGACTCTCTCCACAGCAAGCCCATCTCTACCCCTGCAGCTGTCCCCTTCAGACTCTCTGCCTTGTCCTGTCAGCAGTTTCTCCAACAGCAACCAGCTTGTGGATCCTGGGCAGCCCTTCTTCCCAGCCTGTAAATGTGATGGGAGCTTTCTCCCCTCGGAGTCAATGTTCAGTTTCCATCACTTGCCATGAAGTGAAGAACGTTCCTGCAGCATTTGACGAGGTACAGATTTACCTGGACATCTCCCCACCTGCTTATCTGCAAAACTCACAAGCAAAGTGTTTCTTCAGCCTAAATTTTGAAGAGGTGGTTTGGTTTAGGGCTGTGTCCTTCTCATCTACAGTGCAGGCTCACTGTACCCATAAAAAAGGCTCTTACCCTCAGCCTCAGTATTCCCTCTGCTTTGTTCTGTGTCTCCATCAGCAGTAAGCAGCCTGTTGAACAGCCCTCTTCCTCTGCTTCATCCTCCATGAGGATGCAAGTAAGAAGCAGTAAGGGTCCACTGGAGATGCAAGTAAGGGTGGCTAGGAGGAGGTTTGCCTGACAGCTCTGAAAGTGCAAAGGCGATCTCTTCTCATGACTGATGGTGGAGCTGGAGTCATCCCACAAGGTATGTCTACACACTCATCAACTACTGCTAGCCTCAGAAACCTGCTAGGACCTTCACTCATTATGGTAGATCCCTGGTCTAGCTAAACTCTGAAGGGCTTGTCTACTCTTAAGTAAAGCTGAGGGTTGGCTGGCAGCCTTTACTTCTTGGGCTCCTGAGATCTGCATGCAAGTTCCCAAGCAGGACAACCTAACAGGCTAAAAATGGGTAGGGTCAGTATGTGCGATTTTAAGTTTTATACATACTTGTATGTACAATACTTTAAATATATACATATATACATATAATTACTGAGGAGACCTGTGAGCGTATCACTCAGAAACCATCCAATTTATAACACCACAGTAGAAAGCTGGATCAGCTCTACTGAAGCCAATTGAACAATCAATCAGGTTAATGTCCCATTTTTCTCAGGTAAATAAGGATATTTACATAAAGTACAGCATTTCAAAATGGTCAAGGGTTTGGTGGTTTGTTTTTTTTTTTTTTTTTTAAAGCCTGTGAAACATTGCTGTTTAAATATATGTGATGCAAAACTTCCTTTTCTAGCTGACAAAAGAGTTTACTAGCATGAGTGGTCTTTTCCCAATTAATTTTATACTTTAACTAGAGTCTTGTACTACTAGAAGACAGAGACAATATGGGATGAATACTGAGTTCTCTCTGGGTTTCACAGTTAAATATCATACTCTGAAAGGGTGGACAGACTATGGGAGTCCTAAATACTGCCAGCGATTCCATCTAGCTAGTCAGTTTATGTAAAATCATTGACCTTGATCCGAGGATAGACCTCTTTAACACAATCAATACAGGTGCAATCAGATAAGAACATTCTACTGTTTTATTAAAGTGCATCTAATTCAAAACTCAATAACTCTCACAAATCCTTAATCAGAGAAGACATCCTGGGAGGTATTTAGGTGAGTGATCTTATAACTCTTGCTCTCTCCTTGTTAGGATGGCATTTTACAAATAGACATGTCTGTTTGCTCTTTACCCTCTCTGCCATAATTCTTTCACTGTACAGTTGTGTTGATTATCATGCATTTATCAAGTCTTTTTTCCCTTCATTCATTTAGAGAGATTGAGTCAAATGACAGCTTCTGCTTACCCTGTCCCCCATCATCACTGTGTCCAAGCATATAAATGCAAATGGGGCTCCCTTGCTGGCATGCTGGGTCCTACGTTCTAGTCCATGGCTTAGATTGTGTTACGCTTATAGGAGGTGCAGTGTTAATGCATGCTGTCTAACTCAGGGTGCCCCGGGATAATGAAAGAAAACAGTCCATGTGCAGCATTACGTGATAGTTTAAGTAGAATGAAAGCCAAAGGCAATAACTATATTTTGAGAACTTATTTTAGATCAAAATGATACATACTGAATAAAACAAAATAAGCACATGGTAGAGAGCTCTGAGAGCACTGCTTACAGTGAGGTGATTATTATTCTTTCCAGGTAATCCTCAGCATGTTCCTTGATAATGCAAAATAAATTGTAATTTGGAGCAGTTGAGCTGAAAGCTGATTTTTTTTAGTCATTTAAGTTCATATATGGCAGACTGAGGGGATTAGGTCTTTACAGTGTGAGTGGCTGCACATGCTCAGCTAGACCCCTAATTCTCTGCATTGCACAAACCAGCACTTAGCCAGTCCATATAATAAAATAAGAAAAAATCAAGTATGTTTGTAAATATATACAGCACAGAGAGGCTCAAGCAGCTGCAGTACTTCAACAGTCTCCATAACATATGTGTTCAATGACAAGAGAGGATGGCTGGATTGTGGCTCCTCACAGGCAAGAGTCTTCCAGTTATGATTCTTCTCCTTTTACTCCCTCAGACTTGAACCTAGTTATTTGGAGGTTTCATAATTTTTAAATTGTGAAAAACTATTGTGCAAATATTTTGGGTCTTCCTCAACCTTTTTCCTCACTGTTTTAATCAAGGTAATGCCTACAAAGGATGTGATCTGTCATGTTCCAATTCACACACACACAAAATCACCGACATCTGAGGGAACTTCTCAGATGACTTGGAAAGTGCTTTCCAGGAGCAGAATTCTGGGTCTCCTATAACAAGTGGGCCTACCCACTGGACACAGTAATATTTCCACTGATAGAAACAGGACGATGTCCTTTCTGTGAAGGGTGGTTAACTGTGATCAGCTAAAGCAGTCTGATGTCTCAATTCTGTACATCCTGAGCTCCATCCAGGATGCTGGACTAGGAGTTGTTTGGCACCTAAGTTTTGGTTTTTTTTTTACTCTGAGCCCAAGCCTGTAGCCAGCATGTTGAGTCAAGACCAATTTGTTCAGATACAGCAGTGTTGCCTGTCCACCACACAGCACACTTCTGAATCCATCTAGCCTTTAAAGCATCTCATACAGTTTCAAACACAGAATTCATTAGAGCTGTGAGCACAACCGGTGTGCAGGAAATATGAGGTGGATCAGAGGAAAAGAATTGCCAGTGCTATGCTAAAGTGAAAAGATGAGCACGTGGCTAAAACCTGACTGAAGAAATCATTGCCTCTTAGATTGTGAAAGCTACCATTAGGCAACTTTTAAAAATAGGTTTATTTTCAGAACAAAGACAAAAAGCTTCAAGCCAGAAAAAAAATTAAATAAGAAACTGGATGCAATTTTAAGAGTGAGAATAAGTAACCAACTCATTCTCCAAATATGAAGAAAGATGGTGTCTTTCTATCTGGATGTTGTCATCCAGATCAACCCTAGTTTTATCTTTCTGAAGGGGAAATAAATATATGATGCTTTAGTCAAGTAGAGACTGTTGACCTCAACAGAGGGTTTACTGCTTGAAAGGTGATGGGATGAGCTAGTTGTGTACTGCTCAAGGTTTCCTGTCTAGGAAAACCTCAACTACCAGCTCTCTCTAACAGGGAGTCTGGCCTGGGCCAGCTTCTTCTACTGTAAGGAGATAGATTGAGGGCAAGAATGTGGAAGGACAGAGGGCCAAGGATCCCTCCTGAAACTGTTTTGGTGATGCTGCTACAGCTACTGAGGGAAGCAGAAGAAAAGAATTGATCCTTCTTGCCCAGACAACACAGAAGTAGTTGTCATCTGGCCTTCCCTTCTATTCACACCAAGAGTATGAATTTCCAGGGCTCTGCTGTAGGCAAAGCAGGGCTCACAGCTACTTTGCTGTTTCTGGCTGCTTGCTAACCTGGATGGCTGTTTGCTTGGCTTGTGCCTCGCCTCTACACTCGCTGTCATTCTCCATGTCCAGGAGTGTGCTTGCTGCATGCATTGAAGATGATACAGCAGTTCCTGAGGCACTGCAATCCCTCTCTGATACAGCACGATGCTCTGTTATCTTAGCTTGGGTCCTGAGGTCAGTGAAGTATTACGTACTGTGCTGTGCAAGACATAGTCACTCTATCATTAGCATTATCTTCTCCAAAAGGCCAAGCTGATTTATCAGATTCCACATGATGACTGGAATTAAAGGACTGATGAAAGTGTTATTTCTTTGGTTTGGGTGTTTTATGGTTTGGTTGTTTGGTTTTGGGTTTTTTTGTTTGTTTGTTTTGGGGTTTTGTTGTTGTTGTTTTTGTTTTGTTTTGTTTTGTTTTGGTTTGGTTTGGTTTTTTTTTAATACCAAGCAGAATTGATAAAACTTCAAAACACAATTTCAAAAGAAGATGTGCTGGATGTTGGAATGGCTAAATGTAAAGGTATGCTAAGTACCTTGGCCTTTGTCTCAAAAGGCTTTGCTGACCCAAGCCATTACATAAAAGCAAGGAGTTTCACTGCTTCTGCAGCACTGCATTCTCTCAGTAGTTGCTATATCTGGCCTTACCGCTTTCCTTCTGCAAGGCAAAATAATATACTCTTTTTATTTTGTAATCAGAAGCAATATCCTATGATTTCTGAAAGGTGTTTCTTGTATGTTTCTGCTTTGATAAATGCAGCCCCCATCATCAGTGGAACAGAAATAAAATTAAAAATTATCTCTTCAGATTTCTGTGTGCTGGGCCTTCAGTTCAAAAGCAGCCTCTTTTTGGGGGACTGGGGAGGGGGAGAAGCTGGTATATGGATGTACACAACACTTTAGATGAAAAGTAAAAAAGGAAAATACTGTTTCTTATTGCTAATGGGAGAAAGAATAGCAAAAGAGAGGGAAAACCAGTCCAGATGCTGCATTATGTCCACAATGATATGTAACAATTCTGTATTAATCGAATAAAGCCATGGGCTGTGAGTAAGTTTTGTGCTTTTGCCAGACGAGTTTGGCTCTGAAGGATTCCCACACCCGGTGGAAAATAAGGATACAAGAGATCTAATTAAAAACGGGAGCTCGAGATGCACAACAAGACTTTAAACTCTTCTTGTATTTAATGGAATTTGCTGTGGTGCTAAAATAGTATTCCCTCCTGTCATTCTGACATGAAAAACATTAGTGAATATTTGATTTTACTGTGGAACAAATTATGGTAATAATGAGTCTTTGAGAGAAAAAAAAAAAAAAGTGCTTAAACTGGTACAGTCTCATTTAAAATGTGCATGTTAAAAATAGAGCAGATACACAAAATGTTGTCTGCTACTTCATCAGCAGACTGTTATTTTATGAGATGCATGCCCTTTCAGTGTAGTGCTTGACACTTAACATTTGCCTGTCTCAACCTCACTCTTATTGCAAACTCCATTCTTCTCTATATAATTTGGGCATTGGGAATGTATGAACAGTCAGGTTTCAGTTCCTACTCAGCGATTCAAAACTTCAAGGTCAGATGTCAGTGGGCAGAAAATCCTCCCTATCTTTGCAGCTGATTCTTAGAATTAGACTTTATGGTGTGAATGATGATTGCGTCCAGCCAAACAACATGAATAGCCAACCAACCATTTGTGCTGGATTTGTTAAACTTATTTGTTCATTTTAATTTGCACTTAATTTCATAATGATGGTTGAACCATGCAAGAAAGCAAGGAAGACACCTCAAAGATGGACAGACCTGGGAGGATTTTTTTTTTTTTTTTTAAAAGAGTGAGGTTAGCAATACATGCATTGCTAATGTGGGTGCTGTCACTGTACAGATGCCTCTGCTACTTACTGCTTTTAATGTTGCACTAATTTTAGGAAAGTTGATGAGAAAACAGCTTCATCTTGCTACTTGAGGATAAGGTGAAGAGTCACTAGCTTCTGAAATCCATCTCTGGCAAGGAAACTCTCCGTGACCTTGACCAAAGGTTCTTCAACTTCACTTTCACTTCTTCCTTGGTAAAATTAAAATAACATTAGGCTTGCAAGTCTTATTGACAGAGATCTTTCAATGAAGATAGGAGGAACTTTGGTGCACACTGAGATCAACAGAAAGACTTTCAGTTATTCCAGTAGGTCAGGTCACACTGTCTGTGGCAGGTGTAAAATGTTTCCTTGTCCAAACAAGCCACTGGGCTTTTTGGACAAGAGATGGTTGTCCCGTCACACCTTCTAAGCAGCAATGGGTTTGCAGCAATGGCTTGACAGCTTTCATGGGAAGAGGTTGGAGGAATGCGCTGAATTGATAAACTTTATAAACTGTTTCTGCCTTGGCAATTTTCAGCAGACATTGCCCACTTTCCAGAGTGTCCTGGCCCTTTTATACATCTGTAACTATGACTTGAGAGAACTGTGTGTGGCAAGGGCTGGAAGACAGCTACTTTTTGCCCTCATAAACTCCTCTTCATCATAATTCCCACTACAGTGGCCTTTATCAGAGGACACCTTCAGGAAACTCTAGGGTTAACCTGCCTCAGCGTTTGCAAATTTATGTGTGCATCTTCAGCATTACCATTATTTGTCTTTTGCTGGTTATGAATTAAGATTCCCTGGAGATTGTAGCTCAGAAAGGAATCATTGAGTTTTTCATCAGTAGGAGAGGATGATTTTGTTTTTCTGTCTTTAAAAGTCAGAAGAATGTGTGTGTCTTCTGTGGCTTGGGTCACGTTGTTAAACAGAAATGTAGGTATTACAGCAGGGATAAAATTTTCCTGCAGATGTTATTAAGGTGAATTTTACTCTATTTTGTGAGCCAGTGATTGTTCTCAATATCAGTGAGTTAATGACAAATGAATGCGAATGATGAGTGTCAAATGAAAGATCTTTTTGTTATAGCTGGCTTAGTTTTATAAAAGCATCTGAAAAATAAAAATCAAGCAGGGTATAAGTATGCATTCCTTTCCTAGGGATGCATCATATAAGCCCTTTGCACTCTATTGAGTGATTAAATGAGAAAGGGTTGGGCCAGAGAAGATGTGAAATGGATTTTTGTCACTGAGCAAGCCTATTAAAATCACTCTGTTTCATGCAGCCAGCAGTGTGATGTTTGAACATTTTGTTTGGGAGCATGGGTCACCGTGGGGCAGGCTTGCCCACATATGCAGCACAGAAATGTAGGCTAAAGAAAACAATAAATGTGAACTGTCAGGAGATCTTATGAAGAATTTGCACAAGATCTACTCTTAAATAGGACGGAGAAAGGAAATATCTCACAATCAAAGGTTCCACTATCTTCACGGTTAGCCACTGTCCCAGCCAAAAATGTAGGACGCATTTAATATAATCTCACTGTATAATGTAATCAGACTGTCTGAGGGATATCTTATGCTACTCTGATAGTCAACAATCAAGTGTGGTCAAGGACAGTCAAATTGTTTTATTGCACATAACTTGGCAAAGGCTAAGAAAAAACGTGTATGAATTTAATGGCTCAAGGCTTTTATTACTTACCCAATAGGTGATTTTTAAAATGTACTTCCTTGCCTTCATGTCAAATGCAAAGTGAAATGGATGGCTTTAAAAATCATTAGTTGGAGAGAGGGAGAGAAAGAACAGTATTCCTCTGATGTCAGCCTGCAAATTGGTCTAAAGAGGACCTGAAGGCCAGCAGAGAAAGTCCTAGAAGACTCAGGAGAGCTGTAAAGAGTGATACTACAGGACACATGTCAATTCATATACAGCAGCTCTGAGATTAGAGGACAGGCTCATGGAAGGGTTAGTAACCACACAACTGGAGAGCAGAGTTCTGCCCTGCAAGACTGTGTGCTGTTTAATGGGGCCTCAAGATTAAAACTGCTTAGATAAACACACTGTAGAGGTATTCTAGATATCTTGCGCACCTCGTTTAATCTAGCTTTAACAGAGAGAAGTCCACAGGAATGACTCAGGAAAACAAGGGATTTGCATGATTCATGTATGAGAATGAGAACAAATGTTTGATTGGGAGAGAAATACCAGGTTTGGGGAAATGCATTCGCATTCTGTGGAATGGAAGATTTTTTTCAAAATCATCCAATTATCAAAAAGGATACAAGAAGCAAGTCAGATTTTTATTTTTTTTTTTTATTTTTTCCCCTTTAGTTACAAAGTCCAGGATACAATATTGGTAAAGTGAAACTTTAACAAGTGATTTAATCTTTATTACAATTCTGCTAGTACAATAGAAGTAGAAAGAATGTTAAATTAGACAGAATGTAGAAGTAATTATATGTTGACCAACATCCTGCATTTTCAAAGCATTTATAAATATTCTACTTCATGTATGTCATGTAGCCATGCTGGAAGTGGCCAGAAGAATTCTTTTGACAATCCACAGCAACAGCTACAGATTAGAGATTAGTTCATTGGTTTGAGATGGTGAGGAGCACCAACGGCCAGAGTACAGCTACCCGAAGTATGATTGAAACAGGAGGTCATAGCTGGTATAATACCACTCATGCATTAGTGCCACACAGTCTCTGTCAACTGTGAACAACCAAAACTTGATTTTAATTTCTATTGCAAAAAGCCATAGAGCTGATGCCCAGCCTCAGACAAGATTGACTTAGTGTTGGTTGAAACAGCAGAGCTCCACCAGCTGGAACACAACCTGCAAAACCACCCTGTTTTTTCCAAAGAAAGTCTGGTCTAACACTAACTCCAACCCTGTGCATCTTGTAAAACTTGTCAAGATCATGTTGAAGAGCAGAAAAGCTTTAATGAAGGATTTTGTCAAAGTGACCACTGTCTTCAGAATGTACACAGATATATGAGGTAGGTTGGCTGGCTTCTGTCAGGAGATTTGCCCTGGAGGCATGCTGGAGATATTTCTTTGGCTGGGAGCAGACAGGAGCATTGAAGAGTAATTTGCACTCCAATTAATTTTTTTTTTTTTTCTGGATTATCTCTGACTTTTGTCATGAATTTGACATCTTTCATATGGTCTTCATAAATTTACACCACACAGTTAAAGTTCTTTGAGGAGTTTAAGTTTAAAGCAGGATTGAAATATTTTAAAGGACTTTATAATGACACATTAGAAGCATAGCAAATCCCTTGATAGCCTAAATGGATGGAAACATTCTAGAGTACAAATGAGTTAGAGATTAATTCATGACACCTTGCACAGGTTTAGGGAATTCTATGTCTTGGAAACGGCAACGAGCCACCTGCTGGACGGGAGAAACATTCTCAGCCTCTCCTCACTCCCCAGAATGAGTGTTTAGGGGAGGGAATCATTCTTGATTCACTGTCCTCCCCGTTGCAGCCTCGTTACTGTCAAAGAGGTTGGGGAAGGTGAAGGACATCCCTCTGTGTACTGCAGGCTTTGGAGAACATATCATGTGTCATAAAAAGAATCCAGAACCCAGGAAAGGGAAGGGTTCACATTTAAAAGATTTTAGACTAAAAATGACTAAATGCAGCTGACCATAGAAGGAGGGTTTAGAATTCTTTTTTCTACTGAAGAAGTGACCGGAATGTTCCTTTGTAGTTAGAGCTAGGAATGCTTGCTATACTCTCAGAAGTCTAGCTGAAATGAAATCAGGATTTGGAAGCAGGTTTACGTCTTAAGTGGAAAGAACACAGCTTTTAGCAAACAGGATATTGTTAGAATCAGAAAGCACCTCTTTAAGATGTCATTGCTGGAGAATCTTTAACGTCCTCCATTCATTTCTGAAAGGACAGCAGAAAGATTGGGGATTCAGGGAGCCTGCAGACACCTCCTCTTCCTCCAAGTGATTGGAAAAAGCTGGAATTGGTATTTTCCCTAGAGAATTTTTTTTTTTTTTTCTTTCCATGTCTGTAGAAGAACTCTGTGAAATAGCTCTTACTTTTCCCAGCATTTTGTTCTGTTGAAACAAAATACATCCTTTTGTAGAGGCTCCAAGTTGAAAAAGTCCATGTGCATACTTGACACATTGTGACTGGTTCACTTTTGTCATGGGTTGGCCTTGGCAAACAGCCAAGCTCCCATCCAGCTGCTCACTCACAGCCCCCCTCAGCAGGGCAGGGGTAGAAAATGAGAATGCTCATGGGTCAAGATTAAGACAGGGAGATTGCTTACCAGGTACCATTGCAGGCAAAACAAACTTGACTTGGAGAAAGTTATTTCAGTTATTGCAGATTAAAATAGAATCAGGCAGTAAGACACAACACCTTTCCTCTCCTCTTTCCCAGGCCCTGTACCTGCTCTCCAAGAGATGCAGAGGGCAGGGGGGCAGTTATAGTCAGAACATAGAGGTTTAGTATTTCTCTCTCTTGCTCCTTCCCTCTCACACTTTTCCTGTGCTTTGATTTGGTCTGTCCTCACAGGCTGCAGTCCTTCAGGAAATACCTGCTCCTTCATGGGCTCTCCATGGGCTGCAGTTCCTTCAGGAATATCTGCTCCACCCTCGAGCAACTCCTCTGACCTTGGTGTTCCCTCTGCTGTTTCTTGTTCCTTTTTTATTCCTTCCTCCTCTCTCTGGTGCTCTCTCTGTCTTCCTCCGTGATAATTTATCACAGAGGCACCACCGATGGGCTCATCTGTGTCCTGGCAGTGGGTCTGTTGGAGCCAGCTGGATTTGGCTGTGTCTGGTATGGAGCAACTCTTGGTTTCTTTTCCCAGAACCAACCCCTGTAGCCCTGCCATTGCCAACAACTTGCTCTGGACACACAATACAACTTAGCTATTAGTGAAGTGAGGCAAATGTTTGTGTTTTGACCAGCAAGCTTTGGAAAAATGGACATTTTTGTTCACTATCCAAGACTTCTTTATGATAAATTGGAGAGCTTTTTGGTACTATTCATTAAGTCTACATTTTCTTACTGTCCTGTTAAATTCAAAGCATGCAGTGATTCACCCAGTCTGCACCTTGGATCTAACTGTGTTCCAGGAGAACTTTTGTTTGTCCTGGAGCCATGGGGATTTGGGAAGAGGGCACATAGCTGGTCTTCTTGACACTCCTATCTGAAAGCACTCCCTGCTTTTCTTGCTAAAAAAAATACAAAGCTTGTTCTTGAAAACAATGTTCCACAAGCACCCTTGGGTGATTGTTAGTGTTTCTTCATGAATATCACCTTCTGAACATTAACCATCTACCCTAACTGTGCTGGTTCCCTCATAACGGTGGGAGAACAACCAGCAGGCAGTTGGTGAAAGACCTGCCGTGAGGTAAGTATAGGAGCTCCTGACTCAGCATTTTTTTTTTTGTGAAGATTAAATGTGCAAGTGTGTCAATCATCTTCTGGTAAAGGTCTGAAAAGGCTGTTGGAGTTCAGTATTTTTAGCTCTTTAGCAGATTATGTCTTTTATTTTTAGATGTAACAACTGTTCGTAGGTTAAGAGGGAGACAAAAGCCTCATTAGTTTTGGAACTTCAGATGAACTCGATAAGGCATTGAGGAGCTTTTTTTCCATAGGAAACTGAAAAGTTGCTTAAAGAATGTGAAAAACAGGGGAAATCCTCCTGCATAAGGGTCTCTGTGCTAATGATATACAAATATAAGCATCCTTGGCCTGCCGTGATGCAGCTTGGGAGCATGCTCTACCTGAGCCAGCGCAGCAGCAGCCCCTCTCTGATGGGGGCAAAGGTGGTTTCAGAGATCACAGCTTTTCAGAGATGGAGAATTAGAAGAGCCAAGTATTGCTATTGAATCCTCTGCCCATGGAGAGGTTGAGTTAAAGGGCCACAGCCACAAGGCCTTACTCTGCCTGGGCAGACCACCCCCTACCAAGGGCTCACATAACTTAGACAGAGACCTTGCAGAGCATCGCAAGACCTCTGCTGCTTGTGGCCCTCAGGAGTGTCACTGCAGGCAACAGCATATATATCATATATCTCAAGCAGTCTCACATGTCCCACTCACAAACCAATAAATGTAATTACATTTCTAGTTTGTTCAAAATCAAAACTCAATATGAAGGTATAGGAACGTTTTGTTGTAATTTTCTTCCTTTTCCCCAGTTGAGGCCTTGCTAAAGGGATATAATCTCCTAGCTCTTCTCCAACACTGCTTCAGCCCTGTTTTTCCTGGTTAGCTCAGCTAGTTTTTTGCTGGTTTTTTTGGTTGTTTCTTTTGGAGGGGTATGTTGGTGATATTCTTTGCTTGTTTGGGTTTTTTCCCCTCCAGGATATGATAAATTCAACCACTTTCTACCAGATTCTCTATATCAGGAAACAGGATCTTCATCATGACAGTGTTTGGGAATTTGGGATCATTTTTTCTTGGAAGTAAAAGCCTTTGTGTTGAAGCCATACTTGCAGTAAAGCTCATTATTGATGCATGATGCTCATCCAGCTGACCCTGAGTGTACTGGTGAACCAAGTGGTTGCTCCAAGTGAGAGAACTTGGGACAGAGGGAACCAGGCACCTTGGAGTCCACTCAGGAGCACTGCATTCCCACATAGCATTTTGCCCTATTTCATCCTACACTTTCTGTCAGGGGAATGTTTTTTTTGCAGGAGCTCCATCTGCTATCTTTCCATCATTGAATTTCTGCTGAAATTTTCTTCCTTTGCACTTTCTGTAAACGTGCAAAAGAGAAAGGAAAGAAGGATAAAAAAGCATATTGGAATTATACTGAGCACATTTCTTTTGAAACTCTAATCTATAAAAATGAGTACATATAATTTTGCAATTATAAATATGTGAAATAAATGCATTAGTTAAGAAGTTAGGCTTTCAAAAGTGCTAATTACTAACGAAATGCATTTTACAGTGTTTTAATAAGCACTTTTTCATATCATATTAATATCCATTAGCTATATTCATACTAGTAATGCTAATAATGTGCAAAGCCATTAGTTAGCTACAAAGTCAATAATGGATGATACTGATTCCAGGCCTTCACTGCACTAAAAAATTCACATTTTTTTTTGTTAGAGTGGGAAAGTTAACCTGAAGATTCATCTGGCTGTTCTGAATGAAGATGTTCATGTTGGTTACACAGATGAATGTGGGATCAATTATTGCGGGCCTATGAACCAAAACAGGCATACTGCTCCACCTCTGTCTTCTAGAAAGCAGAAGTTGGCTTCAAAGGCAATTAACCTTTCTCCTGAGGAGGGTTCTGAATATTTCTATTCATGGACTCTATCTCAGACTCCTTCATTAGTAATTTCTCATTAAGAAGTTCCAGCAACACATCTTGGCTAAGATGTTTTTGAAGATAACTCTGGAATATTTATTTTGATATGTTAACTGAAGGGATATACATACAGATGATCTTGTTATCCCTTCTTTGAAAACATTCACTGTTATTATGGTCAAATATGTTTATAAGATGTGATCATTGTTTGGGTGGTGAATTGAACCAGAAATGGTTATGTGGAGAAATTTTAGTTGAAGTTGCATTACATTTGCAGCCACATTTTACTGCTTGCTTTAGGAAAACATTATAAGCTTATTTGCAAGTAAAATATTTTATTATACTAATATCAGGAACATTTTATGCTTCTAGTAAAATGTGTGGATTGTTTTAGAGACTGTTCCTGGATTGTAAAACTAACCATATATCTTGTAAATCAACAGAAAGAAGAAGCCTCAGTGGTTGTCTCAGATATTAAGTATACAGATTTTAAAAATAGTGTGTTCCTGTTTAATTTTTAATTTATTTAACCACAACATCTATTCCAACTTCAGGCCTACAAAATGCAAATATTTGAAACTTCTTTAATACAGAATACACACAGCTGACTTCCTGCTTAGTATCTCTCATCTGCTTTATCTTCTTTTGCAGGGTGTTAACTTTTTGGAATAAACTGCTCTTGGCTCTAAAAACAAACTCTAGGTCCATGTGTCCATGCAATGGATTGAGCTCACTGTGGTGCTGATTGACTGTAATTAGATGCAAGATTGATGCATCAAGAAGAAACTGTTCCATGTACCTCATCTGTCTCTGGTACTACCTCTTTAATCTCTTTACCAGATTTTATTTTTCCCTAAGAAACCAACATATACTTATTGAGCATCTGAAATTATTCTTTCAGTGAAAGATTCAGATGGGATGAGCAAAGTGAATGAGGACAGGACAGATCTCTCAACTCAGTGTAAGCACCAGCAGAAATGGGTTTGGGGCAAAACTCCTGTGTCTTCTTATTCCTACAGCAGGGGAAAGCCACACCCAACAAGAAAATGCAGTGGAAGGTGACACCCCATGCTGCGTCTTCTCATGATCCTGGTGCTCCTTCTCTTTGTTCCCCTTCAGGCCATGATGTGAAGACTGACTGATGGTGGGACTTTCACTGAGAGGGGGAATCTGGGGCTAGGAGGGCCCTTAATGAAGATAAGAGCATTATGCAGCACAGTTAGGGAGTTGAAGCCCATTACAGCTCTGTAGAGGCTCAAGGTGTGATTCCTTGCCAAAGTGAACTAAATCAGAAGTAACTCCATTAGAGCAGGCAGATTAAAACCTGTGTGAAAGAGATCAGAAGTGGGCCCCATGTGGGAAAACACAAAGCACTTCAGATAATTGTGTAGAGAGCAGGGAGCAGAAAAAAAGTAATATCGTACCTGAGAGAAATCTTGATAACCTGTGAAACTAGGTGAAAGCCAGGAATGTAAACATCCTGTCTTGAAAAAACCCAAAAAATAATCTCTTGACATTTATGAAAGACTTGATCTCCTAATGAAATTAAATACTAAAGAAAACCTAACAAAACTGAACAGTGCTTGTGGGAACTCCGCAGGGAAGGAAGAGGACTCATAAAAGTGGTCATCCCTGTGGCGGTTCTGGGAGGGAAGGAACTGCAAGGTTGGGAAGATAAACTGGAGGAATTGGATAGAAGGAGAATAATAATCTTTTATTTTGTCCTGTGATGTCAGTGACCTGAGCTCAGAGGAAAGAATTTATTCCCCAAAAATGCTCCTACAGAAGAAGGAGCACAGGTATTAATCTCCTACAGATCAAAGGGATACTTTGGAAACAGAAGGCAAGTCTCCTGAGTTTTGGATTCTAGAAACAAACTCTTATTTGTAAAAAGACCCTTGAGCTGGACTTAATCCATGGTACTGCCATTTGGGGACTGACTATAATCTGTTTAGGTCCATATCCTGTGTTTACAAGTACCAGAATCAAATGCTGACAGTACTCAGTAGTGCATAATTAAATTCTTACTCCCCATTGAAGTAATTGGCAAAACTTCCACTGGCTTCAGTAGTGCTGGATTAAGCTCTCACTGAGTGTCATGAGAATTTGAAAAGCAAGATCAATCCAGATTTTGAAAACAGTCCCTTGTCTTTATTGTGGATCAAACCAAAACCATAACCTTAAAAAAACCCCAAAAACCAACCAACCAACTTTACTGTGAATGAAATAAGGATAAGGATTCATATTGTTTGTCCTGAATACTTTTCCAGAAGATATGTAAAACTAGGTCACTTGGGGGACTACACCAATAATGAGTTGTGTAAATACCATGTAGCAAAATAGTCTTAGTTAGTCTGCTCTTTTTGGAACAATCCTTCTGTCAGAAATGTATACATTTATTTTGTTGTTGTAGCTCAAGATGTTCTGGTGAGTAATTCCTGCTCTGCAGATGGTATATGGTGTAGATGATTCAAGTCCAGTTTCAAGATGTAGTGCTGTGGTTTATCACAAAGTGTCTTGCTGTAGTCTGATGGTAGGAACTCTGAGAAGCCAGTTTCCAGTGTGAATTTTCAAATAAATCCAGTTGTCTGGATAGGTATATTCCTCACTATTAATTTATAATTTCAAAACAAGAAACAGGAGTCCCTGACTTCCCCTCCAAGCCCCATATACACTGTGCAGGCCAAGGTTTCAGAAGTTTGTGAAACTGGTTACACTGCAGAGATTATTTATTTTGGACAAAATAACTATCATTTCATCTTACTATAAAAAACATACCAAAACAAATTTACTAGAACAGACTACCCTTATGTAGAAATAGCAAACATATTCAGTCCATTAATAAACCAGAACCAGAGATGTGTGGAATGGAAGGTGACCTGAGTTTCCCTCGATGGTTTAGGGGATTATTCTGATGCTCACTGGATAGATGTTTGTCAATAGCTGCTATTCCCAGACCTCAGTAGCTTTGTCATAGAAGTGAACTCTTGTCTTTGCTGCAGTTCCCTTAGGATCAGAAGGAAATTCTCTACTTCCTACTACGAAAGATGAAGGGTCCATTTCTTCAGACAAGCAACAGCTAGGAGAAACAGTTCACCAAATTAACAGAAGCTGCTCCTGCTCTGGAGTTGTCACTGCCCTGTGAGGGGACTGGGCTTTCCACTCTTACCAGATGAAATATATCGGTAACACTCCATCCTTCAGTCCTGTCTTTGAGTTGTCAACATTTTTCTTTAGCTTTAGTAGTGACATAATGGTCTAAGTAGGGCTCAGGCAGATACTGCATTTCTATGGGGGCACCAGAATAGGACTGCAACTGCTGTGATCACTCACCAGCATGCCAGACCTGGACTGCCCTTCTCTGGCTACACGCTTTCTCTCCTGTCCCCTGCTGCCCCGGTATTCCCAGCTGCCCTTTCCTGGGACAAAAGGAGTTGTCTGCTTCTGTCTTGGCTACTCCTTAGTCTCCTTTTGCCTTCTGCCCCTACCTGCCATGGTCCAAGGATTCCCAGTATACAACTACAGTGTATGAATATCATTATGCTTTTCTGACACTTCTCGTAAAACAGTATCAGTTGTATGTTGTTTCTCAGTGATTTTTGATTACAGCTGAAGATTTGAAAACACGTGTGCAGTCAAAATGTTTTTACTTCGTGCGCTGTGTTTTCTGAGATATTTTATCCTTGCTTTTATTTCTATTACATTTCTGCAGTTTTCTGGCACGTCTTTTTTCAACGAGTGTGGGAATTTTACCTATCAGATTGTACTGGAGAAGAAACCCTATATTTTCAAATATTTATGGGACTAAAATAATAATGCTATTATCTACACTCTTGATTACCAGGATTATCTCATTGTATATATACAGATCCTCTAGATAGGCAGATTATGTGATCAGAAGGTTCTTAGTGGGCCCCAGGCTCAGAGCACACATTAAAGCGGATCAAGCTTGCTTTAATTCATGTGCTGCTTTGCTAATGCTCCCGCTCTTTCTCAGGAAAATTTCTGAAATATGTTATTGATTTGGGGCCCAGTGCAGTGCCCACTGAGGTGGATGGAAACCCATTGTCTTTGATGGACAATAAGCTGGGCCTGTCTTGAAGCAACAATGTGTAAAGGGGCTAAAGACATCTCAGTTGTTCACATATGTTGATGGACTTTGAGCATCTCGCTTTTATTTTTTTAACATTGTTAACAAATGCCTCTAGAATCTAGTGAGCATGTCTCTTTCTAGCTATACAAAAATCTGAGGTGTTTAAGGGAGCATAGGAGAGGGCCAGCTGTGTCCCTTAGAGAAGAGAAAGGAAGTGAAACGAATGCTTGGGCTGACTGAACAGTTTTCAGGCAGGCAATGGGACTTGCTTATAAAGTGGGTTTTCAGGAACTGACATCTCTTCATGGCTCAGCTAGCACATAGCAGTTTGAGCAGTGAATAGAGGAAACCACCCTCCAAATATGCTTTGGCCATCAGCATTTTTTTTTAAGATACATGATTGCTTTTTGACTAGCATATGTGCTCTGAATCGCTTAAGCATTTTGAGAAACTTCCTTTATAGAGTTTGAAAACACAATAATGCAGAGATGGAAGACTCCTTTAGAATTAATGACGGGGACAGAACTGAAGTGACATCCATGCTGAAATGCCACTATCTTAAAATTTTCTTTTCCACTCACTGTGTTTCTGAATGTGCCTCTGGCTCCCACTCTTTGTCATGTCTGCTGGAAAATAACAGAGCTAGAAGATGCCAGGAAACGTGGAGATCAGCAGTACAGAGTGTTATGGGGTAGAAATGAATTTTTGATATTGAGTCTGAGAAAAATAAAGGTAGGAGAGATGTAAAAGTCTTTTTACTTAAGAATATAAAAATTGTGTGTGATAGAAGTAGATGAGAATAGGTGGATAAGGAGCCCTGGAAGAAGCAATGGAGGTAGATGCAACAGCTGAGGAAAGGAGATCCTGTGGGTGGGGAAAAAAATTTAGTGCACCTCATTAATAGACGTAGAAGACTTGAGTTTAAAATTCAAGGATAGGAAATCATTGAAAAGGGTCTCTAGAAAATTGTGGCAGCCAAGAAGACAGTAGGGTGAGTTCAGCAGCAGTGTTTTGAAAAGATTAGGCCCGAGTGTTTTTGTTGGATAATATTCCTTTCCTCACTCCTTTTGCTTCACAGGGAGGAGGGTAATCTGTATTTTCTTTATATTTATTTTATGCATTTTTTTAATATAAAAAATGTAACTAAAAATGTGTGAGATTAAAATCAGAGCTGGCCATGTTTGACTCCAGAGTCCGTCACAGGTGTAGGGTCCTAGTGAAAAATCTTATACTTGTCAAGCCTCTAATATTATAGTCTGACAACAATATTATGCTACGTCAGTCTAATCTTTCCTGGGACCCAGTGACTGGCCTGGTTGCAATGCCAAGCTTCCCAGTTTAATCTGGTCTTCCCTGAACACTGGCTTTCAGCACAGGAACAGTTCTATGAAGCAGAGGTACACTTGTGTGACTACATCTGCAGAGCAAAAGCACAGCCTTCCAAAATACTTTGTATATGTCCTTTTGGTGGTCTACTTAATGTCCTGGCCCAAATAAAAGGAACATGCCTTCCAAAAATATTATCTTGGGGACAGACAGCAGTGTGGTCTTCCAAGGGCAAAGCTGAGAAGCAAAAGAGAGTGCTGTTGAGCAAGACCCTTCTTTCTGCTTTTAATTTAAGGGAAGCTGGTTTGGTTAAGCTTGGGCTGGATGGCTTTCAAATGCAAATCCTACAGGCTACTTTAGGCGAACTTGATATCCTCTTTGAGTCAGACTAGTCTCTTAAAATGCAGCAGGACCAAAAAAGGACTTGTGATTAAGGAGGCTGCACATCCTTGGTGTCCTGGAAGCGTGCCAAGGTATGAGATGATATTTCATTCCTTTGCATTCCTGAGAATGTCCTTTTGTCCCACGAAAGGCCGACATCTTCCTGTGTCATAATGAAATGATGAGCCAGGGAGGGAGGTGTCTGTCTAATGACTCAGTCTAGAGACCAACTAGCAGGTTCCTGGTAGGCTGACTGACTGTTGCTTTTCGGGGCTCTGGAAGGAAGGGGTGTCAGGCGATGGCGCTCATTCCTGTCCTCTGGCTGCCCCCTGTTGGCTGATCCACCAAGTCTGCGATGGACCTGGTATCCCTACTCCCAAGGGCTGGACACAAAAGATGTTCAAGGAAAGTCACCACTAAATGACAAAACCATCTTTTTATGTCTCTCTTAATGTGACACACAGTGTCAGGGTACGTTTTCTCTTGCCAAACTCTGTATGGTTTAAGTTCAAAAGGGTGATGACCACACAGTTGGAGGTTTTTGGATGCTATGCTGGAAACCGGCAGCTACTTTCATTTCTGGTTAGATTTACTTTCATTTCTGGTTTGTATTTTCTTTCAGTGGCTTTCTTGCACACAGAACCTCCTGTGCCAAAATCACTGCTAACTTTATGAGCGTGAAATGGCTACACCTGCTAAAAATCACCCTTGCATGAAGCAACTGCATCCAAAATTCCAGATAGGTAAACTATTCTCAGTTTAGGATAAGCATATAGAAATGTGAATGCCAGAAAGTCTGCCCTCAGCTATTCAAGTACAAGTTGCACTGCAGTGGGTGGGAACTGCAGCTAGCTTACTGAGGGCAGAATTGAGGCATTTCTGCTGTAAAGCAGCTGGGAAATATATGTCATTTTTCTGCCACAGTAACTTATCTCCCCATAGATCCTTCTTTAGAAGGACATAAGAACTCTTCTCCTAGACTAGAGGGCCATCTAGCTCAATATACTAGGCTGACAGGCCTACCAGCAGATGCTTAGGAAAAATATATAAGCACAGAGCACATACAGCATGATGTCTCCTTCGGTGCACCCTCTTACCACCCAGGAGCCACAATTTTTGATACTTCTTATGCATTTAATAGCCACATTTATAGCCACTGATGGACTAAGTCGTTTTCTAAAAGTTACTGTGTTACTAATGCATATTCATGTGTAGCCCTGATAATTTGGTGAAGTCCACGCAGCTGCAGATGCTTGTCTCTACCATTTTTTGACTAATATATCATAAGCAATGCGGTGAACTAATCTTCCATTCGGGTGCCGTTTCCAGTTCTGTTTTCACAGCTAGGATCCTCACGTGCTCCCCCTCTTTTGTGCCATGGTGTGTGGACAATTCATGCTCAGAAAATGCCAGTTGGCCTACCTCACAAGGCAGCTGTGTGCAGCTGTCTTTTCAAGAGATGCCAGGTGGTCAGTCAATTGACAGGCTGTCCAGAATGTTGTTAGCTATGGGCAGAAATAGTATTTCATGACTTCATGTAAAGTGGGGAAATACATGGAATGACTGTCCTATTTTGGCCCTTCAAATATGCAGCAGAAGTGGCAAGAACCCTCTTCATAGCTCCATGCTGCAGGATTGAAAACATCAATGGCTGTAGCGATGACCATAGTAACTTAGAAGTCAAGCCTACCAGCCTTAACTTGTGTGACTGCATTACAACGTCCGGAAATTAGAACTGTTTTTCAAGCTCAGTTAGGTTCCTGGGGACGGCAGCAATGCAAGTTGCAGAACTTTCCCAGGCCTCTAATTTAAGGTGATTGTGAGGTAAAATGGAGTCAAGAGCAAAAAGTTCAAAGACAAAGCAACAATGAAAGTGGGGGATGCAGGGAGGTAAGAAGGGGAATTGTGCTACATAGCGAGAAGAGCCAAGAACCTCAAACGACTCAAGCTGTCAGAAAGAGTATGTATTTCTACCAGAAGATGTGTAAGAGGCCAAGACAAATAGGATAAGCAACAGTGCTACAATACATCTTCCCATGGGAAGCACAGTCCTGCTTTCTAGGCATTCCAGGAGACCCCTTTGTGGCTGTGCCCATACTTTCTGTGCTTTGTCCCAAAGCAGCTGAAGGCCAGATAAACTGATCTACAAGTAGGTAGCGATGTGAGGACTTTTCAGCAACTGTTGACCACAAAAGACAAAGATCATGGTGTAAGGCAGAATTACTCTTCTGAGACAGGGAATGGATAGAAATAGGATTTTAGGCCTATGTCCAGCAAAGGTAATGAAAGAAAATCATGCACACTAGCTATGAGCATGGATTCTTTCTGTCCAACATGTGCCAGTTTTCTGCTTTCGCAGATGGTGTATCAAGGGAGCCCCAATGGCCAGTTACAGCAATTCCTGCACTAATGTGAACAGAGCTTTTGATTTCATGGTTTGAAATAAAATGACCCAAATATAATTACACAAGCTTATTAATTTATTTGTTATGGGTCGGTAACCCTTCATAGTCTATAGCACCAGTTACAAGAAGGGCCAGGGGGATTAAAGCTTGAATTTAGCACAGTCAGATTCCTATATGGAAATTGGAAGAAACGAAGCACTAAATTGCATGTTTTATGATGATATCTTATTAAGGAACAATTAATGCCCAACTTTGAAAGCACCAAATTCATTCTGAATGGGAGCAGTAGAAAAAGAACACCATGAAGGTTTGAACTGAATGATATACACACTGGTTATGCCCATCTATCCAGTCCTGGAAACATGGATAGATCTTGAAAGTTACCAGAACAGGATAGCTATTTGTGGCCAACATAACATGGGCTTTCTGTCTGCACAGGGAATTTTTACAGTGTTTCTGGTGACTTTACTGGCAGATTTAGTAAAGTCAGGGAATAGTATAAAGCATGGCAGCCCATGTTCCTCCTGATGACATCTGATGCTTTGTCCTCAGGGCTTCAGGAGCACTTCAGATTTCACTATACAGAGGTATTAAGGTTCTTCTACAAAGTGAAAAGGAGACTGTTGGATCAGACTTTTTCCATTCCCAATGCATTAGGCTGCTATCATGAGGTGTGTACATTAAGTGAATGGCTATGGTCTAACACACTTCACTGTATTTGGGGGCTTAAACAAAACAAAGATTCTGTGCCACCCAGCTTCAAACAGAACAGAGCTGAAGGGAGTCGGTCATTTATTTGGTCTGTCCAATCAGGTGCTGCCAAACACTTGTGGGGTCTTTGTTGACACTCTCAGGAAATTATTATTTCTGTGTGCCAGAGTGGAGAGGCCACTTGATCAATGCACAGATGTTACAGTATGCTTTTCTGGCATGCAAAAGGTGGCACTGCAGGCAGTGGCCTTATCAGTTAGACCTAGAGGTAGTCAGGACCTTCACACAGAGCATCTCACAACAGGAAAACTATTGACCATTGAGGACTTGATTTGAGCCCGAGACCCAGAAGTGAGAGAACTGCACACTGACTCAAACTCCTCAAACTACCTCGTACAGGCTTTTATCTTACATGGCGATGAAAAACATTACCTTGTGTTACTTCCTTGAAAACTGTCTTGATGTGTGTGATTCAAAATCAAGGGAAAAACTGTTCAGCAGGGGCAAAAATGAAACATAATTCATTTTTCTCCCTGGTATTTTCTCTACTCAGCTCATGAGGAGGGTGGATGTGATGGCTATGTCAGTGTTAGTGGTGAAGTCCATGAGTACAGCTTCAGCTCAAAAGGCACTTTATGCCTGAGTGACAGTCTGGTGGCCTCCATAACATAGGTCTGCTCATAAGCTTAATATTAGATAACATGGCTAAGTGTCTTTCCTCAGAAATGGGAGCTATGAGGTTGAATTCTATTAGGTGAAG
Source organism: Athene cunicularia (assembly GCF_003259725.1). Taxonomy (NCBI): domain Eukaryota; kingdom Metazoa; phylum Chordata; class Aves; order Strigiformes; family Strigidae; genus Athene; species Athene cunicularia. The sequence goes on from NW_020799097.1 coordinate 75,798,762, forward strand.
AGAATTTCAACCTGGATCCTGTTTCCTGGGTAAGTGTCCTAAGGTGCTGGGAAGGGAGTATGCCTGAGATGAGACAATGTTTTGATTCCTTTTCCAGAGTTTGTACTAGATCCTTTTGATGAGGTACATATAAGCAGTGGGAGATGGCAACTTTCAAACTACAGCACACAAGTATGATTATTTACAGAATTTTTCCTGCCATATACCGTAATTAAGAAAAACCTGGATAATGGTGATGTCTCTAGCCTTCTGATGGAGAAAAGCCTTGCTTTTAAATTAAATGACTGTTCCGTTTTTTTTAGAGGATCTGGACTATTACACATGGCTGTAATGCTTTTCCTAAATTGGAGTAAAGAGGATGCATTTGTCTAGGGCAATAAAACTGAATCCTGCAGGTGATTATTTTATTGGAATTCATAGAAGCTTATTATAGAAATGTAAGAAGGAATCAAGGCATCACTTTAGAAGGAGAGAAAAAACTGACCCTAACCATCTCTCAGCACTGAAACAAACCCCAAAATTATTTCATGTTATCTACTCATGCTTGATATTTTGCAAAGTCCTTTCCCTCCTGGTGCTTTTCTCACAGGATACAATGAAATTTAGCCTTCAGTTGGGGCCTCCTCCAAAATCCCAGCCCATGATTTCAGGACCTGCTTTCCTCATTGTGAAGATCTTGTTGCTGAACACAGATCTTTTGTCAGTGCCTAGCCATTGCATGCAGAAACTACACCTTCCAGGACAGCTAGGGTGCTGAGCATATTTCAGTATCACAAGACACAGTCAGCAACAGATTTGTTGAAGGTGGTGATAAAGGTCATCTAGAGAAATGTGAAGACTGGTTTACACCTCGGTGACTTCTGTGCAACATAGAATCATAGAATTGAATCATTTAGGTTGGAAAAGACCCTTTAGATCATTGAGTCCAACTGTAAACCTAACAGTGCCAACTTCACTATTAAACCATGTCCCTAAGAGAACATACAGTATTAATTAGTAGTCATTTATCTTACTACTGTAGGTAGCATCGGTTTTACACTACCAAGCTCCGGTGTTGCTCAGTGTAGCTGCAGCCAGATGCAGCAAGGCATGGATTGCACCTTAGGTTGGAGGTGCTGGAGTAACTCACCCTCAGATCCGTGCTACATCAGCTTCACCCATTAGGGGTATACAACCTGTCTGGTTTAAAGCTAGTTTAGCTCTGCCTCCATGATCTCTGCCTTCAGTGCTGCTAGTCCGTTGCATTAAGATACCCAGTAGTTGCAAGAAAAGAGTAGGAACAGGGATAGTATCCCCCCCCCTGAAGGGGAAGAGAGTCGTCAGGCTCTGGTTAAGCAAAGGAATCGATGTAGGCCAAGAGCTTCATTTTTTCCCCTGACTCTTGAGATATTCAGTGGTACTGTTCAGCTTGTATGCAGGAAGCTGAAGGAAACCTCTTAGCAAAGACTGAAAAAACTGACCTTGCTTGAGGTGGGAGTTGGGTTGGCAACAGTTAGGTCAAAACCTCACTCTCAGGAGAACACTTAGGAGAAGCCCAATCACCATGGCTGCACTACGGCGCTGGCCATTTTAAAAGTGAAGTTCTTATGCGATAGTATTTCCACCTTTTTTTCCCTGCAGTCTGCATTTGGCTAAGTACAGCTGATGTGCCAGTGCTGCTGATCCCACAGTGCCACAGTCATAACTCTTCTTATTGCATTACACAACTCCTCATCAAGACCTCATGGCTGCAGTGTCAGGATTGAATTAAAACATCATAAAGAAGTCTTTGGGGAAATGGAGACAAGATTATTCTGAATGCAGTGCAGAAATGCAGGAGAAGTGTGCTTCTGACAACTTGTAGGTACACAGGACACAATTCAGGTGACCATGAAAGAGCAGTAAAGAGATCTAGGATCAGGCAGATGGTATTCAGCAAGCTTGGTTTCTTTGAAATATACATAGGGGTGCTGATTTCTGGCATGCTTTTGTGAGCAACATTGCTTGAATTCTACGAGAAATTAAAAAGATTCTACCAAAAAGGCAAGGTGCTGAGGCCTGACAAGGGGAAGGAGAAAAAACTGTCTACCTACTTCAAACCTTGTTTGGAACAACTTAAAAGGTTTCTGATGTCAGGTAAAGGTTATAAACAGAATTTACTTCCAAAAATTCTAGGAACATAGTGACTAATTTAGTTACTTCCATTTTGCTATAAAATGCCAGAATATGAAGTGGAGCAGAGCAAACAGCTATCCATCTAATGGTTGTAACTGTGCCTTCACCTAGAAAATTACGAGAACTGTGTTTATTTCTGTTCCTGGTCCACTCCTGTTAAGATGGGTATGTGTTGTGTCCTATGCTTCTGTATTTGTGTTTAGTTCCTGGAAGACCTGATTCACCACCAGATTATTTCCATTTTATGCTGGGGTAAAAAACAGTGAAGAATTTTAGATTTCAGCTAAAAACAGTGAAGTTATTCTGGAATGATAGAGCAGTGATTTAAAAAAAAATTATCTTCTCCTTATCATCTCTTTTTGATTTATAAATGGCGCTTTTCAGTGATTATGGCTCTTAAGAATTAAGATGGTCACATCAACAGATTGACAACAATGCCTTTCTCACTCTTTTGTGTGTGTGCACACGCATGCATGTGTGTGTGTGTGTGTGTGTGTGTGTGTGAGAGAGAGAGAGAGAGAGAGAGAGAGAGAGAGAGAGAGAGAGAGAGAGAGAGAGGGAGGGGGTCCCTCCTGTTGCATTATCTCCTTCCAGTCTGTCTGGGTACCAGCTGGTCCCGCTGCTCACTAGTCCAGCAGCAGTGTTAGTTCACTGCACATAGGATAAGCCATTTCAGTCGTGGCTCTGAGCCAGAGCTGCAAACTGCCAAGGAAGGGAAGGACCTGACACTGCCTCCCGTTGCTGCAAATGAGGATAACTCTATTGATTTCAGTGGCGTTAGGCAGCTTCAGAGCCAGAGAGGAGTCTGGCCTGCTGGGACTGGTTCCTGCGTGGGGAAGGACAACTTTATTCTCCCAGCATCCCTTGAGTGTATACATGGAGTCGCACAAAGAAATACTGGAGAAAAGAGAAAGTGATCTGTCTTTGGGCTTGGCAATACATTTTTTATGACATTTACTATCTTTTCCTTGATGTGCCTGAAAGGAAGAACTGGAGAACAGAGTGTTTCTTTTCTAGCCCAAACTAAGGCTCATGGCCAAGTTTTTAAATATACATATTTAAATGTGAAATCAACCATTTGGGGAATTCATAGCATAGACCACCCCACCCCCACCAAAACAAATTTCCTCTAGTAGGAAAAATTAAAACAGTGGGGACAATATTTCATTTATTAGGTTCACAGGAAAAATAAGGGATAAAAGCTGTAAAGATGAAGTTGGCAGCCAAGGCTGAGGATAAAGATTTGAAAGAATCCTATCAATTCCAGAGGGAATGTGCAAATTCTTCTAATAGGCCTGTGTCATCTTTACTGGAAGCTGTTTAAACATGACTAACATTGTGAGTGTTTGGCTGTACAACTGTGCCTCTGTTAGAGGTTAACAGCAGTTTCAGGGGGTCAAACGCTTGACATAATTACTGCCTGGGTTCAGGGTGCTTTGGAGGGCTTTTCAGATCCTTTATGTAACTTCTCCCATGCCACAGTGATGAATGGCTACTTGACTTTCTCAACATCACCAACGCTTTGCTGCCACCAGCCAAGGGACTCTTTCTCTGCTCCATTGAGTCTGAAGGATTTAAAATGGAGGCTTTTTCCAGATCTCCACTAAATGCCTCTCTGCTCCCAGCACTTCTTAATAGACCACCACTTGTCTACCTGTCTTTCACCGTATAAAACTCCATTCCCAGTTCACAGATTCCTTGGGTCTCAGGCAAGTGCGTGTTCTGAGGCATTAAAGTGCAAACCTCAGTATGGGACCCTTGAAGGTCACGTGTCATCTTGCTGTCATTGCCTTCTTGGGTCTTTTCATGCTAATAACTGTGATGGTTTTTCTGATGCTGTAAGTGTAAATTTGGGCATTAAACATTACAGTCACTGTTTGGATTTTGTTTCCTCCTCTCTCACCTTTGGCTTTTTTCCACAGGTTATTGTTTGTTTTATAAGAGATTCTGCCTCATATTTTCCTGATTATATTACTGGCCTAGTTAATAGGTAATGTTAATTATATTAACACAAAGAAAGCTGCATATTTCTTCATATTATACACACAGCTTACCTGTATTTGACTTGCCTCTAAGCAGAAGTTGGTTTTATGTGTTCCTGAAGGAATAAATGAAAGGTGGGTTTTTTTTACTTGTTTGGTTGATTGGTTTGGTGGGGTTTTTTTAGTAAGCAGAAAGGAGAAAATATTTTCTCCATCAGGCAGGCTAGCTTGGAGAGTATGAAGTCACCTGTACAAGCAGTACTTCTTTATCCAAATTTGTAATTAATTCTACAGACAAGAGACATCCTTCTGTCTATCTATCTGTCCATCTATTCTTTGCCACAATTATTTATACTTCACTGCTTGAAAAGGTTACTATGAACATTAAAGTGCCATGGTTTCTTTTCATTCTACTGACAGGGTTTGGCAGTCAAAGGTGGTTGGTAATGTAAGTTGCTGTGTAAAATGTGGGTGCTTAACCTCCTCTGCAGCACCCAAGAAGGTCTCAGACATCTGATAATTAATGGTCCTGGTTACAGAAAACAATTCCAAATTTACTTTCTGAGGTAATGTATTGGTAATATTTTCCCAGAGATTTTTGTTTCTGTGTGTTTTCTTGAATTTGAAGCTGTTCAGTATGCCAGAGAGTGAACAAGTCATACCTGCCTGATCTTCCCTCCCACCCTTCTGTCCCCCTCCCAGGATAGATTCTTTCCAGTCTCCATTTCGCCTGCCCCTTCTTGCTGACTTTTGCAGGAGTACAAAGGACATGGAGAGAAACAGAAGGGTGGCTGTACTTTCTGAGACAAAGAAGGAATCTCCATTTTTGAAATAGAGTAATGAAATAAAGTGCTTTCTCCTCTGCATATGTAAAGGGAGTTTGAGACCCCATCCATCTCCTGTGGAAATACTTTTTATGACCTCTGAATCTTTCTCTGGGAAGATGCCTTGAGGATAAATATGGTGCTGTCACAGGAGTAAATATGTTTTGTTTATTTTCTATTAGAGTCCATCTGGCACTTGAAGCCTAAACGATGCAGGGATTTCAGAGGTGCTGATGATCAAAAGCTCTTACTGGCTTCACTTGCAGTTCTGATGCTACAGGGACAAAACTACCTGAGATAGACATCTAAGTAAGTCCTAAAGTGTATAACTGAAAGCACACACATTTGAAACTGCAGCTCCTGGTGAGTCCAAGTCATCAGTGAAGCTTCTCCAGACGACCTAGAATTACAGCAATTCCAATACTAGAAAATGAGACTGAATGCTGTCTCTAGATGCTGTTAGTGCATCGACCACTGGTAAATCAACTCTCAGCACTGAAACAAGAAGAAATGGTTTGCCTTATATTCTTTAATGCTTAAACTTTTTATTACTTTCATAAAAAAAAATTCACAAATAATGTTGAATGTTGGTACAAATTGAAATATAAAATGCTTCTATTATACAATAAAGCAGTGATAAAACTGACAAAATAACAATGAGATATAAAAGATAAAAAAAGAAGAAAATGTGGCAAATTCAGTGAAATGTTATGGTAATCTCAAAATAAATAGTATCACAAATATTGTATTAACACATTGGATCACTCTTTCTGGTTTTATGTGAAATTATTGCCCCTAGAATCCTGTTGACATCCTGCCAGAATTAACCATATGCATAGGAGGCCAAAAATCTGTGTTATGGGAAGGGATTTTATGAAAGATGTCTCCAGCTGTAAAGTAAAAACAAAGAGAAACAACCAAAGCAGCTGAAATACTGTTGCTTGCCTTGTATTAACTTCTTCTTCACGAGGATTTTGCCCATTCAGTTTCCACCTTTAGCACGTGTTCACTGGAACTTTTTTTTTTTTTTTTGCAATGACTTCAGATTGACCAGTCCTGTTGTGCTACTGTTGTGGGCATCCCCACACTGCACTCCATTGTGCACCACAGACCTGCATATATACATTACCATGTGCTTGGTAGCTTGCTTCAGCATCAAACTAGAGTAAGCTGCTTTTCTCAAACTTTCAGCTTAGGGAGAGTGTTTACAAGGGATGTGAGCATTGGGTCCCCTGGGTGTTGTAAATTGCCTTCTGTGCTTCTCCAGGTAGAAGAGCCCTTGAAATCTGACTCCTGCAACCAAAAGTAGCTGTTGGACCCATGTGTTGAGGCTCTTCGGGTCCTCATGAAGGATTGAAAGACCTGCTATGGTTCCGTTTGGGCTTTTGGGCTAAACAAGAAATTCCTTTTCCTTAATGCCCACACTTTCAGTGGGCTACCAAGTCAAGATCCTTCTTGCCTGATCTTTTCATGGAACTTTACTTGTGAGCAAAGCTTTAAGTAACAAGTTATTTTCTGCACAGCAACACAACTTAAGATCGGGCAAGGATGGGCAGTGCTCCTCTCCTACCCATGTATTTGAAGCTAGGCTAAAGCCTGGTGGTCAGGAAACAGTCCAAAAAAATGCCGTGTGAAACCTCATCCTCCAGCCTCACACCCAGGGTACAGATGGTAGTTTTTACTGCTGGAGATGCTGTATTTCCAGATTAATTTAGTGTGGTCAGGGTTTCTAACAGACACTGTAACTATCTTATCGCCCAGCTCCACTGCACCTGAGAAGCAGGACCCTGGCTGCTCCTGTCTACACACCTTGCCCTGGGTATGAGTGGACCTCCAAAACAGGGCCTGTGGGAGACTGCTCCATGAAGTGACAGTGACAGTTGGTTAGGTTATTTCCAGAGTCAGAGGGATTGCATCACTCTGTGACACCCCGGGACAAGGGAGGAAGTCTGATGTTTGCTCTGCTCCAAAGATGAAGAAAAACTCTTGAGAGCAGAATTGACCTGGCTTCTCCCTGTCTATTCATATAATATGAAACTAGATATTGTCTGTCAGTACTTGTAGATCTCTCAAGCAGAGCCAGATACCTTTTGCATGCTAGGCAGATGCTCTGAGTTTATGTGGATAAAAGCTCCCGAAGGGGGGACCATGGCCCATATTCCGATAAAATATTCAGGTTTCTCACTTCCCACTTAAATCAATGATCAGCTATTAACTGCCAAGCATTGCAGGAGTACATCCAGTGCCATGGAAAGATCAAAGAGGAACAAGACCTTAACCTGGTAGTGAGATATTTGTACAAGGATTGAGGTATTTCCAGAGAGCAAGACATATACAAGGAAGAAAAACAGGCATGCTGAAATCAAAGAGCCGTAAGCTAGATTTTGGAGTTAATGAAGGAATTCTGTGTATCCGGAGTATTGTCTATGTGGACAGTGCTTTGAAGAGAAACAAGAAGAGAAATCAGAAATATTAGTTTTGTTATATCCTTCTGGCATGAAGGATATAACAGACAGGCAATCTGAATGTGGATTATCAAAAGAGTTCAACTCACATTTAAGCACCAACACAGCAGCATCAATGGTGATAATAATAGTAAAAATCTGAATCTAAGGCTGTTTTGAGAAACATCATCAAATACCAGAAAAATGGGCTGGGATTACCCAAGTACACTTTGAAAAGGGAGGAAAGAGGTGATCTGAGTCAAAATCTCAGAGGTTTAAAGTTTCTCAAAAATGAGAAGTTGCTACAGAATAAGGGGAAGGCTGAGGAGATGGGAAACCTAAAAGCCAAGGAAGAATAAGATTTTAGCCAAGTTGAAGTCATTTGAGAGATGGAGAAGGGTGAAATCTTTGAGAGTGATGAGCTCATTAAGGTGCTTTTTTTTTTTTTTTCTGCAGACTGCTAGGAGAGGTATTGGAGAGTCTAGGGTAGAAATGGAGGAAAGGACTTCAAGCTTTGACTGCAAGCAGCATATTCAGTAAAGCTGACAGTGAAAAGGAGAAGCAGGTGGCCAGGTGGGGGGTTGAAGAAGCAGAGTCAAGATTTTTTTTCTTTTCTTTTTCCTATGATAAAACTTACTCTGAGAGAAGAGCCAGAGGAGATGAAGATGCTGAAGAGTAAGGTATAAGGAGATTGTATAAGAGTTTATGTCATGAAATGAAGCATCTGGAGCAGTGCTCAGAGAAAAGAGCAGAGAAGAAAAATTTGCAAATGAAATGAGAGAAGACAGTGAGGAAGTGCAGGTGAAGAATATGGAAAATAAGGCCAATAAAAAAGAAGAAAAAATTTGAAGTATATATTGATAAGTTTTGCTAGAGAGGAATTGGCTAGGTCACATATGGAGGTAGAAATGAAATCTGGGAAATCAAAGGTAACAAAATGGCCAGTCCCTTCCTTCTCTTCTTTCCAATGGTCACAGTATGCTGCTTACCACAGTGTGTCTCCACTTTTCCTCTTCTCCTGCTACTCATAAAATCTCTCCCAGCTGTTGCAGATGCTGTGGCAGCATTAAATACTTGTGGAAGACAATGCTAGGCAAGGTGGAAATGACAACTACTGATGGATCATGGACACACTGATCTCCATTTGATAACATACTTGTACTGTTCCAGCTCTTGCTGTGCAAAGGACCATGTCAGTGGAAAGGAACAAAAGGCAAGGGGGAGAGCAGGAGAAGCTGAATAATTAATGCATCACAGAATCACAGACTCATCTAGGTTGGAAAAGTCCTTGAAGATCATCCAGTCCAACCATTAACTTAACACTGACAGTTCCCAACTACACCAGATCCCTCAGCACTATGTCAACCCGACTCTTAAACCCCTCCAGGGATGGGGACTCCACCACCCCCCAGGGCAACCCATTCCAACACCTAACAACCCCTTCTGGAAAGAAATGCTTCCTAATATCCAGTCTAAACCTTCCCTGGTGCAACTTGAGGCCATTCCCTCTTGTCCTATTGCTTATTACTTGCTTCAAGAGACTCATCCCCAGCTCTCTGCAACCTCCTTTCAGGGAGCTGTAGAGGGCGATGAGGTCTCCCCTCAGCCTCCTCTTCTCCAGACTAAACACCCCCAGTTCCCTCAGCCGCTCCCCGTACGAACTGTGCGACCTGTGCTCCAGACCCTGCACCAGCTCCGTTGCCCTTCTCTGGACACGCTCGAGTCATTCAATGTCTTTTTTGGAGTGAGGGGCCCAAAACTGAACACAGGAATCGAGGGGCGGCCTCAGCAGGGCCGAGCACAGGGGTCAGATCCCTTCCCTGTCCCTGCTGGCCACGCTAGTGCTGACACAAGCCAGGATGCCATTGGCCTTCTTGGCCCCCTGGGCACACTGCTGGCTCCTGTTCAGCCGGCTGTCAATCAGCACCCCCAGGTCCCTCTCTGACTGGCAGCTCTCCAGCCACTCCTCCCCAAGCCTGTAGCACTGCTGGGGGTTGTTGTGGCCCAAGGGCAGCCCCCGGCATTTGGCCTTATGGAAACTCCTCCAGTTGGGCTCAGCCCATGGCTCCAGCCTGTCCAGGTCTCTCTGCAGAGTCTCCCTACCCTCGAGCAGATCAACACTCCCACCCAACCTGGTGTCATTTGCAAACTGACTGAGGGTGCACTCCATCCCCTCGTCTAGATCATCAATAAAGATGTTAAACAGGAGTGGCCCCAAAACCCAGCCCTGGGGGACACCACTCATGACCGGCCACCAACTGGATTTAACTCCATTCACCACAACTCTTTGGGCCCAGTTGTCCAGACAGTTTTTTACCCAGCAAAGTGTGTGCCCATTCAAGCCTCAAGCAGCCAGTTTCGCCAGGAGAATGCTGTGGGAAATGGTATCAAAGGCCTTACTAAAGTCAAGGTAGCCAACATCCACAGCCTTTCCCTCATCCAATAAGCAGGTCACCCTGTTGTAGAAAATCAGGTTTGTCAAGCAGGACCTGCCTTTCATAAACCCATGCTGTCTGGGCCTGAGCATCTGGTTGTCCTGCATGTGTTGTGTGATGGTACTCAGGATGAGCTGCTCCATCAGCTTCCCGGGCACCAAAGTCAAGCTGACAGGCCTGTAATTTCCTGGATCATCCTTACGACCCTTATATATGGGCATCACATTGGCCAATTTCCAATCTGTCGGGACCTCCCCGGTCAGCCAGGAATGCTGGTAAATGATGGAAAGCGGCTTGGCAAGTGCCCCAGCCAGCTCCTTCAGCACCCTCGGGTGTATCCCATCTGGTCCCATAGACTTGTGTGTGTCTGTGTGATGCAGCAGGTCACTGACTTTCTCCTCCTGGATTGTGTTGGGGTCATTCTCCCAGTCTCTGTCTTCTGGATGAGGAGGCTGGATTCCCTCAGTACAACTAGTCTTGTATTAAAGACTGAGGTAAAGAAGTCATTAAACATCTCAGCCTTTTTTCCTCGTCACTTGTTATCATGTTTCCTCCTGTGTCTAGCAGGGATTGGAGGCTCTCCCTGATCTGTCTTTTGCTACTGACTTACTTATAGAAACATTTCTTATTGTCCTTGATTGCTGAAGCCAGATTAACTTCTAGCTGGGCTTTAGACCTCCTGATTTCTGCCCTGCATAGCCTCACAGCATCTTTGTAATCATTGTGAGTCACTAGCCACTTCTTCCAAAGGCCTTAAACTCTCCTTCTCTCCCTGAGTTGCAGCCAAAGTTCAGCCAGGCTGGTCTTCTCTGGTGTTGGTTTCTCTTACAGCACCTGGGGACCGCCTGCTCCTGTGCCATTAAGACTTTCTTCTTAAAGAGCACCCAGCCTTCCTGGGCCCCAATACTCTTCAGGATCATGTCCCAAGGTATACTGTCAATCAGGTGCCTAAACAAGACTAAAGTCAGCCCTTCGGAAGTCCAGGATGTCAGTCCTGCTGCCCCCTCTCCTGGCCTCTCTAAGAATAGAGAACTCCATTATTTCATGATCACTGTGCCCAAGTCAGCTTCCAACTACCACATCATCCACCAGTCCTTCTCTGTTCACAAAGAGGAGGTCCAGCAGGGCAACTTCTCTGGTCGGTTCACTCACCAGCTGTGTCAGGAAATTATCTCCCATACATTCCGGGAATTTCTGGGACTGGTCCTGCTCTGCTGTGATGTATTTCCAGCAGATGTCTGTCTTTGTCTATCCCTCCTAAAGAGCTTGTAGTCATCAGTTGGCACACTCTAGTCATGGAGATTTAGATAGGCTGTAAGAGAAGGGGAGTATCACAATGTTTGGCTGAGAACTTTGTCTGGCTAAGAGGAAGTAAAGTCAGTGATCTGTTACAAGGTCAGAAGTTATGAAGGAACTACAAGTCCAATCAAAACATGAGGGAACAAGACATCAAGCTGCAAATCAAGGTCATTAATATTGAGGCTGAAGTCTCAGATGAAAAATTGTGATGAAAAGGACCAAGACAATCCACAGCTAAAATTAGAGGGGAAGGGTGATGGAGAGGAGTTGGAGAGATAAGAGATGGCAACATGGATAGAGGTGAAGAGAAGTATCAGCTACAGAGCTGTGTGGATGATAAAGTATGGGAAAGGGAAGGAGAAAGGGCCTGGAGGCGAAGTCCAACTTTTCCACCATGGTCAAAGCCAGGAAAGTACGGAGAGGGGAGGTGAAGGTGGATGCAGACAACAGACAGAGACCTAATGATTGCCAGAGTGAGAACTTCACAGCTCCCACTGGAAAATTGGGAATGCCTACTTCCTCAGTTCATGGAGGGCAAAGGAAGGGAGTGAGACAGGATAAACATGTCAGTGTCTGTGAAGCACTTAGATACAAGGTGATAGGAATGTTATATAAGGGAAAAGGTAGATTATATTCCTAAAGATTTTCTTTCCAGAATCTAATTAACCATATTCACAGCAAAGCTGTGAGAGATCGAAGCACAGAAGGGAAGGTTTCAGGAGAGACTACTTTAAAATATACCTGCCAGGAGCCATCTCTTAGAAAATCATTTTAATTTCCCCTGATCTTGTCTGGATAGAGTTCAAAAGCCTTTTAAATCTTGTTTTGGCCTTCTGCCTTCATAGATGTTTATTTCCTATGATTTTTATCCAGCTTGAACTGTAGGGGCTATTTCACTGAGCTGGTTCAAATTTAGCTGATACATCCCTTCTTTTTTAAAGCAATATCTTAGATGACTGGAACTTTGTAATGGTATGAGCTTTTCTGTGGTAAGTGGAAGAAAACGGTGATGCTGGTTGCTTACTAAGAGCCTGGTGCCAGACAAGACACTCCAACCTTTAGACAACCTTCAAGCAGAGCTGACAGAAGACAGGACTTTCTGTCCTGCAGGTTTTTGCAACAGTCCCACATGTGTTTTCATCTAGAATCAGCACCAAAAAAAAAAAACCAAACAAAAAACCCAAACAACAACCCAAAAAACCAAAGAAACATCATATAGCAGTAAAATTCTGCAAAAAAATGTTGTTGTAATTCAATTTTCAAAATTTCAAAACTTCTACTTAGTCACACACTTATCTTTACAACTGCTTGAATGTCCACAGAGTCTCATGAGGGTTGAACTTCAGATACCTCCAAGTACCTGCCACTGCTGGCAAGGCCTTCCTGCTGGCCTCTGTCCCAAAGCACATGCAGTCTACTGGAGCCCATGAGGAACAGTGGTACATCTGCTGTGGATGAGACCACACAACTTCAGAGGAGAGGTTTTTCTAAGTGTTGTGGTGGGGAATTGTTGGTACATCATAGTTATGTGGAGGTCCGAGTCTGAACAGACAAGGACCTTCTAAACACAGCAAAATATTTTTCTGTAGGGGTTTGTGGAAACAGTCTTTTTTTAGGGGATCTTTCCTGGGCAGATTCAACTCAGAGCTGTTTCGATCCAAGAAAAAGCACTCCTTCCCACGCAGGCTCTGCATGCTTCACCCGGCATTGGATGGTGTTGGGAGGCCTTGCACTGGGGCCTTTGGGGCTCTGCAGCACTTGTGAGCACCTGACTGATTAGACTTGCTTAGAGTCAGAATGGGAATTAGAGGTGGCTGGGAAAATAGAGTTGTGCGCCTTTTTTTGTTTTTGTTTTTGGTTTTGGTTTTGGTTTTGTTGTTGTTGTTTTGTTTTTTGTTTTTTTCAGTATATAAAGAAGACTTGAAAAGTATTTTCAGTTTTTTACTCTTTACATTGACAAATCCTTTTTATATTGGTCATTCAAGCCTACTGTGGGCAAGAAAACAGGTGATGAAATGGTGAAGTCAGAAGACCCAAGTGGAGGGAAGCTGAGGAGAGAAAACACCTCAGGCAGGCAGTTTAAAATTCTGATGTTGTTTCTTAACACCTATTTATCTTCAGTGGACTAACAACTTAGGTAAATGGCACCAGTGTCAAGGAGTTACCACCTCAGTCCCTGCAGTTGTGGAGGCACAGGGACCACATACATTCTCAGTGAACACGTCTACATGATTGATGATACTGAAACAGCTATATCAATTATAAGTCCTGCTGGTTTTATTTTGTCTGAAATCTGTGTAAAGGAACTTTTCTATTGGCACTGTGTAAGTTTATTGAAGCCAGTGAACTGATTTATAATGAACTGGAATGTTCATATTAATGTTATTCACAGCAGCCTGCACTAGCCCAGGAAGCAAAAGATGACTTAAGAGAGGGTTTCACAGTCAGTATAAGTTCATTGGAGATTGTCCTGCCATAAGAAAACATAGGCTTGCCCTCTGCAAGCAAGGGCACAATATGTATCCAGAGCTGAGTGACCCTTTGGTGGCAGCTTAATCTCAGACTGGTCTAAATCAGTCATAAAATCACAGCCTTATACGTTTTGCTTGGTCTTTGGATTTTACTGCATGGACAAGATCTGAAACCTGAGGTCCCCTGATAAAGCCAAGCAGAACAAGACATGGTATTGCCAGTCTTTTTAGGAAAAGAATGAGGAGGAAATACTGCCTCAGGGAAACAAATCTCCCCTTGCTTTATCTTATATTTATATTAGAAATATCCTTCGTGGAACATCCTTATGACAGGAACTTTCAGAAGCACCTCAGGAGCACAGGTCTCCTCAGCAGGTCAAAAAATTTTCATATTGTGAAGCTGGCTGCAGGTGGTTCAGTGCATGTCAATAGTTTTGAATAAGGCAGGGTTTGTGTTTGCCCTCTTATGCTCTGGCATAAAGGTTTGATTTGGTTTGGTTTTATCCAGACAACTAACATGGTGAAGATACCTCACTACTAAAACCTCTCGAGAGACAGGGAGTCTGTGTTTAGTAGGAGGTAGCCACAGGCCTTTCCTTTTTAAGCATAAAAAGCTGTGTCTCTTATTGTATGCAAGAGTTGTTCCACAATAAAAACACAGTGAAGGCAAGCTTCTTAAGTTTTACCAGAGGAAAACTCACTAAAGTCAGCCTCACATGGGGTACAGGGCTGATCTTAGCATATTTACCCTATGGCAAAACTAAAGCACATTGCTTGTGCTGTGCTTCTACCTCTGGCTACACAAGTATATTGCCTGTCTGGGTAGGTAACAGAAAGCACCAATATAAAGACAGTTTAGGTGAAGCCAGCAGTCTCTCCTTGCCTATTTTATGTCACAATAAGGCTGTCTTGGTCTCTGCTGGTATTTTTGCAGAACGATTGTGATTTTGTGTTAGTTATCCATCTGCAAAAGCTACTTTTTTTTTTTTTTTTTTTTTTCTCAGTGAAACAGCATTGCAGCTCAGGCAGAGGGAAGGAAAGCCTCCGCAAGGGGATTGGTTCTAAGACACACTTGTGCATGCAGCACGTACATCTGCATTCTTAGACACATTAGCGTCAAAAACCCCAGCACACTGGGAACTTAGTGTGGGCTAAGCTGTAATGCTCGCTCTCTGCCCAATTCTGTTATACTATAATTTTGCCTCAGGACAGGCTTAGCCAAGCCTGCATAGATTTATCCATATGAATAGCAAGTATTTCACAGAAAGCAGAAAGTAAACCAGGTGGACTTGCTGGCCAGGGTAGTCATGGTTTTATTTACAAGGAGCGAGTGCGTATTGAGTGCCTTGTTCCATATTCCCTTGTTACTTACACATCCAGCTGGTTTTTGCAGATGCTTTCCAGGGCTTGTTGCTTGAAGCCTGCATGTTGATGACGTGGGGAAGCCTGGGATGGTGGGCTACACCAGTTTGGAGTATGTCAGCTTAGGGGCTGTTCGCCTGCTACCGCGGGTGAATGCACTTAGGAGTCTTCTCCCTCTTTCACCCCTCTGCTAGGCTTTTTTTTCTCTTTTGGTTGAGGACAGAGGAGCCTTTGAAAGCTTTTGATAAACTTATGTAATTGGGTATGTTTTCCAAAGCACAGCTCTGTTCTTTCCGAGGGCTTAGCTAAGAACATTATTCCGATTCTTCTCTAGGCCTTCAAAAGTGCCGATCCTTTCAAACATGTGCAGTGTGAAGGATTACAAATTTGTTTTTCAAAGGACCCCAAATCCCTGCTGCTTTCATCAGTTCCCCTCCTTGTGCCCCCAGTTTTCCTTCCCCCTCCCAGCCTCGTAGACACAGCTCCAAGCCGCAGCACACTGTGACACTACCTCTTCTCCAGGCCCCTCCACCTCTCACTTTTTCATCTTCTTTTCAGCTCCCCCCTGCCCATACCCCTCAATATTTTTTTTATATGCAAACAAAAGTGCAGAGAAGCATTTCCATGGCAGCAATGCCGCAGCGGGCCCTCCCCTCCATGTGGATGCGAGCTCTAAACTTTTAAAATAATGGCCTGAAAAGAACAGGAAGGGGACAGCTTGAAGCAGAGAAAGAGCGAGGGAGAGTGCAAAAGCAATGAAAAGTGGGACAAAACCATTGGAAATGCATTCAGGCTGACATCACCACCCTTTCCCACAGTGGTCATTCACTCAGGAGGCTCCAGTGTCCATTCACTGTCTTAAAGCTAGCTTTCTAGAGCCCTGGGAGACCATCTTTCCCGGCCTGAATGCCTTTTTTGTTGTGAAACAGTGAACTGTTTCTGAAACCCTGCATAAAGGGCTGAGTAATTCACTGCAGTTGCCAGGAAGTCTGAGCCACTTGTGAGCTAACAATAGTTAACTTTATCTGCCGGCCCAAGCCCCCCTTCCAGCTGTAGGTCCCGAATTCTAATAAGGGCTTTACTCATGCCTCTGAGGTTATGGTAATATTTTATACATCTTTTTTCATTAAGACACAGTCATAGCTACTGTTGAGGCACCGGAGGCAAGTGCTGTCGATCGACGGGGGCGGAGGGGAAGGGGGGGAAAGAAAGAAAATAGCTTTTTATATCAGGCAGGCAGTTTGGCCATTTTATACTAGATATATAAACTTGGTTTGGGGGAAACCAGGGAACATAATTTTTAAAAAATTGCATTAGAAACTCCAGAGTCAAGCAAGACCTTATGATTGCTTTCTATCTGTGAAACGGCCTCAGCTTTTCATATTTTGGGGTTGTTGTTTTTATTTTTTGTTCGCCTCTTCTCCTCTGTCCCTGCACTGCAGGCATGATGGTGACAAGAAAGCGGGTGAATCATGAGGGAAGTAGATGACTTTGTTTGGGTTTCCCTTTTAATCTGGATTTGGATGTTGATGCTCAGAAAAATTCTGCACAGTGACAGCACAGCTGTGTATAAGTGGTGACACAAAACAGTGATTCAGACGTGGTCCTGCAATGCCGATAACCATGGCGTGCCTTTGAAAGATGTGGATCATCAATTTTCTTCTTTACTTTCTGAACTAGTTGCTTTCTTGAGAACTAATGAAATCAAGTTCCATGCAAGAAAAGTTCTAAATTATCCCTTTGGCCTCCAGTACTCTGAAAAAGAAAAAAATAATTGCTTATTCCTCACTTTTAAACAAAACATTCAGAGTGCAATTTATTTCAGAGCATCACTGTGAACATCCCCGTTCAAGGTAAAAGACGGCACAGCTTGAACAACTCTCCCGTGTCTTTGGTGTATGTGTCTTGCTTGCTATGTCTTGAGAAATAGCATTAGAAACGCTAGGATGGAAAGAAAAGCACATCTTTCAAAGTTCCGCTCAATACTTTATTAATGTTTATAAAGAGTGATTGAAACATGCATGCATGTTTTGTAAAACTAAACCACAGAGATGTACTTGATGTATTCCCCTAGCACAGCAATACTGTTTTCTTGATCTGTACTTATGACACCAACTGATGCCAGTGGGAGCTGCATATGTTGTGGATGAGGTCACTACAGGGTCACTGCATAGTAAATAAGTTGCTTGGCTTTTGGGGTAAGTTCAAGTCTTGAATTGCTTTCATATCTTCTCTCCAAGTGACCTTTACCAGGGGGGGAATACCATGTGCTGATGGAGTGACAGATTTGAACTGGCCCTTTTCCTGTCTAACAGCAATGACTTCTGAACTTCACTGTGGGTTTGTCTTGACAAGAATGAAAAGCTGCTTTCAGAAGGTGGAGGCTCACAAGCTATGCGTTATGTGCACACACACATGGGCACACATACATCCTCCTCCTCCCCAAATACTCTCTTTTGCCTTAATCCAGACAAACTGTGAGAGCAGCCAGACACCAGAATGGCAGAGCCCACAGGTAGCAGGCAGAGGGTAGAGTGGGGGTGTTGGAGAGACATTTTACAAAAGACATTTATTAATCATGAACTAACTGTAAAGTCATCAAAGCTACCCCCGTGGCCCTGACTGAAAGCTCTGATCTACTGGTAGTGTGACTTTCTGTCAGTGTGGACTGCTTCTGCTCTTGAGCTGAAACATGTGAGCTGAAGCTGACTGTGTTGTATTTTGACAACCCATTTAAATAAAATGAATTTATTTGCTAATCCTTTGGGGGAAGGAGTATAAATTAGAGGGACTAAGAGCATACGACGGAGAGAAAAGGAATCCAGCTTTCCAATTTACAGTGACCTTCAGGATTCGCCATAAACCTTTACCACCCCCAAATGAACATTTAATCTCATTCTGGAGATAAGTTTTGATGCATGTAAAAATCTGACCACTTTTTTACATGCCCAAATGCAAACCAAGCTCTTTTGAAAGCCATGACCTGTGATACGGACTTAAAATTTGTCCCCTAATATACTCATCTGATGCATGCGTCTGTATCCCTCTCTAATCATCTCTTCCCTCTCAGAGCACCGTAAATACACCAGGCAACTGTATGCCTTGACTAGATGCAATATGATTTCATTCTCTCACCCCATTCGGCTATCTACCCACCAAAATGTGCAATACTGTGGAATCGCCATCAAATCTGGGTGTGATAGGATGCCAGGAAAAAAACAAAACAAAATCAGAAAGGATTAAAAAAACACAGCAGCACTCCAGTATTTCAAAGTGATAGGCAGGATTTCTTCTGGAAAAAAACAGTGATTGTGATTTTTTTCCATTTTAGATAACCAGGTCAAACATTTTACACCCCATGTTGTGAAACCTCAAAATCTCAGCTGTGGAGTTACCTGGAATGAAGTCTCTCCATGACTTTTACGTTTTACTTGTGCTTTCAAGTTCCATAAAGCAGTCTCTTTGAACTCAGTGCCCTACTCAGCCCCTTCTGGCTCCTAATGCTTTGTCCTCTGCTTTTAGTGACTTTTTTTTTTCCCCTGTTTCTAAGCCTGGTCTCTCTATCCTTCTGTTCTTGCAGACCTGTCTCTGACTCCCTGAGTTTTCATTATTTAGTGGGATTCTTTCTCCTCTTCTGCCACCTGGGCTGTCTCACTTGTTCTTGTTCACTCTGCCTTCAAAGGCTTCTTTGTTTCCAAGCCTCTCCCATTGGACTCGGCTTTTTTTATTTTTTATTAGAAACTTCTGGCTCAGAAAGCTTCAGCATCCTGTCAAGGACCACATTAGCTCTCGGTAAGTGTGTCCTACAGCCCTAGAGCAGCTCAGAGTTACCTTGGGATCCAAAACTCTGTGAAGAACAAATAGCTAACAGCACACAGCTTGCTCAGACAGTGCTCTGCTCTTCTCCTGACAGCCCCCTGTGCTGGAAGAAACAAGGTGAGAGATGCTCCATATAGTGCAGGTTTGACTCACCATGAGGTTTCTGCATGAGAAGATCCAGCAGCTTTTTACCCATTTGTGATTTGAGGACAGCATGAAACCTCAGAAAGTGAGCTGTAAAGTCAGACTGTAACTTTGCTGGCCCAGCTCTTCCACTGGACTGCAATAGCTACCTAGGCTTTACTTCGTCTGGCTTAAGGGAGACCTCTACTGAACCAGAAATGGTGGGGCACCCTGAGCAATCCTATCTGACACTGAGGGCCACAGCATTCCTCCTCACTCTCTTCCTCATGAAAGTGCCAAGGAAAGGCAACTGTGAAAGCTGTAAGAGAGTTATAAACATGAATAAAGAAATGTTTCATTCCTATGCTGGTTCTCAGCTAGGATCCCTATTACAAGATAAAGTTGAGGCAGGAGAAAAGGCCTTTCCTCTTTTTACATCTTTAGAGAGTAAATATGCTAAAAATAAAACTGCAGAAGAGACAGTAAACCCGATGCAAGTCTCTGTTATATATATTAGCATACCAAAGTCACCGTCATGAACCCAGTGTTTGGAGTTTGCCTGTTCATTAGCTGGATTGCTCCATTTTGACGGTGCACTGGTTTAGCACTGATGTAACATCTTCAAAGTCAAACTCTGTGAGCCCAGTTTGAAAGACTGTAAGCATTTCCTTCAGGTGGCCAGGCAAGCAAAGCAAAATGAAAGCTGCTGGTGGGTGAAAGGAATAAAAAAAAACAGGATAGAGAGTGTGATATTTCTCAGTCGCACTGGAAACGCTGCAGGAATCCTAAAGAACACATCCAAGCTGAAAGGAGAAAGAGACAATTTTTGGCTGGAGTTGGTGCAAACAATTACTATGCAAGCACTGAGGGCAGACTTGCCTCTTTTTTTCAGTGGTTCAGGGAATAGATTTGGCTGTGGGGTAACGGGCAGCAACTCCTTTTTAATGCTTGCCTGTCTGTGTAACACAACCAGAAAACTTCATTTCTGCACTGGGAAATGCCACTTAAAAATCGAGCCATTGGTCCTTCATTCAGAAACCTGATGTTAGCCCAGTTATTCTCTCAAGTCATCTTTGCTGGTGAAGTCTAATTTCAACTGCATGTGTGTCTTTATCTTTTCTGAAGCAGGAAATATTAATCACTAAATCTGATTGGTCTCACTGCTGCTTACCCCAGGGCAGCTTTTTTAGCTTATGAAAACTGGTGTCAGTTGACATCGTCATCCACATGGCTTGATGAGTAACAGCCAATGCTGAGCTATTTCCATTTTAACTAGACAATAAAGCAGAGAAGCTGATAAACGCTGAGGTAAGGTAGATTTCAGCAGGGAGGTTTTATGAAATGAAGTTTTCTCATTGGCCTCATACCCATCCTATTACTGGAAATGGAGCTGCCTATGCTCATCCTTTTAATGTTTTTATTAAGAGATCTCATCAAAAGACAAGAGAAGACTGTGCAGCCAACTGAGAAAATTAAGGGGGAAAAGGCTTATTGTTATATATATGTTCTTTCCTCCCACTTTTGCAGAGCTGTTCTTGATCCTTTCAAAGCAGTCTCCCTTTGAGAAAAGAAGATGCTGTTAGCTCAAATCATACAAAGAAGAAATTACAACAGTTAGTCTTTTATGTTAATGTTTGAGTCCATTAATGCCATTATTATTTATCTAGCACAAACTGAATGCTAGAGGCTTTTCAGATAGCAAACTCCGTGTCCCAGTGTATGGTGTATGGGTAATACATGCAAGAGAATGTGTGAGTCGGCATCTAATTAGGTGCTGGCCCGCAAATGAGGAGCTGGGCACTGGGATCCCAGCTCTGCGGCACAGGGGTAAGCCAGGCTAACCACACTCAGCTCAGCTCTCAACTTTGAGGTATGAGGCCTGATCTCTCAGTGTGTTACTTCTCCTGCTGGTAAAAGAGAAGCCACTATACTTTGTGTCTTTAGATTTCAGAAGGTGTCAGGAAACGCAACTTCCCATGTAGATAAGGACTACTTAGCATACTGGGACATGCTCTCATTAGAGGCCTCCGTGCACTGCTACGGTGTAATACCTCAAAATGCATTTCTTCCTCTGCCAGAACACTTTTTGATTTTCTGTACTCAGTTCCACAAACATGCAGTGAAATTTCACCTGTAATTTTAACAAGTTTGCTCCATATGTCCTTTTAAAGATCCTTTTTGTCTTTGAAATTTTAAATTTTAAATTAAACAGAAGAGGTAAGGGGCAAGCTGAAGGATAGGGGAAAGTCTTACAATGCTTAGGATT
Source organism: Athene cunicularia (assembly GCF_003259725.1). NCBI lineage: Eukaryota > Metazoa > Chordata > Aves > Strigiformes > Strigidae > Athene > Athene cunicularia. The sequence continues at coordinate 75,819,941 of NW_020799097.1, forward strand.
AAGTTTATTGTAATTTCTTCCAATTTTTTCCCCTCCTGTGCTTCCTTGGAGGGAAGTTTGAATGGAAAGTCAGGCAGAGTTGATTCTTGATTTCTCTGGATACCACTGTAGAAGAAAATTCACTACACTTAATTGCCTAAGCAGGTAATACTTTCTCCTCTCAATATATAGGATTTTCCAAGCTGATACACTCACCTGTCCTCTAACAAAGTCTCTAAAAACCAGAGAGAAGAGGCTGACCTGGTCCAGAGGTTCTCCTCCATTTTGGGTGGAAGTGCAGAGATTAAGCACCTTCATAGGGTCACTACCACACATCCACACTTCAGAGAGACCCCTCTGGTGATAAACAAAAGCAGCAGGTGAAAGACAGGACAGAAAGGGAGAAGTAGCTGTGTTTCTTCTGATCCTTCTCACCTGCCCCAGGCCTTGTGTGTGCCAAAACAGAGGTCACAGGTGCTGCAAAAGGGCACTCTTCTTTGCTTTTTGAGGAACATCAGGGCTGGTCCTGATGAGCTGGAAAGAGCCTTTCCATGTTCCCTGGGGTATCCCATGGTTTCACAGACAGCAAAATGCTCAACAGGGATGTGCCTGGGTTTGGATTTCACACAGCCCTTTCTGAAGCCAAATGCCTGCATGACATTGTGCTATAAATGATGACATTAAAGACCCTGACACCCAAGGTCCTCTCTAGGGGACCATGGGCAGTCATCTCTCCCCCACTAACCTCAGTGGGATTAGTTGCTCACATACCAGAAGGTATGGGTTGGGGTGGTCAGTGGCCCCGGACACACAACCTGTATATAGATCTAGGAGATCTACACATACAAACATATAGCCTGTGCCAGAGTTGAACACCTCTGAAGCCTGTAGGTGTAGAGAGCAATTCAGAGTTTGGTTTATTTCAAACAAAGAATAGGTCCAGTGAAGATGTTTGGTTTGGGACCCCTGCCTATAGCTGAATCACATTATAGTTTTGGTCCAAGTATATCTCTACTATATCTCTGGCTGCAGACCTAATCCTTTATACATAAGTTGATGGCTGTGTGCACACACAGGCAAATGCAGAGAGGTCTCTGGGGAAGGCAGGCAGTGAAGTGGGGAATCTTGCACATTGGGAGCCTGCATGGAGCCCAGCTGATGAATAAATAGAGTGCTGACTTCTGACAGTGCCAGTTTCTTAACCTTTGGGATCATTAACAACTTCTGCCTTCCATTGGAAAAAAAGCCAGCAGTTCCTGCATTTTTCTGAGACACAAGTAAAGCATTTAGCACCACAAATAAGCTCATAATTTGACAGGCAAAATGCCAGGAAAAGTGAAAGCAGATTTCTCCCTCCAAGGCCCTGAATATCTTAATGATTCTTTACTTGCTTTTTAAATGCTATTTCCTTTTTGTTTAATCACAGGTTTGGGTCAAGACACTCTTCAAAATACCATGCCCTGTCCATGTGCATTTTCTTAACCTTAAAGATGTTCACAGTTTCCTGCTTTACCAGCCAAAACAAACGCAACACAGAAATGCCTATGCACATCCACAGCAGTCACCGAGTATGTTTCATTTTTAATTTATCTACAGATGGATGTACCATCCATACTTTCTTTTTTTTTTTTTTTCTTATATGCAAAGCCGGCAACCACAGAGTTGGCATAACAAGTATTCAAGAAGCTGTATTTGCTGTGAAACTCATCAAAAGGAATTAGATACAGTATGTGAACAATAACTTTAGATGACAGGGCTACAAAAATTGCTGAGGGGGATAAAGGCCGTAGGCAGACAGAATATTCAAGCCCCTTGAAAATGAAATAATGCTGTGTCTTCCCCAAAGGACTTCCAGCCAAGGAGCCCAATGGGTTTGCACAAGGGCTCTGGAATCTGGTGGCACCGTGGGGTAAGGTCTGCCTGTCCCTTGCTACTTGTTGGAGAGAAGTCTTTGGCTGCTCTCTTGGGACTGATCTGAGAGGATGGGATTGTTCTCCTTCCCCTACCTGTTCTCTGAAGGACCAAACTTCTGTCACAGCTGGTCACTCAGTATTGCAGAAATATGATGCTTCAGCACAGTGGGTGTCCCAGTGCTTTACTCATCTAGGACAGTGGTTCAGGGAAGAGAGTAATGTAGCACGGGGCTTTGCTGCATTTCAGTGGGACTGCTGCCGCATCAGAGCAAGGTGATAGTTGCAGCATTTGCATCAGGTCAGAATAAGTGAAATTCTGACTGAGTATAGGGCAAAAAAGATACCTGTGAGAGTGGTTCAGCATTGAAGCAAGTGCCCAGCAAGGTTGTGGACTCTCCATCCTTGAAGACAGTCACAACTTAACTGGACAGGCCTCAGCAACTTGCTCTAACTTTAAAGCTAGCCATACTTTGAGTGGGTGGTTAGACTGGAGACCTCCAAGGATACATTCACCCTAAAATGTGCCAGAATTCTGTGACAGGGAAGGATCCCCTCCCCTCCCTTCCCCATACATCTTTTTGGATAGGCACTTGCTGCTTTTCTGCTAGGAAGAAAAGGTTTGAAGGTAACCTATCACTCCACATACACACGTGATTTTGAGGAGAAGCTCACATCCTGGTGGCAATTTTTCAAAGTTAAATGACATGTTGAAGATCATGCAGTACATTGGCAGTAGAGCGTGACTATGCTCTGGTAGTCTGAGCACTAATGTTTTGTAGCCAGAGGATTTGCTCTTGCCTGGTCCCTCTAAGGAAAGGAAAAGAACATCTCTGTGGGTAGCTTCTGTGAGGAACCTGTCGCCATGGTGAAATGCCAGTTGTGATTATACTATGTAAACCTCCTGAAATCCATGTGTCAAGTGGCAAAAAATTAACCTTAAAATTAACCCCTAACAATCACATTAAAGGGAGAAGAATGATATATTTAGTTTTACTTAGTACTCACCAAGGAGAGAATGGACTCCAGCTTTGTTCATTAATAATTAATAAAAAATTTATTAATTTTCTTAAAGAAAGGGCTCAGTGTCTGAATTACACCTCCTTCTTGGATCCCAGTACAACTCCTTTGCTACTCGCTTTTGCATTTGCTCTTGGGATTTTTTTTTTTTTAAATCTTTTTTCTTCCACTTCTTGACAACAAATCCTAGAGAAGTTAGCCAGGCTGCAGGACAAAGACATTGATGCAGTTGGGAGAGCTGTGAGAGCCATATGCTGGTTGAGTTGCAAATAGACACAGGCCTGTTTCTCCTGCAGTCCATAGCAGGATGCTAAATAAGGGGTTCAGCCCTTCAGGAGCAAGCCCCCCCTCCGATGACTGTACACCCCACTCAATGCAGTGAGGTAGCTAGCAGTACCACACTCTAATTCATTCATTAATCGTGCCACAACGAGATGCATGGCTGAGCTGACTGCTGCAGGGGTGCTTTAGGGCTCTGGGTGTAAATAAAAACCCAAGTCCTGCTGCTACGCTGGCACAGCCTCACAAAGAGAGAGCACCCCACCACCCGGCAGGCGAAGCCCGCCTGCTTTCCGTACCCCGGGCGGTGACCCGGGCGGGCACCCCGCCGCTCCGTACGCGGAACGGGAGGGAGAGGAAGGGCGTGGGGACCCTCCTCTAGAGCCAGCAGTGCTTACCGGGGTGCGGCTGCCTGCGGCCGGGGAGAGGCTTGGGCAGAGCCCCCCGCTGCTGCCTCGCCCCTACCTGCAGCCAGCGGCGAGCGGCAATGAGCCGAGAAGCGCGTTAGTTTGCGGCGTGCGCTGAGTCCTCAACATGGCTTTTGCTCAATTTAGCGATAAAACAGACTTGCTTCTTGGCCAGTTCTCGGTGTTTATTTACCCCGGTGCAAGAACTCTCGGCATGAGAGGGGAGGGGGGGGAGGAGGGGCCGCCCCCCCTCCCCCGCCGGTCCCTGGGCGCTGCTCCCCGGCCGCGACGGGGGCTGGACCAAACACGGCCGGTTTCTGCTTCCCCAGAAGGTTTTGTGGAAAGGAAAGCAAGTGCCTCGTGGTGGGACACCGGGGGTAGAGGGTGGGAGGGAGATTTTCTTGGATCGGTGCAATTTCTGCATGTCAGAAGATTTGCACACGGTTCCTTGTTTCTTTTTTCCCCCTTCCCAAAGCTGTGAAATTTTAAGAGGTATGGAAAGCGCAGGTCCTTACTCAGGTTTTCGGGTCAGCGAGAAACTCGTGATCAGCTAAGATGAAATCGCTCTGACTTTTCCCTGGGTTTGTTTGTGACAGGCTGCTTACAGGGAGTGCATCGCATGCACCTTCGGAGCTGAAGGAGGAAGTCGAGGGAATTGTTCTGGAGTTGCGTGCATGTAACAGTGGTTAATTTGGGCAAAAGCCTGTGACAAGAGCAATCACAAATGATTTCCGAAGTTGATTGTATTATTCCATCACACAGAAAAGGGAAACTACAGGCCCCCTTTTCTTTCACAAGGTATGATTAATTCCCATTGATTTAATCACTGCTGGTGTGTGTGTCAAGTGGGGAAAGAACAGAGGGAAGAGGGAGGAGCCAATAGCAGAAAGCCAAGCATTATCTCTAATCCTAAATTTTCTTCACTGGAAGTCACTGAAAGGCCTCAGCTACAGAATAATGTTCATACACCTATTTTTTTTTTTTCCTGCCATAAACAGCAAAACATTTTATGAACAGAGTGGGGAATATGGATAGTAAAGTCAGGGCTCCAAGATTACTTCACTGCTTATGGTAAAGTGCTGCAAGTCTGGATTTGAGAGGTTGCTAGTATCACGCTTCAGGGTCTTAACAAAGCAAACAAATCTCTGCAAAAATGGAAACACCTTCCCCGTGACAGGAGTGCCACTGCCTACGCAGCTATTGGCAGTTTGCAAAGCTTGTGTAATCCGTCATGGGAATAAAGGACAGAAATATTTCTAGATGCAGCACTTTTTTGCTGATTTCAGGATTGCCCTGCAAAGCAATATGACCGTTCCCATGAATTAAGCTCTTGCATGTTCCCTGTCTCTTCTTGAGAACTATCTTTCTCCAAAAAAGAACAGCGTCTGTCAAGGACACCTCATCCATATTCCATGCTTTCAGTGGGCTCATTCATGTGGCAAGAAAGACCACAGCTTAGCTAAGTGAAAGTGGGCTGATGTTCTAATTTTGTTCTTCTAAATTCCTTTTGTTTTACAATCTATTTAGGATTAGAAACTTTCTTAGGAGATGTAATTCTCCTGAAATGGAGTTTCTGTCAAAAAAAGTAGGGACAAGGGAAAATCTTAAAAAGTTTGAAACTTCTTGTTTCAGCAGTCTTTAATGGAATAGTGCTTCATAAAAGCCCATAAAAATGTTTTGTTTTGACATTTTCCAAATGAAACTTTTTGACCTTTTGTTTCATAATGGCATTTCTAATTTTAAAAGTGACCTAAACTAAAAGGAAACAAAGTTGAACAAGAAAACTAAACACCTGGAGAATGAAGTGCACATTTCATTTTGGATTGAGCAGTTTAGTCTGAATTACCCCATCAAGAAACCCAAAATCATTTCCTGTAATCAGAATGATATTTCCCTGATTTGTCAACATAGGACAAAAATAATAAAAACATCTCTTGCATGCCTTGGCTTCAATCTAAACCCATGGTTGGACAAAGTGAGCATTTTTGAATTTGTTTTGCAGTGACAGCAAAACCTTGAATAACAAAGGAGTTGCCTAAGTTGCTTCTAATTTCTCTGTTGAGTTGGAGCAGGTTGGTTGGAAAAACACTGCAACAGCAAACCCAGCCTGGTACTTTTTGGTGATGTGAGAAGTACAGACACAGGTAGTAAAGAAGACAGTGAAAAAAATTGGGCTGATGGTCAGCCCTGAAACCGGCCAGCTGCAACTAAATTTCTGAGCTGAGAGGTGCTATGAGCTCTTTTGTACTGTTATGGTCTCTCATCTAAACACAGCCCTAAGTAATTTAATTTTGTCACTGAAGTCCTGCGTTACTGACCTGGCTGCCCCAAACAGCTTCCTTGGAGCTCTTACTACATCCCCCTCAGCACTGTGGCTGCTGCCCATGTGTACTGAGCTTGGAGGCTAAAAATACTCCCAGTTACAAATGCTACTACATAGCGGGAGCATTTTTTTCTTCCTACAAAATCCCTCCATGTGGATTGTGTTACTGACCTGTTTTGGCTAGCACATGCCATCTGGGAATAACCAGCCTCTGAAACTGAAACCTGCTGGGGGCTAGTGCAAACCTGATTCTGCCCTGAGACCTGAGCGCCTTTTTGAGGGCAGGTGGGAGACTTACCCGTGATCTTCTCAGGTGCCTCCTCTGGGGGTTGTTCCCTCAGAGGGGTCAGAATCTGGTTTACTTCTCTTCAGGGGTGGTCCAGACTTGACAAAAAGTGGTGGTCAGTGCCCCCCTCCCTGGTCCCTGTAGTGACTTCCCCTTCATGCTACTCAATATTTGAGCTCTGATGTAGTTCCCCTGCCTAGTGCTGGTCACCCAAACCTACCGTTCACACGAGGGTTTAACTCCTTCTTTCCTTGCGAAGCCTTTCAAATCTTTGAGGGGATGGGAAGGGGCTTGATGAGGCTCCTGCCATCAATATGTGGATAGAGCAGGGGCTGAGTGTATAGGAAACTTAATTCTGTGTAGACTACACCATCCAGACACTTTGGCTGTCACTCCTTACCCTGTAAATCCAGTGCAATTTTACCAGCATGAGTTGAGCTTCCCTTTTTATCTGTGCATGAGGTCAACATTTGGCTTAGAGTCTGTCCTTGTCGTTGTGTATATATATATATGTATAAAAATAGCTATATAGATACATATAAATTAATATAAAGTTCAACAACCCTGTGAAATTAAGAACACAAATGTCACTGTAGTAGCTTGAAAAAATAAGTGATGCACGCTTAACTCTTCTGGGCTACCCTTTCATGTTAAGAACAGCTTCTGCAAACAGGGTGTCAGGAAGGACTGGGTGACTTAAGAAGTTTGTGATGAGGCATGGAGCCCTTCACCTTTGGCTATCTGATTGAGATGTGACTCCATGCAACAGCTTGCTCCCATCAAGAGAGTTTGTGTTACTTCTGCTTCTGTTCAGTGGACAGACCTCTCAGAAACTGCCAGACCCTTTAGTCTGAGCTGAGGTTCCCATTGGAAAAAAGGCTGTGAATAGAATAGGTGGAAGATGGTATTTCTTTCTTTCTCCTAGTTCAGGGCCAAGGCATACTGGCATGGCACCAAGGACATAGCTGCACTTCCCCTGCCCTAGGCAATGAGGGCTTTGGGACCCTGGATATACTTGAAGCATGTTTCATGGGCGCTAGCGATGGGCGTGTAAAAGAGCAGTTTATTACAGCAGAAGCTCTGCTGATAGCACGGTGCCCGCAGTGCACTCACAGCGATGGTTGGATTATTAAGGGATGTAAAAAGAGCCTTTTAGAGTGTCACTCCTACACACTAGGGTACAGCAGGAGGTGCACAGCAGCGGTCTATGTGTCACTCACAGCAGGGATTGCCGGCACAATGGGTTCTGTTTTTGCTGCCTGTTCAGTGTTATTTGTTTTATGTTGATACTGTCGATGCACTTAAAGAGATTATATATTTTTCCCATGGCATAAACAAAATGACTTGCATTTTGCAAGGAGAGTAATCGTAATGAGAAGTCAGGCTTCAAGGAGGAATGATGGTAAGGTTGATGGCAAGGAGAAATAAATCTCTTATGCTCAAGTTGGTCTGAGCTGACTGCCATTTCCTTAAATAAATTAATAAACTCAAGATCCAATGTTCTTATCTTATGGGGAGGGGGATAAGAGGGAATGAGCTTCAACCTCACAGCGGTCAGCATTTTCAGTCACTGATCTCTTATCATTATCTCGAATCCAGCTTCAAGCAAGACATGAGTTTGGTGGTTCTCCTCAGGCCAATGTCAAACCTTTGCCACCCCCTTTCCATCCCCTGCCTTGAAGCAGCCCAGAGCTAGATGTGATCACAGAGACAGAGGATGATGTAAAAACTCTGCAGTCAGCCGGGCTTTGGGAGCAGCTCTGGCCCTTCTCCCCCTACCCCATGTCACCCCTCCCACCCTCTGCTCAAGTGTGTATCCATGAACTAGATTGAAATGGGAAGGGGGAATCATGCTATTAATAACTCTGAATTGCTCTTCCCTGGAAGGTGCTGAGCATTCATTTGTCCTTTGTTCCCAGGGGACAACATACTGTATGTAACAGCCATTTGTTGTTTGGGGTTTTTTTCCCACCCAAATACAGAACAGTGGCAGCTGAGCCACTGTATGAGAATAGCATTAAAATGTGTAATGCACCATAAATAAACAGAAATAGACAGCCAGGAAGCTGTGGTAATCACTGCTTTGATGTAGCATGAATTATGATGTGTGTATATATGTGAGTGAGTGTGCAGGGCAGGGGGGGGTTAAGGGCTTCATGTTTCTGGCTGTGCTTGTTTTGACTCAGCTGCTGTTGCTCTGGGAAGAGAGCGAACCTAGCCTGTCATTTACATATCTCCACCTTCGAACTGACAGCTGCTGTCCCTTGACTCAGAGGAACGGGATCTCAACCTCCACCGCCTGTTCCCTTGGAGTCCCTCCCGCCTCCTCCTCCTCCTCCGCTGTGTGCCCTCTGCCCCACCGTAGCAAGGCAGAAGGGGGAATCCTGGCCAACTCCCAGGGACTGGGTCACTCCTCCTGCCACCTAGGGAGGATCTTGTAACAGCCTGAGCTTCAACATCACCTTCCAGAAGTAGCTGATTTATGTTTCTTGGATCTACATTAGGCTGTTGTTTCTTTTCCCTGCTGACTTCCCACTGCTACCAGGATAGTGAAAGCAACAACGGACGTGTTAGAGTGGGCAGGTGAGGTTATTAACAATTTAGTGTCATGTTTCCTTCAAGGTACTGAACATTCAAAAGGTAGCTGTTGAATCCTCGTGCTCTGAGGTTAGTAAATACCCACAGTAGGTGGAAACAGAGGAAAGCCGTCAGAACAAAAATGTAGCACAGGTGTCTCCTTGTTGATTATCTCCTATCAGCGTCCCAGGGACTCCTTTAGCTGGCACAGCAAGCCGCCTGTTTGGAATAATCTGCCCATCCCTGCTACAGCAGCAAGGCAGCTTATTAAAACAGACCAGCTTTCTTTTTGTGCTCATTGCATTAATGTTTTACCTGGAGCCAATAGTCTCCCTCTGAAAAACTTATTTGGTCTAAATAGCCACAAATAAGTCTAACAGTGCTTAAGTGCTGCTTAGGTTCAATGAATTCTCTGACCTTATGATAATTTAGGTGTCACAGGGCACCAATAAATGCCAAAAACTGTCTCCCAGCCTGTAACTAGCTGCATAACCACTGCAGAGTGCCGTGGTGCTCAGCCAGCCTGTGAGGCCCATTAATGAACCGTGAGCAGCAGGGTCCCTCTGGACCCACGTCCGTACGTGCCCACTTGCAACTCCCTGGCCAAAGAGGGGCTGCTGCCCTCACCGGCATGTTGTCCCACCCTCCTGGGTCAGCTGCAGGCACTGCTCTCAACCCTGGAGTGAAAACACCAACTAAAAGGTTCATTCTTCTCATACAAGAAGCACTGTTTCCTAGCTGGGGGGAGGCAGAGAAAGTGCAGAGCTTGGCTTTGCTGACAAGCAGTTGTCTCAAATGGGGAAAAGGTTTAAGAACCCAGAACTGGGACCAGTTAAACATTTACAAATTTTTCAGTCAAGTCAGTCAAGTCTAACTGGCTTAGATAGTCATAATGAACTGCTGAGAATGGGTAAAGATTTCTTGAAACAGTGATATATTGACATAACCAAAGGCCATGCACAAACTATCCAAGTGAAGGAGTAGTTTTCACTAGAAAATTTCAGTGATAATTTGGCTCCTAAATATCTCAAAGCATCTGGAGCTATATTTTTCCTGGTTTTGTCATCACTTAACATAGTTAGTCTTTATTTTTTAATCATTTTAGCAAAAAGGTAAGGTTGTTCATTGAAGTCTTTCTACATATAGGGACTGCAATGAATAAAAGCAGCAGGCAGTGTGATATTTTTCTCCAAGGAATAAAGATGCACCTTGGTGGAGCTGTGTTAAGACTGTCACTAATCTCTTCCCAACTCAGCAAGGAACTGAAGGATGCACTTAACTTTATTCACAAGCTTTAAAAGTTTGTGAAACAGACAAAGCCTTGCTTCTGCGTGTCATAGTTGCACACTAACGGATGCATTAGAAAATGCTGTCACAGCACACATATATTGCCACACATGGTTATTACTCAAATTGCAAGACAATTATCATTCCAGTACTGAAATAGCTGACTTGCACTTGCTTCACAAATGCTAGAAATACCTTCCTCATTCAGACCTATCAGGTCTAATTCTGTATTATGTTGTAGCTCCATTGCCCTCCAGCAACACAAAAGGCCTAAAGAGGCCAGAAATAGCCTCTGGGGAGCAGTCTCTGACATAAGATGTTCATCCCGGCCCATCTGTTGGCATACCACAGTGCCTGAACACTAGCTCATTCCAACTGTCTCATAAACCTCTGCCCAGGGCCCTTGTTGGGAAGGGGCCATGTGTTTGACGTGTGCAAGCACTGCCTAGCAGTTACTCAGAGGCAGTTTATCGTCCTAGGGGCTAAATTAAACTGTTCAGGAGATTACAATAATTCATGAAGGACCCCTTCCCTTCCTTTCCCCTCCTCCTAGCCCCAAAATACGGTTTCGTCCTCCCCTCCTGCTCACTGGCTGTCTCCTGGCAAACCCTTGTTAGCCCTTCTCCCTGCAGAGAGATAGAACTGGAGCAGGAGGAACAGTGCAGGACCTGGCAGGGAGCCAGCAATGGTGTATTTTGGAGTTGGTGATGAACAGGAGAGGGAAGGGAAAAGCTGGCTGTGGCTCCTTCATTTCAGTGAGCAGCTCCCTGTGAAGAGTGGCAGGATGACCCTGGGAAGTGCATGGTGTGCCAGCCCCTGTTTCTAGAGACAGTATAGTGAAATGGGATGTCTCTGCCTTCATCCTGAGGTGCCAGCTCGTGGTGAATGGGCAGGTGGTCTCAGGCTAGAGGTGGGACTCCTTGTCTTGCAGAGCTACAACGTCTCTCTGACTTTTGCTCAGAACGGAAATGCTCTCCTGTCTGCTTTTTCAAGTTCTCTGTGGCTCTGTCCTCCGGCAGGAATGGAGCTGATGGCCCTGGGCTTTCTGATGCTGCCACTGAAGTGCAGAGCAGAAGGGTGCCCCACCGCCGACCTGCCAAGCACCAATAGTTCAGACACTGGTTACCCTCTTCTCTTCCTTCATATGGATGTTGCTCTCAGCATAAATCACACTTCTGTTGTGCACAATATTTTCAAGACTGTTATACTGCTGCAAAGATTATATAAACATGAGAAACATCAGCTGCCCTTCACTCTTTGTAAAGACCAGAGCTGATGAAGTAACAATACAAAATGGCTTCTCCTAAGTCATATCTCTTTTTTGTCAACTTTAGAGGCTCAAAACTTTTTTGTTAACTTTAGAGGCATCCAATGAAAACATGAGGGTTTTTAATGCTCTTTCTTGATCAGAAGGAAAAAAAAAAGTATTAAAATTTAACTGGACATAAGGGGATTCTGCAATGCAAGGCTTATTTGACAGTGCAAGCCTGACTATAAGAAATTATTCTCCTAATTTCTGCAAATATGTAAAGCATACTTAAACCAGCCCAGATGTTGGTATATCCAGACTTCTGAGAGTTTCTGATTTCCTTTGCATTGCAGAAGAAAAATAGATTTTTTAAAATGAAAAAATATTGACACTTCACTCATCCCCAACTAAAGTTAACAGTAGGTTTGTCATTGTCTTAAAGGAAGTCTGAATCACACTATTGCAGTTTTGTTAAGTGTAATAAAATTGTCAGGCTGCCAGTTTCCTGTTGGCTTGTTAATGGCTATTTTTATGATATTTAAAGCAGATAAATTATTTGCATAGTGATTTATTCTACTTTGCAATTAATTGCAATCATTGGAATATATTTTATCTTACACTGGGGTTTTATTTTATTTGTGGAGGCCATTATATTTTCATTTTTTATGGTGTTTGAATGCTTTGCATTTGTCCAAAAGATGTAAGTATGCCAGTGACTGACTGGATGCAAATTCAGTGTTCTGCTTTTAGAAAGTTTATGATATTCAGTCAGTGTCTTTGCTGAGTAGAGGTTTACATTTTAAAGCTTTTTTTTTTTTTTTTTTTTGGTAAAGCTTCTGACACATTATTACTAGGATTTCAGGTAAATCCAGTATTATAGCACTCCACATTTTTTGTTCGTATCTGCTGGTTGTTTTTTTTTTTTATTTTTGAGGAATAACAAGATTGAAATGTGTATATAAAACCATGGTACATCATAAAACATATCACATTTGCTCAAAGATTCTACTAGCATGAAAATATTAGTAGTTATAAATCCATCTACAAGAAAAATTACTATATTTCTCTGCATACAACCAGCTGTTCATTAAATGGAAAGATACTTTTTCTAAATTGTCTAAGTTTTAAGGTCATGTATCTCCTTTTAATGGCTCAGCCTTTGAAGGAGCATTCTTCCAGTTGTTAAACTAGCTCTCAACATAAAGCCTTTTCTACTGTTTATGTGCATGAGGATGAAATTTGTATTCACACAGAGAGCTGAAACAAGACTTATATCCTTTTCCCCGTGAATGTGTTCTTCCACCTATGCTCTTGAGGTGTAGAGTGTGTGTGAGCCACAGAAATCACCAAAACAGGCAAACTGCAGATTTTTGGTATCCTTCTATCCTTTGTATTTTATAGTCTTCATTGGGCTTCTGACCTTGACAGAAGCTTGGCCATGTTTACTGTGAATACCTGAATCTAGGAAAGCTGGTAAACATGGAAAATAAGATGTGCTGCTCCTTGTGTAACTATTTATAATGTATGGACAGAAGTAGAGCATAACAAGGAAAGTCAGTGTGGGAGAGCTCTACTAGAGGTCCTGTGGGTTGGAGCGACTGACCTTAGTATTATGCCAATAACAGTGGCATTGCACTCCTGTTCAAAGGCTCCACTGTGTGAAGAGCTGTACCTCCACCTAATCAAAGACAGCTTCCCTGGTAGAATTGAAAGTTAAAAATGTAGACTTTTAAGCTTTCATTATTTGTGTCCCTTTTAAAATATCCTCACTTTCACTCATAGCAGTCTACCAAGAGTAAGCTTGCTTTCCCTGAGCTATTATTTGCCACTGTTTAACGAGTAGCCACCTGTGGATATGAGCCTGTAAAACAGTCTGAAAAACCAAGCCAAAACCAAAGCAGAGAGAGTGCAAGACAGCGAAGTATGGACACATGACCTGGTTTGATAAAGCCTCCAGAGAGTCTAGAAGACAGCTCAGAGCTGAAGCCAGATCTTTCAAGTCTCAGCCTATTCTTTTATCTTAAAAACTACTTTCCTCTCAGTTTCCAAGAAATGTATATCTAGGTAGCAACTTCTGAATACCTTGTTCAGTATCAGTGGAGGGATTTAGTCAGTTCGAAAAGAAACTCTCCACCAAAACAAAGGTATATGCAACTCAGGTGTGGATATGTTTTGATAATTCCTGTATGCCTTTCACTCTCTGGACAATATGACTCAAAATGAATGGCATGCAAGAGGTCATGCTGAATTCTGTTAATCTGAGAGCAATTAATATGATCATGAATAGATATCAATAGTGTCTAAAGTGTTTATACTGATGCAGGTGACACAGATGCGAAAACAGTTCTCATTCTGGCTCTGAGTGTTCTAGCCATAATCAATCTGGTGTCTGGGTTTAAATTTCATAAACAATGTGGGAGTTTTCGTGGTATTTTTCTAATAAATACGATTGAGTGACAATTTATCCCCAAAAGTGAGATTAGTGTTTATTCAGGAACACATTTCTATTTAGCAGTTTTTAAATGAACACATAAATTAATAGATAAGCTTGTTAACAACTCTGAAATATAATTAGTTTGTTGATGTAAATTGTGACTCAGCAGGAAATTCATGTCTGCAAAATAGTTGCACAGTTTTAGTTGCCGATACAGTTCCTTAAATAAGTAATTTACACAGGTTCCATGAAGCAGCTTATAGATATTTTTATTTCATTTCATTGTTTTATATTACTGTGATGGTAACATTTGTTCTTCTTTCATCTTCTTTCAGACACCAGACATCTGGGAAAATCTGAAAACAGAAACTCCTCAAAACACATCATAGGGTTAAAATTCAGAGAAGATGATAATAAACTTGCTGAAAAATCCTTGACTCCAAGCTTTGGCAGACAGAAAGAGGAGTATCCATATATGAAAGCAAGTTTAGCCATGTGACAGCAACTGATGTCTGAATGCTGTAGCAAATGCATGCTCTCTGAGTTATAGAAATTAAAGGTCAATCATTCAAACAGCAGTTATTTTATTTGACTTACATAATTAGTGGCCATTACCACCCATTTCAGCTGACTGGTAAATATTTATTTACTTTTGCTTCATGTCTCCAGAGCAGCACACAACAGTTTCAACACACTGATGCGTCTAGCAGCCAGAAGCACCTACACTGTAATCGGAGGTGTCCTTGCAGCAAGGTCAGAGGCACCTCTGGTGCGGTTAGCCTGGGTACCACTAGAAGGATGCTCTGCAGTATGGTCCTTAGTGCATAACAGCTGCCTCAGCATGTACTCATCATTTCTAGGCAGATCTGTCCAATTTATCTTGAACTCCCAGTGCCACAGTGTGCTGCTGCTGCTGCCCAAGCTGGTTTGCTCAGTTCTAGTACAAATATGTCTCTTCCTACTAAAATCATGACTCTCACCTTTGTGAACTTGCCCACGGAGACAGGCATGCACCAACCCTCCCTTTTTAAAATGCTCATGCAAGATTTGCAAAGTTTGTGTGGTAGAGACCACTGGTGAAAGAAGTTATTTGTCAACAGAAAGAGTAAAAAATAGAGGCAGAAGCACAAGTGTGGGAACTGCAGCCTCACCTCTCTCTGGGGAGGACAGCGACTTCCCGGCCGTCCATGCTAGCTTATTCTATGACTTATCTGTTGACAGCATGGTTGTACAGATCCCTGTTCATGAAGGCAGTTCAAGCGCCTTAAATGAAACTGCTTGCATACAGAATGGGATTTTCATGACATAGACAGCTAAACTTTAGGAACTGAATAGGATCTAAAGTCATGTGATATAGATACACTCAAAATGTCCAATGGATGAAATGGTGTGAACTCAAGTGATACGCTTGGCTGGTGAAAACTTTCTATGAGGATGGAAGGGCAAAGCATACAAGTAGCTCATTCTTTATAAAAACAATTATTTATTAATCCTTCTTCTTATTTTATTACCAGTAGAAGATAACGTGAAACAAATGATTCAGCTCACCTTCCCTTATCAGTACAATCCTTTTTTGGGCTCACTGGTGATATAATTTATGCTTTCTTCATTTACTGCAGTTGCCTTGTATCAGAATTTAGGTTATACCTTGCTGACTAATTCTGATAACTAGAAGTAATACAAGGAGGATGTTTTTAAAGTAAATTCTTACAGGGGAAAGGAAGAATTTCTATCACCGTGATGGTATTTGCAAAGGGGATCTAAATTCTCTTTCAAACAATACCCTAACTGCTTAAATCCTCTTGCCTCTATGAATATTCATGAATACAAGAATCAGGGTTTTCTTTCATGTCACCCCAAAAGACAAACTTATTAGTAAGGCAATATGAAATAGAAAAGCCATTTTTACTTGAGAATTTCTCCCCTTAGTCAAACACATGGCAGAGAAGCAGCTATGAAAATAACTTAAATAACAAGCTTAATAAGCTTAACTTAATAAGCTCCAGTGCCAGGGTCATATCTGCACCTGGTGCTAGAGGGATGGTGTTTGAGGGTGACAGATGAACATGATGATCTCTTCTGGCCTTAAAAATCTATGAAATCAAGTCTCTCAGCTCTGGAGAAATCAGCCATTTTCTCTGAGGCAGCCAGACTACAGAAAAGCTTGTCAGGCCATGTCCTTTCAGGGCACCTTGAAGTGCCTCAAAAGAACTGTGGTAATACCACAGTAGTTCAGTCAGTGCTAATATGACACTTGCAGAGTTTAGTGTGGCCTGTGAAGGCAACATAAAGAGCAGTCCTGAGTATTTTGTGAAAATTTCCTTCCCTAGATGCTTTTGGCAAGTATCCTATGGGCTGGGTAGCTGGTCCAGCTGTGAACCTTCAAGGTGAGCAGCTGCCCATGGGCACATTTGTGTTTGCTGTTATTTGCTTCTGAATTTGTTAGACTGAAAAATCCGGAGAATCCTCCAAAGCTCAGCCTCCCAGCCCAGGCCTGGCACAAAGGACATGGAGGGGGCAGTCAGCAGGGCGCAGGCCATGTGGTGGAGAGGAGAAGCCGCGTGGCTCCTGTCACAGGCTCTGCACTGACAGCAAGGACCTCCTCACAGAAACAGTGGCTGGCCACCCCTTCCTCCTGGCAGGCCACAGATTTGCAGACATTATCCCCAAGCAACAGGAGATGGGCTGGGCCAGCTGAAATTTGGCCAGTTCAGGTGATAATGCCACTTTGCTGCTGCAGAGCTCATTATGAACCTCACAGACCTTTCTGGACCTCGAAGATAAATAAGGGAATTCGTTAAATGCATTGACTTATTAAGGGTGACTTGTCTGCCTTCAAGATTTAGTGTACTTCATTTGTTGCCCGTCACAGGTAATTGCAGATAATTAAGGATATGAGGGCTATCAGTTTTCCAGATATTAGGTAATGCCGCTGTCCTTGTGTTTTAGCTTAATTTTTTTTTTTAGATTGGTAAATGACTCTGATTTACATACAATATTTTTAACTTTTTTTTTCTTTTTTTTTTTTTTTTTCAGCTGGATTGTCAGAGACACAGAAAAGCAATTTTATTTCCAAAGCAATTTTATTTCCAAGTACATAGCAAATTTAAATCTTAGTTCACCTCCAGTAGGAGTAAGGTCTCTGGAGTCAGGTGCAAATTCTGGAGTCAATAAATAGCTAGTTCTTGAAGCAACTAATCCAAAACCCCCAAAAGAAGAAGAAAAAAAAAATTCTCTGAAGTACATGGGTGCTGGGTCAAACTGTTAATACTTACATCATCTGAGCAGGACTGAAAACATGAAAAAAGTTAATGATGATCATGTTTAAGCTATAAAAATGGAAAACTCCATCAAAGTGAAGAGAAATAGTTACAAGCACTGGGCAAAAGAATGAAATACTTTGGAGGAGTATGCTTTATTAGAATCTGAGAGTCAGTATATCACATGTATTTAAAAATAAAAGCCCCTGCAAGATTTTGGAAAAGGCATGTTTAAACAACAGAATAGAGAAGGCTATTAGAAGTGAAATACTCATCCATTTGCATGTGGAAATCCTACCCAAATGAGGAAAATAAAAAGACAAGTTAAACTCATCGCGCTGAACATAGAACTCTAATGAGGCAAGCCAAAAAAAGATTTTGAAGAGCAACTTCCTACAGGCATAAAAGTGACTAATAAGAACTTTTTCAGAAACAGGAAGCCTGTTGGAAAGTCAATGGGCTGAGAGATGATTAAGGTGCAAATGAGATACTCCAGGAAGCTAGGGCCATGTCGAGAAAGCTAAACGAATGATTTGCATCAATGTTCTCTTCAGAAGAGGTCATGGAGGTTTCCACACCCGAACCGTTCTTTGCAGGGACAAGCCTGAAGAGCAGTCTGAAATCGAACTGTCAACAGGAGAGATTTTCGAGCAATTCAATAAAACGAACAGTAGCAAATCTCAAGGACCAGGTAGCATTCAACCAAGCATTCTAAAGAAGCTAAAATATGAGACTGCTAAACTACTAATTTCTGAAATCACTCTTGAAAGCGGAGAAATAGAAAGTGGCAAATGTGATGCTAATAATAAATAAAAAAGTCTAAAGATCAGAGCTGAAAAACTACTGGCCAGTAAAATTGATTTTTGTACCAGACAAATTGGTACAGATCATAGAAAATAGAATTGGTAAACACATCATTTTGTGGAGAGAAAACATGCCTCACAAATCCATTAGCATCCTTTGAAGGAGTTAATGAGAATCAGGCTAAGGGTGTGCTGTCTGATACATAGTGGACTTGGGTTTTCAAAAAGCGATTCACATCACCAAAGGGTCTTAAAGAAATTAAATGGTCTTGGGATAAAAGGGAGGTCCCCTCACAATGTTTAATACATGGCTAGAAGAAAAGAAACAAAGATTAGGGATAAACTGCCATCCTTACACAGTGGAGGACTGGGGCCCGGTTGAATCCCACATGGCCCCTGCTGGGACCCATGCTGTTCTGAATCAGACTTGATACAGAAATGGGGATGGAGCCAGGCTATGCTCCAGATCCATAGCTTTCAACTGTTTTCTTTGATCAGGAAAACAATTTAATTTGAGTACAGATTGAACAGCTTGGTGCATAGGCCTTTATGACCAGGAGATCATTGGCAGGATTGTGTTGCTGAGATATTGGGGGTTGGCAAGTGGGCTTGCAGAGAAAGGAAGAAACTCTTTCTTAGGTCAGAAGCTGCCATAATGGCAGGCATCAGGGCATATGTCAAGCATGCCTCAGACTTGACAGAGCTGGCAGATATTCCTCATGTGTATGTCAAGCAAATTAAATGCTAATATTGACCCACCACCAGCAAAGACATTTGTTGTCTGAGAATGAGAGAAAATAAATTATCTGCCAATCTGTAGGCTAAGACGTCTGAATTATGGTACTACAACAAGGAGCAACTTTTTATCACTGAAACCTCAGATTTTTCCCAAATTGTCACACTTAAAGTTTTATTATCCTCTTGTATGAGTTGAAGGTCTCTTTATGTTAAATTTGGCAATCCCAGAAATCTAGGCAACGTTTTTACTGTAGGTATATAGAGATAATTGAGTGTGAAAAGCTAATCATACCAGGCCACAAGTAGAAATGGTTTCTCTGCTTTAATTAAAGACTGAGCCTTTTCAGACACTCCCAAACCTCAACCCATGAGAGCCTTAGGGCAAAGACAACCTTTGTATTGGCAGGTGTGCATCTATGTTCTGTCTTTGATATTAAATAACTGTAACATTTCGCCTTTAGAGATTATATGGTACCATTAAATGAGATGCTGTTTCAAAACATATCTTTCAAATAAACTGCACTATAACTGTTGCATACAATGATTATTACGCTGCACTAAGAGTGCAAAGTTCACAAAGTATATTGATGATATTTAGGGTTATATTTATAAGTCTTTTCCTTGTGTAACAGCCATTTTGGGGCATGGCAGTTAGCCTGATGATATAATTTTTACGTTCAAGTGGATACATAGCAGCCTATCCTCATTTTCAGTGGAGCCATGAGTAAAGAACAGGTAAATAAACCTTTGTATGGTTTCGTATAGGTTGCATACGTACATACTCATACTCTTGTACACACTGCGTATCCGGGGGGTGCGGGGTGTAGAGTATATGACAGGTACCGCATACCTGCATTGGGTAATCTGCCTGGGAAGACTCCTGTATGGGGGAATTACATGAATGACAGAAGTGAAATTAGTGAAACTCCCAAGAAACCAGAGCACAAAACTGTCACAATAGCTATGAAAATCTACTTTTTCACTCTTAACATGATGATAAAGTTAATGAAATTGATTAAATTAATGGTTGTCCAGTGGTGCTGTTTGGCATTGCCTTGTGCTCTGTGTAATAACAGGCACAGCCATCAAATTGCTCCAAGCTCTGGTTAAAGCAAATCAGTTCATATCAAGGGATGTGAACAGTGCTATGACAGGTTACACCATCTGAAATGTGGAGTTAAAGTGCAAGGCAATGCCAATCTGATCTGACAGTGGTTTATAGTGACAGTGAGCAGCTGTCAACAAGGACACAAGTGCAGGGAGACAGAAAGCCTGGAATATCCACCAGGATTCTTTTACTTATCCTCATTTTGCACAGATTCAGTAAAATTACTTGCATTTGCAAGGATACCAGGAAAGAATTAGGTCAAGTAGCGAAATTGTCCCTGAAGTACTTCCATTGAAATGGGCAGCATGATACCCACTTCTTTCAGGGCTAAATTCAGCCACTATGTCTTCTAATGCATTTTGCATAAAATGAATTAATCAGTTGACAGGTTTAGAATAGGAAGAGAAAAAAAAAATCTGTTTCATGATGTTCCTGAGCCATAGCTTGCTTGAGGCTGAGAGAAACTTCTGGAAGTTGCCTTTTTTTTACAGTCTTCCACAGGCACCTGTTGTCAGTCAATGCTGCAGGAGCTGAACTTTGGGTTGAGCTATTAAGGCCTATTTTCATATGTATGGTGAAAGGGCAAACCCCCCACATTTCTGTATCAAAACTAGGATACGAAACCTGTGTAATTTCATCCAATTCTTCTTATATTTCTGAGAGATTAGGGACCTACAAAACTGACTAAAGCAGACAGCTGCCTGAACTGACATCACATCACTGAATTTTTCATCAGTCTTCTTCTCTTAATATATTTGTTAATTTCTGTCACAGCAAGACTACAAATGAAGCTCAGCTCACCACTGAAAACTGGGAATAAACACTGACTTAGTAGAAGATGGACTAGGGAACAGAACATTTCTTCTCCTTGGACAATGCCCTTATCATTTGTAGGATGAGGTGATCAGATAATAAGTACAAATCTTTGTTAATATAACCATGAAGTTTTACAGTGAAAATTGAAAAGGTCAAGGAGTGAAAAGATCAAGGTTTCTGTAGCAATCTTTAACTTGGCTGCATTCCACAGCTGGAGTATTTTCTTTTCTTTTTTTCTTTGTTAAATGTGTCATGTAATATATTCCTCTTTGACGCTAAATGTGTATGATAAGTATACAGGGCATGAATTGTGGTAGAGATAACTGTTGCCATGGGAACTTTAACTTTTGCATTCGCCAAGTTTGAATCTGTAATAGTGCAATCATGAGATTGCAATGGGGGCAGGGTGGCACATCCCTCTGACCCATCCCTTTGCAGGAATCCCTTCCTATGTACTTCCCTGCCAGTTCCAGGCTGTCACAGACCTGACCACCAGCAAGTCCCTACATCAGGGTGGGGAAACACTGGACTGTTCTTATGCTGGGGTGATTTTTCAGAGAGGCCATTGAGGTCCCTCCTCATCCTGCACACTTCCAGGTGAGCCTACAGGGGCTTGCAGCCAGTATCAGATCTGGCCTGTGTTGCCTTGTTCAATGAGTTCATTAACACAACACTTAGTTCATCAGCAACACTTAGCAGTTTTTTGGCAATTCCAGATGCATTTTACTGTAGCCACTCAGAGCTACAGAGCTACAAAACCTCATAATTTATGTTATGAAGAGACAGGACTTCTTCTACTGGACCCAACCAGAATCATGAACCCTGTTCCAGGGGCACGAACAAAGCTATTTGTTGCCTGTGTGTTAACACCTGCAGTTTCCTAGAGGTATATATACACTGCACAGAAGCATTCTTCTTTAGGTCCTTTTCCTAACCTAGTCCTAAAATAGGAATTGTTGCCTTGCTGAAATTCTGATGTATTAGTGTTTGTTTACTCCCAAATAGACCTTAAAACCTGAAATATCAAAAGCATGAAATAGAACTGCAGTGAAACATCTGCCTGTAGATAACAAAACTGCTTATTTTGTCAGCCTCTGAAGAGGCTTATTGCCTTGTGGGAATTTTATCTGATACCCTGTATTTTTTACTTTCCTGTGGCCCAGAATCTCTGGCTGAAATATAGCTCCTGAGGGATCTTAGTTCGTAGTGGAGAGAATCCCAAACTCAGTGTCCATTGCCTACTCCTGTGAACCTCCTTTGAATGAAGATCCAGGCAGAAGTGATATAGGAATACAGTCCACTGGGGAAATGCCAGCCACTTTTGAGACATTTTGATACAGGTTGGTGAGGTAGTCTGGATGCCTCCACAACTTCCGTGGTCATAAAGTACTTAGTTCTCACCAGTTTCCTGTCCTGTGATTTTCATAACATTAAATTCAGAAGAAAGAGAGAAAGAGAGGGAAGGAAGGAAGGAAGGAAGGAAGGAAGGAAGGAAGGAAGGAAGGAAGAATGCAAGGAAGGAAGGAAGGAAGGAAGGAAGGAAGGAAGGAAGGAAGGAAGGAAGGAAGGAAGGAAGGAAGGAAGGAAGGAAGGAAGGAAGGAAGGAAGGAAGGAAGGAAGGAAGGAAGGAAGGAAGGAAGGAAGGAAGGAAGGAAGGAAGGAAGGAAGGAAGGAAGGAAGGAAGGAAGGAAGGAAGGAAGGAAGGAAGGAAGGAAGGAAGGAAGGAAGGAAGGAAGGAAGGAAGGAAGGAAGGAAGGAAGGAAGGAAGGAAGGAAGGAAGGAAGGAAGGAAGGAAGGAAGGAAGGAAGGAAGGAAGGAAGGAAGGAAGGAAGGAAGGAAGGAAGGAAGGAAGGAAGGAAGGAAGGAAGGAAGGAAGGAAGGAAGGAAGGAAGGAAGGAAGGAAGGAAGGAAGGAAGGAAGGAAGGAAGGAAGGAAGGAAGGAAGGAAGGAAGGAAGGAAGGAAGGAAGGAAGGAAGGAAGGAAGGAAGGAAGGAAGGAAGGAAGGAAGGAAGGAAGGAAGGAAGGAAGGAAGGAAGGAAGGAAGGAAGGAAGGAAGGAAGGAAGGAAGGAAGGAAGGAAGGAAGGAAGGAAGGAAGGAAGGAAGGAAGGAAGGAAGGAAGGAAGGAAGGAAGGAAGGAAGGAAGGAAGGAAGGAAGGAAGGAAGGAAGGAAGGAAGGAAGGAAGGAAGGAAGGAAGGAAGGAAGGAAGGAAGGAAGGAAGGAAGGAAGGAAGGAAGGAAGGAAGGAAGGAAGGAAGGAAGGAAGGAAGGAAGGAAGGAAGGAAGGAAGGAAGGAAGGAAGGAAGGAAGGAAGGAAGGAAGGAAGGAAGGAAGGAAGGAAGGAAGGAAGGAAGGAAGGAAGGAAGGAAGGAAGGAAGGAAGGAAGGAAGGAAGGAAGGAAGGAAGGCAGGCAGG